>NW_027269263.1:43322522-43922522 GCF_023055355.1 Agelaius tricolor
GGGAAGAAAAGAGGATGGGTCAATTACAGTATCAAGGCACAGAAAGCTGAGTTTAGCTATAAAGAAGGGAATTATAAATGGCAAACGTTTTCCTAAACTTGAATCAAGACTTCATGTCTTGAATGTAATTATCAACAACTCATCTATCACTGGGAAGTAAATATAATAGGAAAAGAACTAATAATTTGCTTTCATTTTAAGAGTTACTGATGATGTGTTTAATCACTTACCTAAATTTTGCCACATACTGAAGATTTCACATCCCATTGTTACCCGCATATCACCATATCTGCAGTGTATTAAAAAATAAAGCAAGAAAGCGAAAGATAATTTAAGAAAATCAAGTTTACATGCCATTCTGCGACATTAATAAATGAAATGTCTCATTTGTAGTCTACAAAAAAAAACCTTTGAAAGTGCTGGCTTCTCCCAAGTGTTTTGCTCTTTTGATTGTACCCAGCTAAAACTGGATTCTTGAACCCAGGTTTCTTTGAAATATTGTCAAAATGCTACACATCAGTAACACAGCTGTGAAGCAAAACCTATTTTTGCCACAACATGCTCCAGTTCTCTCTCTGAGTGCAAATAGTTTTGCTCTAGCTTAAAGAAATACAATTAATTCATACAGACAATAGCATGGCAGAAACACCTGAACAAGTTTGAGTGACTAATGCTTTCACTGGCAATGAATGGCTCTTTTCCTCCCAGTATCTGAAACTCCTAGTTTGGGCACTCAGGAAGGTTACTGGCTCTGAACACATTTACAAAGGGCCAGAACCAACTCTTGTTCTAGTCAGTGGACATACCATTACGTTTTTCTTTTGGTGGGTCCTTTTGCAACCTCCAATGTCTTGCATTTTGAGAAATTTTAAATCTATTACAGTTTTCTACAAGCTGATAGCAATACTTACTTTTCTAAAACTTTTTTCTTCTTGGAAGGTGTGAACATCTCCAGTTGCAGACATAACTGGTTTATAAAAATGACAGCAAGAAAAAAGTAGGAATCCCATATCTACAATAAGAACATGGCATGTGGTTATTTCATTTTCTCAGTACGATCTATGATCAGACAAGAAGCAAAATTTCCAATCACAGCCCTTGTTTCAGTCTCAACTGCTAAATTACTCAACCTGCTTTAGACTGAATTTCTTTGATTCGAAATATACTTTTCACCAACCCCAAGATGTTCCATGACTGCAAGTGTAAAGGGAGCCCTCTTTCAGACCCTGCAGTTCAGCAGGACAGCAATAACATTGCTAATCAAGTCTAAGGAACATAGAGGCCTTGTCTACAGGAAATTCTTTCATCAGTTTTAGCCTCTGAATTTACATAAATTCAAAAAGAATCAGCTTCCTCATGTTCAGTTAAGCAGATAAATCTGCATTCCTGCCAGTCTATCTAACAGGAGTCTGGATTTTCAGAGAAGCATCCACAACCCTGCTGAAAGTCAACAGGAGCTCAGGGTCTTCTCTAGGAAGGACATTCTGCACTTTTTATGATGCAGCAGTTGGACTAACATCTCTTGGTTGGGCAGAATATTCATTCAGGTTTGTTTCCATGGAAATGTGTCTTTCCAGACACATTCCTAGATCTTCTCATCTGAATCCTAAAAGCATAATCTGTAATTCACAATTTATTATAAATGCAGTATCTCACTGTATGAGGTACGCACTAACATCTTTAACTACATTCACCGTGAAGTGTCATAATTTTCTAATTTTAATTATGCAGCATGTTAATTGGTCTGAGAGAAACTACAAAAATATAAATCTGCATTTTATATAATCTGCATTGATTAAAAACCTGAAATGCTTTTTCCTCTGCAATAACTGAAAAACCCAGCTAAATAATTTCATTTGTTTTTAGGATCCAAAAAATTGCTACGCAAAAATCCTAAATCAGTAGTCTAACAAAGAGGCTCAAATAACAAAATGAAAAATAAGATGAAACTAAAAAAAACCTCAAAACACTCATTTATAAGATAGTCCTGTATTTAGGAAAAAACATCCCTGAGCAGTTGAAATTGCTGATTTTCTACATATTCTAGCTATTTAGATGCTGGAGTTAAGTGTAATAACCGCCAAGCCACAGGATGATGTGTAGCAGCTATTGCATCTATTGTTTACCTTGTAATCAAAGTTTTCATTCAAGAAGTTTTTACGAAGGGCATCTGAAAGGTACAAGACTGTAGTAATGATCACACTGGGAAGAAAAGAATGAAAAAGACAGGAATTTTCATTATGTGGAAATTCATATTTAATACTCAAAGCAGGACAATTTTCCAGTGAAGAAACAGACGTAGCATGTCTGGTGGCATTAAATACTACATTTCCAACGTACCGTATAAATACCTAATAACATCTATTGACAGAAAACATGCTCATTACGATAATGAGTGCTGAAAGAAGGTGCACCAAAACCAGACATTCTATATAGAACATAATTGATCGAGACCAATCATAAACTTTGTTCTGAAAATATTTATGATTTCAGATTTATTATACACCTTATCTTAATAGTATTAATACCCACAGTTGTACAATTTGTTTTCAGCTTTCTCGGTATTGAAAATATGTGCATACAGATTATAAATATAAAATATTTGGTAAATGCTAATATTCAACACTGACACCCTTATGGACAAAAAGTCTCTTTAATGACAACAGATAAATGCAAAACTGTGTGAGCTCTGAGAGAAGGATCTGTTTCTAAAGATCTCTATGCTGTAAATGTATGTTGTAAAAAGTCATATATTACCCTACATTTACACCCACATGAATTACAATTATCTTAAATAAATATATATGACCAAGATCCTCTCACATTGGTTGTCACCAGAGATCAATGATGGCTTTCTTTACTGTAGCAACCAACTTTGGTACATTCTTTGAGATTATTTAAATACACCTAATTTCAATGGTGCAAACTTTAAACTAACCTCTGCAGCACTCTTGTCTTCCAACATATTTAGTCAAACTAGAAATCCATTAAACCATTAAATAATGTAAAGCATTACATTATTTTTGAAAATAGTCAGAAGTGAATACTTATGGAGAGAAAAAAAGATAAACACAGAATGATCTTTTTGCTGTTATGTATTTTACAACAATCAACTGTTTAAAGATCTTCTGAGAAAAAAGGTTATATCTACACATTTCATTTAATTACCATCTGTCTATTATTAATACATTTAGTTCTTTGAACATAATTGTTGACCAGCATGTTTTTGCAATACTAAAATATGTTTCTATTTCTAGATTTTGGACTTCATCTTTTTTACTATTTTTGCAATGCATTCAAGACAAAAAGACTTAAAAATAATAACAGCAATATATATATTTCAAGGTTACAATATTTTTCATTTTACAGCACTGGAGAATTAAATGTTAGCCAACCCACCTAGAATATGAACTATATATTTTTTTTCTAGCACTTTGGACAATTTTCATGTTTATAAATAAAAACTGGCTATCTGTAATTTAACATATTAGTAGTTCAAGTGTTTACTTCCATCCTTCTATTTTTAAAATTACTGTCCCTGCCAAACTTTACCTTTGCGTTTGATGTGCCTGAACACCTGCACCAGCCAGTTTTGAGTCTGTTTTTTAGAACAGGTCCTGAGTCTCAAGTTTCATTTATTCCTATTCCACTGCTCAAGTGTATTTTCATACATATTATTTTCTCAAGGATTACACTGTAACTTTTCTATCCACTAGTGTTCCATGCTTAGCATTCACCAGTTACAGCCCATGTACAGCACTTGCTATTGCAGCATGGAACAAAAAGTGAAATGTTAGTAAAATGCAGTATAAGCAAAGTTAATAATGGAGGCATGGATGAGAACAGAACCCTGTCATTCTTGTTGTTGTGCATGATTTAATTCAAGGTCCATATGCTTCACAGAATGGAAATAGTTTGTATATTTCAGGAAGACATTCTGGTAGAATGTCAGGTAGAAAAAGTGAGTTTATCAGAATTTTTGCTATATGAAATTTCCACCTGAGTCCAAAGTAATAAATCCCTGAAAACAGTACTCAAGAGAAAATTCCACAAGATCCATAACCATACTGCCAACTTTACATGACATAGTTCTATTTATGTCTGAGACAATTCCTTTCTTGCTACATTCCTTCCATGGCAGGTGAAACTGAAGAGAAAGATCTGCTTCAATTCTTATGAAGTGAATAAAGTAGACAAATGCAACTTCTAGAATATTTTTGAAGAATGTTCCTGAGAAAACAGAATAATTGCAATGCAAGTATTTCTTCCTGCAGGGAACTTAGCTCAGGTTTCATTTATTTGGTAAGTCAAAGATATGATATGGATTAGTTGATAAAATGTGGGTCTCTAACATGAGAGGATATGTTGTAGATAAAAAAACCTCAAAACACCAGATGCAACACACAAGGTTGAAGACATTGTTTTTGACCTACCATCTGTTATTCTGAAGCTACAGCAGTCTAAAATCAGGTAGAACAGAAAACAAGCTAGGGCTAGGGATGCTCATATACAAAAAAAGCAGAAATGCACAAAGCAGAGGCAGCAGCCAGAGGACAGCTGCCTGATTCGGTACAGTACTCACATTCCAAGCTGATTCCCAGCCAGTGATTGCCAAACAACAACAACATTCATTTGAAATCCATCTGAGCATCAAACTATCAACTAATGAGCTTGTGACAAAACTTGCTTTTCTTCCTCTTACCACCTGCCACATATTTGTTCAGAATGCCTGTTTTACAGGAGAAACCCTCTACTTTTAGCTACTAAGTTATTCTTGCCTCATACACAGGATGCTAACCCAATGTCTGGTAAGGCCATTCTTGATGGAATGACTTTTCCATCAAATTTTCAGAGCAAACCTTTCTGCAATAATCGCTTTGAAAAATCCAGAAGTTCAACAACTGCTTACTGCCTGGGCTATGCTCTGGCAACTTGGCTTTTGCCTGGGCAGCCAGTGGCAGAAAATGAAAATTTTGTTTTCCATGGTGATATAGGACAAACGTATAACATTAGCTTCTCATTCCATTCTTTTCTATCAGAGTGAAATAATCCCAAACACAAAGGTATTCAAACAGAAAAAAAAATTCTTTCATATTTCATAAAGAAATGAAATAAATCTTGAATCACATATATGTATATGTATCTATTGTTATAGGTTTATGAGCTTATTTATACATGCATGCCTATGTATATATATTTTTTGTGAAGGACTGAATGCCAGGTTCAGTTGCTAGCAACATTTTGCATTACATAAAAGCAAAAATTTGTTAGCAACACTATGTATTACATAAAAGCAAGAATTTTTGTTCATTGTAGGAGTCTCAGACTCCCACACCATGGGAGCTAACAGGATTCTTTAGAGCAGCCATTATGATGACACTAATGCTGATTTGATACCTTCCCTTACTGTGTATTCCATTTGAGTTACTTTTATAATAATAATAGTAATAACAGTAATAATAATGATTTATTTTACCCATTACTGAATTTTATAACCAAAAGGATTCTCTGCTTAAAGTACTTATGCCCGACTGTCAGTAGATATATTTGAAATTTCAGTGTAAGCAACATATTATGTAAACCTTACTTTACAGATAAATTATTTTAATATAAGTAATACTATTTGTACATCTATTTGTATCCTTATAATATTCAAATTGAGGACTGGATGACCTAGCATCTCTACCATCAAGTAGAATGCTGAAAGCTATACGTAGTTAATTACAAAGTGATCTTGAAAATTAAAGCTTCTTGTATATCAAGAAGCAGAAAATTAGTTCTTTGTGTCTTTGCCTATGATACATAAGCACAGTGTATTATGAATATCAAAGATTTGCTCAGCAAGTAGTTGAAGCTCCTTTGCTCTCCAAGTCATTCTCTTCAGCTGTTAATAACACAACGTATCTGAAAAGTTCAGCTGAGTCTGTTAACTGCTCTCAAAAGATGGCAGGCAAATAAAGTATTAGACAAGTCATTCTTCTCCTAACTTTAAGGTAACTGAAGCCAGTGACCATTACACAGTGATTTCCAGTTGAAACTGTGAAGGTCTTCTCCAGAAGCTTCAATTTTAGTCAAGCATATTTTGCTATAAAATTTAGCATTTCTCTCTGGCACTAGGCAACTGATTCAGACATCTTCCTATATTATGTTGTGCTCCTCTGCAGTTACAAATAGAAGCTAGATACTACCTAGTTGATGTAGAAAGTCTACTTCTAGAATTAAAGAAATTAAAATAATTATTTCCATCATAAACATAAAGCCATATTTGTCTCTCAGTAGTAACATTCATTTTAGAAATATTAAATGACCATAAGTAATTATTTTGCTTTCCTGCATGTGTGCTGATTATCTCAGATATTACACAGTTATGAAGCTTTAAACAGAGTTATTTCTGTCTCTTTGCCCAACTGTTAGGAGCTAAGGATGCTTTTGCATGTTCTCTTTCCATTACAAAATACAATTTAAAAAATCCATTTCTCTGCTTTAGTGCGAAGTTTGCCTTTTTAAATGTTACTTTATTTCTCAAATTTTAGAAGTCAATTGACAGTTTATAATGCTAGCCATTGATACTTTCACACATTGGGCATCAGAACATTCAGAACTATAGATCATATATGTGTCATCTTGAAACACCTTAATTTCTGAACAGTTACAGATTTGACTTCTTGAGCTCATACTATCTTCTGGTTTTGGTGGGTTTTTTAAAAATTTCCCAGACAGCATCCAAGTATCAGGTGCTACATAATTACTGAAAATATTGCAACTAGAAAGAAGAAAAGCCCTTAGGAGCCAGGGGGCAATGAGATTTTTATACGTAAATACTGTATATTGTAAAATTATGGCATTTTAAGACTTAGAAATATTTCACGTAATTCTAGTTCTGCATACATAAGTAAGACAAAATAAAAAAAAGTAATTTCTCCCTCAGGAAAAGCTTACTCCTTGATTATATCCTTGCTAAGACTTATTTCTTCCCTAGGCTCAGACAGGCTAAATCTCTCTTCCTGTAAGTATCAGACAGTTTGAATTCTTATATCACTCTGGGGACAGGGAGGAAAGCAGCGCAGCTGTTGATGTGATGGCAGCGATGGGTGACGTGATGACACACACACACACACACTGCCTTCAGGTGAGCTACAGTGAGTGAAAGGCCAGACAGATAGAAGGCAGCCATGGCATACAGGAAATACAGCACCTGCTTTATTCCTGGGAAGCAGAAGTTTGAAAAGACCTGGACTGTTATTGGATCACCTTATTCTGCTCTTAAAAAGATGGGCTAGAACTCAGAGCTTTTTCTTTTAGACATGAATGGAGCAGAGAGTTCAAGAAGTTTTGCCTTCAGTTCCAAAGAGTCTCAGATCCCTGGAAGTGCTCTGGCTGATGAAATGCTAGTGATGAAGTCTACTTCAAGCCAACTAGGCCTAATAATAGTCACAATTAGACTAAACCTCCCCGAACTAGCCTTCCTCCACATCTCAACCCATGCATTCTTCAAAGCCATGCTCCTCCTATGCTCAGGAAGAACAGCTCACTTCTCTCTGTGGGGCAAGCAGTGTCCCAATTTCACATCCTGCTTTTAGGCTATTTCCTTTGCACTTAAATATTTTGGGCTGGCACAATTCTAGCAAAGCTACTACTCTGTGCTTTTGAACACTTTGAGGAAGCTGAAGGAAGGCAGTCTGCCATTGCAGTGAGGAACACGAGGTAAAGCAAGAAGCTCCCATTCAGAAACAGCTCTGGAAAAACTACTCTGCAGCTGACAAGAGAACAGAAGCAGATTTTCCTTTCTGCTGCCTCAAAAAGGAACAGAATAGGGACATAGGAATAACGAGGCTTCAGCCTTCACCACACATTTAAGTACACCTGGTCAACCCCCTTTTTCACAGCAAACTAGCTCATCCTCCACATAGGAACAAATTCCTAGCCAAGCAATTATTCAAAGCTGAATTGGTAAAGATGTGCTTATATCCCACTTGCTATAGTGGGCAGGAGTGCTTATGCAATTGTGTTATCAGGATCAGTTAGCTGGTCTGATGAGCTCCTCGTGGCCAATTCCCACCAGCAGTTATTGTCAGCCTCTGCCTATCTTCTTTGCCAGACAGAACTGGGCAGAGACTCACCTCCTAGATGGTCAGAAACAACATGTCATGCATTAATAAAGGGAGATGTGTTATGGTTACTGAAATATTGGAGAAGAAAAGTGCTCCTTTTGCAGAACTTGGTATCATCTGAGTATCACCAGCCATGTAGCATGTGCCAAGGTCGTTCCTAAACCTTAGTTCTGTACATGTCAGCTGTTGCAAAGCCATCTGCCAAGCCAGCTGTTACTGGAATATATAAAAATGTCTTAGATTATTCATTTTGTCTAAAAGTTCCTATTTTTTTTCCTTCCTTCTTTCTTGTGTTTCACTGTTTATTTCTTAAACATAATTACTAAATGTAGACTGGTATCAGTCATACCTTATTTAATATCATACACAGAAACAAACTATCATATCCATTCTTTAATTAATAACTTTTTTTTCTGGAATTCAACCTTTAAAAGATTAGCAGCACTGAGGTAATAAAAATTAAAAAAAAATTGTTTCAAGTCATGACAAAGTTCGAACAAGTACGGTTATGCTTAAATATCCATACACACACATAACAAATACAGATCATAAACCCAATTGTTATTAAATTTAATTGTACGAATTATATTGCTACTAGTAGTATGTATAGCACCACAAATTTAAATTGGCCTTGAAGCTAGCAGGCACAATGCAGGCTAAAACTGAATTTTAATCAGGCATTGCAATATGTGTCATGAAAGTTTAAGTCAATCCTTCATTCTGGATTCCAAGGTTTCCCAACACAGCACCCTTCCTCTGCTGACACTCTTTGCATAACTGTGCTGACTGCTCAGCTGGGTTATCTGATCTAAAGCTAAGACTGCAAAAAGGATAGGTGGTAATAGACATTAAATAAAACATAACATATTGTTTCAGACATGTTGTAATTACTTCTTAGAAATGCTGGGAACCTGTTTCTTTAAAAATAAGGCCTGAGCAGAGAAAGAATGGCTGATGGGCAGTATTCATCTGAAAATCTCACTCAGCAGTGCTTAGAGCCTTACATGACTGTTGCCTTGTGTTGTACCTCATTTCCTGATTTGTGATTTTTCTGACAAACACTAAATGAAAAAACATGCAAAAGCATCTTTAACAATATTACAGTTGATAATTTCTTCTTGAGAGCAAACAGATCTTTACCAACTCAGAATTTCAAGAAACAGATTTGAAAAGAAGTTCCTTAGAGACTTGTCATTTGTTACTTGGAAAACAAAGCTGTTGATGCTTTGCAACTTTATTCTGTAAAAGTGTTTCTGACTTTCCAGCTATATATGTGCTTACCAAAATTCAGAACAGAAAGCGGTATAGATTATATCATAAATTTGTGGTATAAAAGAAGTGCAGAGATTTGAAATCTTAAATTAAAAAAAGAAAAATTGCAGCCAGCATTTAAAAAAAATACATTAAATTTTTATTACAAACATCATATAACTTTATTTTTATTATGATCTGTGAATACTACTCATACTTTTTAATAACATTAAAAATGCCTTACTTGTTTGCAACCAAACGCATCACTGTCCAGTCTTTTGGAAACATCTCTGGTCGTATTAGTATCCGAAATACTGTGAAAATCTGCAGCAGGAAATCCTTTGGAAGGAAAAGAAGTAGTCATATGTCTTTGCTGCTTTAAAAAGAGCAGTGAGCTTTAAAAATATTTTAATCAGAGAGAAAAAAAATCATTACAGAAATAGCAGAATTGCACTTATTTTCACCATAGATAAACCTCTGAAAGCTTTTTTTTTATTACTTCCCAAGAATTTTCAAATAGTGATTTAATCCTTTCTTCCTAAAGTGATGAAAATAATATAATGTGCCATTTGATTGACAGCAATGCATAAAAGAAATGTCAAAGATGCATTTGGTTTCCACCCATACACTTCCACAAATGCGATGTTGAGAACAATTTGCAAATCAAAAAAGCACTTTACAAACACCAGAGAGTTCAGAATATCTCCTTAATCATGCCAGGTTTTCATCACTTTCAAGATTCATTCTAAAAGCAGCAGAGAGAGTGTAAGGACAATTTTGTCATTGACTTGACAAAGACCAGTGACTCCAGTAGAGATGCCCAGGCCCCATAAGTGGTAGTGCAGCTGGCTGGCTGTGCACTGGTCACTTAACCTTTCTGCTTTATTTGCTGGATCTAAAAAAATCAGTCAACACCTGTGAGCTACTTTGAATGTAGAAAACACTGCCTGAAAGCCTTTAGCATTATCATCTCCTTTGTCATGTAACTCACTAATAGATAACTAAACTATTCCTTTCCGCACATGGTTTTTTTCAGTTTTTCTTTTCACAAATAAAACTAACAACAAGGAACCGTCTTGATTATGTATGGTACTGCCAGTATTCTTTTAGTACGAAAATCGAGCTGTTGACAACATGAAGAGCATGAGGCAAGTGATATAAACACATCTAACAGAATCAGTGCAGTACCTGACCTTGAAATGTTTGGTATTCATTCTGCCCACATCATTTGTAGAGAGTTACCCCGAAACACAGATGAGATGAAGATACAAATAATTTTGAACACCAAAATATATTCTCGAGTGCATTTATCAAAGTGTAGATGACAGGCACTGCACAACAGATGCCTTTCATTAGAGAATCACTGTAAAGGGGGATGAATACAGGCACTGGGTAAGGCAGATGAGATCCCCACACCCACCCACCAGAGAAGATTACATAAAAGAGACAACCTGTTTTCTGAGCAAGATGCCAAAAAATTATCTGTATTAAGGAGTATAAATAATACTCACTGCAGATAACGTACTTTTGAATGCAGGTGACCAGCTTTACAGATAAACAAGTACCTACCTCTACAAACAACACAGCTATGCCAGGCCCTTTTTCTATAAGTTTGCACCTTGTTCTTAAGTGCCTTTTTATTTTGCAGAGGTTACCTCCCTCTCCTGTGAGTAATGGCACAGCTCTGTGCCATAATCCCAACAACATGGCAATACCTTGAATGCTGCTGCATATCACCTCCCAACAACATCCCAGATTCTTTCATATTCACTTTTTATCTCCTGTCCAGACACAATACATGTTTCTGCCATTAGGGATCTCACCAGTGGACTACTGAACTGAAGAGGCCAAATGGATGTTATTGGGAAACCATAAAACCATGCAGTGGTATGAAGATTTAAAACCCAAGGGCTATGTGAGGTGGAAACATAGCACCTTTGAGATAGCTTGTTCAAAAGTCATTAAGAATTAACAGTCAGAAAGATCATATGCACTTCATTTCTTTGGCTAACTAGGCCAGAATCAGAATACATCTTTTATTCCAAGCAAACTTTAAAAACAAAGCAAATGTAGACACTGGCATTACATTTTGAATCATTAATATCAGGCTAATTATTTCTAATTTTCACTGAAAAAAGAGAAAATTGTGTCATCAATGTAGCAATATTAGCTGCAAAATATAGATTTAGTAACAGATTTTAACATTTAAAAAACATTTTTGCCCGCAGTTTAAGTGAGCTAACATTTGGTTGGTTGAGTACAGATAGAATTAATGTCTCATCTGTCTTCTATCTTAAAAGACAAAAAGGAAGTAATTTTGTCTTTTACATACTCTAAATACCATCTCTTAATATTTCTACTTAGTGTACATGAGGTCTAGTCCTATTTGTAAGATAATACTAGATATTATCTTACTAGTAGTACTAAATTGGTACTAAACTATAAGGTTTAGTACTAATTCCCACCACTTAACTTCACACCTGAAGGATGGGATGCCATCCAGAGGGACCTGGACAAGCTCAAGAAGTGGGCCCATGGGAATGCCATGAGTTTTAACAGGACCAAGGGCAAGGTGCTGCAGCTGGGTCAGGGCAACCCCTGTATCACCACAGGCTGGGGGAGGAACAGATCCAGAGCAGCCTTGCCAAGAAGGACTTGGGGTGCATGAGAGGCTGCACTGAGCAGGCAAAGTGCCCTCCCAGCCCAGAAAGCCAATTGCATCCTGGGCTGCATCAAGAGTAGTGTGGCCAGCTGGTCAAGGGAGGGGATTCTGCCCCTTCTCCAGTCTGGTGAGACCCCACCTGGAGTGCTGCATCCAGCTCTGAGGCTTCATTGGATCTCTTGGGGTACACCTATAAAGCATTTTCATTTGGGTCAACAGTCCACTTTGAAGCTAATTGCATCATGTTCTATTGCTTTGATTCATGCTGTAGGATTACCAGGCTACATGATATCAAGGCTTTGTAGAGCATCCAGAGTGCCAAAAGCCAATAAGAAAGAGGGTGGTTCCACAGTGAGCTGGTAGTTCCTGGGCAACTCATCCATCCCTTGGCCAGTTCCTTTCCAAGATCTTCCCTGCTTCACTGCTTTCTTAATCTACATCAGAAGCCACCTAAATGAGTGGCTTTAGAACTACCCCTCTGCCCCAAAACTCATCCTTTCAGAAGTCCCATATGTGAGTGGATGTCCCTGCAGAGCAGGGGAAGGATGGTGGCTGGAACTGTGCTTTTCCACCAGAGACACTGCCCACGCCCAGGGATCTCACACAGCCTGTGTCCCAGGGGCCATTAGAGAGCAGGGGAATAAATCCACTTGGTGCTAGGGTATGGCACCCACCTGCTCAGGCCCTCGAGCTGGAAGAGAGGGATGACAGAACTACTAAGATTTACACCCATCCCTATGAAATCTTATCTTTTCCTTCATCAAATCTCTATTCTGTCACATTATGTAGGGTACACTGCCAATGAATAAAAACTAGGCCTTCTGGTAGTTGCTCACTTGTTTTGTCTTCTTTTAATCTATTAATTAAAAACTCCAAACATATTGATCAAAGCCACCTTGCTTTGGTCAAAGCTGCATTGTGCTAACATAAGTTTTTACATTCACTTTCCCACTGATCTTTTGCTATTCATAACTTCACTGTTACCTTTTGTCATAAATTATATTTGAGATTTTCCACAGCAGCAAATATCCACCTAGAAGGTTGCCTCTGGTTCTATAAATTACTGTAAAATATATGTACTAGGAGTAGAAAGCATTTTGTGGTAAGAAAAAAGGGCATAACTTTAAAATAATATTGAAAGATAAAGGGAATCATTTAAAATTACTGTCTTCTTAAAGTCAGGGTTTCAAAAAAGAGAGTGAAGTATATTGTCTGGTTCTACCACTCAGACATGAAACCCCTGTCAGTTATTTTATACTTTATTTGCATGTTTTCAAATACAATATTTTCCCTATCTTCTGCTTTGACTGGAAAAAAACCTCTCTTAAGAAACTCAAAAAACCAGTCACCATGTCAATTACTTTAGATAAATATATTTACAAAAAAAAAGAGAATATTTGCATAAGCAACCACTCATTTAAGGCATCACTTAGATGCACGTCATATAAATATGTGTACGTGTCATTCCTTTAAAGTCTCCATTTTGCTTCTCCTTGTTTAGCAAGATGGAAACAGCCTTTAGTAAGTTTGGTATACACTGCTAAAAAAAAAAAGAACTGCAAAACCTTCTTTCCTTCTTTGCAAGTATCTTCATGAGTGAATATTTGTTTGGAGAAGTCATTTGCTGGGGGTATTTTTATCAACAGTATCACAAATGCTGTGCAAACATACATTCATGCAAGTACTGACATAGTCACCCTGAGAATCAGTCTGGAAGAAAGATGAAATGCCATGTGGTCCCAGTGCTAATCATTTAGTATAGATGGTTATTATAACCAGAGGTAGCTAAAGCCAGAAAGCAGAGCACAAAGCAATTCAAAAGCCTAAGTTACACTCCCTTGTAAATAAGATAAGGTTTCCCTTGGAAACATCCTATCAGATCTGTAACCCATAATGTGGCTTCAGGAAGACCCAGCTTATTTTGATACTACTGACTAGGGACAAAATGAGTAGTCAGAAATCCAGCAAGCTGGTGGTAGTTATCACTGAAGTTTAAATCCCAACTAGCCACTAGATTAACTGAGGCTACCATTTTAGCTTCTAAAGCATCTCAGGGGAAAAAAATGCCTTATCTCTGATATCAACACCTTTTGAATTTTCATTTATCCATACTGATATAATTTCCTAAGATATCTCAAAGCAAAGAAAATTCCACACTTAGCAATCAAAGCAGAAAAGTAAAAAGGGAAGTAGCAAGATGGTTTTGATAGCCCAGTCATACACAATCAGCTCATGATTAACAGCAGTGGTGGTCTCACACACTAGCTCTCATCTTTCCCTCTTGCTCTCAGTAATATTTCCAAGTGAGGGGAACAAAACAATATGTTATTTAAGATGCAGAAGAGAAGGAATGCTGCATTGATGATGATCAGACTACTACCACTGAATCACTGGTTGAGCTGATGCTGATTCGATGAGATCTGAATGGAAATAAGAAATTCTGGACTTGAGTTCTTAAGACCTCTGTTGTGATAGCTGATGGCACCAGCTACAGCTGCTTTCCATATGTCTCTGTGTAATAGCAGGGTATGTGCGTGGGGGGAATTTCAATGTGTCAAATCAAACACCATTCAAGCATTAATTTCAGAGATTTTTCATATTCTAGAAGGAAGAAAAGTTTGAATAAACTCAACACTGTATTTCACAGATATATCAAACAGAAATAAAGCCTGAAACCTCTAGGAACACCTAGAGGTTCAGAACTCACACAAAAGGTAAAATATTTCAACTAAAAATGCCTAGGTTTCATAATATTTACAAAAAATTGCCTAAGGATAGCAACTATGCTAGGTGAAAATAGATGCTGTATTGCTTATATAACAATAATTCACCCTATACACCTCCTAGGTAGTGCTCTTGATTTCTTATAACTTCTTAGCAGCATTTTCTATCTGTCAAGCTCTATACAACCACCTCACTCAAAGAAAAGACACTCATAAATGATATACTCTCTTCAGCTCTAAGCAGCTATCAGGAATTTAAGTAAATCTGAAATTGCACCATGACTAGACTCCCCTTCCCGGCAGCACTTAAGTATATCAAATGGTAATTAAGGAGTAACACCTAAAATATATTATCACATTAGGACATGGTTACTGGCTAAATAATGTGCATAAATGATTACTCAAGATTTTTTGTGTGGATCAAATTTGGTACTATATAACTTTCCAGGGTCCAGTAGAATGGAAATCTTAGTGGTTATGTTTATGCAGGAAATCTTAACTTCAAGAATTTTTTTTTTAATCCCACCCCTCTTACATAAAGGAATTAAAAATGTTTTATGTCCACAAACCCAGTAACTCAATTCCTGAAACTGGTAGAAGTTGTCTTAAGAGACCTCTGCAGCTACTCTTTTCTATGATTGAAATGAGCAGACA
Organism: Agelaius tricolor; assembly: GCF_023055355.1. Taxonomy (NCBI): domain Eukaryota; kingdom Metazoa; phylum Chordata; class Aves; order Passeriformes; family Icteridae; genus Agelaius; species Agelaius tricolor. The sequence goes on from NW_027269263.1 coordinate 43,337,924, forward strand.
GACATTAGATGTCTGACACATCCTCCTGCCAGTGGACATGCTGCACAGCTAAGAAAAATGAAGAGTTAGTTGATTATGCATTTCTCAAGCTGCACGTTTGCTATTGCCATACATAATTTAATGAATGAAAAAAATAAGCAAGTATAATAAGCCAAACATAAAATCCCCCAATTGTCTGACAGTAAGAATCTAACAAGAGCAGTGTAACCTTAGACTGACACAATCTTTCGGAGAGGTTTAGAGGATAAGTTCATGGCTTTAAAGAAAATTTATAGTTTCCTCCATCCAAATTCACTCTGTTGTCATTGCAGAAGCAATAACAGCCTTGCCCCACTGTGGGAGTGGACTCAAGTTCCCAATAAAAGCTGTGCAATAGTTAGCTAATCTGGAAAACACATTGCATTTAAATACTGAAGTGATTCATCAAAGCACAGGGGCATCTTAAAGGGAGATAAATCAAAAAGAAAAATAAAAAGGCCTAAGCAAGTGAAACACAATTCTGTTACTCACCCTCAGATCTTCCTTTGTGTTGAAGCTATCAAGGAGCTGCTGATAATGTCTATCAGTCATTTGTCGCAAGAGTGACAACAAACAGGAGACAAATTCCCCCTGTTCAGATAAGCCAAGAGGAGAAATATTAATGTTTTCTGCACTTGAGCTTAAACTCTTATATTATAAGCACTTGAAAATAATTAACAAATGCAAGGGAAATTATTCTACAATTAGGCTTCAACTCCACATTTTGTGAAAATACATTGATTGCACTTCCTTCCCATTTAAGGAAATATTTTTCCCTAAATGGAGTTGATTTGCTTAGAAAAATGTATTTTAATTAGTTCCAGAAGGGCTAAACCAGTAAAATTTTTATTTGTTATTTATTTGTTTTCCTCGTATCTGTTTTTAAACAAATTACTTAGATTTCCAAAATTACAACCTCTTTAGTCAACTCAGCTTTGAAACAAATATAAACAAACATATTTTGCAAGAATTCTGGGAAGAATGCTATTGTTTTCCTTTAGGGAAGAGATGAAAGGAATTAGCTGGGAATTATTAAAAACATTCTGTCATCTCAAACCCCCAAGATTTGTCAAAAAGAAAACTCATTCGTAGGACTGAACAAACTTCAAAAATGTTTTGATCAGAAATTTCTTTGGGCTTACAGTAGAATTTCTCATTGAAAGAGCAGAGAACTGCACTGGGTATCTCCAGGGAGCAGATAAACAGCCAAGATATTATAGGAAGGAACAGGCTCTTCCATACACCCTTTCCTGTCTGCTTATTCAGTTTTGGACTGGGAAGAAACACTGAATGGTATCAGTCAGGTCTGACTGCAGAATTGATGAGGACTGGGAAGAGTCAAAGGTTTGGTTTGCATCCTAATGCTTAGAAAGAACAATTCTGAAATCTCACAAGCTTGCTAAAGAATGGGAAATATATTTTTGCCTGCATCAGGAATGGAGAATGAGACAGAGAACAGACAGGTGATAACAGTACTTTAAAATGGTGCCTTTCATTAGCTTAGCAAGTGAAATTTTGGGAATATTTCCCTCTGTCTTTCATTAAAAACAGAAAATGATATTCAAAAGAAGCAGTGTGTTTTCACAGGAATGGCTGTTCTAGATTTTTCATTGGAAGGCCTAATTCATTTGTGATTATACATGGTAATCATGTGTGAGGTGATTGCTTTCACTAGCAACATGGTGATACTTTACACTGAAGTGATTCTAAATTTCTTACTTCCCTTTGTTTTACAGTAAACATAGCATTCATAGAAACATAGAATCACAATCTCAAAACAATATCCTAAGGCTACAATATCTCTTAATATTCATGCTCTGGGCATAAACATAAAGGTTACAGCTGCTGTCTTGTAAATATCTGTATATCCCATTGCTAGCTTGAGTTACAAAATTCCTTCCCTGCCTAGGCATTTTAAGCAGTCCTTTTTAGTCACCTTTTTTCTGTGTTTCCACATTTGTTTCAACTTATATAGTAGTATATTAAAAATCACAACCTATTATAGAGAGCTGTACTATTATAGTTGACAGACAGATTAGTGTTATAAAAGTATAAACTTAAGCTTATTGTTAACTGACTTCTAAATTTGAGCTTTTAATTTGAATGTAGGTAGCTATACAGGCTGGGTTTTAAAATAGCAATGCACATTCAGCCTCATTTGTTGAGCTCAACATAAATGTATGTTGTAGGATTTCTGCCAGTGTTGGCCACAGATTAACTTTCAAATCATGCACAAAAGCAAATTCCACACACATAACAACCTTGCTAAAAAAATTTAGGGCCCAATTCCAGTGTCAAAAGTCAAGCCAAGCAGTACACTAAAATCACTTAGGTAGATTCCTTAAGTAATTTTTTGTGTCTTATTTCAGGAGCACAATTATTAAAAGCCATGGAGCTTTCAATTAAATTGCAGCTCATTTAGGTTCTGAGGGATTGAACTTTCAAGATCTAAAATCAATTAAAGTTCAATTTAATTGGACTGCTTTCTGCCAATTCTTTATATGCAAATGCATTTTTTCTGAAGGAAGTTCAAAGGTCTAATTCAGTGACAAAACAAAGTAGAAATTTCACTTTCACCATTGCATTAAATTCCACGGTTGCCAATGCAACATCCGCAACACTGCCACCCTGAAGCCAGGTCTGCTTCATGCTCAGTCTAAAGTATCACACCCACCTTGCAGGTTACCACTGAACAAGGCTGCTGACTGAAAATTAAATGATATCCAGCTACCAAAGCTGTTTGAAACAAATGGTGGAGTCACAGCAGCACAAAGCACTGTGCTGCCTGATCTGATGCTGTTTCTTGGTGAAGAAAAACCATGACACATGGGCCTAGGAGACCACACTCAGATGGGTTTGGGACTACTTCCACAAGGAGGACTATGTCCCATTCAAATCTATGAGAGAATTTTATTAAGTGTGCTCCCATGGCACATCTCACAAGGAATTTTTTATGACACATGCAGTTTGAAATAATGGCAACATACTGGAACAGACTCTACTGCTGTACTCACATTGAGTACCATACCATACATCCTCTACAAATAGTTCCAAGAATCTGGCTCCATGTGCTGCCAGAAGCCCATACTGCATGATATTTCTACATAAATGTATATAATTGCCTTATGCTGTGCTGTGAGTCACTTCCACATGAAGTATTCTTTGAGAGCTTGCAGTGACAATAACATGGCTTTTCTCATGCATAAAAGAAAATTTTGCAACTTGAAAGCACTTTCAGAGTCTAATTTTTGATGGTGTAAAAGAATTACGCTGTCATGGTGTTTAATGAAAACTTAATCTGCAAGCAAGGGCATATCTCATAACAAGCCAATAAAGTAAGAGCCTTGCTACACTAATAGTCTAACACTGCCATCCTTTCTTTAGCTTTGATTTCCTTGTGGTGGCCTGATATGCCACATGGCATACATTTGCAATTTTGTAATTTAAAGAAAAAACCTCCCAAACTCTTATATGCATATTGCTGTTGAACCACAGTGATTAAGCATAATGTCATCTTATTACAGAGCTTGGTCAGCTCCATAAAATACTCCATATAGAGTTTGTTCTCTGTGGGTCTAAAGTAAGAGAGAAAACAAGCAAAAAAAACCAAAAAACAACATGGCAACACATTTTTTTTTCTGCAGTTATTAAATGCTTTTGAAATGTTTGATCTCAGAGGAAATTCTGGTTTGAAAAGCAACCCTCTATTCATTAACAAAACTATTACAATGTAAACACTGAGCAATTAATTAATAAATGTATGAGATGATAAATCACTCAGCATAGTATGTTTTCTGCACTAAATGCTAACCCCCTCACATTTTCTTGGGGTTACATCCCTGGCTATATTAGAACCAATTTTCCCTTAAAAAGCAAAGTGAAATCCTTGCTGCAAACAAAGCAAAGTAACATTTCATTTTATTTGATCAACGCTCATCACAAAATTTTCTGTAAATGCCTGTATTTCAATCTTCTAATTTCCATGAGTTGTTATAGCAGGTTCACCAAAACATCATTTGCTAATCTTCTAAATCTATCCTGTATGCTCAGCTTCATGTGACAAAAACAAAGCTCAAATGCTCAGCCCAGAGAACAACAAAATGCCTCTCAAGTAATAAATTTAGATTAGTACAAGTTATCACAGATTCTGCAGGCATCTTTAGAGTTGTTTCATCATGAAAAAATGTATGCATTTTAGGAACTATTATTGATTGGTTCTCTTCTATTTTCAGGAATTCAAATTGAAGGAGAGTTTCAGAAAGCTATTATATTGCAAACAAAAGGAACATACTGAACTCATTACTAACCTGAAAGTTTCAAAAGAAATGTTATGTTTTGGGCTTGTTTTTTTGTTTTGTTTTGGGTTTTTTTGGTCACAATCTATAAATAAACTTAATGAAAAAGTTACTATATTCATTAAAAATTAGTAGAATGCAAGAAATGTTTTCATTGTCCTCCTCATTCGCTCTTTTATACACAAAATCTAACACTGTGAATTACAATATAAAGACAATATAGTCACAAGTCTAGTAGCCCAACCAGTGACAATTGTGAGCTCTTTCATTGCAAGAAACTTACAGTCACATCTTGAAACTGGAGGCGCATAGCAGAGCCTGATGGCTGTGGTCGGCTGGTGATCTCTAGTATGGTCCTTAATAGAATATCTAGCAAACTGTTTACAATCACATCAATTTCTTCCAGGACTGATTTTTCCTTAAATAAGAAATAAAACATTTAAGATTTTAAAACAGAAATATGACCACAATTATAATTCCTCTGATGGAGTTGTAGAAACAAATTACACTTTCACTATGAATGCTACATTCAAGAAACAAGGACTATTGCCTAATTGTTGTTAGATATTGTTTAATTCTATTCTTTTTTTCCTAACAGTTTTCCATTAATTGCACAGTTACAGGGATAACTTTGAATATGTAAATATTTATCAAATTACCATAGCTCTATTTTCTTCACTTGACATTTAGAAGAAAGCAGTAAATAATATACAAAAACTTTTTGAGCAAGATTTTTATAGGTAACACTTATATATCTTCTGGGGAAATTGCCAAGAAAGGCTTAAAATCCAAAAAAGCAAAATCCTGTTTTACACTTTGAAACTATCAGCAGAAATAAGCAGATGGTGCCCAACCTTCAGGACATGCTTCATCAGTAAGGCCCAGCTATGCTGCTTCCCAGCAGCTGAGCAGCACAAACAAATCAGTCATTTATGTGAGCCCACAACTGCTTGCACACAACATCAAAAAAAAGGAATCAAAGTGTTCACTGCCAAAAGAGACCGTGAATACCTCAGTTACCAGCATGAAAACACTGGATAAAGTCAAGTTGTAGTTACTTCTCTTTTTTAATTCAAATGGAAATATGCTTTCCCTGCTTCAATGTTTTAAGTCTCCACTGCAGCAGAAACCACTAGCTTAATCTGAACAATTTTATCCCTTGTTTACCATGACCCTTCTTCACAGAAAGAAACACCTAATAATCAAATGCACACAACCAAGCTAAAACTCAACTGACAAATAGATCAACTTTGCTGACATTGAGGTGTAGGAGTGATTTGGATTTTTTCTTTTGTTTATTTTTGCTTCCTAGACACCCTAAAGCATATGATTTGTAACAACACTCAAAATTCCTTTTTAGACTTAAGTTGAATCTAGTATCAATCCATGTTCTTTATCCCTTCATCTAGCATCAAAGAACTGTTAAACTGGCTTCTTATGACAACAGACAATACACGGTATATTTAGGAACTGCATCCACCATGAGGACCCTTCTCTTTACTACTACAAACTACTTTTGGAATGAGCAACAGCCTTAATTTTCAAAGCTGCCTTACTGCAAAGTCACTTGTTCCCCCAATCTCAAAATCATCTTCATTATAAAGGAAGGACTGAAATTCTGTACTGATGTACCAAAAAAACATGCCAAAGTCACCAAGTTCTTAATAATCTCAATTACTCAAAGAATATTAAAAATAGTATCTGCATATCCTGAACATTTGGGAGAGTCTTATGTAGATATCCACTTGTAATTGTGTACATCTCTGGCTTGGTGACTCCAAATGGAAGATCTTGTGAAATGCAGACCAGACATGTAAAGTTTTGTCCCAGGCCAGAACCACAGCTCTGCTTTAGTATCTATCACTTTGTCTTGTGATGAGATTTTATACTTATCTAGGAGCAGCTAGCCACATCCATATCAAAGCACTGACGGAGCAAATTTAATTGCTGGAAGTGGTGTGAAATGAAGAAGCACATAAAGGAGCTCCCACTAAGCATTACAAGGTAACATATGCTGCCCTTGACATGCATGTATTGCACTAATTACAGGCAATGCTTGGTTTTAATTGCCTTATATCCTGTTGTCTGTCAGAACATATCATCACCTTCCCATTTGCAATACACCTGTCTGAGCAAGCTCTCATATGCAGCTTTCACACATTAATTAACAAACTTCAGAAACTGGCCATAAAGTTTATCGACTAGCAACCAAGTGCAATCTCCCTTGCAATACACATATCAATCTCTTTATCTACATCAGCCCTGTGTCCCCTAAGAATACACAGCCCACAATAAAAAATGCCCCTAAAGAAAGCAGACATTTCTTTCTTTCCAACACAACGCTCAAGAAGTGCAAAAGCTTGTCAGAACACTGTGTGATACAATTAAAATACTCATGCATGGAAAGAAAAGGGTCATGAAAAAGTCAAAATGGCATGTTTATGTAGATTCATTACACAGAGAACTCCTTAAAATGCTCTTGGGCAAGGTCCAGCTTGTGTCATTAAATGTCACTGAGCCATATAAAGAAGTTCAAGTGGATGTGACATGGTGTTTACTCACTGAGCTGTTCTTCTTGATGAGGCAAAATATGTTGCTAAGGATACGGGCACACATTATAAGGTCCTTCTGCTCTTGCAAATGCATGTGGAGATGATGTAAAACTACTGGAAGAAGAATGCATCGAGAATCTGGAACAAATGAAAAATTTCATGAATAGGAACTCCTCATAGAGTAATTTAATTTTAATACATCTATCAAATATGTCTTCAGTCTTATTTCTGATAAGCAGAAGCTTTTGCTAGCTTTAACAAAAAGGTTTGATAAGCAGAAGCTTTTACTTCACAATCATGAGCAAATGTTTGAAGAGTAAACAATATGCTGAAAGTCACTCTGTTATATCATGGATGAAGAAAAACACCACTGTGTGGAATATACTAGATATAAAAGAAATTTTAAGTATTTATTGAACTGTCATCCAAACTTAATTAAAAAAAAAGTAGAACAGTAAAGTCTCTAATCATAACAATGAGAAATTATGCTCTAGTGCTCCTGCCATGTGACAGGATCCATTTATAGGCCAAGGTTCTGACAGACTTCAGCGGGAACTTATGTTACTCTACCAAAAAGTTCTACTTTACAGCCAGCAGCAGTATTTTCAGATTTCTTTCAGAATTTTTACTTTTACAGATTCCTCACTCCTACTGAGTATGAGCAACTTAGACTATTTATTTCTACATAAAACAGTTTGCCTTTCCACTCTTTCATTTTCTAAACACAGCTCTTTGCTGCCCTGATTTTGCTGAAAATTATGCAAGAACATAATTAACATGCTACTTACTTCTGCTTCTTCTTATTACAATTAAAGAAAATATGAAATGGGAAGAACCCTAATACTTACACTTGTGATAACACTTTTAACACCTATTCACAACTTGATAAATGGGAAGGATATCACCTGTTTTCATTTGGTTGTTGTTTTAAAATATTTTCCATAATTAAGAAATTCTATTCCCATGGAAATGTACTTGAATAATTTCCTCTATTAAAATTTTAATGATTATATGCTGCATTATAGATATATATTAATCTACTCCCTTTGTTCATTAATGCAATTATATGCTAAAAATGGATTTCTCTAGCTGGAAAATTACTCTTTTAAAACAATTTTGCCATGCAGCTACTGCTTGTGGATTACACTTTCTAGAAACACTTTCTCCCCCTCAATTATTTCCTCTACTTTTTCGATGAGGAAGTAGAAGATATATTTATTCTGAGATTTTATTTCTTTAATGTTTCTCTTGCTTACTGAAACACAGCACTAATCTTGTTATGCTTGACTATCCCCTTGCTTTCATTGTCTTGTCATCTTTATAATAAAAGACAAATCACATGGACAAGCCCATTTGTACACACTATTTAAGTATATTCGTATTTTTGAAATAAAAGCTTGCTTGCTCTTTTTAAATGGGTGTTTCATGCTTATTATTTATTCAGGTATACCTCTGTATCTTCCTGCTAAAGAAAATAATGATCAAAGGCTGTAAGGCAGTAAGCAAATGACCATCAATCAGTTGAAAACCAGTGGTAGAGAAGCCCAACACTAGGCAATAAATAGCCTTTCTCCAGTGACTGCTTACTCTGCAAGTGCCTCAGCAGGTTTTCATCAGGACTGCCCTGAGAGTTCCTATCTGCCTGCAGCACCACAAATGGGGGAAGATTCTCAAAGAAACCAAGGCAGCATATTCTTTCTCTCTACCTCAGAACCTGGCTTAGCCAAGGGTTGTCCCTGGTGTTCTGAGATGTCAAATGTGCACAGCTGCCAGTGACCCATCCACTGCAATACTTCTAAGGTCAAAGGGTAACTGGGCAGAGAAATTGCCAATGTGCAGAGCTGCGCTTATAAAAGTGCCACCTTCTGATTCCCACTGCTAAATCTGCTTATTGATTCCTGCTGGATGAAAAAACAGAGCTAATGCCTTCAGCTGAAGAAATAAAGCAGGCCTTTTCTATTTGTATAAAAAAGACTTAGCTCCTGGATTACAGGGGATAGCTCCTTTTCCCTGCATTCTCTTAGGCCTTACACATATTGAATTCTTGACTATCTGGCAATCCATCAACAAGATGAAGGGTTCACTGGAAACCAGTCTGTGATTCTGTGGCTGGGGTACTGTGCTGGCAAGCAGGTGATAGAAAGCTCAATCCAACCACTCCTCAACTCCACAGCTCTCACAGAGCAGTAGTAGTGGCTCTTTCACACATTTTGTGTATGAGCACTATTATTTGGGTCACAGAGCCTCTCTTCCAGCTACAACTCAAATCCCTCAGTCCAGAAGGTCAGAAGAAATCAGGAGCAGCCCTGTGCTAAGGTGTTTATTCTTGGTTAACTCTAAATAGCTTCCTGATGAGCCCACACAGCATTTGGCACCTCACCTGAGGTGCCATCCACTCTGTGAACTACTTACACATAAATGCAGCATCATGAACTACATTTTGAAAATGTCCCAAAAGTCTACATGTAGCAACATGTGACTTGTAAACAGCCAACTCTTACACACAACATGGCCTGAGGCACCTCAGGCAAAACTGAGCATCCTCATTCACCTGTTTCAAGTATCCCATTTTTGCAAAAGCTTCATAAAATGATCAGAAACTCTGTTTTACCAGACCAAATGGGCAAAAAGCATCTTGAAATGACTTGCAACACTACATGGGAGGCAATAGTGCCAGTTATTCAAACAGCCACCACATATATCACAGCTTTAGATATATTCCTTACAAGCCCAGAATCTAAATACCCCTCTATCTTGATCTGTTTAGGTGGAGAGATGTGGTACTATAGAAAAGGAGAGCTGGCTCATTCACCTCTGGATTCACCAAGGACTAGGTGAGAAAGTTTGGAGAATATTTGTCTGAGTTACTCTTTTTCCTGCTAATTGTCAGCTGCAGTGTCAGCCACTGGATATAGAAAAATAATGAGTGCAAGGAATGGTGCAATAATCAGAACTCTGAGCCATCACTCACTGTCCTAATTTTTCTTCTATGCAGGAAGTCAAATTAGCTGACTGTTTTAAATGCTAATATTTGCCCTTTACAAATATTATACAGAAAGACAAGGAAAAAATCATGACACAGAGCTTTTCAAGTATGTGCTTGGCATAATTAGAAAGAGGGCAATCTTAGACTTTGGGCAATCCTTGTGACTTCCCTATGCAACATTAACATTTAATACACAGCACATCTTTCCTCCCTAATTTCCATAGAGTGGTAATGCCTCTGCAGAGACATACTTTCCTCAGTCTAGTATATTTTAAAGATTACTTTCAGAGGGATGATATTAATTTCAATTACTGTATCTAAACAGCTTCAGCCTGCTTGGAAACATTGAACACTATTTCCTTCAGCACCTGCTGGCCCAGGTACAAAGCACACAGTCTGAGCTCCTCCTCTGCAGGCAGCCCAGAGTAACCTTACCTGGGTTAGTGTACAGGTGACTCTCCACAGTTTTCCCAATGCTCTGCAGTTTAACAGCTTGAAGGGACTCATCCCCATGCATGACTGTTGGCAGGCTGCCCAAGGCATCGTGAACCAAATTTGCCACTTCTCTCACATCAAAGAGCTTCAGAAGTTCTGAGTACACTGATGGGAATGAGCTGAGAAACACAGCCTAGGGTAAAAACGGACAGTCAGAACAGTTTTGACATTCACAGAATTTAATAAACTATAGAAATTTAAGTAACTCTAGAGAAATGCCTGGCTTCCAGGGTAGGTAATAGCTTTAAAATTGTTTTATTTTCAGAATGAATAGGCTCACATTCATTAACAGACTTACACTTGTGACTACTTCCTTTAAGTAATAGTTAATGATTGCTAATCCCTCCCAGGACAAAGTGCAAGTTCAACTCAGAACAAAAATATTTATTCTTTAAATACACATATGCCTCTATGAGAGAAAATTTTTAAAAAGGATGGCAGAATCTAGCTGATATGATACAAAAATATTTGTGTGGGTTGGTTTACTTTGTTTTAAGGTAAGTAGTATAACAGTCTCTGTATCTTCCATTTTTCAAATACTGAACATTTTTATTTTGGAGTGAGGCAGCACTGGTAGTCCTGGTTCCCTTCAACAATCTTTAAAATGGGTCAGAAGGTCATTGATGAATTTAAAAACAAAACATCGTAAAAATAAGGAGAACAATGCCAGAGGAAAGAAGCTAAAACTGACATTCCCTTCTACTACTCTAAATCCTGCTGATTGTGCCACATTGGCACATGACTAACATGAGTTAATACTGAAGAACAATTCTAAATGTGGTTATTTGTATTCTTTTGTTGCCTTTTGACTCCAGCTGCTAACAGGATATGAGATGGAAGAACTACGTTTCTAACTCTGTTCTCTCTGATTTGCCATTTTCTTGGTGGAAGAGTTTTCTACAGAAATTTGGAAAACATTAATTCTTAACAGGATCTTAACCATCTCTGTTTACAGAAACGTGGGAAGAGGATGGTATATTTATGAGCATTTAATGTAGAGTGCTGTCTCCTGTGTTTTGCCTCTACACTGCAGCACTAGCCCATTTTTGTAGTCACAAGGGAAATAAAGATATCATCTGAGTATTAAACCATATGGTTCATCAAGACTTAAAAATTTTCTGTAAAGCATGACAACTCTGATAGTAGTCTTTTGTATGGCTCAAACTCTTTGGTAAAAACCAAAACAGATAAATTGTTTTATTTGTATCCATCGACACAATTATTATAATTCAATATAAAATGTCAGCTTTAAGATTATCTATTCCAAGCATATTTAGAAGGTGCTGGTATGAAAATTTCACACTGTAGGATGGAAAGTTGAAAATACCACTTTGTTCTAGCAAAAATACATTTTCTTTCTGAACAGGCATACATTTTTCACACTGGATGTGGAAAATGCCAACAAGCCATAACACTTACTTGTAGCTGGGATAAAGCACTAGTTCCTTTGCTCTCTTGGGACAGGAAGAAGCGCACTGACATAAGGAGCTCTTGAATACAGCAGCGAAATTCCTCCTCATTTTGTCCACCAGTAGCAATAGAGAATAATCTTCTTGACTGAACTATGTATTTAAAGATATATTCTTGTGCCTATAAATGCCAAAATCAGAGATAACTCACAAAAATGAACATGCTTATCTCCAAACAGAGCACATGTAATGATTATATCATTCAAATAAAGAAAAGAATCTGAAACAGGAGGCCATTAGTTAATTTTGATAAATCTCTCTATTGGAACACCAACAAAATTTTAATTTAAAAAACCAAATCAAAACAAACAAGCAAAAACTCAACACCACTTTCTCCTCCCACCCTCCCCCCTCCAAAAAAAGCTTGAATTAAGTTGCAAAACTGTTGGAATGCAAATTCAAAACACTGCCCTCTCTTAGTGGCAAGACACCAAAGTTCACAGCAGCATAGAAAAACACAGATGGGTACCTCATTGATATTTTATTTCCAAATTGTAGTATGTGTCCCCACAATAATGGGATTATTGTATTGTATAACTCAGCCTGATGGCATGTTATGCTCTTCTGAGTGTACAAAGTAGGGCAACAAGAACAACCACAACCAGCACAATCAGTAGAATTCCCTGGTGTCAGGACTGAACCACTAAGTCAGCATTCAGATTCATGCCATGGATGTTAACACTACCAGTGTAATCTATATTTGATTCCTCTGCCTCATTCAGTAGGGAACATAGAGATGCACAGACTAATGGTAGTGAGCCTCAATGGTCAACTTGCTGACATATACTGACTGCACTGAAAGTCTGCAGCTCCATAGAATTAGTACTACTCTTCCATCATTTATATATATTCTGCTTCATTCCCAAAGTTAAACCCACATGTACTGTATGAATACATCATTCAAATATATAATTCAATAATATTTATTACCTTTAGTACTTCCTGTATGTGATCATGAAGCTCCACCTCAGTGACTCGATCAATATGCCACTTAAGTACTTTTATAAGATCTCTATAATAGCACATCAGAAAGCATTACAACACAGAAGTGGGAGAAGGGTTAACTTTGCACATAAAATGCAAACCAAAAGCTGTCACATGAGAAACACTGGCAAAATAAAAAACAGATCACTAGATTTCACTGATCACCACAGACTCAATAGTACACTTAGTTTTAAGTCTGCTGAAGAGCACCTAATAGATCTCTGATGAATGGCCAATAATACCAGCATTAAATATGCAGTAGAATGATTTTAACAAGGATACACTATTTCCTTAACCTAATGATTGATTCTTTTAGTATAGTAAAACTGTCAGTATTAAATCAGATAGAAAAAGTACAGACTTCACCTGTATGCAAGTGCTCCTGCAAAATGACTTTCAATGTAAGTGTCCATTACTGGCTTAAAGTGGTGAAACTTGCTGTCCTGCAGCAAATTTATTATGTGAACCTAAATGTGAGAGAAAAAGGAAAAAAAAACAACACCTTTTTTTTTGTTTTACTTGGCTTTTAGCTAGTGTTAAGCATGATCACAAAATGAAACTTACCAAGCAATCAAATACTTTTGATCCATATTTTTGAGAATTTTCATCCAAAATGCCAAATAAAGTGTCTAGCGTATCCTGAAGAAACTTTTGGGAGAGAATAAGAATGTTATTAACAAGATGCTTCTGTGACATAGAAATACATTATTTCCTTTGTATCATCTAAAAGAATGAAAAGGTATATACCTTCACTATTTCTGAACCATCAATTTCTTTTAATTTTGAGAGGCAACCTGCAATTTTGTCTGGGTGGGTTCTCCACTTCAGAAGGTCAAGCATATCTCCTGCAAAACAAAATGCAAGATTAAAGTTGGAAGCAAAGCAGTATTTCATGTTTTAAAATTTACTATTGCAGTCCACTCAGCAAAATCTGGCATCATTAAAACAAAAGAAAACACCTTCAGATTTGCTATAATATGATCTTTCCAAGAACACATTTTCATTCCATTCTGCAATTGCTCCACCAATACAAACATAAGAACATGGTACTGGGTCACTAAAATCACTCTCCTGTGGCCACTCTATCATGCAATCTCATTCAGATACTATCTTAAATAAAGCAATTATTTGCCCTCTCTCATCCCATTGAAGGATGCCTTCCAGAGGTACTCTCTGAAAGCTAGAAACAATCTCCTAATTGCTACCTTGACTGTGTTTGAAGCACTCATGTTTCTATGGCTTTTTAGAGCTCAAACACGATGCCTCTAAGATCCCACTTGATTAACAAGTAAAAAATCTCTTCTGGAAAATGAACTATTCTGAGCTAAAAAATACCTGACTATGTCCAAACTTCCTCCAGTTTTAATTCCTCGTCCTTCAGCTTCCTTAACCAAAATGATAACTACATTATCGATAAGATTACATCATTTTCTACATCATTAGCAAGCTCATACATCTCTTGTAAACACCTGACATCTACATTCTAGAACTTGAGTGTCTTTTAGACATATGCATGTCACCAATATGATGCTTCTCCTGTTTAGCACTATTCAGCTCCCTGGATAAAGAAGAATCCCCAGGAGTCTCCACTAGGATATCCTGCCTTTTCTACCATTAGAGTCAATCTAATTTCTATTCTTTCTTATTAATTATTTAAATCAAAGTTACAATACTTTGCTGTATCATAGTCCCTCTCAACTAATGAGACCTTCCAACAACATATTAGCAGAAAATTTTCTCAGATTTTAGTGAAGGCCCTCTCATCTCCACATCCTTCCAGTCCTTTAAAACAGATAAATCCCAGAGATTTCTTCATATCTAGTAGTATTTTCCATCTGCTCAGGAAGGAAATTCCTTTCATTATAGTGCAACTTTCTGCTTCCATTTTAACTTTTATTTGCCTGTTTGAAAATTCTTATTTCTAATCTATATGTTTTCTTATGTGCTGCATTGCTGAACTGCTGCATTTCCTCTTGATAGTAAATAAAAAAATTTGAAAAGAAGGATTAAGAAGTTCATTCTGGCATTATTTGTCTTTGATAAACTCATCTTACAGCACATCTGAATTAGTTACACGTTGATTTTTTCATCCATGGTTTCTTGTAAATACTTCCATAAAATTCATCATGGACAGATGGCCCAATGAATGTATTTGCCCTTCCACATATCTTAAATGTAAGTTCTACATTTCATAGTCTTTGAACACGTTATTGCTTCACAGAGGTACTAGAAAGCCCACCTTGCTATAAGATTGAGAATTTCTTGTTCCATACCATTCAATATCCTAAAATAGTTTTGCAAACTTGGCTTGGTTTTCCAGCAGTTTTTCCTTGCTGAACTCAGACACATCTGCAGAGCTCCTTTCAAGCTGTATTCAGTCAAAGCTACACATATTTTTGACTGTTAAATTAAATAAATTCCAAATCTCTTTTATATTCAAGTTTACTACTGCCACGCTTCACTGACCAGCTTTTCAGAAATTCTCAGTGCCTAGTGGTTTGAAGCAGAAAAACCTTAATCACCATCTAACCCTTCCACCAGTTTAAGCTACAGTCCAGCTGATCACTGCCCTGCACTGTGTTAGAAGGAGCCAGGGTTTCTGAAGTGTTCTCAGTAGTTATTAAAGTAAGAGGTTAATAGCAAGTTTTCCTCTTGGTTCAGCATCTTTTTGGCTGCTTTCTACCATGGACTGTTCTCACACTCAAGTAATACTTGAACAACACCCATCTTTGTGTCATCTCTTTCCTGGTTTGCTCCACGGAAGTTCTCTATCCCACAAAAAATGAAGTAATAATTTTTACATTATTAACACTAAAAAATCTCCACCTATATTTAGATTTTGCCATAGATGTTAATGGCAAATAACCAACATAAGATTCCACAAATATTTTGCTGCCTTAATTGCTTTTGATGGACACAGATTGTTTTGATGCATTTATGTGTTATATTTTTGCTTTACTTCAAGCTGTGTTGGCATGGAAAAAAGATATCCTTGAATTGCACTGAGTGTTGAAGAGTCCCACACATGCATCAGAAACACATCCCAAAGATCAAGGACAAATTATAGCTCTTATTATTCTTTCTGTTGGGAATTTTTAAGAAACAAGATTTACAAATCCAGTGAACCACGTTTGTCTTTCAGATAATTAAATGTACTTCCACACTTTAAGCCTCAGCTCAACCTGACAAGTAGCAAGATTAGCTCAAGCTATAAGTCCAGAGCAGGAAAAACACTTCTTTACAGGTTTGCTGGAGGAACTTGGTATAAAATGGTTAACACTGAATATTAGGGATTTGTTGGCGGATTTAAAAAGAAAAAGAAAGGAAATGTAAGACACTCACTTCAAAGGATTTATTTCAAGGGAAGTGCTAAGGAGGAAAGACATTCTAAGATAACATTAGCAAATAGCCCAAGCATAAATGACATGAATAGAAAATCTGACGTGTATCACAAGGGGAACGGATAGCAGTGTGTAATGTAGTAAGAGACATGAGGATATAAAACTGTTCCCAGAATAAGCCCACTAGGAAATCATAGTTTTGGAAAAGGGAAAAAGTCACTGGTGATGAGTCATTTTGCTGAAGAATAAAAATATTTCCAATGCATTATCTTCAAAATAATCAAGGCCTGTATATTTAAAACAGACTACACCTGACCTATTATCCCTACCTAATAAACTTGTCCCTTCTCAAAGCATGTAATTTAAATCCAAAGAGCTAAGTTTAATTGAAAGTTTAGAATCATGAGTTTAAGGAAGTGGTTTGGGATGATTTTCCATCTCTCTCATATGAGTCCTGAGACATCAGAAATTGACTTGTTATGACACTACTACACTTCAAGAGGAAAAGACTGAATTTCAGAACTGGCAGTCAGCATGTCTCTTCCAACAGGCTGCTTCTGTGGTCACCAACACTTCCTGCATAACTAGAGTTATTTGGAAAGCTGCCCAGTGCTACTTGTGTTTTATTGATTCACTGGTTTTTTTTGGTTTTTTTTTCAGCTAGAAGGATTACACCTCTGCCACGCTGTATGGTGTGTTGCTCTGCTGCTGAACAGCTGCTGACCAGGGATGCCCCAGTCAGTGCTGAGAAACAAGTGGATGCCAACAGCCAAAATATTCATACTTACTGGAAGGATCCTGACTCTCTTGCAGCCAACAATCCCTGATACATGTCAAAAACTAAGACTGTTTTGGTAACTATTCAGTAGAAAAATGCTGTGCTCTCAATCACTCTTTTGGGGTTTTATAGAGTAATGAAAAATAACTACCCATCTAAGAATATAATAGAAAAAAGCTAGTATACTTTTTGCTAATATTAACTGATTAACTATCCAGGATCAAAAGGAAAAGAGAAGGAAAAATGAAATAGCAGAAAGATTAGATAAGGATGCGTTCTCAGCCACGATGAACGCTCAGACTCCCCTGCTTAGAAGGTCTCTAAAAATCGTTTGGAAATAATCCTAATAACCCCTCCAAAGTGCCCAGGGTAAGGAAGTTATGGATCCCAACAACTAGGAGTCAGCCTCCATCCCCCAGTCCCCATAATTTTAATATGCATGAGAGCTGATGGCATGTGGGAACAATCAATGAGAGAATGACAGCTGAGTAAAATTTCCCAGCAAGCGAGTAAAGCTGCAGCCTAATTCAGTCACACCCTTTACAAGTCTGGGTTTGGGGTCCTTCCCCACCCCATAGCCAGACAACAGAATAATTTTTAATTCATTTTCAGACTGAACATTGTTGTTTGTAAACAACGGGTGAATCTCTGAGACATTCAGAAAAAATCTCCAAACTTAAAAACAAATTAAAAAACAACCAGCAATTTTCAAAAATACCAATACAAATGTTTACTAAAAAAATTAAATACACAGATCTTTTTAATCCTGTGTTTTTTAATACATAAGCTACATTCTCTCAGGGATAACTGAAGTAATGCTCACATGACCAAATATCCACATGCTTTGCTCTATGTTCATTTTCTGAGCATGCAATAGATTTTGGCAAATTTTTGTTTAAAAGAATGGGGATTTGGAAACTCACCAAGATGAACTTCCCAAAGAAGATCCTTGGAGAAAATATGAGCCTGTCTATTGAAAATATTTCCACCCTCTGAAGTACTGCTGAAATAATTGTTAACTCTTTCAGAGCTGAAAAGGGGATCAATATTATTCAGATATTCTACACCCTCTTACTCAGAATATGGTTAAAAATAGGAGGAAATTTTATGCCCTATGTCACACATCTACTTAAAATAAGTACAAAATAACTTCTGTACTGTAAATAAAAATTAGTACTAGAACCCCAGACAACAGGGAACTATTTATCAGTGAGACACTTGTAAGTTCCAGGCAGCACTTTTATGCATGTGTAAGCACCAGTAGATTAATGTAATTTCCTAAATCAAGGCCTTTAACTGAAGCAAATTTAGTCTCTGATTACCTATTAGCTACCTTTGGGAAAATCTCTCATTGGGTAACTTTCATTACTAAGGTAATTGCTATGAAAATACAAAATGGGTGTGTGCAAGGAAAAAAGCCACTTACTGGTTGCACACAGTTCTATTTTGCACACTTGCTATTAAAGGGTGAAAATTAAGAGCACTGTTTCAACTTAAAAAGCTGCTCTAGTTTTTGTTTAACATCTTTAACCAATTTGCAGGCAGTTAGCAGTTTTATCATCATACACACAAGATGAATAAAGTCACAGATATTCACACACAAGAGAGATCAAAGTAATAATATAAAATTGTGGGTCTTTCAAAGAATGGTCAGAAACACATTACCCAGCAAATACACAATATTTAGAAATTTTTGGAAAACTGTTCCACAGTTTTTTGTTTTAGTTACAGGTAGATCAGTTATGGCAGGTAAACAAGAACCTCAAGAACTTTATACATAACACTGGTTAAAAACTTTACACAGAGCATTGGTAGAGTGTGTAAACACATGTATTTAAATCTGCTGCTCCTTATAGCCAGTGTATAAACGGTTTTAAGTAGTAATAAATGTTTGTTGGTTTGAAGAGAAACAAAAAAGCAATATATGCCTAATTAGAAACAAACTGCTACAGCCTAAAGCTGACAATAAGTATTTCATAAAAAATCTACAACAAACAGATTAAGAGTTTTTATAAAGCAGCTGGGTTTTGATAGCTGATTCCAGAAGTGCTGCATTTGATTCCAATATCATGGTCATCTAAAAAGCATTCTTGAACTACTTAAAAACAGTGGTTCATCATGATCCATTTGTTTCCATCTGGATATAAAAAAAATTATGAAGAAAACCAGTTCACAAAATAGATAGAATATAAGCTATTTTTGAGTATATCCATGCTTGCTTGGCATGGAAAAGACTAGCTATCACACTCATTTCAGCTCATCATGTTTTAAATAATCAACATATCCTACCATTTTGTGTGAGTTTGGTGGAGCACAGAAAGGAAGTAATCCAGAAGGACTCCTTAGTGGTTTTTACTGCTTGGCTGTTGTTTCCTAGGGATATTCCCTTTGAAAAGGGGAGTTTGAGGTAGCGACCAGAATCCTGAAGGTTTGCATTTTCTTCACACTGTGGAAACAAACCAGTTAAAATAACTGTACTGCACAAAACAATTGACCAAATCTCTAAATTATATGAATCATTGTTTCTCTCTCAGAAACTGAAGAATTTCCACTTCACCTGTTGCAAAGTTGAAATTTGGTTTTAGAACATAGCATTCAAATTTAACAAATTTGCACAGGTTACATTAAATTAATAGCTAGAAATTTTCATTTTGAAATCTAAACTTTATCTGGGAGCACATAAAATCCACTGAACAAAGTGACAGTTCTTATATGTGGAAAGAGAATTCCACAAAATTAAAATAACTTACCTTTGTGAAATTCATTATAACACAATGTGATGTAATAGTAAGACTTAGGAAAACCAATGCACTGAAACACATACCTAGATTCAATTGCAGTTTATATCAGGAAGGTGAATATCAAACAATCAGCAATGGATATTTTAATGGTGACAAGATTATCATTTATTTGATAATCAATACAGACTTTCTCAACCTAATGTCTCAGGACATTTAAAGTAGGTTCCAGTGGAATCGTTACTGCTAATGACTGCTAACTCAAATTACCTTGTGTACAATTAGTTCATGGGTGCCATCTGGCAGAGTCCTCCCATTTTCCTGCATCAGGGGCACGAAAGAAAAGCCAAACAACTTCTTCTCACCCTTTTCTTTTGCTGAAATGCATGTATAAATAGCAGCAGTTAATAGTATACTTTTTAGACAAAATAAATATATACAATGCAACATAAGAAAGTACACTGGAGTTGCAGCTAGTCAGATGAAGATTATCTTGAATTGCTGTTCCAATTTGCACATCTCCTTTTTCATCTCACTTTAAATCAGAAGGGAGCATTCTGAAATAATTTAGTATATATTAATAACAAATAATGTAAGCCACAAAGTATGCAATCTTAGCAACATATAGAAGTTTATCCTCCTCTGTGAAACCTTTCTTTCATGCCTTGGAATGCAGAATGTGGAACCAGTCAGCAATTTTTCCCTCAAAATCATCTCTAAAATGTTTCATAATGTTTTAAAAATTTTAGAATTTTGTTAGTAAAAAAAGCATTACAGAGAAAGCTCAAGCAGCTGTCTTTTCCCTGAGGTGTTATGGAAACTCCTGCACTGACTACAGCCATAATGGGGAGGACTAGCAGAAGTCACGAGCAGCACTCACTGGAACAGTGCCGGAATTCACAGCGGATGTGAGCTCCTCGGAACTTATCCACAGGAATGGGAAGTTTCAGCAGCTCAGCCCACCTGGGGCCGTTGTTATGATAAAGCACAAAAGAATGGTACTCGCTGGCTGGTGGCTCTCCAGAGCCAAATGAGATAAAATCCTAATGAAGAGAAAACATGATTGAGGATAGATTAATTCACTGGTAAAATGACATCAAGGACTGCTCTTCCAAGGAAGACTATTTAATGTTTACATTCATAACATAAATGCCAAACGTGGTACAATGTTCAGTATCTTATCACCCTCAAAAACAGCGGCACTGTTTTTTATACTTGCAATTAGAAAATTAGAAACAGCAGAATCATTTACACAATTCAGAGCAGAAGTGTTTATCAGGGTGTACTGGGTGATCAGGGGGGTTTAAGCAACACATGGGTTGTGGATTCCCATGACACAACACAGTCCTGCCAATGTTATGGCCCAGCAACAAAGAATAGCATTGAGACCAGAACAGCCCAGGCTCAAGATCTTCAATCATCTGAAATAAGCCTGTAACCCTGGCATTATCAGTGGTATGTCCCAGGATTAGAAAATAAATGTGGATTCTGTGATCAGGAGGAAGCAAAGTGTTGGCTGCCTTTACAACACCCGTGATGGACTCCCCATAGCAAGGTAGACAAATGGATTTGTCTAAAGTCCTGACTTGGGGATATCTATTAATTCTCTGAGGGAAAGGTAAGGTGTAGCTTTTGCAATTATAATCTCAATATCATGTTTTTGTTTAATATATACACACACACTTATGTTTATATATATAAATGTGTCTATACTGGATGTCATGGATCAATAAGCGCAATTTCACTTCAGATACACGAACACGCAATTTGAGCCAGGCTTTCTTCATTTTGTAACCCCACAAATCATGAAATCATGCAGAACATATGAAAATACTACTTCCAAATTTAAAACGAAACAAAAACCATATAGAAATATGTGAGGAAAAGTTTGAATGTGAACAGAAATCTCTTTGGTATAGAAAAATGTTGAGAAACAGTCATCTATTAATAATTAAAATGTAAACCATTGCCTGTTTGTAAGCCATCACCAACCTCATACAATAATATTTGAAGATGAAAAGGAATATTAATTTCTTTTTTTTACTGATACATGGTGCTGACTTCTGCAGCAAGAATCCCTAATTTATTAAAATCAGACACAAAATTCACAATTATCAAGAAAAGTTGTTCTGTGTATCATAAAAAATTGCGTATTTCTAAGAAGAATTTTTAGGAAATACAAAATTTTCCCAAACTTGATCTTGCTTCAACATTTTCCAACATCTTAATGGAATCATCAGTTATTTAGTTGGCAATTTTACAGGTTTATCCCAATCATGTAATTCATCACAGAAATAAAACAAACATATATTAAGGTTTAATATAGATATTTTATAAATGTTTTAAGCAAAGTGGAAACACTTTGAATACCTAAAGACAGCAAAAGATAAACATGTCCTTTCCAAAGCATTTCTGTATTCTTCAATCAGTGCCACAAAAGAGGATTTACATGTGAAAAAGTGTATCAAAATTAACTACAGCAAGGAAAAACATAAAACAAAGATACCTTTAAAATTTGACCACTGCTGTCCACCACATGCATTGTCACTTCCACATTTCTGGCCACACTTTTCCCTCCTTTCTCAAATTCTCCTCTTTCTACAGTGATATATAAATCATTCCTCATTTCACCTATTAAAAAAACAAAAACAGAACAATGTGTCCAAAATTCAGTCCAACTTGCTTACTTTTGCTTTCAGTACTTCAGTAGATTTTCATGATACCTTACAAAGGACAGTGCTGCACCCACAATTTATCCGCATTTTTGGATTTTAAACAATAATTGTTTTCATAAACCAAGAAAAGCAAAAGATCTTCATCCCTCTCAAAACCCAAAGATTATTTGCCATACTAAACCAATTCTAGGGGCTTCTACTCATCTGTTGAGTCTGTTTGGTCTTTTCATTGGCTCCTCGAGCTATACTGAAGCCAGTGTCTAGCTCCACCTCACTTAATTCTTCTTCTAATCTAAGGCAATATCAATGTATTTCCTTTCATCTGTAATTGTTACAGTTCTCTGTTTAATTGATTATGACTTTTTTTCTGCTTAATCTTAACAGGAAATGTATTATTTTGCAAAAGGATAAACCAAGAGTTGATGTTCTTTCCATTAGAAGGGCAGTCTTCCTGGATTATGAGCATTACAATTTGTAATCTAAAAAAATCTCAATATATTTTACATTAATAGGGTGTTCCAAAGCTTTTGAGGGAAAAGTTTGCTTAGTTAGCTTGTTTTTTGCTTATTGGAAAGGCTTCTCAGAAATTAGACTCTTCATCAGGACATTTAAACTACAAATCCAACACAGACACCACCTAAGTACCATATGGTACGCACAAGGACTGCTAGCATATCTAAATTTAAATTCTTTGCACGTTCACGCAGCATCACACTAAGTAGTCTGTCAGAACACAAACAGATCATATGGACTAGATCAATAGTAATTTTATTTTAGCTTCAGTTGACACAAATTGCAAAGTTTTGATGAAAAGAGGAAAGAGTGGTTGCAGTGGGGACAGGACAGGGGGAAAGCCGTACTGGTAGTGACCAAAGTGCCACGGTATGGAAGCCCCTGTTCTGTTTAAAAATACTGAATCTGTGAAGAGTCTAAACTAATCCAGCTCTTGACAAACATTACCAGAACTACTTTTGAAGCAGTTGGAGACTTTCCTTGTGAAAGGCAGAACAATGAAGGATGAACAGCATCATAATTAGAAGAATTTCCTAAAATTCTTATTTCTGGAATTTGTTGAAACAGAAATTGAGAATATATGTTTTCATCTAGAGAAATGCAAGTTTAGTGAAAAGGGAATATCTTTTAATAAGGCAGATTTTCACTCAGCACTGCTGAAAGTGTGATAGTTTAGTATATTTATAGGTGTGCCACTTGGAAGGCAACCATGGGATGTGTACTTGTATTGTGGGTAAAATTAATTAAAATATATGTGACATAAATAATTAATGCATCTTCAATTTCTAGCTTCATTTTAATTTGCAAGTAGAATTTGACATGCTTGAACTTTCCACAATACTCTCATGTTTCACATTCCTTGCATTTTACTGCAGGCAACTCTCTAGTAATTTTTAAGTAAGAGAAACAATGATCTTGCTATAGTCATCTAATATTTTTATAATATTATTACATCACTGGATGCAAAATAATTAAATATTTCCTCCGAAGCCCAATCTAAATGATAAAAAGATTTAAAGAAGAAACTGCCATATCACGAATGCCTCAAGACCCATGCCCATAAACAAGGAGAGAAATCTGCCATTGTATTACCTTATTATCAGTTACCTCCTGAAACAATCATGGGCAGAGGCTAGAATACAGCTAGACAGAATCAACAGAACAAATACAAATAGTATTCACTTTTAAGGGTGTCTGAAGTCAAGGATGAAAGAGCTAAATTACTAATAAGTGAGAGCAACTGCCAGATCAGGCTCTGGTTCCTGGTGGGAAACAGGTTTAAAATAAGCAAAAGGTGATGGTTATTCAGGTGATGGACTTGTAAGAAAAAACCAAAAAAAACCAACACCAAACACAAAATCAGTCTCAAAACAAAACCCAAACACAAACCCAAAGCTTTCCAAAGGATGTTATGAATGTAAGTAACGTAAAAGGATGAAAGGAAAGGATGGAGAAATTGTGGAAAAGCGATCAGCTACAGGATATGAAAATGGCAATCATAAGGACTCAGGAAATCCCTTGAGTTGAAAATAGCTGGAGGCTGGGAGAGCATCAGGGGGTAATTACCATACTCTTATGTGCATACTCAGCTTTTACAAAAATGCCATTTTTCCTTAACAGAAATTCTCACTCCAAAAAGTGAGATTGTCTGTATAAATTAAGTTAGGGAATTCTTTTGTGGCTCCACTTCCCATTAAAAAAACATTCCAAATCCTCTATAAAGCATTCAAACATCAGCACATTGCTGAATATATATCTATATTCCTTTAACTGATCTTTCTAATTTATGGTAACTATAATTACACATTTGATTATAAGTATATGTATCATTTTTCTGTGGGATCTTTGCCTTCACCAGTACACCAGACAGATTAAATCAACTCCTTGTCACTAAGGTAGTCAATTACAACCATAAGTTAGCACTGAAGGACCAGGTCCTGCTGAATGTCAGAGTTCTGAGGTAGACTTTGGTGAGTACAAAAGGTATCTTCAGCTAAACTATCTGCATGACTCAAATAAATCTTACAGGTGTACGTGTACTGAGACTTTACAGTGTTACACTTCACCAAATGTGAGGAATCAACACAGAAATAGGAAGGGCACATTTCAAACAGCACAGCACATCAGATTTTAATTACTGGTTGAAAATATACCTACAGAATTAATCAGACAGAGGGTTTAGATGAGATGAAAAAAGCAACACACTAATTCCAGCCCATTTCTCTGCTGAGAAACACAGTGTCTCCTTCTCCAAGGAAGACAAAACATCCAATGGCTGTTTTCAGCATGAAGTTTGGTACAGGAATAAACAACTGAAAACAATATCAAAAAATGTGCTCAGCTTTTGAAGTGACAAACCTGCCTCCACCTATAATGACACTGAGTGGTGTGAAAGATCTAGACCACTTGAAAGCATTTGTTTCAAAACAAAGGGCAGCTCATTTCCCCCTGCTCTGATGGAGCATTTCCATTCCCTGGCCCCTGTTATGACAGGTCACTTTCACCTGTCTGAATTTAGGGCATCCAGACTGTGAAATGAGCATGCAGAGATCAACACCCAGTTAGTAACTTTCTTAGCCAGTGTCAAATCCCACAGTAAATCAGCTTTGTCCAGGATTGTCAGTTTTCTGGGTAAGAAATGACTATGAAATAGTGAATGATACACATTTAAAATCAATAAACATTTTCTGTGAAGCTAAACCACCTAAGTCTCCTTAGAAGTCAAAGATACTTCATGTAGGTTATGAACTGAGTCAACACATGCTGGAGAAAAGCAAATTAAAGAAGCCTTGTGTTGCATTTCTGTGTTGAGTGATTTCACTGCTTAAAAAGCTGCTTATCTTATTAAAGCTACTTTCTAGACATTGTTTCAAGAAAAAAATGTGGTTAAAATGTTACAACCAGCATAGGTAAGACAGAGGCTTGTTGTACATTGGGTGTGAGATGGTAAACAACAAAGAAGAAATAAAAAAGTTGGTGTTGGTCCCTATGAGAGTGGGAAGTAATAAGCTGTTTCTTGGAAAAAACAGAACTGTGAGGATCAAGGAGTGTATCTAGGGAAGCTGTTTGTTCATCTGACAATCAGGCAATTGAATGTGTTGAAAAGGGTTATATTCTGTCCTAATTACAGAAGTGACCCAATAAGCGCCAACACTTTGGGACTTCTTACTTAGCACCCTATGATTTCACCTTTTCACCAAAAGCAGGCTGACAAATTCCTACAAGAGCTTCTAGTATTAAGTGAGGGTTAAAGCCATATGGAAACTGAATTTTCACAGAATTTAACAACAACAAAGTCAAGCTGCAGTGGTGTGAATACAGACATAACATTTTGATGCAGCACAAGCTTTCAGTGTACATTCTGCATGGACAGCCACCCTGGTATGAGAATTTAATTGTAAATGAAATGTGCTGAATTGAAATGTCTGAGTTGCTAAATAGAAATGTGGACAGCACAGCATTGGCAGTACCTGCCTCATCGTATGGTCCTGCCAATACATCACAGTTTTAATCTGGCAAAATTATCTTGAAAGCACTCTCCATGGGCTAAGAGAGGAAGAGCTCCTAACCCCTCTTGTCCCAGCTGTAGGCGCTTACCAGGTACATTCTAGCTCAAAAATTCTGACCTATGAAGCAAAAGCTTCATGACTTCAATCCAACTAGCAACGAATTGTACAAGGGCAGAACGGGGGCGAGGGACAGACACCTGATCAGCATCAATTACATGCAAAATCTAATATTAGGAACAGGAGGAAAGGCCAATTAAAGTCAAAAACAACCACAAGAAGACTGCTGGAGGATGCAGTTAATAGGGTCAGCCTTTCTCAACCTGCCAACTACAAACTACAAATATTAAATAAGCAGTAAAGAGAAAAGAGCCAGGAGTAATTTCCAGGCTGGAGATGACAATGTATGCTCAGGGACCTATTATGCCCACTGCAGTTTTATTATGGGATGCCTCTGCAGGCTCCCTTTCCTTCACAGGTTGGAGGCTCCATCATCACACTATCAAGGACCTGTGTACAAGCACTGGTCTCCTGCTGCTCCCAAGCTGGACCTGTGTGTAAACTGACCCCAGCTCAGAGAGGCCCAACTGCACCCACGGAACCTCAGGTGACAGGAACACCACAGGTCAGGAGAAAGTCAGATCAGTACAAGCCTCAGGAGAGCCTTTGTATGAATCTATCATTTGTACTGTTATTTTTATAGAAACATTTGCACCTAAGCTAAGCATCAAAGCAATGATTTTTCATCACAAAATTGTTTTTAAACTTACAGTGACAAGCCTGTGAGTTGAAACTGCAACATGTATATTATAACAAGACTTTTCTTGTATTTCAAACATATTTACAACTGCAGAATCTCTTGTAGCATATTAATATGAAACAAGGTTTTCAAGCAGAAGATAGCTGTCAAAGATCAAAGGTACTGTCTTTGTTAGAAACAGGAGTTTAGTTTGCCAGTTATCCTCAAAAAGCTTTCTAGTGAAATAAATTAAAATTTTATTATTTAGTAGGGTAACAAAACACAGCATGACTGTATTTGAACAAGCATCTCTGATAGTTACTGCTGCACTGACAACAGCCACTAATTTAAAAATAAGTATACAGACCTCACTGGGAGCTTTTGTTTGGAACTGCTTTTTTGAAAGCTTTGCTCAGAACTGTAGGACCTTTAGAATCATGAATTACAAAAGAGCAAAAAAACCTAATTTCATTTAAAGGAAGTTCCTGTTCATCTATGTAAAATAGGGGCTAACGAGATGCTTTATACTCTAAATATATCTTGAACAGCTCTTAAAAAAAAATTCAGTTGTAGGGACTGAAAACCTCTGGCTGTGGCACAGACAAAATGGTATTAACCCAGAATGTAGATCTTGTGGATGAAAACATTCTAGAGAAAAGATCCTTAGAATACTTTGTAGGATGGGAAAAGAGTTGTGTAGCAACTGCCAGTGGGAGGATATTTAAAAAAAAAAAAGAAAAAAGCAGCAGAATGTGATTTTAACTTTTAGGAGAGTGCTAAGGAAGCTTTAACTTTTAGGAGAGTGCTAAGGAAGCTTAGTAAAGTTTTCTGTCTTGCTAATCCCCTTCTGGCAGTTGAATGTTGATGATTTCATAGTCCAACTTCCATGCAATGAGTTGGGACATCTTCAACTAGAGCAGGTTGATCAGAGCCCTCTCCAATTTGTCCTTAAATGTTGCCAGGGATAGGACATCTACTCTCCCTGGGCACCCTGTGTTGGCATTTCTACCCTTTAAAAAAAAAAAAAAAAAAGATGCAATGTTTCCTTTTTTACAATCACTGGGGTACTCCCATGTGACTGTCATGACTTTTCAAATATCATGGGAGAGTGGCTTGGCAGCTACACCAGTAAATTCCCTCAGGACCCTGGGATGCATCTTGCCAGGTCACATAGACTTAGGTATGTTCAGATTCCTCAAGTGGTTACTGTTTTCCTACAGAGGGAGGAACTTTGCTCCCTTCAGTCCCTGCCTTGAGATCCACAGATTTGTGAGGTTGAGAAGAGAGACTTACAATGAAGACTGAGGCAAAAACATTGCTCAGTACCTCAGTCTTTTCTTCTCATCTGCTGAGACCAGTTCACCAGTCATGTTGATCACAAGGTGTATGCTTTTATTTTCTTTTCTGGCTGAAATACATACAGAAGTTCTTATTTTTCTTTGCATTCCCTTGCTGATTTCAGCTCCAGCTTTGCCTTAGCATTCCTGACCCCATCACTACACAACTGGGCAACATCCCAATATTCTTCCCAGCACACCTATTCGTGCTTTCACTGCTTCTGCATTTCCCAGTTGTCCTTTAGTTTGACCAGCAGGTCTTCACTCAACTATTCTTTTCTCTTGCCTTCCCTTCTCTTAAGGACAGTGGCTCAGGAGTACACACAGGCATGCTGCATTTCACAAAGAATTTCATCATTGTAGGAAATGAAATCCCATTACTGAAACAATTTCCTTTTTGTTTTGCATTTTAGAAGATACTGAAAGACTGACTGGCTGCTTACCAGGGAATATATTCAGCACTTTCAAAAAGGGGGGCAAATCTCATTGACATGCTTGAAGCTGCCAGTGAACATGTTTGAGTTTTAAAGACTGTGACAGCCACCAGTCAGCTGTCTGTACAGTGCTTTTTCCCCACAGAGCATACCTTCACTTCTCCATCACTGAGGCAAAAAACAACCAAGCAAGTTTTGCACACATTCACAATATTTATAAGTAATATACACACATGACTCAAGAATGATAAAATATTTTATTTAGTGCTTAAATATATACATACAAAGAAAAACTCAGACTGAGACCTTCTGGGTGACACTTGACAAAGAATTATTTGGGGCAGGTTGTGTGTCTGTATTGAAGTATATTATAGGGAAGAGGCAGAAAAAATTAAGGCAATTTCTACTATTTATATACTAAGCAGCTACTTTATATATTATGACTAGTATTCTTGTTTATATATGGGAAACTTAATTAAAACAACTCTGCTTATGTTAGGATTTTGGGAGCATTGGTCACTTTGATAACATCACTGCCTTTTTATTATTGGATTAATTAGACTAGGGATTTAAATCAGATATTAATAAACTGATTTTTTAGTACTCTCCTTAGTTACTTTCATTTTTTATTAAAACATTATCTTTATTTTCAGCTTTACTACAAAACATTGAACAAGCTCTAAGACACACTTACCAGAAAACACCTGATTAAGGCAAATGAAATGCCCTTTACAAGGAATTCTCAAACAAATACTTTCAGATCTCAAATGGATTGTACATTTACCACGTAATACCCAACTGTTCTGTGACTTTTTCTCTTCCTTCTAACAATCAGATGTTTTAAATAAGTGAGAAATAAAAGACTTGCTAACATTTTTCAACAGAAAACTTTGAACTGTTGGCTTTGTCTAACTTCAAAATAAAGAAAATATTTCCAACACAATTTTGAAAAACTGTTTGCTTTAAAAGAGCTAAAACATTCATTTGTTAGTTTGCAGTGTTCCTTACCCAGTTTATCAAAGAAAAACTTCCAAGCCATAACTATCCTTGCATACACCTCCCATGCATCACTGCTACTTATTCTATACTCAGTAGAAAGCCAGCTTATTTTTCAAATACCATAAGCTGCAGAAGACTCTTTTCCTCATTCTTCATTTCCAGAGATTTTAAACCAAGGGAAGTACAATTAAATTCTGGCTTGTCTTCCCTTTCCATAATTTTCCTCTATTTTTTTCCTTCAGTTTCTAATGGACCAAAAAAATAAGACAGAGGAGGATGGAAAGGAGAAGGAAAACAATACACAAGCTCCTCACACTTGTCTAACCAAATACATCATACCATTCTTTTCTCCAGTGACTTGTATAAATGTTAATTCCTTCAACAGATAGGATTAAAGTTTTTAAATAGTATTAAAATAGGATTTGAAAAGCAGAGGATATTCTCCCTAGAGTTCTACAGTTTTGTGAAAGGTCAAAATGCAGGGTGTGTCTTTACTCCACCATATTGCTCAAACATACTTTGTGTAACTAATATATCCAGTGGCAGAAGTTAAATTTAAACTGTTGGTACTTCATATAGTATAAAGAAAAGTCTGGAAAAATTCACTCCACTGTTAAAGGGAAAAAATGTTGAAGTGTGTCAGATATAGATTTCTTCTCCTAGAATCAACAGCTCTTCACTAACTCCAAGCTCACTGGTAGATAGACACTTAGCATGATGAGGACAACATATTCCATAGCTTCCTTCACATTTTTGCAGAATCTTTTTCTATGCTTTGAAAGAATGACTGTCTCTAGTCAAAAATCACGTAACTGATAATGAATTTTATCACAAAGATAGCATTTTGTGAGACCATTTGTATAAAAAGACCAAGATTCTGTTTCTAGTTTTAATTTAAAAAGCTTCTGAAAATAGTAAGAAAGGTTGGTGTGTACTTGGACATGAAAAGACCTTTTAATAATCCAGATGAAAGCATGATGAGTACATTCAGTAGCTTTGAAGGACAGGATCTGATGAGATTTAACTGGACAGCAAAAGGAAATCTAATGAAGTTAAAAGGTGACAAACATAAAGCAATGCAGATGTGATGTGAAAAAAATTCAGTTACTTTTCCTAAACTGAGCATATGAAAGCTTAACATAGGAAACTTAAAAGCATGGTAATATCCCAGGCACCTCATTTTATCTGCTAAATGAGCAGAAAATGTAAAAAAAGAAAAAGACAATGTTGAAACAAAATGCAGCTTTTAATCTTGGACAAATAACTTCAAAAGAATGAAAGTTCCTCTACAATAATTAACAGTCCAGCTGCATGTAGAGTTTTTAGCGATGCTATTTGTCAAAATTTATCACAGAAATAGAAAAGGACCAAAAAATTCCAGGTAAAGTATTACAAGCCAAGACTTCTCCAGTCAGGACTGACTAGCCCAGCTCTAGATACCAGTACAGATACCACACTAAGCTTGTGTACAAGGCAAACACTGGTCAATGTAGAACCACTGTAGGGATGCACCAATTCTTTAATCTCTTCTAATACCATATGAATTTAATAATTTGGATGGACAGGAAGAAATATTAACTCTTATCCTTAAATCAAAGGACGTTGTGATCAGCTAGCAGCAGTGGTAATGGCACCAGTTCAGATCACAAGCTGAAAAAAAGGATAGCTAACTGATATCCACCTGAGAAAGTCTTTTGAGATGTCAGCCAACAGGCCAGTGGTTTACACACCAAAGTACATTTTATGGATAAAGACCTTTTGAGCTGCTGTCTCTAAGTCACAGAGCCTTTCAAAATCAAATCCCCAGCTGTTTTAAGTCAGAATTATCTTGTCATATTACTATAGACAAAGCTGCATAGAGGAAGTTTGTAGGTAAAATTCCAGGAAGGAAGGCTTCGACCTCACTGAATTGCTTAGTGAAAGAAGTATTCTACAGGAAGATGATATTATTTTAAGTGCTTATGTATCACACTGAATGAATTTTGTCTTTGAATGTATCAAGCAGTTAAGACAACAACTATCAGTAACCAACCAGTAATAGACTTAGCACTGTTAAGAACAGTGTAGCCTAAATGAAGTAAAGCAGATGCAGTTATGATCTGGAATGCACAACAAAGTAAGACATGCACCTGTATGTATGCTTACCACACAAAAGTTTAGTCTATTTATAACTGGAGGCAGAGTGGGCATCTAGTGAAGTTAAGTCCTCATTTAGACACACAGCTGTGCTAGGGTTTATTCCAATTCTAAAAACTCCAGGCAACACATATTAGTGATCAGGCTTCTTTACAGAATTAGATGTTTTCCACAATGGTGCCAAAGAACACGTACGTGCATGTGTATAACACATGAGCATGAACAGCACTGAAGGCATGCACTGATACAGGTGCTCTGAGTCAAATTTGAAAAGAGATTCCATAATACTGAACTGCATAAAATAGCAAAAAAGCTGGTAAAAGTATGCATAGAAAAAGGGCTTTCACATTTCATTACCTATTATGTATGTAAATTTAACTTAGAGTGCTCCTCAAAAGTATACTACATTTGTAAATATCAAATGCTGAATTTTATATGCTAAGTAATGATGTAGTTGTCAGGAAATGGTGAACACAGAAACTCAGTGTGCAAGCACAGGTGTCCTTCAATGTTGTACAAAGCTTCCTGAATATATTGGCTGTATATCTGCAGACAACCACACTAGAATGCTGGAAGAGAATTTACCAATGCTTGCATGGAGTCTGCCCTGAAATCCTAGTCAAACCTACAAAATGCATATTGATTATCTTCACAAGTTGACACTTTCACTGCCTGCCCTTTTTTTTTTTGCCTAGAATAAAGTTACCTATTTCACAGCCTTTTTAAATCATAGCCCTATATTTTTTCCATCCATCTACTTCATTTCCTAAAACACTTGGAGTTCTTTGTTAAGAAATTCCAAGGGTCCTGGATAGTGTATTTTGTGGCTTCAGCCCATCAAGCTGCAGTGACACAAAAAGCATTACTCTATAAAAACATGCACTATTATTGTCAATTCTGGTTTGGCACGTATGCTGATCCCAGTTACTTTTCACAGCAAAACCTCCACAGAGAAAAGCATTGGTATGACAAAAAAAGGAAGGTCAGAGAGAGTTTAAATACACCAGAATAGGAGAGAGACTTAAAATATGGCATTTCTAAGAGAGACACTGCAGTTTAGCAGCATGAAGCATTTCTTATTGAATAATTCAAGAGAGTCTTATTCACAACACTAACCTAAGTGCTAATTAGCCACAGCAACACCCTTTCAACAAAAATATAAAATAAGTTCTAATTAATGACCATTTCTAGTGGCAAAAGATTAAGTTCTCTAATTTATCTGTGGGGAAAAAAAAAACTACTAGAAGATAAATAGAATGAAAGGGGAGCTTCAAATTAAAAAAGCATTTCAAAGGCTAGGTTGCTGAGGGCATTTCAGGGCCTAGGGCATACTACGCTGGTTAGTCCTTGAAACTCATCATTGCAAGACTGAGATTATTATTTCTCTTTAGGAGAAATCCCTTCTATGCCAGCAAACACAGAAGTTGTACATTATTTAAACTCATGCATGCATACAATTGGACTGAGAAAGCAGCATACCAGAACCCATACATTATTTTTTAAACTAAAACAGTGACAAAGTGAACCTGCGTAATTCTTTGAGTCAAGGAACTCCTCCAGCAGCTGATTACACTGTACTCTGCTATAACATGTTTCTTGCAGTTTAGTACATTGCATTATTTCTCAAGTGGAAAATGAAGGGATAAGAGATCTATTTATAGAACTTAGCAAATTTGATAACACAAAGCAGCAGGTCACTAAATCATAGATAACAGGGGAAATGATTCCTAATGGGAGTTACAATGTGCTCAGTAAAACTGCTTCCACTGCTATCTGCCAGACTATCTACAACACCTATTTTATTCAAATTTCAAATCCAACAGTAAGACAACAAATAAAGCCCAGCTAATAAGCCATAAAATGTCAATTGAATTGCTTGCATTAGGCATATATATAGAAACTAACGTCAATTTAAATGGCACCTGACTTATGCATTTCATTATTCTAAATACTGCAGTTATACCATTTTCATTGTAGTGCTGAAACTGTTTTATTAACTTGTGCTATTGTGCATGTTTTAAGTGACCAGTAGTGCTGATCAAGGATGAAGAAGGACAGATGTTTAATTGGCAGTAAGCACACAAGTGAGTTCTCAATTGTCAAGTTTCAGGCAGAAGTTCAAGAGAAATACATGCCTACAGCTAAAGCTGAGCCTCATTACTGAGTTTCAAATGCCTGTTTAAGACCTCCTCGATTAGTGAAGTTTGAAATTTTATTTATTCTTGCCTCAGAACGCTAGTTTACCTCTGATTTCAGTCCACAGGAATGCAAAGACAGATCTTTGTATGAAGAAGATAGTCCCTATTAAAAATCTGAAAGTCACGGGGATGACTTACATTTGAGAAAGTCAAGACTGTACGCGTGGACCAAGCTGAAACGAAGATGTGAGCTCCTCCCTGCAACATTTCTCAGCAACAACATAACACCACAATCATGCCAAACTGATCTGCTTGAAAGTATGCTTCGCCTTTAAAGAGACATTTGCTAACTAATTTTCAGCAACCCACTGAACGTTTACAAAACTCCATTTCAGGGATGTAGTCATAAATTTTCCTACGATCTTCTTCCCGTATTTGCTTCTTCACATTCACACTGACACAATCTTTCCACCTTCCTTAGCATTGGTTTAAGGATTTGTCTATTTTGTCATATAATATACACAAAATGAAGTCCCTACATCTGTATTATTATCCATTTCCAGTCATTTCCAGTATTGAAGACACAAACCTCATGAAAGCAGATGCTGTACAGTACCAGTGAAATTCTGTGAGTCTTTATGTAAAAAGCTACCAGCTCCTATGAATTGGTTCTGCTGGTTATCTTTTTACCTGCATAGAGCTCAGCAGTCTTGCATTCAGTCAACTTCATTTCTATAAAGTGGGGCTCCATCTCTCAAAAAAAGCTGCTATATTCCATAAGCTTTTTGACACTGGCATAGCAACTATAATGTAATGGGGCCACTGGGACACAGTTTTCTTCTATCTTTATGAAAAAATGGTAATATAAAAATGTCAGGAACTGTTTAAGATGTTTCAGAATACAGTATTCATTTGAAAATCAAGTAATTTCTCATAAGTTCTTTCTTTTACTGCTTATTAGGATATTTTTCTCTTTAACTTACCAGGCATTATAATATTTGAAAAACCTAGTTTCCTTGTTATGGATACTCCATGGGTAAATCTGGATGTATACTCCCTCCTAATTTGTTCTATGTCTCCATGAAGCAACTGAAGAGACACTGCAAGACCTGAAAATGAAGAGAAAAACAATGAAAACTTAGACATTCAAACAGATTATTATCAGTACTTCTTAAAAATTTTATATATTTGCAAGTATATATGCATTCTTGAGAACAGGAAACTCAGAGGAAGACAACCAACCTACTTCAATTCTGAGCTGTATTTGTGAAGGGTATCAACATCAAAAAATCAGTAAAGACTCGAAAACAACTACCTATGAAAACATTAGCAAATTATTACTGATGTGTAATTGAATCACAATGACACGAATGAAAATTGTATCAGTAGGGACTGACTAATGTTTTAACTAAAAAGAGAACTAGATGGAGGTCAATTTGAAGAAATTTCAATCAGAGTATTTGGTACCATTTTAATTTTTCACTTCCTTCAGCACAACCCTGCCTTTATTGACATGCAAGAAAAAGTGCACATACAATTTTCACCCTGAGCTATGGGTGAAACACACAAGTCTCATCACAGTGTATCACTTTATATCACCTCATACAGAGTTATAGAATTTATTCATCCAAAAACTGAAGAAAAAATTCTAGTAAGCTAACATAATGGGTATTCTTAGGAACAGTAATTTCATAAGGACTAAAATCACAATTTTTATTCAACATGTATCAGATTTAATCAATCATACTCATTCTTATGTTTGTCAGAAGACATGCAAAATTCAAGGGTTGCCATATAATAATTTTCCAATTTTTATTCCCCTAGAACCAAAGAAGCATAACTTCTTCTACTACATCTGCAGTATACAAATAAATAGCAAAGAGCATACTTCATTGCAGTTGAGATTAACAAAAGCAACAGGTATGCCTTTTGGTTATTGCAAATATAATCACTGAGGCAAGTGTCAGAATGATACAGCTTGTAAAGATTAATCTTGTCTGACCTTCAGCATTACTACAGCATATCCTGTGTCAACATACAGATCAAGGAGAAGATAAAAGCAAACTCTTTGTATGCACTCAACAACTGGAGATAAACAGGCAACTCAGAAGAAGAGTCATTATGAACTTGAGATTAAGCTGAAGCAAATAACATGAACAACACAGACTGAACAACAAGGTCATCAGTCCTTCTGGCTTTGAAAGAAATTTTCCCTACAACCATATTACTGTTCAACTGAATAAATTTACTTGAAGTCTGGCAGTTCCTAAAATCAGGGCTCAAAACTCTGAACTACATACTGCCAGTCCAGGCTCCTGCAGATCAGATATATAATTACCATGACAACTTTTATATTTTTTCCCCTTACCTACACTTACATTTTCCTATTTTGGCAACTCCAGAGAATGTGATACTCTGACCAAACCTTCCTTTGCATCTCCAACTAGGTACATAAACAAATCTTACAAGGAAAAGCATCCAGTAAAGTCTTTTCTATTTTAAGTACTGTATTTAATGCCATAGATATTAATTATTTTTGTAGGGGAATTTGTTCTATGGCTATACAGTGAATGACCTTTAGGAAGAAGTGACAATCATTACTTAGGCAGGTG
Source organism: Agelaius tricolor (assembly GCF_023055355.1). NCBI lineage: Eukaryota > Metazoa > Chordata > Aves > Passeriformes > Icteridae > Agelaius > Agelaius tricolor. Next base: position 43,374,669 of record NW_027269263.1, read on the forward strand.
AGAAAACAAACCACATCATGGCTAGCTGACAGTACAGAAGCTTGGTACAAAGCAAAATTCAGGCTCTGTTAGAGCAGGTGAAAGGTTTTTCATTGCTGTATGGGAAGAGCTAGGCTGGGTACAGCTCCCTGATAAATATGGATATTTAGCCCACCCCCAATCTTGCTGCTTTTATATTTTAAGAAATTGTTATACATACACATGTATAATCATGCCCTCATATGCCCCCATTGCACTGTTTCCTTGGAAACCTGAAAAACCCATTTGCTATTGTTACAGATCACATCAACCACAACAGCATTAATCAGATATTGTACACCACCTGTTTTCTAAACAAAGGTTGAAGACTCCAAATTCAATTTGCTTTCAGTACAAATTTCACAGATTCCCTTGAAGAATTTTATTTAACTTTAAAATCAGATGTCAAAAAAACCTAATCAATGGCTAAACAGTTTTAACTTGAGAAAAAAGCTATCTGTCAAGGATTTGAAGCACTTAATCATGCAAGGCAAGAAAGATATAGAGCTCTGTATTTCATGGCATTCATTGTTGAAGAATGAAGAGTCATCCTTATACACCCAAAAGCATCAAGAAATCTCAGTGAACACACTTGAAACACAGGTTAGTCATTTTACCTATAGTTTAAATACATCTTTGGAATATAAATGGCATGCATTCCCCAGCTTTTCAGAAAAATTAAGAAACTGGATTACAGATGGAAAGTTACTTAAAAATGTTATATGCTGTAAAGAGGCAACCAGAATGGAAACAAAGCAAGGATGCACAGAGAAGGAAATCTGAAGGACCTCCAAAAATCAAGTCTTCAAGTTAACAGTTTTGCCACTGAGGACCCAGCTGTCAAACAAAAGGGAATTGATGAGAAGTAGAAATGATAAATCTGGTAAAATGCTAAAGTTGGGAGCACATGTATTTTACACAATCAATGAAAACAACACAATTCCGAGGTAAGCATTCAGATTGTTCTGTCAAAGCTCCAGTAATTTTGCAAGACACCCAGGCTACCCTCCATTAAGGACCTAAAATCATAAGAGGCATAACTGTTACTGAGGTGTGATGCTCACATTACAGAACAGGTTGCCTGAATTCCTCACAATTTGTTACATTTAGGATGTTAAGATGGGCAAAAGGAGCATACTGTATATCAAAGGGTTGCCTCTAGAATTGCTTTCACTCTGTTCTCAAACTCACACTATTGGATGACCAATAACTGGCCACTGGTGAGCTGTTCACAGGCCTCTAGCATCATCCTGTGCCAGTACTTCCAAGGTGTGGTATGGGCACATGTCTTACTCTTCTGTGTTCCATTTGAGTCTAGAGTTAGAGCTAGTTAACTCTACACTGAGTGACTACATGTCATAGAGATTTGTTAAACACAAAGCATACATATTATACCACAGGACTGCACAAAACTAAGCAAGAGCTATAATAAGGCAGATAAAATTTATTATTTTGTCATTAGATATATGCTTTTACAAGTCAGAACAAATCTCCTGTCAGAACAACACAGGGTAAGACAAGTCCAGCCAGTCAAAGCCAGATGGGTAAAGAGGACCTTGTTGTCAGCCAAACACAAAGCCTGTGGCCAGTTGCAAGCCACAGCAATTCATGGGTTCATAAAAATGCAATACACTTGCAGAAGAAAGTAGACACCCATCATGACTGAGGAACCATGCAAATGTAATAAAAATCATGGGGAAGAGGTACTTTAAAAAAGATGGAATAATTCACATTTTGCAAGGGTCTAGAGTTTGTATATTATAATAAATGCTTATTATAAACTGAGCTACTGGAATATCAATAAGCATTAACTAACATAATTTAAAACATACTGAAACATCACATTCAGATTTTCAGAAGGGTGCAGATTCAGCCTAAGAGGGACTCCCTCAGGCACACTGCAAAAGAAGATTGAAGAGGAACTCACAATCTGAAACATATGACCCTTAAACTAAAAGAGAGGAGCTTCAGACCAAATGTGAGGAAGAAATTCCTTATGGTGAGAGTGGTGAGTCACTGAAAAAAGATGCCTAGAGAAAGTGTGGATGTCCCATTCCTGGAAGTGTTCTAGGCCAGGTTAAACTGGGCTCTGGGCAACCTGATCTAGTGGGTTGTACCCCTGTCAACAGCAGGGGGACTGCACACAGTAAAATTATTCGTTTTAGAAAAAAATAGAGCATTTTGTGATTGGACAGCTGTTCACAGACAAAGCAAAATAGAGGATGTGCAGCATGTAACCATACACTCCATCTGACTGTGGCTGATAGGACCACTACACCATTTATTACACCTGGGAGCCATCAAAAACTTCCTAACTACACATTTTCCATTTCTAGAATATTAGGACCTGAAACATAACAACAAAAATTATTATCCAGTCTCTGAAGGACTGGCATATTTTTTTAATAAGGTATGTAGTCTAGCTTTGTCCCTCAGAAAAAAGCTTCAATTACCTCCCCAGTGATAATTAAAACATCTTGTGTTAGCTATTATTCTTTATTTACCCAGTTTTGAAACCACTACAACAATACTCTGAAAGGCACTGCAAATAGATATGCTTTTATTTCTTTTGCAAGCACATGAAACTTCTTACTATTAACTTGTACTAAATTTCAACACAAGACAGATTATTTTTATTATTCAGATGAAAGACAATGTAGAAAATTGTCAATCTGCTGAATAAGCATCCCAGATTTTTGTTAATTTGTTATTTTACCTTCAAACAGCTTTTGTACTGCATTATTGATGTCTGCACTTAGTTATGACAAAAGGCATCTGTTCATTATGCTTACAGACCAACTTGATTTGCATTTGGGCTTCTGGGGGCAGAGGAAATAATTTACAGTCAGCTTCTATCTTCTGGCAGCAGAGAATCCTAGATCATATTAAGAAGAAAATGCCTAGCAGCTGCTCAGAAAACTGATAGAAGAAAAAAAAACAAACCTCAGACAGAATGTTATTCAGCACTGTTTGTATTTTAAGAAAACTAATAAAATAAGGCATCTGTCCAAATAAAGCTGCCTAAAGATGATAAAGCTTTTGGAGGGCTTACAGGTGTTCCCATTTCCAGGAGTGTTTTAAGTGCAAAGGTAAAAAGGTAAAGGTAAAACCAGCAGATTTGCACAAACAAATGGTTTACTGATTTAATGTGATCTGGGACAAACAGTTGTATAAAACTTGGCCACAGAAAATCTGTGTAGAAAATCCCACAAATTACAGTCTGGGAAGAGAGAGGTAAAGAAGGAGAGGTAGATTCAGTCCTTGATAGCCTTTTTGAAGACTTCATTCTGATTAATTTGAATTATCAAATTAAACTCCAAACTCCTCTTTTCCTCAGCTTTAAATTCTGGGGTTTAGTCACTAAAAAAAGAATGCATGAATGTCATTGCAACACTTTGACAGCTCTCTTGGAGCTCTTTTGTCAAGACTTTTGTCAGAAATGCCCTCAAGTGTATAAAGTAGGGATGTTTTTCTTCCTCAAATGGAACAGAAACACTTAAATGCAAATGAGATTTAGCTGTCATAGGAAAACTGGCTTGGAATTTCTTTACTGGGTAGGTGATAGAACCTCAAGTATTTCTTGCCAGACTTACACAGGATGAAGGATAAAGGACCAAAAGGCTAAGTTACTATTATAAGCATCTAGTCCAACTACCCTATAAAGACAATAAAAATTTCAGAAATATTGTCTCCAGGACTTGCCTTAGCAAGGCCACTGCTGCCCTTTTCTATTAACAAGTCACCAGGTGTGTCAGCACCCATTTGCACACTACAGTGTTACACTGCAAAGGTGAACCATCTTGCACAAAGCTTTTTTAAATTACATTTTTACAAACTAGATGGTTAGCTAGAATATTATGGAGTGTGCAAAATACACAATTCTGCACTTTTAAGTGGTATATATCGCTTCTAGTGCAAATAAAAGGTTGCAAGGAAACACCTGCTATTTTCTCCTTCATGAAGTGTAGTTCTTCATGCAAACAGAACTGTATTAGAAATTTAGCTATTTGCATTCCAGTTATGAGTCTTATTTCAAAGGAAACAGATGTTTAATAGGTACCTGAACAAAATGTTAAAATCAAATCCTCACCAACATAAGAACCTAGGTAACAATTTTAAAGAACTTAAAAATATATTCTTTGAAGAAGTTAAAATCTTGTCTATGTGCTATACTAATTATTTGAAATAGTGTTAAGACTTTGTATTCTTTTAGTAGATTAAATGAAGGAAGTCAACACTATCCAACAAGTAGAACAAATTTTTGGAAAAGGCTTATAAAAACATAATGCAAGTCCAAGATAGAAATATGAACCAGCTATTGTTATTATGCAGCCTTAGCTAGGAATTTCTGGGTTTAAATTGAGAGCCATTTGAATCACATGCAGCAACAGTGTGTCCAGCAGGACCAGGGCAGTGTTTGTTCCCCTGTCCTCACCTCAAATCCTGTGTTCAGTTTTGAGGTCTTCACCACAGGTCTTCACACAGGAAGGAAACTGAGGTGCTGAAGCATGTCCAGAGAGGGGCAGCAGGGCTGGTGAAAGGTTTTGGAGCACAGTTTTTAGGAGAGGCAGCTGGGGGAGCTGGGGTTGTTTAATCAGGAGGAAAGGAAGCTGAGGGGAGACCTTATCCTTCTCTACAGCTGCCAGAAAGGAGCTGCAGTCAGATGGGGATCCATCTCCACTCTCAAGTTACAAGTTGCATTGGAAAAGGCTGCCCAGAGAAGTGCTTGGCTCATATCCTTGGAGATACTTAGAAGACCCCCTTGGCAGCCCTGGGTTAATGGTTGGACTCCATGATCTTAAAGGCCTTTCTCAGCCTCAACAATTCTATGATTCTGTTATTGCAGTACTAACTTGAACAACAAATCAGTTTCTACTGTATAGAAGATCTCCCTGGCAGAATCACAATGGCACTTTTTTCATTCTTCTCTGAAAACAACATTAATTTAACTCTATTACACCCTTCTCTCTTCAGGGGCAAACAATCTGGGAACAACACTATGTGCAAAATTCTTTATATGAGTAATCTTTTGGCTTTAGCATTTTTTGAGAACAAAAAAGAATGCCTTAATTCATTGCATACTTAGTGAATGCACATAGGAGCAGTATTCTTATTTTAAATGTATTTCAAACAGCATCGTTCAGTGACAACTAAGTCTTAAAGACATCAAACTGGAATACACAATCTCCTTGTCACAAAACAAAGATTAAAAATGACAGATTTATAAATTGTCCTAGAACTAGAGTAACTAAGCAAATGCATTTGCTGTTTAAATGTTAGCGATGTGAAGATAAAAAATACATTTCAAAGCAATGCTGACACCTGAGAACCTTGTTGATAAAATACAAACATCAGAAATCTTTTCCCTGATTAATTTATGCCCAGGAGTTGCCTGAAAGTTATGTACTTCATTCTATTTTACCTTCTCAGTGAAGTTCATGTTATCATTCTCCTCCTATCATTCCTCCTCATTGCTCCCCGGTCATTGCTCCAGACAATTCTCCACTGTAAGCCTATGCCTTCTTTTTAGCTAAAACTCATAGCTGTTCCTAGCAGGGAATGCACATTTAGTTTCCCATCTGAGAGTTCTTGTGCTGGTTCACAGGACAAAGCTCTCCTTGCAACACCTCTGAGTGTGGTAACGCTGTGAGCTGCTGGGGTAGTGTCACACGAACACAGATTACTTCTGGTATCTAGAAAATACTTCAAGTTACCACAGCTCTACTCCTTTTTTAAAATGTATTCATTATATTCTATATGTATTTTAATTATATATATTTTTAAACTATATATATAAAAATATATAAATAAATATATAAATATAGAAATATATAAAAATATAAATATATATAATTTTATATTCATATAAATATATTTTTTTTAATTTATTTATTGTAGACTTATACTGAGCTAGCAATTCCCTGCTGCATTTGATCTCCTGTAGCTCTTCATTTCACAAGTGGGAAAAAATGATGCTCCCTGATTAAGGGGCCTTGGCATTTTCTCCCCTGCAAGGTAAATAATGACTCTAACAGGCTTCCTGCTCCAAACCAAGGAATTTGTAAGCCAAAGCTTACTTTTTGTGAAAGAGGAAATGAAACAGACAAAGTATTAGTTCCCTTAAATTTCTCAGTGTTTGACAGTAACCATGGAGAAATTCTATCATCAGAGTGCCAAGGGGCTGCTGAATGCAGGTGAACAGGCATGAGGAAGCTCCAAAGCACATATCACTGTTTCTAACCAGCTGTCTCCATTGTCATACCTGCCCAGAACTTACATCTTGTCAGATGAGTTCATGCAGTGAACAAAGACAAAATTATTTTTGAATTATCTTTGAATGAGCATCCTCACTGAACTTCAAAACAATTCATCTCACTTTGAGGTGGGTTCCTCTTTCTGCTGGTGTTGGACCACATAACTTCCTGAGGACCCTTCCAGCCTAGCTTACTGTGTGATCTGATTAATAACTTTCCTCCTTAAGATGACAGATTGTCCTTCCTCATGGTGGTAGTGTTAGCAAACATCTGTCAACACATGGGCTTCAAGTTCTCCATACTTCAACCAAGGAATTCTAGTTTCAAGCACTCACATCAATTAATGTATAATTAACAGTGTTCCCAGTGGAGTTGCAAAGTAAGTTTGGCATTGGTACCACAGAATAAACCACACTGCCCTCAGTATAAATGCAATGAGGTTACATCACTCTTGTCTAGTTCATCTAGAACACTCCAAGATAATGGCACAGGGAAACTTTCCCACTACATTAGTTATTTTCATGGGCTCCACATGAGTTCAAAGCTACAGAGCAGCCAGAGGTGTTTATAATTTCTTACATCAGTAATTTAATCTCTTTAGGACATGAAAGGATTTTTACCTCCTTTGCTGTCACAACTGAAAAGCACATGTATCCCTTCCTCAGCTTCCAAGAATTACTGCATGAGGCACATGCAACTTTTCAAGACTTGTTATAAGGAAATCCTAACCAGCATTTACAGAAAAGCTTACATTTGAGACTATTAGGAGCCTAAAGGGAAAAGCAGAGTAAAACAGAATGTCTTGCATCCCCTTAAAAGTAAGTCAGTCTTTTTTTTCATAGGAATGTGAATAAAAATGAATTCATAGTGCCTTTCATGGACATTTAAATATGATTATCAGGTAACTCACTGGGGAGAACATTCATATGTATCATGAGATCCAGGTTTAAATCTCTCCTCTGAGAGATTGGTAAGAGAACATGAATAGAGATCACACTTAAGAAAATTATGTGCTACTCAGAAGGCTTTAGAGCCACTTCCACTTTTCCCATGGTATCATGAATATTTTCAGATCATATACAAAGTTGAATAGCTGCTGCAGGGAAGTTGGAGAAGCCAAGCAATTAGCATGCTCATCTGGGACATGCAAGACTGACTGAAAATCCTTTCCAAATCAGATCTCTGATTCTACAGATACAAAAAAAGAAATGTGCTATTTTCCTCATAAAACTGATGCAATTAAGTGTGATGTCTATGCAGGAATATTAGGTTTTCCACTGCTTTTTGTATTTAACATTTAAAACAAAGTAACCAGCTTCTAATTCTAAGAAAAAATATTTTACAAAAAATAGATTTTACAGCCGGCTCTGCTCCAGATATTACTGAAATCTGGTTTGTGTAATAATGACATTCCAAAAATACCAGAAACTCTATGTAAGAAATAACAAAGCTACTAAATGCAGCAAAGGTTGTACAATTTGGCCTTTGCAATATCCAATTGATCTCTCACACCAGGCAACCAGGTGTTTTCCAGTAACACGACACCTTACACCAGCTGCAAAGACCAGTGGTGAATGGGAATTGCATCCACTACCTGCTACTCCACTCTGTTAGATTGGAAATTCTTGCAGAAAACACATTCCAGTTCCCACTTCAGCAAAGGATACTAAATTCTCCATGAGAGTGCATCCTTCCTTCCATTCCTGCACCACTGAGAAGAGGAAAGGGGACGAACATCTGTGCCCTGCTCCTTTTTGGGCTTTATAAACAAATGACAGGCATTTGCCTTTATTTGATTCTTTTTAGACACAAGCTGAGAATAAGATGCAAGAGGATTCTGTACTTAAAAACTGTCATGAGTTGAAGCAGAAAAGGTAAGTTTTTGGCAGTGGGGGATTGAGTGGCATATACAAATGCTATAGTATGGCACTATGCATTTTACATGCAAGACACTCAAAGTACATTTTGAGTTCCTTTTTGGATCCCCACAAAAAACTGAAGATTTTTTTTTCCTGAAGAATATTATGAACTGTCTGATAAAGTATTTTAGCACGGGGACACAACAATTTGTGGGAACTAAAGCATGTAAATCTCCTGACTTGAAAGGAACTGTACAGGAATATGAAGAGGGAACAAGCTTAGAGAACAGACAATAGTCTGAAGCATCTTTGCTGTTCTTTTTACCATGCTTCCTTTCTAAGTCTTTTCTAAGCATTCAAGGTGATTTGAAAAGGGCAAGTGTAATATAAACCAAAAAACCCCAAATTTTCACTACATCTGGCTCATACCTACAACAGTTCCTGAGGGAGAGAAAAGACATCTCTCTACTGTAATGCAAGGTGTTATCCTTTTTTGACAACAACAAGGTGGCAGCCAAAGCTAATGAGGCTTCAGAACCAGCCACAGAACACAACAGCAAATGAAAAATAAAAAGTAGTGTAACAACAATATTTTCCATGAGGTGTCAGCAGAAGTATCTGAACATATTGCTAAAACCTTGCAAGTGCTTTTTCAGGCTGCTAAGGAGTCACAGGAGAATGAATTTCATGTGTGTGCTACAAATAATCTTCCATAGTTTATCTTTCGCTTGCTCAGTGCTTGAAGTGGCATTACTGCTCACTTCCTCTCTTTCTCTCTCCAACCTTCATATCCCCAGCTGGAATTCTGAGTTGCTCTTCCCTCTTTGCCTCCCTAACCCTGACAATCCTTTTCAAAATGCAGCTAATATTCCATTTGCTACCTTTAGTTTCCAGCCTCCTGCAACATGTAAAAAAATTCATGTGCCACGTCTTTCATGTTGAATATTCACATAATTAAGAGTATTCAAGTTTATCCAATGTCTCCTAAGAACTGCATATTTAACTGTGAACTTGATTTCATGAGAAAAGAATAGAATTAGCAATGTATCACAGAGTAAGCACATATTATATCGACAGTCAGAAAGATGAAGAATAAGTTTTCCTTGATGAATGTGATTAACACACATTTAAGAAGCCAAAGATTAAACTTAGTAATGTATCCTTCTATTTTCAGTACATGATTTTTATACTTATTGTCTAAATAAGATCCATGATATTCTAAACCTTAAATATGTGCATATATTTGGCTAGATTCTATATGAGAAAATAATCAAATTAGAAATGGCTAAATATATAACTTCAGTCTTGATAAATGAGCTTTTATGTGCTTCTTGGTTATCCTCTAAAGATGGTTAGACATACATTTTCAAGATAAACATTGTGCTTGAAATCAAGAGTTAAGGAAGCCTGCAATGTACAATATAGTTAAAGAAGCATGAAGTCTGCTACATGAAAGGCATTACAAATACAATATACTGGAACCCTGAAAATGAGATTTTTCTATGGTCATATTTCAACTAATTGACATTTCACAGGGAAAACCAACATTTGAATACAGGGACAACAGACTCATAAGCCTCCATTTCCGGTTTCATTTCAAGTTTGATGTCCCCTTTAAATGACAGAATTCTGAAAAAGTTAGCAAGTTGATTTCAGGTTTCATTTCAAGTTTGATGTCCCCTTTAAATGACAGAATTCTGAAAAAGTTAGCAAGTTGATATTAAAAAATGAAAACAAAAAAATGCAAATTCAACATCTCCTGCGAGTCGAACCACCATCTCACAATAACAAAGGTCAGTTGTGTCCCATTCCTTAAGTCTCACACCCAAATTTATCTCAGACAGTTCCAGTAACATACAGCTGACCATGAAGACTATTGGTAAATTCTGAAATTGTGACTCTGCATCTTGCTCAGGTGGAATGCAAAGCTACCAGCAGGAATGCAGATTGCACTTTCATTTTTTTCTGAATTAATAATTGTCCTGGTTTTGGCCATGAGGGGTGAGATCTGGAGCCATGTGGGGTTGTCTAGATTGCTGTTCTAGAGCAGCTACATCATGGATGGTGTGGAAGTAAGGAACTCTGGCTTACATCATGGATGGTGTGGAAGTAAGGAATTCTGGCTTACATCATGGATGGTGTGGAAGTAAGGAACTCTGGCTTCCAGGAAGGAGAGGTGGGGCTTCAGGTCAAGAGAGAGCCTGGAGGGAGGGAAAACTCATCCACCATTGCTGATTGTTGCCCAGGCCCTCAGTGAGCATTTGCATGTGAATCACCCTCTTTTGTACACTTTTGTTACTAATATTGCTGCTCTTTCTGTTTCTTTTTCTTATCTCATTGCTCTTTCCAGTGAATTGTTTTTATGCTGCCTCAGGATCTCTGCCTTTTGCATATCCCACCAGAGGGGGCAGGAGAGTGGCTCGTGGTTTTCTTTTTAGTGTCAGTACTAAACCAGGGAATGCCATTCTTAAAAGACAACAGTAATGTCCATGGCAAATTTTAGATTCCTGGTGAAAATGCGAAGCAGAAATATCAAGCAATAGGGATCAATAATTTGATCAGCTCCAGAACTGAACAGAATTCCAGCAAACTGTAGCTCCTCAGCACAGAATAAAAGTTTATACTATATAGCTCCTTGAAAAAAAAAAAAAAGTGGTTTTTTTATTTTTAAATGTGCACATGAACAGCAGTATTGTACGTTTTCATCTGACTATTTTTTTCTATATGCAAAAATGTTTCTTTCATTGATGTTAGTCTTTCTACAATAGAGCTATTTAATTGGCAAACTAAGAAACCCCTAAGAATGCAAAAAAGAAAGGCAGCAAATGACTCACCTGCATTGGAGCCTGTCAAGTTGTAACGTGCATTCAGCTTTTTAATGATATTTTCATGGATCTGATACCAGTCACTCTCTGTGTTGCACCTAGAAAAATTATAACTTTTCAAATTCTGAAATGGGAACACAAGTTCATCAGACCAACTTCACAACATATCCCTAAATACATCCTCTTTAGCTCATGAAACAAATAACACAATAAGAGCCAACAAAGCCCCATGAAACTGCCTGTCTCAATGGAAGCAGTGCCCTTGCCATTTGAGAGAGGCACCATGAAATACCTGCTTCATGTAGCAAAGGATAGGAGAAAGATAGGAGCAACTATGCTGAGGAACTCAGCCATGACCAAATTCATTCCTGTATAGTTCTATCCTTCAGGGCTAACCCACACAGAAATCTATCTTGTGACACTCCAAAGAAGACACAGGACTCAGAGATGGTCTTAATAAACAGAAAAATCTGTGCTATACACTACAAAGTTACTTTAAAAGGTTGTTATCTTCAGGAGGTAGTGAATGAAAGAGCAAATTACATTTCAGTTTACATTTAGAAAATAGTTTTTTTGCTATCCATTGTTTTTGCTATCTTAAAACAAACAGGCAATTTTTTTGAAAAACCCAAAATATATTAGGTAGACAAAACTAACAATTTGTTAACCAAGAATGAACATTTATCTGACTATAATGTTCTGGGAGTTTAAATAAGAGCCAGTCCACCTGCCCAGGGTTGCACTAAGCTGCTTTTCTCCAGCACTGATTCCAGCAGTTCTAATTCACCACAGATGGAGACAGAGGAAAGGCACCTATGCCTTCAAGATTTGAGTTCTACCCTTGGGAAGGGCAGAACTTTATCACACACATGACAATACATGTCCCAGACCACTCCACAAAACAGTTCTTAATATAATGTCCAAGATGAACAGGAAATTGCATGCATTGAGTTGCTACAAGAAAATTGAACTTTCTGCCAATTGCTATCAGCCAAAATCCACTATCTAATCAAGCACTCAATTTTAAACCTACTTTTAATTTTTCATTCTCCAGCACTAACTTGCCTTCTATATTTTTGTTATTCCCATTATAAAGTTGCTTTATTTCACAAAAAGATTATCTGATGGCTTTTTTTTTTTTCTGTAGCTACAAAGTACTTCCACTAGATGCCTTGGCAGCACAAGGCACTTATTTAAGTCCAAAAAGCACTTTATGTTGGCATAATAAGAGAGCTCCAGAATAATGTGAAAAATGCTGATATAGACACAAATACCTCAAAGGATGTCACCATTACCTTTACTATTATCTCGCTTGATAAACACACCTGTAGAACTAGCCAAAATTTCCACACTGTGATAAAAAAAGCCAAAAAACCCAGCTACTGTGTATTTTTGAAAAAGAAAGGAGATAGAGCTGTTTAGTCACACTGCATTTAACACCACTGATTCTGATGCAAATGACTCTAAGATACTTTCAAAAATTAAGAAAAAAACATCTCTTACATGTAGACTTTTAAGACAAGGTCATCCTTTGAATCTCCTGCCAGCAGATCTGCAATACTGAGGACTGCACAGCCAAAGGGCCGCCTATATTGGACATTGCAGGCGTTTTTCTTTTCTCCAGCTCCCATTCGTCCTGCCAAGCAAAACACATATTTGATGCATCATCCAGGGAACTGTGTCTCTCCAAACCACAGAAAGGAGGCAGCAAGCAATCCAGCTCAGACAATGCCAAGTGTACTCCCATTGGGAACATACCTGGTCCATCTTTGCGCTACATTCTGATAGCAAATGGTACAGCAAGTCCACTAAGCATGTGGTGATCCTGAGAGGTCTCAGACCAGAGGTTCTGCTCATCCTCTCATGACCCTCACTCAGCAAACACCACTTTTTAACACCCAGTCATAGAATCCTCATGACACTATCAAATTAAATTTAGAGCTCAAACATGACAGGGTGATCAGCAGTCCCTGTCTGGTAAGAATTATTTTACTGTGGTTGTTGCTACCTATCATTTATGTGAGAAGTGTGACTGAACCATTACAATTTGGTAATCAAATGCTATTTTCTTATAGGCAACTAGAAAGCATGGGGATAATGGACCAGTTGAAGAAAAATAAAGAAAGATGAAACACAGGGAGAAAAGATGGCAAAGGGGAGAAGAACAATTTATAGTAAGGAAAGAAAGAAGGCAATCAGGGAAAATAGATTCAAAACAAAATATTTTTTCTAGCCTTTTCTATTTTATGTAAATATAATTTATCAATCTTCCTGCTGTGTTCCCAGCATTTGAAACTGTCCTCTTTCTATCAAGTTTATTCAATTGTGCACTAGCAGTTATGCATCTTTCCCACCAAATCTTAATTTTTGTCAAAAAAAACCTATGGCTGCAGTTGCTGCAGGACAATGTCTCCTCCAAACATCCCTATGCATCACAGCAGCTTGAAGAGTAATTGTTCACTTTCACACCACAAAGCAGATAAATGTTGTTTTAACTTTTTAATATTTCAGTGGTTCACATATGAACTTGACTGTGAATATATTTGAAACTTATACAACTGGAAAAATCCTACTCTTTAATATTTTTAAAACATTTATTCTTCTAACTGTGCTTACATCAGAATTTACCGTATCTTTTCTAAAATCTTGCCAAAAAACCAAAACACTGTAATTTGATGAAATATCCAATTAGCATAAAAATGCATGGAAAATTATTTCTCACAGCTGAAAAATAAAGAGACAATTCAGTAAGTAACAATTCTGAACTCAGCATAAGTTGCAGTGACTACACTTCAAACCAAAATGCCTTTCAAAAATAGGAAGAAAAGTTATATTTAGTACTGCACTGATGCAACCAGAGGCAGTTTACAAGGAAAACAATATATCTAAGAGATCAGAAGCAGACCCAAAGATTATTGTTTCACATCAGTAGAGCCCAGAGGACTTCTTAAAATAAGTACACAAACATACACTTTTCTTCTCCTCCACTTTTTCTCTAGAGGACTTGATATCTGTCTATAGCATTAGAGATTAAAATTTTTATGAAATATTGTCCATTTTTCCCCTCTCCTCCTTTTTCAAGGAGCCAGGGAGAAGACAAAATTCATCTGAACAATATCAGATATACATCAGACCTCCGATACAAATGAGGTACAATAAATGTCCAGACAAGCTTTTCTATGTTGAAAGGATGCTTGAAATTACACTTCAGAATAAGAATGGACTCCCCAATGACAACTCCATCATCTTAACACAGTTCATCTTTGACACTTTCATTTTGTTTTGTGATCGTGACAAAGTACACTGCATCTAGACTCAGTTAGCAGTATACCTGCTAAATAACATAAAACAATGCTGAGAAATCCAAGCATTTTTTCCAACAAAAAACAGGCAGTTTCTTTTCTAAAAGTTTATTCAAAAATCTAGCTATTATAGCAAATCCAAAAGCTAGCCCCAAGCAGTTTTCTTTTATCTACTACCAAATGTCTAACAAATAAAACATTATACCTACCTATTCGGATGATGTGCACAGTGATATAGATGTCCTTCCTGAGTTCACTGCTACCCAAATCCTGCACAAGATTCAGAACCTCATTATTTATGACTCCTGATTAAAATGCAACATTTAAAGAGACCTGTACACACTGCTTTCACTGCCAGTGAGTTCATTTATACAACATTAACAAATCACTTCAACGCTTTAAATTGGCAGCCATGCACTTAAAATGAGTGTCCTAAAATATCCTGGTTAGAATTTGCTGATTTGCAAAATCAGTGGGAGGGCACACAGACTTGCTGTGCGCCTTGAACAGTAGTGATTTACATCTGTGCAATTCCAAATATTCTGGAAGTGCAGAGAGCGCTGCGCAAACAATTGCTTGGGTGTAAAAAGTACAAGGAGGAAACATAGCTGGTCTTTGTTGCAGAGAGATTGACTGGTTCATATGCCTACATGGAAGTTCAATGAGTGTCCACATACTGCCATAAAACATCCAAATTGGGGGTTCACCCATACCCTTCAGCCCCTCAAACCCCTTTTGATTTGATGTTCATAGCAACGTACAAGCTTAGGGAGCAGCTCTGAGTCAACCACACAATAACAGTTTAATCCAACTTCTATTCTAAACATCCAGCACAAAAAAAAAAGATTGAGATTAGGAAGAACTCACCACAAAGAGAGAACAGTGTCTTTCAGGCTTTTCTGGACATTTTGGCAAACCATTTCTATTCAGTCTTAAAAAAAATCTTTCACTGTAAGAAAACAAATATGACAGATATGTTGAACAACACTACAGCAAAAGTAGATCTCATTTTGATCTTATTTCCAGATGCAACCTTTCTCAAGATAAAAACAAATGAAATAATTTCTTTCTGAAAGTCTCAGATGTATGATGCTAGTGAAGGGTGGTGATTAACTTAATCACCTAAGAAAATTACTAAAAACTCAATACAAAATACAAGTCTGATTGTCATTTGGAAGAATGATATTGTACATCCTAGTACACAGAGAAACGCAAGCAATAAAATCCATTTATCCTAGAACTAAAATTAGATGTGTAGTAAGTTGGTATTGATTCTTGCTAAACAAATGTCAACATCACCATGTTTGTATTCAACCAATATTCTTTTTCATATGTAGGATGATGATTGTAGGAGACGTTTTACTTACACAACTCTGTTAAAACCTCTTGCTACAGTACACTGATTTTAGCAGTTTTTTAAGAGTCTTAAAAGTTCCAGCAGGGCAAATTTCATTTTTGAAATCCTGTTTTGCAATCTACTGTGGGTTGTTAAATGCTACAGCTGATACAAGTATTAATACTGCTAGTAGGGAGATGCAGAGAATTCTTATTTCCAAATAGAAGAGGGCACGAGAGCACACTGGAAGAGAAGTTATTTTTTTAAATATTTCCATTAGATAGTAGGATTTATGGATAAACTCTAGGCAAACCTGGCAATATTATGAAAAAGCGACCTTTCCATGCTTTGGATAATTTTCTCTAAGACACAGCCTCACAAGAAATGTAACAATCATATTTCTGTAGTGAAAGATGGAAAAGGCAAGTAAGTGTTACAGACATTTCCCTTCACTCTCTCACCCCCAGCCCCAGCTGGCCAGACACATGAGTCTGTGTCTGGATGTCCTGTAATGCTCAATCAGAAAAAAAATTTCATAAGTACACCTAAATTTTTTCTCAGCTGCATCCACATCATCTCCTTATTCCAGGAGCTAAACATGGTTTACCACTGCTCTATATCAAGCATAGTTTTTCAAAATGCAGCTGGAAAATCACTAGGAATATGCTGGATAAGATCCATCTCAATAGACTAATTAAATCTTTATTGCACCAGCATTTGCCTTGTAGAAAATCTGCATTGATCACCCACAGAATCAGTCATTCACATTAAAAGGGACCTCAAAGGGCCTCTAGGTCCAAACTCCTGCTCAGTGTGGGGTCAGCTATCAGGTCAGATTAGCTTGCTCAGAGCTTTAGCCAGTTGGGCCATGAAAACCTTCAGCTATGGAAACCACAAAGGCTCTCTGAAAAACCCATTCCAGCATCTGACTGTCCTCAACTTTTTCTTTACATCCAGATGCACACCTTGCTTCAGTCTGTATCCCTTGTCTCTCACTGTCCCACCACTGATGTTATTGATCTTCTTGTAGGTAAATGGGGACACTTTTTACTGGGGACTGTTGCCAAGGACAAGGGATAAGGACTATAAACTAAAAGAGGATTGATTCAGACTAGAAATAAGAAAGAATTTTTTACAATGCAGTGGTAAAACACTGGTAATAGATGCCCCACCATGGAAATACTCAGGTTGGACAGGGTTCTGACCAGCAAGACTCCAAGGCTCAATGATCTTGGAGGATCTTTCCAACCTTAATGATCCTGCGACGATGTCTCAGCCCGTTGCAGAGGGGCCGAATAACATGACCTTTAAAGGTCCTTGTGACCCAAAACATTCTATGCATCTGTGATTATTATGTGATTGAGCTCCCCTCAAAACTGCTTCTTCTCCAGTCTGAACAAGCTCCACTGCCTCAACCTGACCTCCCAGTGCAGGAGCTCCTGCCCACAAACACCGTGAGGCCTTCTGCTGAATTCACTTCAGCTCATTAATATTGGTCTTGAAGGACCCAGAACTGGCATGGTCTGGCCAATGCTGAGCAGGGGACGATCATTTCCCATGAGCAACTGGCTGTGTTCTTGTTGATACAGCCCAAGATGCTGTAACACTCTAGAGCACACTTCTTGAGAGCTATTTCTGGAGGACGCTCTGTGCTTTTATGTGCCAGTCTCCAGGCTGAACAACTAAATATTTAAGATTTTCTTAATCAGATTCTTTGAAAACTTTTATGCAATCCAACAGTACAGCTTTTTTATCAAACACCATAAAAGGCAGAACCAAAGTAACAGTAGAGTGGAGCTCACATACTAAAGTATATGAAAATGTTATTTCGTCAACAAAATGCTATTTGTCTCATTCACTTTTTATGATACAGCAAACTTCTGCAGCTTAGGTCTCCATGAGAACAAAAAAATTGAGTTTTAAAAACTGTTTATGTAAGTGTATTTTTACAGAGAAACAAGCTGGTATTTTGCTGTTGATTTACAACTGGTTTCAAAATAATTATGCCTTTTCATTTAGAATTGAGCTAATTTGCAATATTGGAAAATACAGTAAAAAAAGTGTAGAGCTTTGTAGGTCTCACACAAAATTACTGTACATGGAACAAGAGTTATTAATTATATTGTCAAAGCAGCTAAAGATTTAGGACTGCATTATGTGTGGCACCACCCCAAACTGGATACAAATGAAAAAGTCTGTTCCAGAAGTAACAGAGCTTCTGTGTACTTGGTATGTGTCAATAAAAATTTGGCCAGTAAAGGTGATTCTGAATTTCACCACCTTATCTTCAGTCTATATAACACTTGAAAATAATACCCACACGCATACACATCACATCTCACTATGTTTGTGTCTTTAAAACAAATGCTAGATATGTTGGTTCAAAGAGAAATACCATTCCTAAGCTATCTTCATAGTTTACCTGTTAACTGGAAAATACAGAATACGCTCCCAATTAAATGTATTTAATTTATAGTCCACACAAACAAAGGCATATCTTTTGAAGGCTTCTTATTCACTATCCACTACAATACAAAATTTTCAAACTCTGCTTATACTCATAGATCATGAGATTATGATTCACAACACAACTAAAAGCCAAAGACTTCTGTCATGCCACAAAGAAATATACTGATTGCAACAGATATGTAATGGCTATGCAGATCTACTTTCCTCATTTGCATTTGAAATTTGCTTTCACTGAAGCAGAGTGAAGCAATGAAAAAAGCAAACCAAAAACAACAACAACAAAAAATCTTAATCCTTGCTTGGTGCTTTATGATAGCTTTTTTTCCCACTAGAAACATATGCCAGAACCAGTTACACCTCAGGTTAAAATGGTTATCTTTGAACATTTCCAGGGAGCAAATGAAAGCAGTTAGACTTGTGAGATTACAAGACCAAAATGGCACTGTAATATCTGCGTACATAGAGCATGGGCATTTAGATACCATTTCAAAGGATTTCTGAAGAGACCAGCAGGTTGGAAAAAGTGCTAAGGAAAGTAAACAGCCTTCATAAAACAAAATAAAGACAGACTTACCAAGACCTGAAAGCTTGGCTTCAAACAGCAGTAAAAATCTCGGACAGTTAAACCTAGAGCTAGTATGCTACTGAACAGCAGTTTGCTCAGCCATATATACATAGATACAGCAAATATACACAGCAGTACCACAAAACAGAAATAACTCTTCTTTGTATTAAGACAACTTGATTTTAATTTAGACCACAACAAACTTTTAATGAGCACCAATCTCGCCACTTAAATATGCCATACACATTTAAACTCAGCTGTCTTCCCACTGAAAATAAGGAAATAACTAATGCTAGAGAGATTAATTTAAGAAGGTCAGCAAGGGATTTTTGCACTGTAACTTCTCATGCATTAGCAGAGTAACAACATGTTCCAAATCTGCATGCTTAACAGATGCATTTTAAAGGAACATGGCTGAAAACTGTTCTATTTTCATATGTGACCCCTATTTCCTTAGTATTAGCAGGAAAATACTAGCAGTCACATGGTACCAGTCTAGACAGATTGCTTGCTCTATGATTTACAAACACACTATCAAAAATAAAAAATCTGGGCAGATTTATACCACATGGCATATTCTTGTGGCAAAACTATGACACCAAATAGTCATAATTCTCAGTACAGCTCCACTTTCAGACATCTTTATAAATGCTCTCTACTTGAAAATAGGTTACAGTGATTTCCAAAGTAAACAATGAGGAGCAATAAGAGAATTCTGCCATATAATTCACCAGCTCAAGTTCATTACATTCCAGAACACTGTCAATGGATGTTCAGTAGGAACTTCAATCTGAATTGACTTCATTTACAGCTAAAAGCTCAGTGGTTTCATAAAACCCAGATCAGACACAAAATGTTACCCCCCTCACATTTAGTGGTGAAATACAGAGGAATGTTGTACAACATATCTTAAGTTACTGAAAGATCATAAAGTCTTCAAGTATATCCTTAACCAGAGAATAACTGAATTATGATAAGTGTGCCAATACGACTTAGCAGTACCAGCTGATTCACAGTAAGTCAGGTCCTGTATTGCATCTGTTATGTACTTAAAAAAAACATTCTCAAATTTCTAACTGTAAAATACAAGGCAATAAGCAAAGGGGGACAGAAAAGGAAGAATGAATACTATAAAAATATCAGCCAATTTCAGATAAAGATCAAAGCAAAAATACTAACAAAAAACCACAAAACAATCTTACTATGGTACATTGAAGCTTATCTTTCTGTCCCCTAGCCATGCTGACAACATGAGGGAAGAAGAAAAAAGCATTCAAAGAATGTTTATAGATTTATGCAGCGAAGCCTAATTTCCCTTGGCTAGCTGTACAGTTAACAAGGAAAAAAGAAAGCAGAAAAGGGGATTGGAGGAAAAGCAAAACAGATTTACATAGTTAAATCAAGTTCCCGCTCTCATCCTCTTTTACCTCTTTATTAACTGAAAATGGCCTAGAGAAATTAGTTTTTATTACAGATTTTATGAACATAACCTATATTATTTTAGATATTTGCACCTGTATTTTAAATGAAAGATAGCATCATACATTTCTTAAAAGAGCTAGACAGCAGTAACTTTATATTACTTTTCAAGACATACCAGGAGCCAGAGGAAGACGACAGTTTTAAAACAGAAAACTGTATTTAGGAATGTATCAGCATGTATTTACAACTAAAGAAAAAACATATACCAGAAGCTGAAGCCTTCACTGATCTTAGTCTGCCACCAGGGATAAACATTTTGCATCACAGCATTACCAGTACACAGGCCTACAGATCCTTTAAGCTGAATTACAGTCTTGATTATTATCCTAGTCAATGACTGAGCTAACAGCATGGATACAAGCAGATTTGCATTATCTTTCCCCAAAGATTAAGCCTGAAGGGAGCAGGAGAAGTTGGTAAAGTGAAGGGAAACAACAGCATTTAGGAAAATTCCCCTTCGTCCAACACCTCCCGGCTTCCTATGTATTCAACACCATTTGGAGGTTTACAAGGAGCAAGCCTGTATTTTGTGTCAATCCTAACATGCCTTTTGCTGGTAGCCAGCGTGACTGCAATATGCTCCTCATGAGATGATCTTTTAACCAACTATACACACACACATATATATACACACACACACACACCACTGATGCTCAATATAGCTCACAGTTACCTAAATCTGGCACATACATGTCATGGCTGGTTCACATACTCCTACTCCAACACTGCATTTATTTCTGAATGTAGCTAATTGTTTAAGCTCCACCAGTCACATGACAGGTCACATCTTCCAGTGTTTTCATCATCACATTTAAAAACAGTTATTTCTCTTGACAGTTTTCAATTTTTACAACAGAAGCCGTAAGAGGGTTATTTGTTAATGCATATGAGCAGCATAATTGATACCACAGGTTCCTCTTGGGTTGGTTTGTCTAATTTAAATATGTCTATCTATACAAGCTCAGATGAAACATCTATATCAGCTAGCATCCTTAGTCCAACTACAGCAAGTAGAAGGTATTTGAGAAAGAATCTTTAAACAGTGGATAAGAGGGTGGATTTGTTTCACTGAAAATGGCTCTTTGTGAGAGGAACTGAACTACATCATGAAATACAATTAATTTCTAACACACCCTCACTCCTGGGAAGGCTTATGGAAGTTGTAATTAAATGGGACTCTGTCTACCCATAAAATACAAAATCAAACCTTCTCAGAAGCATTTTCTTGCTAGACAACACTTGTGGGTTTTTTTAGGAGCTTATTCCTACCATATCTACCTCATTTTACTTATTCACAAATGCAATTTGTTGTAAAGTCACATGCAGCAGCTCCCATGCACAGGCTGAATAAGACAGTCTAGGCCATCAGGCCAAAGAAACACACTTGCTGAAACATCAATTCCTCAAAAAATACTTGAATTAGCCTGAATAAAAATGTTAATTCTCTTGTAATTCAAGAATGGCCAGTATTTAAAGGGCAATTTATCAAAACTGTCTAATTAATGACAACAAATTATATAGCACTGCAAAAAGTCAGACAAAATGAATGGTTCCTAGAAGTGCTGTGGTTTAACCCCAGCCAGTAGCTCAATCACCAGCTCTCTCCCCCACAGTAGGGTGGGAGAGAGAACCAGAAGGGTAAAAGTCACAAAACTTGTGGGCTAATGTAAAGGCAGTCTAACACATAAAGCAGAAGCCACACACACAAGCAAACAAAGCAGGGAATTCATTCACCACTTCCCATGGGCAGGCAGGTGTCCAGCCATTCCCAGAAAAACAGGGCTCCATGACAGGTAACAGTGAGTGAGGAAGATGAATGCCATTATTCCACCTCCTTTCCTTCTTTTCTTACCCCAGCTTTCTATGCTGAGCATGATGTCTTATAGTGTGATCCCTGTGTCTGGGTCAGCTGGGATCAGCTGTCCTGGTTGTAACCCTTCCCAACTCCTTGTGCACCCCCAGCTTCCTCACTGGCAGGGTGAGGAGCAGAAAAGGACTTAACTTTGTGTAAGTTCTGCTCAGAATAACTAAAACATCCCTGTGCTACCAGCACTGTCCTCAGAACCAATCCTGAACACAGCTCCATACCAGCTACTGTAAAGAAAATGAACGCTACTTCAGCCAAACCAGCACAAACCCCAAGTATTACTGAAACTCTTAGAACCTCTTACAAAGCAGGTTTGATCTCCTGGTGTTGTGGGTAACCCAAACTATCATTGCATTCCTGTGGTGGGCATCATCTTGGAAAGCCTCAGATGCCATTTTCCCTTTGTGTCCCTACATGGTCAGCAGTGGGGGCCACCACCTCAGGAATGGGTGGTACCCTGCCAATTTGGGTTCATTCCCCCTTTATTCCCCCTTCCTGAGATTTAGCAATTTTGTATCTAGTGATTATTTACTGGGGTTTTTTGTCTGTTGCTGTTCCACTTGTTAGTAAACTGTTATTTTATCACTGATACCAACTCACACTTCTTCCTTATTGGTGGAAAGGGATTGGTTAAAACTGAGGGGAGTTAACTCAGAGTAGACACCTCCTTAAATTGTCTTAAACCAAGATACCCAGCAATGAAGGTTAATCTTAATCTGTAGAAAATATCTTACAGAAACTACCATAAAGCCAAACATTTGGCAGGAGGATACAACAAACATTCCTTTCAGACATCTCCTTCCCACTAGATGAATCCTATCTGCTTATACTATTGCTGTTAATGAATATGTAAAACAGCTATGAGTAGAATTAGTCAATTGTGAGGAAGAAATAAAATATATATTTCTACTGATATTGGTATCCCTGCCCATGGCAGAGAGGATGGAATTAGATGATCTTTTGTATACCCTTCCAATCAAATCCATTCCATGACTGTATGGTATCTGAAAACTAAAAAATTAAAGTATCAATAAGTACAAAGGAGAAACAGGAAAGACCTGTAGAAATGTTTGTAACATACCAACCCACTGATTTTGAAATTTCTCATTGGTCCTGGTATGTTCCTGTGAAGGGTTTCTAAATCCTGAACAGATTTCAGGTCAAAACCTGGAATCAGACTTAGGGAAAGAATAGGAAAGACAAGCAAGCTTGAATACCCGTGGGATACTTAAGAGGCTCAAGTCTCTTAGGCAATGTTTGATTATGGAATGCTGATTACATTACAGGTCAGTATAACAGCTACAGTAACTGTTTTGCCATGTAAAACAACAAATGACAATGTACTGAACAGGGCACACTGACTGACTGGGCCAGTGCCTCTGTGCTCCTGCCTCTGGAGGAGCTCCACAGCAGGCAGTTAAAGACAGTATTCTCAAGCAAAGAAGCAGAATTCAATGGAGGCACATCCTTCACTTTTCTAGTTTGACTGGGACCAAGAAACAATCTCTGTGCCAACCTGCACTGATAATTCCCACTCCAAAATATCTCCACATCTAGGATCCAAGCAGAAAGACTTTTACTACTACACTATTCCTCCCAAGAAAAGCCCAACAGCCTCTATATGACCTGACTATATTCCTGTTATAGGAATTTTACTGCTCACAGTGAGTAACTGGAAAAAATTATGTGTATTTTCTGAGGGGAAGCTTTTTAAGTTTCTGGAACTTCAGCTTCTTTTTAAAGGTGCTTTCTGTAAGCCAAATTACAGCTGTACTAATATATTCTTGTCCACAAGAGTGCAAAAATTACCACGTATCTCAGAGCTAGTAATGAAATAATTAAGCCTGCTTATATACTGTATGTATATAAACATAATATCAGTATACAGGAGTATATAATTAAAAAAAACAGCAACCACATTCAGAAATGTATCTACCAAGTTAGCCATCTAAAGAGGTATTTTTATTCCAAATGCATACAAGATTGGTACAGGAGTAGTGGCTGCTCTCTTGTCAAAGTGACCTTTACGGTTTTTTGAGGTGTTTTAGCCTTCCTGCTAAAATTAGGACTAACTCTTGCATTCACAGGATATAAATAAAGCTAGGCTGGTTTTGTTTAATTTTTGCTTCTAAGGGGTAGCAAAGTGACAAAGCAGTAAGTGAATAAACTAGAATGGAGGACTCCTTTAAGCGTCTGCTAGCCAGAAAAACCAAGATGCTTCATCTCTCCTGCATCTATGAGGCATATATACATATATATATAAATACACATATGATAAATACACATTGATTTTGTGTAATTCGCTGCAGCACAGTTTTAATACCGTGCAAGATTAGATATTTTTGTGAACACGGCACAGGAAATTAAGAACAACACTGAATTACCCTAAGCTGTGACCCACTATGAGTGCAATCATGCTTTTGTGGAAATACTGTAACAGAAAAGTAGCCCTGAGCTAATTCATGGCTCAGGTTCCCATGGGGTGTTCCCTTTTTCAGAAATGCTGCTGGCTCCTTTATCTTAAATCCCTGCACTGCTTAGCAGGCACACCTGCATGGAAAAGTCAGGATCTAAGAGTACCTCAAGACAAAAAGCATCCATGGATAATGTGGAGGTATCTGAGCAATAATTTCCAAGGAACAGTATGAACAAAGTGAAGGTTAAACACACTAAAAATAGTATTTTATGGGAAATAGGTGGAGTAGATTATCACCTAATGATAGATTAAAAATTTTAGGGAGTGCCTGGATAGTGCTCCTAATATAAATAATTCACATTGCTGAAAAAGTACGAAGTCCAGTCTGAGCTCTGCCTTTAGTCATTGTTCACACCTCCCAGAAATTCTGTGTATTCTGTGTATTGATAATTATGTCTGAGGCACAGTTAAAACACATTCCTAAACAACTCAAAAATACCACTTACACTTCCCCCCCGCCCCCCCCAGAATGATGCTAATTCTCATAGATAATGCTAGAAACAAACCCCTGTCTTTATGCAGGGTTATTTATTAAAATAGAGCCCCTGAATTTCCATGACATTCAGAGAGACGCAATGTGGTGCTGCGTCAACGCAAGACTTAAATATCAAACAATCAAATATAGAAAAAGAAACCATATGCAGAAGCAGAAAATCTTAATACCAACTAATGTGCATGCATGTATGCTCATATATAAAATTTTTTTCACCATCTCTCTTCAGCTTTTGTACTTGAGATACATTGCACCATTTGAAATTTTTTCCAAATCTGGATTTAAAGTGTCCTCACAATTATTTTCCAAACATAATTTGTTTTCATCTCTGATGTCAGAATAAAATAAAGAAACAAGGGTAAGAAAAGAAGATGGAAAGTAATAACAGACTCACACATTGTAGACTTGGGCATCTTGATAGACACCAAGTCAAACATAAACCAGAAATGTGTCCTTGCAGTACAGGAGGCCAATTATATCCCTGGGATGCATTAGACAGAGTAATGCCAGCAGGATAAGGGAAGTGATCCTTTTCCTATCTACTCAGCATTGGTTATACCCCACTTAGACATGATTAAGGACTGGATAGAATGCTCTGACAGCTAGGACCGTTTAGCTTGGAGAAGAGAAAGCTCAGAGGGGACCTTATTAATAAATTGGAATATATCTGAAGAGAGGGTGCAAAGAGGACAGTCAAGCAAATTTCAGTGGTTTTAAGTGAGGCAATGGACATAAACTGAAGCATAGAAGGCTCCTATTAAGCTTCAGGGAACAAATTCTTTACTGACAGAGGTGTCTGAGCACTGGCACAGGTTGCCCAGGGAGGCTGTGAAATCTCTATTCTTGGAGATACTCGAGAGCCATCTTGACATGATTCTGGGAAATCAGCTCTAGAGTGGTTAGACCAGATGACTTCTGGACTTTCCTATCAGCTCAACCATTCCATGATTTTGTGATTATGTGTAAGTACCACATACAGGAAGCCCAGACAGCCAGCTAGGTCATTTGGGTCTTTATGGAGATATGTTTTTTTTACAGTCTTTTCCATCTTCCACCTCTGAAAGTTAGTAACTGCCATGATGCAACATTCTGGCACTTAGAAGCTCCAAATAACTATAATTAATGAACTATTCCTCACAACAACATGTGACATGTTTTTTGTGAGCCAGAGGGTCAAGCTTGAAGGTACTGTACCTTTTTATCAACTTCTGTAGTCTTGCACTGAAGTTGCAAGGCTACAGCTTCACAAATATTCACAAAATAAATCATCCTACAGCTTCACAAATATGATCTCCATCTCCTTTGTGGTCTAGAGCTCAACATGATTTAGAAGCAACAAAGAATTTATTTGAGTCTCCTGCCTTTAGAGTGCTGATGTCTGGAGTACTGATTCTAAGTAAACGAGATACTGAAAGTCAAGCGTAACCCATTTCTGTGCTTAAAATAATATTGAATCTTTGAGCTCCTTTACAAGAGAGATCATAGGGATATATTAGAAGAAAGACATCTTGGGCTGTCAGTAGTGAACCTTCAGGCTAGAGAAAATGTATTATTAGCTTGATTCTAGAGGTATCCAAGCCCTTCTTTGCTGTTGCTAACAGTAATAGTGAGTTGAGTAAACTTTACTCAGAGTGATGGGTAAAAGAACAGTTCTTTGAGATGAGCGGCTCTCAGGTTTGAAGATGCTGATGGACATTGCAAAATATGTCTTTAAACATTCTCTTACTATACCAAAATCTTTTTAACATTATTGTGGAATGAAGGGGAAAAATGACAGTATGCTTTTTCAAAAACTGTTGAATAAACAGTTGTGTTATGTTGTTTTACAAACAGTTGTGTTATGTTGTTTTTAAAACTAGAACACCAAGTAGTGAATATTTTGACTAATTAATGTGCACTTTAGCTTTTGGCAAGTGATTTCACTGAATTAAAGGAATAAAAAAACTGAAATAAGAAAGGGCTAAAAAGATTGATGATGTGGATGTCGCTAAAAGGTGACATTGAGAGTACAACAAAGGAAGGTAATCTTATCCTTTGGTATGGTCTGGAGTTTACACAATCATTAAGGATATAATCAAAAGCTCACAAAAAAATGCAGTTTGCTTTCACTGGCCTTGGATAAACAGCCTATTCTCTTTGTGCTGTTTAAGAATCTCTTCTCATTTTGAGGGCAATATGATAGTTACAAACAAGGTTGTTCAAGGTGATAGCAAAAGGAGGATTAGCATGCCAACTTATCTCCGCTCCCCACACAGATGGGGCCAGAGGCATCAATCATTTCTGATAAGAAGTTCATATCATATTGACACAGACACAAAATGTATATCAATGAAAGAAAAATCTCAACAGGCTCCATCTTACTGAAGTGCTGCCTTGAAATTTTCCCACTAATAGTACTGCTACTTGGAAAAAAAGAAAATGGTTTAGAATGCTATCTAAGAAGTATGGGTCATATTACAGATTTAAGAATTTCTGCAGCAGTATGTTGGCATAAGACAGAGGCACAAACTCTACATAAATGTAAAGGTCAGCAAAGCAAGCGGGACTCTGAGCAGGAGATGATGCAGCATTTTTATGCATTCTCATCAATGCCAAGAACAGGGGCGACAGTGTGAACTGAACAAATGTAGGCAGCAGCCTTAACACCTTCCATTCCCTTTTTTGCAACACACTACCCAGTTTTTCTGGTGTTTTCAAAATTCTCCTGAAAAAAAAAAACAGGCAAGATCTCTAGATGGTAATGTGCTACATCTATTAATACAGTCCTATGGCATCTACACTGGAAAGGTAGGAATTTCAGAAGACATAGGGATAACTTGATTTTCTGAACAGTCATCTGGTAAATGTTATCCTTGGGCTTTTTGGCTTTTTTTTATAGCAGCAGAATATTCTTATAGCAACAAATAAAGTTAACACAGCCTTGGTGAATAATGTACATTGTCTAGAAAACAGCTAAGTCCTTATTTTGTCCCTTGCCACTTGTTAAACTGATTCTATTAAAAGCTAATAAGTGAGATCTTTCCAGGATCTGATAAGAAAAAAAAAATCTCTATTTTTGATTAAATGATTGGTGTTCTTAGAGCTCCAGTGTAAATGGGCCCCCTGGCTATACTAAGGTCATCACTGCTGAAAAAAAATGCTGTATTGAGTAGCTGGTATTAGTACATGTGAACAGAAAGCACAGACTGCCATCATAATCTTTTATTTCTCTGAAAAAGTGCCACTACAAAATTTCTAACTGTGTAACCCCTTGAAGTATTTATCATTGGCTTTTTAAGTGTAATCTTACTGTTGAAAGAAAAGTTTGTTGCACTAACTTCTGTTTGGGTTAAGAGAAAAAGACCTCCCCAAAGCCAACAATCATCACCACACTCACACTCTTCAGCACTCAAAATGCCAGGACTCTATATATTCACCTTCATATTCCAAGGAATAGAAAACCTTCTAAAACTTCACAAATGACCACACACTACAAGTGATGCTAATAAAGAACATCAGAACACAGGATTGTTGCAGTGTGCTGAAACATTGCAAACAGATTTCCAGGTTTTTTTGAGCTGTAACAATGGCCTATCTCTTACCTGAAGTTATTGTTTCTCATTGTTTGCACTCAGGATTCTCTAATCCCTTTGAACTCTGAAATTGTTTTTGCAATGTGATTGTAGTAGAAACAATTATGTCCCAAAGCACAGCTGAGTTACTCTGTTTTACAGAACTTTCCCCCATCCAAACTATGATCCTGTAATATCCATCTTACATACACTATTTTATGATCTACATGATCAAGTTGAATTAGGTGCTTTTGAAGACAATCTTCTGATCATCTCCACATTTTGATTCACAAGCCAGAGCTGTGAATCCAAACTAGAACATATGCTGCTGCCACTCAGTCCACACAACCACAGATTTAGTCCACAGTAAAATCCTTAAAACATTTACACATTAACATTGGGTCTAGCATGAAGTTCTGCTCTACAAATCCACTCCTACAGGATGGCACTACTTGCATAAGTAAACAGCAGTCTTAGACTTTCAACCTGTTGATTTGCTGACAACAAAATTAGATTATATAAAAGCAAATCTTCAAGGCTCTTAACCACATTGGTAAGTCCTTCTGATTTTGCTTTTCTCAAACATTTGCATGTGCAACATACATGATTCCAGAACAGATTTTATAAAAGCATTTTTTTAACAGCATCAAGTACCACTACAGATCCCCACAGAGTATGTTTGAGCTCATATACTTTAAGAACCACTCCAAGTAGACAGCAAAAGCTCAGCAGTGGCCAGAAAAATAGGATTGAACTAAAAGACAAACAAATCTCATGAGAGGTGACCATGGACCTCTTTCATTTTGCAACTACAGTAACAGCACCTCTCTACAACTGCATATGCCAAAATGCTTCCTTTAGGATTCTATACTAGTGAAATTACTTCTAAAATTTAAGTGTCATCATTAGAGTATTTTACTTTCTTAAAGAACCAAAATTACCCAAGGAACACACAAACTGGGCTTCTGACTTTAACAGATATAAAAGAGGAACAGAAACATATGGTTAGAAGATAAAACAGCACATAAACCAAAGTTTTTTACTGGAAAAAGCCAAATGGTTGTATCATGTTAAAGCAGTGCCACTCACACTTGCTCTACCCCACTCAAGGGCTATTACTGTTCTAGTGAAGCAGCAGGAAGGGGAGACAAATGGAACATGATACAAAAACACACCAGGGAAAACTCTAGGAACCATCAGGGGCTGACTTCAGCTGTTTATTGTTAATTTAAGTGATAGCAAAAATTATTCCTAGCAGCTACTTTAGCCAGAAAATATGAATATATACATATGCATACAGATCAAGTGAAATTAGCATGCACCAATTAAGTAGCAAATGAATGACTAAGAACTGTAGCCTTAACAAGGATAAGCATGTCATGACTCAGATTTAACTACTTGACTTAAATACTGACAGTTTTTGTGCTTCCATAGAAGTAAATAGTCAAATTCAAAAAAAGCCTTTTAGAGTGGGAAGGCCCATATTAGACAATTATTTTAATATACGAACAGTCTGGAAAATAATACTATTATTGTTTATTAACAGGAATAATAAAGTCACAGATAAACCTGAATTTTATTATTACCCCTAACTTAATACAATCCATTATTGTGGATGCCAACATATTTATAAAGAGTCTGGAGAAAAGTACAATCTCATGCTGTCCCAAACAAATGGAAAATTATCCAAAAAGAGTATTTACCTCTAGATTAGTAAAACTGATAGAAAACCATTCCTATTGCCCAAAGTGGGTGCTGATCTCACTAAGTTAGGTGTAAGCAAGGCATAACAGCCCTTACCAATCCAGTGAAATCTTTGGACAAAGTCTGAAAATAAAAAACCTTGAAGCATCACTGATTTCTTCTGTCACTATCTGATACCAGATTTCTGCTCTGGGGAAGTTACTAATGCCTTTCAAAATCAGTTTTTCACATCTCATGAAAAACCCATTATCTAATTCTCAGTACATGTTGCAAAAATTATGAGCATTTATACATGCTGTTAAAGATGAAAAAATATTTAATACAGAGTAGTCTAGCTATAAATTTACTTAATTTTTCTTTTATTCATAGAATCACAGAATGGTTTGGGTTGCAGCACACCTTAAAGATCATCTAATGATGATCTATTCAATACACTAAAGGAATACTAAGATACATTATCAAAACCAGAATAACTGTTAAATGATTTTATGGCTTTAGTTTCCATCTCTATTTATTTTAAGAGGTGCTATCCTAAAGATGCACTGGTAGGTCCCACAATGAGAGCACCAATGTTTATGTTTAATTAGGAGAATATTCCTTAACCATATACATTGCCTACCACAACATATCTGCTCTATTTAAACTAAAAAAAAAAATCAATGCATAGTGAAAAACAGTAAATTTGTACATATATATATTTATCAGTTATTTTTTATCTGACTACCCTAAATCCTTTGCATATATTTAAGACCAAATTCAGAGTGTTTTTTCCTATAGATTGCACTCTAAAGGGCTGATGTCAAAAACTCAGATAACTAATACTAAGAATTTATATCCTGTATGAGTTCAATATCAACTCCTTCTGAACTTGAAGCCTCAAACTTTACTGAGATCTAAAGTAGTGAAAAAGAAAACAAAAAAGAAGCAGAATAGATTCAGATCAAAATTACTTCAGGGCACATTGAGCAGCTCCTTAATCAATACTATCTATGGATCCTAAGGAGCTTTCCAAAATGTCCTAAAGAAGGTGCAGACATTTCACCAGCTGAATTGCTTTCTAGGTTTTGCTGACTATAACTAGCAACTAGTTACTGGAGATGCAATTCACACAAAGATCTTAAGTTTAGATGTCTTTGTGTCTGGATTCCAATCCTAAAGTCCACTGATTCATCATGAAACCTTCTGAGATCAGACAAAAAGGAAAGCATTGGTCATGTCTTAATCTTGGCAGCTTACTTGTGACTGCAGAAAGATACATCCACCAACACAGATTCCAGAGGTGATGCTGGTGGTCTGCTCCTCCCCCTGCCATCCACCTGAAGACATACTTGTACTTCATTTCAGGACTAATTCATGTCTAGTGATGCACAACTACTCAGGGAAACAAAAGATGATGAAGAGGAGCAAATTCTGAATTTAAATAATTTAAATATAAAGCACTTTGGGGATTTTCCAATTTTTTTTTTTAATAAAGAGGAACAAGAGTGCAGTGTAGGTGAAGAATAGATTTATATTAGCAGGTGTGGTTTTTTCTTTAAGAGAAAAAGGATGCGTGCCAAATTTCTCACTCCGCCTTTGAATATTCAAACTTACACTTCTTATCTGCCAAAGAATCTGAACTGTCTCTTAAGCCACAGCAATCTATATTAATATGTTTTACAAACCATAAAAGGAATTAAAATTGCTACTGTTCTCCTTTTCCTCATCTGCTTGTCTTTACAATGACAAACAGTACCTACATTGGTTCATGTTGGAATCCACTTCTGCCAAGAATAATTACTAAATGTAGTTTCTGTGGCAAAACATATGGGTCACAAGAATTAGAGAGAAGTTTTGTGCTGACATTCAGGCACATAGCTTTCAATTTGATATCTAATTTTTTTCCACTTTATACATCTGTATTCTTTTAATCTGTTCTTAGCAAGTAATGATACAACATTTCCTTACTAGATACTCAATTCTGGTCCCACTAAGCCAATGCAAGAGCCGTTAACACACTGTGCTTTCTCCTCATACCCTGGTTTGCCTCAGCTGTTACAGAATGCCTTTTTTCAGAGAGAATCTATAACTGTACAAGAAAAGGTTTCACTATCTTTCATTGCTCAGTGGATATTGTCTAAGTCTGATAATTTCTTAATATTGCACAAGAAAATAGTTTTAAATTGTTTATTATAATTATTATAGCTTAAAATTGGCTAAGGAAAATCCTATTCTTGTGCTATAATACAAAGCTCAGCTATCAAACCATACATTCCCTATGTTATGAAGTACCTTCCTTTCACCTTACTTTCCAAAGCATGGACTTTTCCACAGGGTTTTTTCTGGAACTAGTCTGGACTGGAAATATTCTTTTTGGAGAGACTTTCCTCACCTCAGCATCTACATTGCTGTTCTGTTTACTGTGATACTTGAATAAATATTGCTGTTCAAACAGTTGAATGTATGATACTGATAACATAAAACCAACAACAACAAAAAAAAAGCTGTAGAAAAAGATATCCAATCAATTAAAGAAGTAAACAGACAATGTAACTTCTAGCCCTCCAATAGGCTTTTAAAGCTGCTATTTTATTGCATATACGTGAGGTTAGAAAAAATAAAATAGATTTATTAGATATATTGATGTAGAGAGAGCTTAAAATTGCAGGTCCACCTGAGAAGAAGCTAATGTAGTTTTAAAAATTGTATTATTAATCTGAATTCTGTACTCTCTCCAACTGAGCTCTTTAAGGGGCTACAAAGCTGGCTTGCTTTATGTCAATTTATATGAGGTAGACAATGAACACTCTATTATGCATTCTAACAGTCTCATTAAAATAAACAGGATTACCCAACTGAGGAAAGCTTGGTACACATACAGTGCTTGCAAAATTTAACATATAAAGCAGCAAAGTCCAAAGAAATAAAGTCCAAAAAATTCTAATAACATAAGCAATGGTTTGGAGAAATAAATTTTAAGTCATTTATATTTATATACTTCTATCTTTACCTGTGCTAGTAACAAGTTTCATCTGTTCTTTTCATTACATTATTCTACAGGACCAAAAACAATGACTTGGGAAAACAATGGACAAATGACACAACTAGGTTCTGACAGATCCTAAGGTGTAAGGATCTGTACTACAGTACACACAGCTTTTGACCAGCACTTTTGCTAGAAATGAGCAGAAGAGTCTGAGTATCCAAGCTCCTCAACTCCACTGCTGCCCAAAGGCTTTGGCATCATTGCAGGGTGTGAACTGTGGGGGCTGGGGACACTGTCTCCTCTCATGCAGCAGCATCCTTCTGAGGGAGATTGTTCATGTCAAACATGCATCAGCAAGGGCCTAAAGATCTCTGAAATATCCCACCCGTTTGTATTGAATAAAAAATACATATTGTACCATACTGCTGTGAACCACCATCAACCAGCTTTGTTTTAAGTCTGCAATAAACCAGTTAAGTCACTTTCACATCTAGTCCAGACAGATCATATAAGGATCCATCTTGGATAACTCTGCATTCCAGAGTTCTTTCTGTGATACAGACAAACCTTGCACCTAATTTGTTCTTGCAAAAGCTCTCTTAGGTTTAGCTTTTCCAGTATGTGGAGAAGTTTCTCTTTGTTTCTTGGGAGGGTTTTTTTGTTGTGTTTGTTGGGGACTTTTTTATTATAGTATGGTATGTTTGTTTGAATTGCAGATGGTGCAAACTACCTTCACAAAGCTTATCCTGTCATTCCCTCCACACCCTAGAAGGCAGTTTGGATTTGTAACAACACATTTCTTCAAGGTTTGCCAGTAATGGGATGAGGAAGTTCACAGCAGCTGAAAACAGATGCTGGTGTCAGGAATCAATAGCTAAAGGTCAGATCACAGCAAGCACGTGAGAAAGAGCTCTAGAATTTGTGCTTTCATGTAAAAGGAAATCAAATCCATTTGCTTTCACACCACCACCACTGCCTTGACCTTGTTTTCAGCAATCCATATCACCCCAAATTGTTTTCTGTCAAAGTCTGCAGCTCTCTTGTAAATCTATCACCTGCTGTGGCATTCATTGGAGTGAACACAAACAACATGTCCTGATGCACATTTAATTCTCAGAAACGACAGGAAACTGAATTTTCGTGACGACTGTCTGAAGTGCAGGCCAGAATGAAATGTCAGTATTTAAGAGCTAACACTAACACTAGCTGCATATACATGATCTCACTAACCATAAACATTAATGTACTCAATATACTCTTCCTTCAAAGTACTGGTTACTTATTTTGCCTGCACTGCAAAGTACAGACATAATTTTGTCAAATTCAGCCCAACTTCCACATAGTTCCCCAAACTCCTATTGCCATATTTAAGACAACAGCTGTGGAAAGGATTCAGGCTGGAGAAGTTCACGGAAAACAGCCTCCCGTGGGAGGGCCCCCAGGCTGGAGCAGAGGAAGAGTGTGAGGAGTCTTCCCCTGGAGGAGGAGGGAGTGGCAGAGACAATGTGTGACCAATTGACCACAGCTCCAGTTTCCAGTCCCCTGTACTGCCAGGGTGGACGAAGGAGAGAAAATCAGGAATGAAGTTGAGCACAGGAAGAAGGGAGAAGTGGGAAGGAAGAGGTTTGAAGTTTTGGGTTTATTTCTCATTATTCCTACTATGATATGATTGGTAATAAATTAATTTTCCCCATGTCAGGTCTGTTTTATCTGTGATGTTAATTGGTGAACGATCTCTCCCTGTCCTTATCTTGACCCATGAGCCTTTTGTTCTATTTTCTGTCCCCTGTCCAGATGAGGAGGGGAGTGACAGGGTGGCTATGGCTGGCTGCAGGCCAGGGTCAACCCACCACACCCATCACCACTGCACAGCCATTTAATGGTTCAGACTTCCTGGCCTATTCCTCAAAGAGAAATCACTGAGCTCTTGCACTAACTGTACTCTCCTCCTGTGCTCATATTTATTAAATGCACAGTGGCTTCACTACTAATCACTCCCATGTTTTCCCTCCTAGCCAGAATTCTGAAAATAAAAGTAGCTATTGAATATTTTAAAAATCAAAGGTTATCAGGTCTCTCACAGAATTTAAACTCTAGGACAGATTGATTTTGACAGTTTCACTGAAGAACCAGCACCTTCTCATAGAAGCAAAGGCTCCTTTTATAAAAAAATATGCTTAAGTCACTGACTAAAGGCAGCCCTCCAATCTCATGTACCAAGGAGAATTCCTCTTATAAATATTACAGAGAAAACAAAAGTTCAAAGTTTTGAATGTGCACTGATTAGGAGAGATGAAAATAGGGATACTGAAAAATTACCATTCTGTACACATACATGTATATATACTTCTATACAAAGAAAAAAAACCTGGAAGGTGAAATAAGTAAACAAGACAGATGTATATATTTTTGTATACCTTAAATCACACTAAAAACCAACAGATATAACAACTGAATTTCAGAAGGAGGCAAAATATTCTCATGAAACAAAACCACCTTGCCCTTGTTTCTAGATGTGGAATTTTTTACCTGGATCAAAAGATACAGTATTTATTGTAAAACTTATATAAAATCAGTATTTAAATTGAAATCAAATGGTACCTGATGGGTCGATTTTCTTTACTATCAAAGAGTGAAAAGATTACTTCCAGTTCCTCTCCCAGATTGGAGCACATTAAACTCTTCATCTGAACAAAAAGATGGTGGCTGCTAGCTGGTACTGGTGTGTCTTTTTTTCGATGGCGATGTTCCATCTGAAAACACCACAAAAACAGTGACCAGTTTGAGTCAATTATAAAATTCTCAAAACAAAAAGAGGTAAAATATGTAATGTAGAATTACTTTCTTATTCCAAATTAGTATTTTTTTTAATTAATACTAACTTGTATTTTTTCCTTTCTCTTGTTTTTCTTTTGCATCTGAGAAGGAAAACACAGGGAATTTACTTTCCCAGTGTTACACTTCATAGTTATCTCTAGGTGAAAAACTAACCTCTAGAAGTTTGGGTTTTTTTTTACTCTGAAAGTGCAGAGCCACTTTAAAGCTTTGTGCTGTAACAACATTGTATTTCTTAGCTGGTTTAAACAGTTAATGATTTGATATTCCACTATTCAAAGACATAAAAAAAAGCTTTCGCAGAAGACTAAATACCAGTATTTTAAACTGGGGAAAAGCAGTCATATCCACATTTTACGACCTCTGGCAAACTGCTTTGTACAAGCTAGTAAATTGTCTTAATTTGATGTCACAGTTTATACTTTCTGCATTTTAGTTACCCATTAAGAGAAGGACAATATTAAGGTGTAATATCCCTCTCTTACATTGTAACAAACATAATTTTAAACAGCAATCTTTCTAAGCTACATAGTCCTCATACTGAGGTTATCTTTTTTCCCCATTTTTTTTTTACAAAGTACACTCCATGAGTGTCATTACTAGTTGTCTGGGTTATTTTTCCCCTCTATGTTTCTTGTGATTAATGGTTCCTCACCATATTTCATCTAGTGCTTCAACAGGATTCCATAATATTACATATCCCTTTGAAATTACTCAAAGGTATACTGATTCTAGCACAAAGAATCTACTATTAGGCTTGACACTACAAGTCAACAATACAAGTAAAATACAACTTAAAAATTATTACAAAAATACATAATTATTTCAGACCCACAAAAAATTGTAGCAATGATGTTTTTGGGGGGTTTGTACTTAAATACAAAAGTTATAATAAATAAAATTCAGCTTAAATACAAGCTTAGTCTTAAGCACATAAGGCCCAGAACTGTGTATCTGTAACAGCTGCAGTACTTAAATATGAGCCAAAGCCGACATAAATGAATTGGCAAGTTTTCTTAGACCTTGCTGGAGATTTAATCAGAATGAGAAATATCAGTTCTGGTTTTAGTAGATCAAGATGGGCTTTTACACCCAAAGGAAAGCTTCGTTATGCAATTTAACTGCTATTTACATTAATATATTAGAAAGTACCAAGAGCCCAGTATGATCAATTATGACAATATTATACCATTATTATATTTCCACAAAGCTTATCTAGACAGGCTTATAAGCCAGGTAAAGCTCTAATGATAAAGAGTCCCATAAGCTTTTATTGATGATTAAATTCATATTAACATATTAGCATAATTTTAAAGGTATATCAGAAACCACAACAAATAATATTTAAACTAAGCATGTATGCAAAGACAAATTTAAGATCAAATCAAAGAATTTCATGCATATTTAGAGATGACACAGCTGTTCAAACAAATTCTTTCCTTATACTAAAATTCATTACATTATAAAATGCCAATATATTGGATCAAAAAAGGTACTTTTGGTTAAATAGAAGAGTGGATTATCAGTATGTAACTTGATAGCAAAAGTACTAAATATTACATTCACCTACCAGCCTGTAGAGCTCTGTAATGCTGATCTCTTCAGGATCCACCATAGCATATTCTTTTCTTGGAACTAAGTCAAGTCCCAGTTGTCTGTATGAGAAATGGAATAACAGTAAGTAGCCTCTATTTTCAAAAGAAACAAATTAGCTCTGCATGTGTTTGTTGTTTATTTCAATAAACAATGCCCACATCAACTGGTACTCTAGAATTAGTTGACTTTGGTTTTATTTTGATGTATTTTGGCTGTAACCACCATTCACATTTGACCCATTCCCTTTCTCCACTTTGCAACATTAATAGAATGTTTTCCCACAATTTTTAAATCTGTTTCACAGAGTGGACAGTGTGCAATGGACATTGTCCTTCGTACTATTGTAAACATTTCAGTGAGAATGCGCTAGTACTGTCAATTTGAATAAGAACCACGGAAAGGAAGATAAAAAGAAAATCCATCAAATGCCAAAACATCAGCTTATTTTCAGTTTGGAGTGGATGACATCAAAGATGCTTGCCTGTATCCACTGAACAAAATAAGAAAATGAACTTGAATCAACAGGAATACAATTTATTTCCAGCACAGCAGCAAGTAATAATGTTTAAGAATGCATAAGGACATGAAATTCAAAATATTATCAAGTTTTTCAAAAATACGTTTTAAAGAGCAGGAAAAAACCTTGTCAAAAACCTTCACAATTAATTCCTTTCAGTTACTGCAAAATTCTAAGCAGACAGGTAATCATACACATTTAGTCACAACCCTTTCACTCTGTTAGATATTTATGCTTTCAGATAGCTGTAGAAACCCCAGGAATTCAGGTAATTCTACTACTGAATATTGCTTCCTTTAGTTAGCATTTATCTGTATAAATATATGCTAAAGAACAGACTTTGGAAACAGCACCTAAATACCAGAGGGTGTTTTAACCATTTTCTTGCTTAAAAAAAAGTATGATAATGAAATTTGTGTAAGCTCATTTCAGTTATTTGGACTAAAGGAAGATGCAGAGTGCAGTAGCTGGATGTGTGTTAGAGATGCCCAAGTAGGAACTAAATTGTGTGACCAAGTTAAAAAAGAAGCAATCCCAACCAATATAGTTTCAGTTAGAACACAAAGCTCTGCTGAATGCATTATCCAGGGATCATGTGTATTAAAAAGATGTAAAATGCTGCTCCAGATACTGCAATGCAATTGGAATAAATACTGTCTTATAGATAGCACTACTGCTACATAAATTACACAGATATAAAAAAGCTGAATAAAACAATAAGCGACTTTTCACTGTTAAAACATAGTGGACAGAAAAACAATGGAGAAAGTCTATTGGAAAAAAAAAAGGTAACGCTTGTTAGAAATGTGTTCTTTATTTCACCATTCTGCAACCAGCCTGAAGAACTGGCTTTGCAGTTTTATTACAGTTGATGTCTGTATATTCACTCACTCGTTGCCCCAGTCCAGCCGAGCAGTGATGTGGCGCTTGACGTCCTTCATGCGATCGTGGGTGAGGTGGCCAACAAGGACCTGCCTCCGCAGGTCCAGGATCTCATTCATTATGTGCCACAGCCGGTGAAAGAGATCCCCCTCATTCCTCTGTGAGATACAAACATGATTGCCTCTGCATCACCTGATAATCAGGATATCGGCTTATAAACTGATAATCCTAATAAATACATACATGATGAAGAAACTAGGAAAACCCCCTTTTTCCCCTTACTTAGTCTATTATTCCCCATCACACTGTGACCATTTTAACTGCATGTGAGTGTGTGCATATAAAATAATTTCAGACCTCCCACAGACCTTGTCTGTGCACCACACCCATCCCAATATTCCAGTCCAACTCCTTGTGTCTGTTACATTTAACCTAATCTAGTGTACATGACAAGTATGACAAAAATTCAACAAAAAAGTTAATGTGTTGCATAACACAGCATTGTTTCATTCCAAGAGTATGCTGACTCTATGCTGCTATTTCATCCAAACTGAATATATCATCTATATTTCAAAACTATCGGAACTCATACACATAAGGGATAGAAAAAGCAATAGCTCTAAGCATTCAAACACTGAACCACAGTGTTAATTTGTTTTAACTTTCCCTTGCATTGATAAAACTCTACACACTACCACCTAATCATAAATAAATAGTATCACACAGACAGAATCTTGTCCAGACAGTTCTTCTTTATCCAACTGTGAAGTAGGAGAAATTATGTGAATATGACTGCTTTGAAACCACATCCTCCTACTCTAATTATATACCAGCTATGGGCATGACAATTTCCCATAAATGAACCTCTGTTCTGGAAAAATCTATTAACTCCTCCTTCACTAATTCTAAGTAGTTTTACATTGTTTTTTTGAGAACCTTTAGCTTGAGAAATTACTACAACCTTCATCTAAGTGATTCATCACACAAAATTGAAGAAACACTCTTGTTAAGATTTGTTCTGTTAATTCTTGCCAAAAACCCTAAGTGCCTTTCCCTTTTCTTTCTTCCTATGAATAAAAGGCATAAAAATAAAGTTCAGCTAGTTCTGCTGCATAAGTTAAACCTAAAATTCATTTAGAAGTACCATGACTCTCCATCGACAACTTTTATATTCCAAGCACTCTGAAAAATCGCAATTTGATAAATCTGCTCTTTTCACTTCACATTCATTCACTTCATAAGCTCACTAAAAGGGCATTAATTTACTGTTTGTCTTGGCTTTCTGTCTGGAAAGGAAGAAAAGCAGGGTAATTTTGAACAAGCAATAACAACAGCAGTGAAGAAAAATGTTGCCAAAAAGAGCTGTGCAACTGCTGTAACAAAAAGAGGGAAATAAGAATGTTATAAGTAAAAGAAGACCAAGGGAAAAAAGGTCATAGAATTAGAAACAGGAGACAAAAAGGACTTTGTAGGAACATTATAAAGAGCTATACTGACAGTATGTTTTCACAGTTTTCCATCAGACACTACAGAGCTTTAAAGCTATAGAGCT
The DNA here is from genome assembly GCF_023055355.1 of Agelaius tricolor. Classification (NCBI taxonomy): domain Eukaryota; kingdom Metazoa; phylum Chordata; class Aves; order Passeriformes; family Icteridae; genus Agelaius; species Agelaius tricolor. The sequence goes on from NW_027269263.1 coordinate 43,415,217, forward strand.
GTCATTTCTGCAGTCAAAAAGCCAAATTGAATAAACAGTAATTCAGGTGCATCTTTGGTCCTGGTGTCTGATAAGTTCTACTGAAGTATATTATTATTATTATTCATGTGACTACAAGAGACACACTAATAACACTAAAATAAGATTTCAAGGTATTAGTAAAACATTTAAAAAAAATTTAAAAACCAAATGTTTTTGATTTTTTTCTGAAATATACACTTCAACTAAACCAGACCATCTAAACAACAGTGCACCTTTTGAGATCACATTTATTAAGTCAAAGCAATATTATTCAGGGTACTTACCACATAGAGTTGTTTCCACATTGTTCCCCAGTCTCTTAGAGTTGATGTCATTTCTGTAATAACAGAATCTTCTGTTGGAATAACCATTTCAAATTGTCTGTAACATGCAGAAGAACACATGATATTGCACAAGCATTACTAATCCCATTGCAGTTACTAATATGTAGACTTCCTACTGCCAACAGCGATATCTGTCAACCTACATGAGTACTCCCTACAGACCATGACACTTTTTATTTGTAGATTTATTGAATCCCCATGGAAAAACTTTGGGTGAAAATAGTTTAATCCCCATGCAAAGCCTTGGCCCCAGAGAAGTCAAGGTGAGGTTTTTTTACTGTGAGATAAGCATTTAAAAACCAACTTTCACAGCAGAATAAATCCCACAGTTTCCAAAGGGATCTTGACACTTCAGCTTTTCATGCCTGGATTACTTTTTTCATGATATCTTGTCTCTCTTACTAAATTAACATAACAATGTGACAGCTCTTGGCCATGATGTGCAGCAGGGAACATGGCCTGAATAGGAAACTAACCAACAAAGGAAATAGATGCAACAAAGATTGAAATCCATGCAAATACTGTCAAGGTGTCCACTAACAAAAATTATTCTGCCTTTAAACTTCATTTTATTGTGATGCCTTACAATTTTGTTTCAATGAGCCTTCAGTTTTAGTTATAACTTTAAAAGGAAAAAGGGATCCTAGGGCATGACTAATCACATGTGGCTGTAATTTCACAGGGAGTTTAACAGTAACATGGGGACATTTTCACCTGTGAGAATGAAACTTGTTTTATTATTATTACAGTCTTCATCATTATTTCTGCCCATCATGAATAATGAATCTCCAACACACTCATTTATGCTCCCAAAACAAAGGTCACTTCATGCTCAAGCATCCACCTATTGTGAGAAATGTCCTTACCTAAATAGTTTTCAAACTAATTTGTATCAGTTCTCTACTAATAAATCCAAATAAAGGATACAGTATGAACAATGACAAATTAAGTAAAACTGTGAAAACTGTGAAATTAAGTTCACTGACAATTTTTTTAAGTTTTAAATTTTTAGAAGTGATACTATCAAGGTATCAAGTTTTATACATAAAAGAAAAAAATCAGTGTTTTTTTAAGTCAGACAAGTTCAATTTCAAAACAAAATTTCAAACCGCATATTAACCAATGACTCTGGTTTTTATCAACTCTTCTAAATGTGAAAAAACATCAACATCAACTGTTGTCAAAAATAAATACTGGCTCTCCATCACCTGAAAAAAGGAAAACGTTTCTCTGTTCATTTACAGGTTTAGCAAAATTTTTTGCCATTAAACTGATACATTTTTTTACACTTTTTTTGTAAAATGGCAACTGGTAGAGCTGCAGCCCTCAAAGAAAACAGCTAATCTTAAACAGCAGGTTAGAAGGCAGCTTAGGTAAAGAATAATTTCTTCAAATTAAGGCAATGCCATTTTCAAGCCAAACTTGACATAATTGTTTCCCCTTTTCTCTAGACAATACAGAATGATATTCCCAATTGCATTCAGTGCCTTTCTGGATACAGCATTCCAATTTTATGACTATGCAGGAGTATCAGGTTAGCTAAAGACAACCATTTCAAGTCCTCTGGCAGTAAGCTGAAGATATCATAATATAACTAAATGATTTACTTTATAAGCAAAAGATTTTTGGTACAAGTAACTGACCATGTTTAAATATTTGAAATCAGAACATTTCACACATACCCTTTGTTCTTAACACATGCATTCTTCAAGTGAATGTAGTTAGATGGAAATATGCCCTGAAAAATAGAAAAAGTTTAGGTAAAAAGTCCCCTTACATGAGTTTGGCATTCCATTTAGTATAATTCAATATGCAAATATATGCTGAATTCAAAGTTCTCCAAATAAGTAACAAAAAACACACGCAAGGAAAGAATGCAATCAATACTCAGTATAACTCTAACAGAAACTAAAATGCCATACTCAGTATAGTTTAAACTCTTCAACACTTCAGAAAATTAGAAGATAAACTCATGTAGAACATGCAGAAGATTGTTTGAGAGCTCCTTTATGGTAGACTGTTTTATTCATTATTTCCACCTTGATAAGAAACAGACCAGCTGTGGAGGATAATGTCTTATCAACTGCATCTTAAAAGCAAGGATTTTCAGACAGGGATTTTTAAAATTAAGCAGAATAAACGAAGTTAACAATATTCAATAAAAATAAAGTCAAGTAAACAAAGGAGATCAAAATGGAGTCTAATTTGGTAGCTGCTCTGCCTGCAGTGCACAGGAAAGCTGTGGCAGATGCCTATGACAGAGCTTGTGCCTGCCAGGAGCAGCCCTTTCCCAGCTGTTTAAGGCTCCCCACCATTCTGGTGAGCACTCAGCATTGCTGCAACAGTCCCACTGCTCTAAAGTACACTGGCCTGCACAAATCAGAATGAGCAAAATGTGAAGCAAGCTCCAAGCCTCTGGCTGGGAAGATAATACACTACATCTCATGCAGTGAAAGAAAATACATATATGGTCTCTTCATAATAAGCACAGCTGCATACAGCTTTCCTTTGTGATGATGGTGTCCCATTTTCTTTTCACACAACCATTAGACCTTCAAAACCAAATCTACTGTGTAGTGGCAACTACCCTTTTAAAATGCTCCTACTCCTCTGTAATGCAAAGTAGTTGAGGGGAGCATCTCCCAAGGACAGGAGGACATACAGCCCTGCAGGTGCAACAGGGATGTGTCAGGGATGCAGATGCACCCTTACTGCACACCAGCTGCCACACATTGCTTCTTCCAGTGTCAAAGCTGGCACAATAACAAGGGAAGAATCTTGACAGAGTACTACCAATAACAAGAGGAGGTACAAGGTGTTCTTATGATTTTACTTTTGGAGAGACTCTCTTCAAAAATCCAAGTCAGAAAAATTGTTTGCATTCACGCTAGGAAAACAGAGAATATATATCTCATCTCTTCACACATCAAGTCATGTTTAGAAAACCTATTCATAACTTCCATCACACATTTGACAGACCACAAAGCAAGACTGACAGCAAGCATGTGGTGAGAATTGCAACAAAAGACACAGAAGATGCAATAACAAACCACAACTGCTCATGTCTTATAAATCAAACTGTAAAATACATCAATGAGGTCAAAGTAGTAAACATCAAATTAGATTCTGTGGCTAAATTTATTGTTTGAATCGACCTTCTGTATAAAGAAAGGAAATTTATGTGATTAGAGACCACAGGCCTTGGCACAAAAGGCCAATAACTGGATATAAGGCCCTAGAAACCTTTCAAAATTATTGTGTATGTGCCTTTTTTGCAGCTGAATAATCTTGGAAATGAGGACAGAAAAAAGAAGAGCACAGCTTATAATGCAGGTTAAAGGATGAACAGGTAATTTAGGATTTTTCTTTCCCATGAAAAAAATATCTGCACAATCCCAGAGGCAAGAAAACAGGAGAGATTAAGAAAATAGACAAAAAAGACAACTAAAGCTTAAACATACAACATGAACAGACACTGAAATATAAATTTGAGTAACTTTTCATGTCTGAATGCAGAAGAAATAAATCAGTGAAGTCTGGTTTAGAATACTATGCTACTATGGAAACCAAAGACTACACATCAAAGAAAACCAAAATGAACCATGTATTTTACATGGCAGCACATATGTTTTATTCAATTGATACTCTGCATGGGGCTCCTATAAACTGGCTGTCTCCACTGGCTGCTCTAAATTAATTCGTAGCTTCAAGAAAAACAGGCACAGTTTAACCAACTTTTCCAACAGTTTTTACATTTTTTATTCTCAATAGTCTTCTCCCTTCAACTCAGCTTCCTCTGAGTGGAAAATCTAAAGTTTGGAAATGAAAGAAAATTCACCACAGCCCTGGATTTGTGAAGTGTATTATCCTAATACATAGAAGCATTTCAAAAGGGTAATCCATGTCCAAATCTAATTAAAGTAGTACCAATAATGTACTTAACACTACGCTATGGTTTGCTTTTAAGAGTAAATATCACACACTTACAAGCAGATTATTAACTTTTAAAAAATAAATATATATTTTTGCCCAAGAATGCAAAACTGCAATTGACCTTTACCTTAAGATTGGGGTTTTTTAAGGCAAATCCTCTGTACCACCCTGTGAAGAAAGCACATTTTGGTTTTTAAAGAGTGCAAATCACTTACATATGTAATACAGATTTCATCTTTCCCTTTTGGACAGATATGACAATTCCACAGTGCTGTCAGACGATATTAATTTAAAAGATTTTTCCATACAGTGAAAGGTATTTCATTTAAACCAGTTCATATTTGGATGACTTCATTCACACAATCTCAGGAATTACTCTTAAACCCTAAATGTTTCTAACAATGTAACCTAGGTAAATTCTGCCTTGGACACCACAGTGGTCAAAACAGAAATAGTTTCATACTAACTCAAAACATTTACAAATCATTTCTGGACTTGAGGTGCTACATCTATCAACTAGAATGCTATATAAAACTCATAATATACCTGATTCAACAGAATAGATCCTATGCCTTCAAAAAGAACATTTCTTAAAAGGTTAACCATATATTATCCTGCTACAATATTACAAAAAAAAAAAAAAGCCACCAACAAAAAAAAAACCCAAACCCTATATGATCCCAAATGATAAAAAATATCAATGTGTTGATTTTTAGATGTTAGGGAGGCAGACTGTGAAAAGAAAATGCAACTTTATTTCTCTAACACTAGCAACAGACATTTGTTAAAATTATATTTGCATTCTCTAATGCAAAGCAGAGGACAATGCTTACACTGCTTTAAGATTTTAAGTTGTGACTTTGAATTAATTTGAAAATCTCTTGATGGCAGCCAGGTTTCCCTCAGAAATACCAAGAAAGCAAAAGAATCATGAGAGACTTCCTTTCTGTTATAACACTTATCCTATGTAAATGTTTATTAAAGAGAGATTAAATAAAAATTAATGTACTGCAAATTAATTATGATAGAGATTAGAGCTCACTGAACTGTGGAAAAAAATTAAGAGGCCAAAATGTATTATATTATTGATTTCAAAAATGTGTTACTTTAAGAAAATAAATGAATATTAATGGGGTTCAAACCATAAATACACAAAACTTAATTCTCACTGGAATCACCTGTGAACTCACCATCACATTTCTCTAATATTTGAACAGTGTCTCCAATCTCCAGTGATAGGCCATGTGGGACTGTCCCTCGAAAACCAGCAATTACTGAAAAATATAATATGCTTCAATTACTCACAACATTAAAATATAAATTATTCCTATTGTTAACAAAATAGTATATTACCATGAGAAATTACATGTTAGAAGAAACAGGCTTACTCAAATTTAATAAAGTGTGGAAAAAGTAAAAAAAAAGAATAATTAAGCCACTTTTATGAGCAGAAAATTCAAAACACAGGACTCAGAAATAAACCTAAACACAGCCTTATGATACATGAATGGAAAGCTTGTACTGGAGAACACTATTAGCTAGTATAAGTACCCCAAAGGACAGAAAGTGTTTTATTCCAAATGCTTACACTAACACGCATCAGACCTCAGAATTTTGTGAGCTGAAAGTGCCAATATGTGCCAATATTTTTGTTGCCATCCATACCACTCACACACCATGAAAAGAAAACCTTATTTCACATTTGCTTAATGGATGCTATAGACCCAGCACTCCATAAAATCCCAAATGTGAGGAAATGGTTAGGGGGTGGAGACCACTAAAGCATGTTGTTCACTCCAATACATCCAGTGCACACTAAGCTTCCCCTGCAGCTTCACCAAAGCCATTGAAGGGAGGTCATGAGCTCAGGCTGGGACAAGAGCTATAGAAATGGAGCTGGAGATAAAACAAAACATCCACCAGAGCAGTGATGTTCCCAAATATTTACAATGGCCAAATATTAAGTCTTATATTATTAGTTCTAAAACAATAGACAGCTATTTTTTCACTCTGAATCAAAACAAAATACCCAAAAGCCACTCAAAGAGCTCACTCCTAAAAATGCTAAAAATCCATTAACGTGTTAGCAATTCAGCTATTCAATCCTGTTCTTTCTGTACTTGAAATGCTGAATTAAAATATTGCCTAATTCAGGCCACGAGACCAAGCAATAGTGCTTTTGGTTCTCTGTATTGTAATCTTCTTTCAGAGCTGAATTTTGAAGTGGAAGAGGAAAACAGCCTATCCACCAGGGCATGATGCACAAAAAGACTTTGCAGCCTAACAGCAGTCTTACTGCTGTCAAATATCTACCCATCCAGACAGGAAACCGCAAATATAAGAGCAAAAAAAGGAAACCCCACTAACTGAGAGGCATGACAAGAAAACTTCACAAATAAAAGCCAAAAGGATATGCATATATGCAAGGACATATATACGCTCTTGCCTTCTGTTGGAGGTCTACCCTGCCACAAGCAGACACAACACTCCAACACAACATAACCTGTCATGGACCATCTGTGCCTGCCACATTGTTCATCAAAGGCAGCAGGAGAGGTTAGCTGGCAGCAACCACAGGAACCAGAAATTTCTTTGTGCACCTTCAGAAGAAAGTTCGGGATTTTAAGAGTAAACCCACAGGATATGGTTTATGCTATAGGATAGCACATTTAAAAATGCACAAGAAGTACTTTTTTGCCAAATCCTTCTCCAGAATTTGAAGACTTCAAAACTCATTGTATTCCCTCATCATTTCACTCATGAGAAAATCATCACTGTGATTAACCCACAGTCTTTATCCCTAAAAAAATCCTGTGAAATTATATCCCTGGACAGTCCCTAAAAGTTTGACACAACATGAGACCAGTATTTATACTATTGATCCTCCTCAAGAATGTGCATTGAATCAATCTCTATTTGTCTTGGTGCTACTCACACTCTTCAAGCTTTTTACACTGAACTGAATACTGTGAGATTTGAAGTAAGAAATAAAAAGCTGCTTTGGTTCCACACCATGATCAAGTGCACCATGATCATTTGCAGCAGCTTAGTAGCAAGACGGCATTAGTACAGTGAGAAAATTTCTCTAAGAGTTAAAAAAAAAAACAACAAGAATTCTTCAATTAATTATTTTACAACGAGCTGAAAATTAAAACAATTTATTAACTCTGTAGAAATAAAAATAAGAAGCAAACCCCCTGAATATCAATGCAAAGTGCATCTATATTCTAGTGTGGCACTGGAATGACAGAAGTCACTCTGGTCACCTTTCTAGTTTGAAAGACTCAAAATTTAAATATGAAGCCTGCCAAAATAGCATGTACAGCAAGTGAAATAAAATTAAGGAATTACCTGAAGAAGTATGCAAAACAAACCAAACCCTCATCTGTTATTACAGTTATGAGATGTCTTATTTTTAAACTCCATGAAATAAAAAAAGGACAGTAATTTTCTCCTTATGAGACAATATATCCTGTCACATTGTTATGATTTGACATTTCTGTGACATTCAGTTTTTATTACTAGTTACTAGAGATATTAAAGATCTTTTTCTCTTCTCTTTTTTAAGTTTAAAAAAAAACCTTTCAGGATAAAACAAGATTGAAATCTGACACAGTGTAGAAAATAGCTAGAAATCATTTTAGAGCATGTATAGAGGAACAAAATTATACCCTGAAATATCTTCTAGAAAGACGGCCTGCAGAGTACCAGAAAAAGACAGAAAGAAATGAGGGCATCATCTTCACCTCTAAGCACATTCACCTGATACACTTGAAAAACACTCCCTGGATTCTTGTGGTGTAAGGTCAGGCTCAAAACAGGTAGCCTGTGGTGTTTAGCAGTGTCAATCAAAGTAAAATAAAGAGCATTGCAGAGCAGCAGAGGATTTAATGAAAAGCACAGGAACCCACAGATAAATTTACCTCACAGATGTTGACTCAGATAACTTTGTAATAATCAAATCATGCAACTGAACTGGGACCAAGACAGAAAGTGGCCAACACATCAACTGTTCTAACAACTGGCAACCACAGATGAGGGCTGAAGCACCCAACAACTTTTTTGCCTTGGTCTTAAAGGGCAACATGAGATGAGCATCTCATGTACCTCTCACAAGATACAAGAGCATGTAGCTGTGGGAACTCAGAACATCCCTCTGGCTGCCCAGAATGGCCAGGACCCCTGCCAGGGGGCTCAGAAGCCCTGGCATGGAGCCCAAAACACCTGCGGTTTTGATTATGAGCCATGGAGCAAATTACCAACCTTATATGAAGATCAGCAAGCCACAACAGTTTAGGTAGAATAATAGTGAAGTTATCACGAGGTAGAAAAGTAGATTTTGGGGGTTTTGGTATGGGGGCTCAGGAGGCAAGATGGAGAGAACTGGGTGTGTCCAGCCTTTCTCCTTCTTGGCCTCCATCTTCTGCTGTGATGTTGGCACTTTTAGATTGGTTTAGAGTAGAAGCTCACTGTCTAACACAGGTGATAGGTATTGGAAAGTAATTGTAAACATTGTATACATAGTTTTTAGTATAAAGACATAACACCACCCCGGGGACAGGCAGTGTGCCTGGAACTGTCCTGCTGGAGGGACCTCGGCAGGGCAGGAGAAAAATTTTTATAGATAAGACACAATAAACAGCCTTGAGACCAAGAAATGAAGAGCTCCGACTCATTCGTCAAGCACTCGGGCTGGGAAAGAGACTTTTAACAATCTCGGGGTCGCACCGAGCCCAAAGACCCCGAGATGTAGCCATAGAACAATGGGGAATGGCTTCAAACTGAAGGAGGGTAAGTTTAGTTTATAAAAGAAAAAAATTCTTTACTGAGGGTGGTGAGGCACTGGAACAGGCTGCCCAGAGAGATTGTGGATGTGGACTCCTGTGAACACTTAAAACAAGATTTTGGATGGAGCTCTGAGCAACTTGGTCTAGTGAAAGTGTCCCAGCCCACAGCAGGGGAGTTGAAACAAGACGATTTTTAAGGTCCCTTCCATTCCTTCTATGATTTTGTAGATTCTGTAGAACTCTACAGAATCCATAGATTCATCTGTTCTATGATTCATGTCTTTTCAGTTTTTCTGTGCTATAGATACATAAATAGACTACAGGCAGGATAAAAATTAAGGCATGGAAGGAGGTAGCTGCTGTTCCACCAGAGAAGATCCAAGGGTTCAGCTAGGAGATGGAGTTCTTAAGCAAGCCATAGTATAAATTTCATGTCCTAAACATCTCGCCTTTTTCTCCAATGACCACATTGTTCTGTAAAAGCAGATGCTCCTTAATTCTTTCTTCTAGTAGCAGTAATTATATAATTAATCACTCTGCAGTGACCATGGTTTAAGGTGTTCTCAATCTAACTTAGGAGCAGTACATATTTATCATACTCATAGAGCCAGACTTTTTTTAAATAGAGCATTCACTGTCCCATATGTATCATATATGTCCCATTTTAATTCTTCTAACAACAATAACTGTCATGACTATCACTTTTCTATCTTCATTGCAAGTGTATACCAGAGACCTTGAAAAGGAAGATGGACAGGAGAAGAAAAATCTACTCTTAGTACAGATCATTTACCAATACCTGCAGTCTTCGCAGATGGACAGTCGCATGCATGTCCCCAGGAAGCTATGTATCAAAACCACATCTAGATATATTTTTTGTTGTTGTAGTAGCTGAAGGTCAAATAAATGTCCTTTTCAAGCACACAAACAGTGATTGATGTTCTCTTCAATCACCTCTCGGCCACAGGAGAAATTTGGAACTCCACAATAAGTTTGTAGCAGGATATGTCCTCAGAAATATTTTAGAAACTGTGTTCAAATACTGCAGCCAGCTGGCATTATTAAATATTTTTTGGCTGCCAAAGGGTGCTCAGAGAATAAGAAAACAATACAACACAGGATACAAAAACCTAATCTATACAGAAGGTGAAATCATATGGTGATAACTATACTGTGAGAACTATAGTGACATGCAATATTAAAGCAACTTCAGTTTTGGTTTGCTCCTAAGTTCAGCTTCTCAAAAAAAAATTCATCTTTGTGCTCTCATTCAAAATCTCTGGTTGGATGTGCTCACTGTTGGACAGTTTTACATATGAAAGTGCCTGGTGTGTGAAAAGATCTGTCCAAGCCCAAGGTCCTAACTAAAGCCTAAACTAAGTGGGGGGTTTTGAGCTTCTGCTCATTAAGAGCAACAGTGCTATCAGCACTCTAAAAATGGAAACAAGATAATTTTCTGCTTGCAATTAGCGTATACAAGCCTTACCTGCAAGTTAGCATTATAAACAGGATTTGAGACACCCAGAGCAAGCTGTTTCCAAGGCTGGCTTAACTTGACATTTACAAGATGAAAATGTCTCCCCACAAAGGGTGCAGACATGACATGGTGCTCAAGATGACCTCATCACAAGTTAGAATTAAGGCCAACACCACAAAAGGAGACACATTACATTCAGTTCTGGGCTGTGTGGCAGGACATACACCCCCATATATAAAGGGATGAAAAGAAGTCATACCTACAGCAACTGCTCCATGTTCAAAAATTAGCACTTGTATGAAAAAAGCATATTTGGGTTGCACATAATAAAAAACAGTCCTCCAACTGAAGAGAAGAGTGGGGAAAAGATGTGAGGTAGAAGACCAAAAATTACTTTAATAATTAATTATTGCTTGGCCATATCCACATGCAAAATACTTGAGTAAAAAATAGTCTAGTTCAGTGCCCTAAGTCATGATGCCCCAATTAAGAGAGGCACACAAAGCACACAGAAATGTGTTAAGCACACACTAGATCAGATTTGGAGGATGGGAACACTGTGTTAGAGGGACTGGCTTTGACAGGGAACAAGATGCTCTGATAGAAAAGGAATTGATTAGCTGGCAACAGGGGTGGTTGGCCCACTTCAAAGTTTTGCTTGGGGTTATATTCTTAAAATTTTTATGCCTGAAATAACTGGAGATCTGCATATAAGAACTAATGAGGCAGACACTGTTGTTCTTTTCCTCCTAACAGATGGCCAGAAGCTATTATTGATTCCAGATATTATCTGCTATAATTGAAATCTGGTCCTCTTAGTAGCAAAAGCAATTTTTAAAGTTTTTATTCTGGACTTAAAAGTACCATTCTCTTAAGAGATTGAGACTTTCAGGAACAACTGTTTCAAGGGGTTTTGCTTCTGTTCAGCAGTTGAAAAAGAAATCTGTAACAAATGAAATTGGGATGTTTCTAACATTATGAAGTCACTATATTGGTTTAAACAGTCAATATTGCATTTTGACTTGATGATGGAAAACTGAATTTGCTTTTATGCAGGTTTTTAGTTTTTTAATGAGTAATGACATGTATATATTACCTTTGAAGAAGGTTCTAATTCAGTGGTCTTTTTGCAGAAACATAAAAACTATCCTTTGATATGGCCTTATGCATAGTAAATACAACAGATTGGCACTGTGAGCAGCTGCAGAAAGTGCAACATCATCTTCACTGCAGCCATTATTCAAAAAGAATAATAATCTGTCAACAACACTCCTGAGCACAGTGTTTCTAAGTTCAAGCCTGAAGCTGCTGGCCACAGGCAAGCAATGCAAGAATCCAGTAGTACAATTGCCAGCATTTTGTGGCACAGGGGTCTCCTGAGCCAGACATGGTATTTCTGTGTTTAACAACCACGGATGCCTTTTTCTTCTATGAATTTTCCTAACTAGAATTTATATGCATCATAGTATCAGTGTCCACAAACTCACCGTAAGTTTTCCAGCTTAAGTATGCTCATGCAACACAGTGCAATTTATTGTGCCCTTGCTCTTGTGGGAGTGCTTGAATACAAAATCTCTTGTCACCCTCTCTGCTGTACTTTTTTCAGGATGAAGTCTTTTCCTCCTCAAAAGAAGCTGAAGAACCTTTCCAGGTTTCAAAATAGGTAGGATTACCAGCAGCAGAAAGACATGGAGGCATGCAGCTTTCCTAATGCCAAATGGCCAGAGCTGACTGTAAAAGGCCATCACGTGCATTGAGCTTTGCCTACACATGAATTGATCTGGATGGAGCAGAACTACAGCACAGCTACACGCTCGTGCTTCTCACACACGAGTTAATTTGGGCATCTGTTCATAATGCATTGTGCTGCCTACAGCCACCCCAGGAGGCTGCTGCAAACCAGCCACGAGCTAATGAAGACAGAGACAGAAAAGAGAGAGGGAGCGGGGTGGGGAATCGATTTAATCTCCTTTCGATAAACACAATATATACAAATGTTAGTTTCAGTAACAGAAGTGATCCTTAAATCTCTTGCGATTCCCGAGGATAAACACTTGCAAATTTTTACTGAGGATAAACATTTTCAAATTTGTACTGAAATAAAAGAATGTGAGTTCTCTTGTCTGTGTACACCACAATTAAAAGGATCAAATGCATAGTTCAGATAATGACAGCTCAGTGTGACTTTTGAATATCTCAAGTGCTGCTCACATGCAGCAGTCAGGATTAAATGTGAATTTTCTTAAGAGATGAGGGCTTGCATGGAATTTTCCTAACATGGATATTTATTGAACAGCTATTCGTGAAAATATGTCGAGGCACATGAAAAATAATCAAAAAAACTTTGCATCAATGTCCAAGCACTGAAAATACTATATAAAGTAGAATAGATATAGAAAACTAATCTTCAGATGCCTGTGAAACAAAAATCTGGAATTCCTACTGCTAATAGCACTGACTACCTGTACAGATAAGGCAAATACCAAGTCTGAAATACACAAAGGACATGAAGCTGCAGCAGATTGTATTCCCTCCTGTGCCTGGCTCAACATTTGAATTCAGCGAGGTAATCACTTTCAAATCCCTGATTACAATGCTGCCAAAAACCATAGGACAACTCTAACACAGATAATCAGTTTAGTGTGAATGTCTGAATGCTTGTCAAGCTCTCTCCATCGTGCATCTCAGCTACAGGCAGGCACGTTGTAATCTCTTTGATGACAGCTTGATTGGTACTCTCAATACCTGCAAACTATTTTGTTCACTCTTTGCTTTGGGTATTAGGACTACATATAAAAACAGAGCACTAAAAGTAACAAGGGATGGTGATACCTATTTGCTCTTGAGAATAGCTGTCCATCTAGAACACCAGAATTTTTTGCAATATTTCAGCATGCACCACCAGTGCCCCTGTCCTTGTAGGTATGAGATTTCATTAATCGTTTTCTTTCTTCTATCAAACATCTAGTTAAGCCCTTTATATTCCTTGAAATCCTGCTTGATATATTTTTATGTCTATGTCTTATCTCTGCTAAGAGCATTTTCTTGTTATCCATTAGTTCTGGAACAAGAAATTTAAATGTAAAAAGAAAATAAAACAAAAAAACTCTTTACAAGTCCAGAAAATGTAGTACAACTTAAGAGTTTATGAATAAATGGCCCAACTCTTCCCATGAACTTGGTCAGGAATGTCCTTTACAGAGAACGAATGTCAATGTAAAACCCACCACAGACATGGAAGAAGGCAAGGTGGACTCCATACAAACAGGTGTAGTCTTCATGAATTTAATCAAATTCTGATAAAGGAACTAGTCTGCAGCCAGTTCAACCAGCTGGTCTCACTTTAATTCTTTACTGTAGTGCTGGAGACGCATTAAGACTGCCATGTTAAATGGGAAGGATTAAATGTGAATTTTCTTTTATTACTTGGAAACAGCAACAACTTAAAAATCCAGCTAGTAGAAAGCAGTAGGTGAAAAAAGTAGGTTATGTTCAAATTACATTATCTGTAAGAACAGCCTCTTTTAGCTAAAAATAACAATGTCTTTTATTAAGACTAAGTACTTCCAAAGTTCTAATAATTTTTAAACTTTGTTAAGGAATTGCCTTAATTATTAATATCATGATCAAGGAAAAGAATTACAACTATTTACTTGGAAAAGTATTTATGCTTATTCATAGCCTCTGGGGAAACAGTGTCTGAGCAAAATCAAATAAACCAGCAAGGGGTTTTCTAACTTCATGTAAGTGTCAGGTGTGATAAAGAAGGGATGATGAGAGAACATAGCCACAAGCTGCACCAGGGGAGGTTCAGGCTAGAATTCAAGAGGAATGTCTTCACAGAAAGGGTTGTTAAACATTGAAAAACACTGCCCAGGGAGATGGTGGAGTCACTATACCTAGAGGTATTCAAGACAGTACTGGACATGGCACTTACTGCTCTGATCTAGTTGACAGGAGAGTGATTGATCAAAGGTTGACTTGATAATCTTAGAGATCTTTTCCAACTGAAATGATTCTGTGATGTATCCACAGCACAAGTGCACCATCTGAGGCCTACCACAGCCAACAAAGCTGCAAATACCAGAGCTCATAGCAACTCCTCAGTACATTTTGGACTTCATTAAAGCCCACCAAAACCTCCAAAAACTTGAGACACAAAGTTGTACATTGTTTAAAATACAGATCTATGGTGTAATTTTCTATCTGCCAGAGGGTTTGCTGGCTACATGTCATATCCCTACAAAGCCAGCAGAAACTGAAGCAGAAAATTAAAAGCCTCACATGATTATAAACACAGGTGTTCTCTTCCAGAAAACAATTAAATTTTCCAGAATAATAGGATAACAATTATTTCAAAGAAGGCCTCGAATACAAGAGTATGTGCTTACAACTGAATGCTGAATAATAATGACAGAGAAGTGGGTATGGTCCAAAGTCTAATAAGCACACATTTCTCTGTTCTCCTCTTTCCTCCCCAAAAACATTATAACACAACATGCTTCTCTGAACTCGGGGGACATAATTTCAAAGCCCTGAACAAACTTCAGGTAGCACCATGCAAACTCAAGCTCAGAAGAGCTGTAGTCTTATGGACTGCAAAAAAAAGGACAACCACTGTGTAAGAATTACTCTTCACCAGCTGAGAGGCACCCAAGAGGAACACAGGTAGACAACAATGCAGTAGCTCAAAAACTCCACATGCTTGCTATCAAAGACTTTGGTAAATGAGACTGGCTTCCCCTCAAAATCACACTGTTTGTTCCCATTCAATTAACAAGTAGCATTCCAGGAAGCCAAGAAAAGTAGAGCATAAATTTTCTTCACTATACAAGAGACAGGACACCCTTCCTCCAGAACCAAGTTGGGTCTGTCAATTGACCATAGAGATTAAACATTTTTCATGTATTTTATGCTGTCTTGCATTTCCTTTGGAAGAGTAGGGTTTAATTCTGTATTTGACCTGCCATCAGTTGAAGACAATTAAATAAAATCAAAACCAAACACACTAGAAAACTCATACACACACACACAAAACATATAAAAATTCGACACAGCCTGCAATTTTCAATGGCATTGTTTTTCAGCTTGTCTGGTATTGTATTTCAGATGAGGTTTAGCCTTCTGCTAAGCTGCATTTCTCTGATATTCAACCATATAATTATAAATGTATTTCAAGTACTTTCTTTTTAACAATAAGACTTCTGTTTACTTTGTCTTTAGCCTTCATGCCATGTTCTCTATGGCATTTTATAACTAAATAAATTATCCTGCTTTTCTAAGCTATGAGCCTTAACCACATTGCTACTTACAAAAAACACTGATTAAAATATGATTTTTTTGCTGCACTCCCAAAATTATTGCAATATGGTATTTTTCAGAAACAAAACAAAAACCTTACCAACTTATGCAATATGCAAATTGTGGAATTTAGCTAACACAAAATATAAATTGGAATTGTGAGATTCTGTATCCTGTCCACAGATCAGCCAATCTCTGTAAATAAAAATATCAGAAAATCTCCTTAAAAAAAAAATTTTACAAGGTGTGGAACTAAGTGCAAGTAAGGAAGATGATTACAAATCACTTACAAGTACCCTGGCATATGCTTTTTTATCTTAAATGAGGCAGAACTTTCTTAATCCAGCATAATTGAGAGGCATTTCAAATACACTGGAACACAGCTATCAGGACTAGTAAAGCAAAACTACTTCCTCCTGTGAAAATCCTCAGAGACAGCTGAATGCAAGTTTAAACATCCCACTCTGACTTTAAGCTGGTTTATTAGGTTTAATGGTTGTAAATAACCACTGCACTTTTCAGCCTGGTCTCAACAGCTGAGCCAGCAAAATTCAGTGTATTTAGCCCTGCAGGGTTTCATCACTAATCCATAATCCCTGTGAATTTAAAACTTCAGGGATATTTAAAGAAATTCTACAATTATTTTAAAATGTGTGACCAAATAGAAATATAACAAGTGCATACACTATTTTCCTTACCCAAAGCTCCAAAAATACTACCTGGATGTATTTTAACAGTGTTTCTGTGGCACAGTACACTTTCAAAACTCCAAGTGTAGGGTCTTCTTGAAAAGTCAGAACCTTCACTTTCTGCTCATTCTTGCTTAAGAATAGTACCTACTATTCCAAAATCAGAGGGGAAGAGAGTTTAGGTTCAGTTGCCAACTGTTTATAAACACACAAAAGAACATGAGAAAAATGCATCTGAAAAGTATATGCGACCAATTAAGATAATGAAGATTGCTGACAAGGGGGAGATTCTGTTTGATGCTATGGGGGAAGGAAGTGTATGAGCCAACAGCCCTTTTTAGAGGTTTATATCATGATTCATTGATTCATCTGAACACTTATCATTTTTTTTTTTGTAAGAGTATTTCAAGACACAAGATAGTTCCTTTGGTTTTTAGCACCATGGAAGAGTCACTAAAAATCCCTGCAATTGTGACAGTTCTAACTTTCCTTTAGATTTGCCACAGAAGCCTAGGAATACATTCAGATGCTCCAAGTGCAGAAAAACAATGATGTTGTTCTAAGAAATTAGTACTGTGAGAGACACACTATCATCTGGAACCATAAAATACTTCCTGAGTGAAGCTAATCATGGTTTTGACAAGCAACTGGGCAGTGCCAGGCACACCAGACACAGGGACTTCTTGTCTTTAAGTATCAATGCATTTTTCAACCTTTCTCCAGTTGAAAGAACATACAGGACTCTTTCCTGAAACTTAAACACAAAACCACTCTTTTGTACCTAAGAAAAATTGGCAAAGACAGGTCAAAAGATTTTTGTGTCAATGCAGCGTCTGCCAGCAGGTTAGGAACAGTGCTGAAATAAGCTAACACAAATTAAGGAGATTTGCAATCTATCCACTTGGCCACTGTCCACACCATTAAGCCAGATGCCACGTGCTTGTTTTGCACTGAATCAAGCTACAAAACTCACAGAGTTAAAGAAAAAGCCACTGCCAAACTTCCCTGGATGTGGCATGGACAAGGCAGGGAATGAAGGGACATGAAAAGTCAAGGCAAGACCTTCAGCAAGGAAGTGCAGAGCTCCCTAGGAGGGACCATTCCCAAGGAGGGACAGAAACAAACTGCAGCTCCAGGGCTGCACTTGGCCACAGAGAGCCATCACATCACACACACCTGACAGAATTAATGCACTGATTTAAATCATTAATTTTGATAAATACTGTGGGGTTTTCCATACAATTAATAGCCTCCAAATAGAATAACATAGACCACATGGAATTTATCCAGGAGCTTAAAGTAAATTTTATTTTTCTCCCATGCTTGAAAAGACCTCCTGAAACAAGAATATGAAACCCATGCAGATATTAGTGTCTTGGTTCAGCTTGATAGTTTTTCAGTGTCTGTACTCCACCAAGCAGTTTCTGATCTCAACTTCAGCTTCAGTAGCAAAACACAGGTATTGAACATTAGTAAATTAGACAAACAGTTTACTGCAAGGTTGGTTTTGAAAGGGAGTGAAACAAGTCCTTAGGACTGATAAGATGAACATTATGTGGCACGTCTACTATACAGAGAATTCTTCTTTTTAAAGAAAAGACTTTCAAAGGCACTGAAAAATTATTTGCTGAGAAGGAAACCAAATGGAGAAATTGAATATGGTTACATATTTAAAAATAGTAACTTGCCTTAGTCATAGCAACTTTAGAACAACTGCATGATTTGGTATTTCTACATTATTCTCTTCCCCCCTCTCAAATCTTTTGTCCAAGAACTCTGAATTTTAGTCAAGAGATAGATAGATAGATAGATAGATAGATAGATAGATAGATAGATAGATAGAGTCATCTAGACTATGCACAAGTTCTTGGGACCCAAGGACATTCATCTGTGGGTCCTGATCTTTAAGGCCCATTCCAATCCTTAACATTCTGTGATTCTATGAAATATTGAACCCCTGGAGCACTATACATGAACAAACACTATTTGGATTTGATCCACATCATAATTCCACTCAGTAATTAAAACAATTACAGGTGTGTAAATAATCAAAAACAGACCTAGCCTGCAATGGGCTTACTTTTCCTAACAGCTCTTTGAAAGAACCGAATGAAAGAAAAATGTCATTTTTCCTTGCAGAAAGAAAGCAGGAGTAAAAAAGAGCAGGAAGGGATTTGCAGCACACTACACAGTTAAATTTGAGGAAGAAAAGGAAAGTAAGAGGCACATCAAGGCTTGCAACTTGCTTTTAACTTCCTTAGACAATTTCAACTCACTTATTAAAAATATGCTATTTATTAACTCTAAAATTAACATTCAAATTAAAAGGAACCCCTCTTCCACTTCAGTAGGATTGCTTGAAAGGTCAGCCAACAATCACTGCTGGGCTCAGACTGAAATTCATTATTTCCAGCCAGCAGAAATGTTAATGGTTGTGATAATTACAGTCATTGGTGATTTGGTTACTTCTTGTGCCAGAAAGAGATCCATTATGTGACCAACATAATCCCACCTAATCTTTGAAGGCTGGCATTTAAACCACAGAGGTGTCACAGAAATAAATTAAATATGAGCAAAATCACTGAAGTGTTACGACTTTTCACACTTGTTTTCTATAACGCATAGAAATTAGATTTTTTAATATCTTCAGTATCCTAAAAGGATGGGAGATGTCAAGTGAGCCAAAACAGAATATTCTTGCTCAAGTACATCTTGAGGAAATTGCAGCCTTTGCATTTCATCCAGATTAGAAGTGAGAAGACACACTATGAATTTTATTTGGAAATACCCATATCAACATTTCACCTCTTCTGAAAGTTGATTTTCATTTTAACTCTATCATTTCTTGTTGACATCTTATTGCAAAAGTCCCATACCTTCTGGGTGATTTCTCATGGGCAGCTCCTCACAGCACTGACTCCTTCCTCACAAAGCAACCAACAAAACTTCAACTCTCTTCACAGCACAACCAACAAACTCCATCTCTCCCCTCACCCAGCTAACCCACTCTTTTGTGGCACTCGTATTCTTGTTGGACACAGCTGTGGCCTGTTAAGGGCAGGCCTATTCCTAATCTTTGGTGATTAGTGCAGCTGCAACTCCTCAGGTGTGAGACTGCCTTCTGCACTATCTTTATTTTCTTACATTCTATCCCTCCACAATTTCTATTTTACTGTTTCAATTCCTTACCCTCCCTTAGTCATTTTAAGGACTGAAAAAACCACCAACACTGGTGGATAAAATGATCAAGTTGTGTTGGACTAATTAGAATTAAATTAAATTGAAGACATCTTTCATTTGTGCCTTTGTAAAATCAGCAAAGTAGTACCTGGGACACAGAAAGGAAGTGACCTTAAGTGTGAAGACTGGTCACCACTACAAATACTTAATTGATCAATGGAATTATTGTAATGTAGGGCAAGTACCTGCCAAAGAATAAAATACCATCTTAACCATTTAACCTTCCAACTTGCTTTGCCCAAACTGTTCGGGTTTTGAATGTACTCCATCAGGACTAGGGATTTACATTAAATATTCAGGGTTGACCCAGTTTCATCAAAGTTAGCCCTATTTAAAACTTGTCCAGCTAGGACTAGGAAGTGGAATTGGGTGACAGATCAAGGGTGTTCTGAGTTTTCTGGTTTGGGGTAGGTTTTTCTCCATCAGTAATTCTTAAAATATATCTAATTTGTTCCAAAATTATTAAAAAAGACAAGGTATCTGGTTTTAGCAGTACAAAATATAACCCAAAGTATGGCAGAGCAAAAACTGGAACAGTTCAGATAGACGTATTTTATCTTATTCCTCATTAATTAAGGGTAGTAGTAACTGAGAAAAAAGCTCTCCAGTTTTGTCTCCTCCCTTATTAAAACCCTGCTTTCCACCTTTGGAAGTGTATCTTTTGCAATTTAGCACTTCATACTTAGTTTTATTTTTTTTAACCTATAGAATTTATAATGAAAAGGAACTAATAATTTATGCTTTTCAAAACTATGAATTATTCATAGACTAAAAGACATGACCCATGTAGAATCATGTATTCTGATTCCTACTGAAGTAGCTTGAAATAGCAGCACCAGTGGCAAAGTAGCCACTATTAGAGTCATAGAATCACTTAGCTTCAAAGGGACCCTTAGGATTGAGCACAAACATAAAATACACTACAATGCATCCACATATGCTACACTGCACCCATTTCTCAGCAGGCTCATTAACTCCTGCCTACTTATCACACAAAAGTATCTAATCTTAAATTTGTTATCAAGAAAGTTCTTTCAGAGTAATTTTGGTGTCTCTGCAAGACACTACACTCTGCCACACAGTCAAAAATATCCAAATGCCAGAGTGGCTATGGTTCATGTATGTGGGTTTTACTCTTCTTGCATTTCCAGTGTACCTAAGATGACAAAAATAAAAACAACTACCAAACTTTGAAAAAGCTGTGGTGACAAGAAGAATATTCTGGCAATGACCCACAACATTTTGGCACAGGACAAATGTTTCCAGTTGAGTTTCCCCAGGAATTCATAAGGCTAACACTGGGAGGACAGTTCAAAACCAGAAGCTGCTATATTTTGTCTGATATAAGTTAGAAACATCACACCATGAAAACAAGACAGTATTCTCTTACATAATAAACAATAAAAAATTATAAAAAACAACCCTCAATCAACCACAAACAAATGAAAAACCAAGAATCAAAAAAAATTAATGAGAATCAAAAAATCAAGGGAAATCAAAATAAAGTCAAGGGAAAGGTATCAAGGAATTCATCAGAGGCTTGTGATGAGAAAATGTGTATTATTCCCAGTAAAACAAAGTGGTAACATAAACACAAGTGCTGAAACTACTGTATCCTGCAACTGGGAATTCACTGAAATTCCTAATCTCATCATAAGACTCTAAAGTAGGTCACAGCAAGCTTAGAAATTGACAA
The DNA here is from genome assembly GCF_023055355.1 of Agelaius tricolor. NCBI lineage: Eukaryota > Metazoa > Chordata > Aves > Passeriformes > Icteridae > Agelaius > Agelaius tricolor. The sequence goes on from NW_027269263.1 coordinate 43,436,705, forward strand.
AAAGCAAAGAATAAGGGGTAATAGTATGCAAATCACCTTCTTTGCAAAGTTGGTATTTCTTCCCCCTCCCCCCTTGATTTTGACAAAGCCTCAAATACAAAAGGATCCATTGTCTCTGAAAACAGAAAAATATTTATGAACACACAACTAAAAACATGTACTAATGACAAATCATGTGCTTTTAGACCATGTCTAATTGATTTAGAATTCCTTCAGTAATTATTTTTCCTTAATTACTGATTTACATCTGGTCAGTATAATCTTAAATGTTGTGATTAAAAGGTATTAAAAAGACCAGCCACATGATATTGAAATCCTAGTTGAAAATACACACATAATTATAAAAACCTTTTTTTTCCCCCAAAAAAAATTATACTCTCACAACTCAGGAGAATTTAATCCTACTTTTGCACAGAAGTATGTCAGAACAAACTTCAATTAAATTATGTACTTTTGAAAAGTAAAGAGGAAAAAAACAGTTATTTCTTTTAGAGCAACAATTTTAAGTAAACATTGTGCTACCAAATTTATCTTAACATTCAGCACATCCTGAAAATTATATTTTTTGGTAAAACAAATAAAAAATTATCCAAGAATGAAAAATGTGTGTGAAGTGTCTGGCTTCATTACATTCTGTAATCATGATTTTCAGTACTTAATATGCTTAACACTTAGTAATTAGGTGGTATTTGTCCCCTCCCTATGTCCAACAAGTTAACTTGGACTAAATTTAGGATATCAGAAGCTCAAAACAGTTTTCTTTGGTCTAAGAAAAGGTCAATTCTTGATAATAAACTTCTCCACTGTAACTAAAATTCCTATAAGCAGCTCCAAAATAATATTCTTAAATCTGAAAGACGTGTTCTGATAGACAACTAGCAGCTAGAGATTTTGTTTCCAGCTCAAAATTTCAGATTTCACCCTGGGAATAAAGCATTGCACTCATGATATATTTAGTTAACAGTGAAATGCTACTGCACCAACTCTGCATTCAATGCAGCATATCAATCTTATTCTGCATTATTATACCCAAAAAAAATCTACCTCCTGCCAAAACCCGCTTTATTTCTTTACACCCTGTTTTAAAAACAATGTTTTCAGACTTCATTACTTTACACTTGCAGGGCTTTGATAGAATAAAGACAAAAACCATAAGTGGTTATAGTAGGGAAAATTATGCTGGATACAATACACCAGGTGAAACCTGTGTGTTAAAACTTGAGTTTTGTTCTCTAAACTTTAGGAGCCCCAGTACACTACTTGCATTTATTGTCAATATACAGTCATGTTTTCAAATGTCTGCTTTGCAATCAAGGTAATTTTATGTAAGAAAATCTTTCAAACCCAAATTTTACCTAAGGTGCTGGAACTTCCTAAGGTGCTAAGGAACTTCCTAAAATCATTTCATGAGACTAAATATTCAGTAAATCAACTGCCACAGTTTAGAGTATCTGTCTATCCCTGCCCATGTGATGCCACAAGTACTTTTCCTATTGCTAAGAGGTTGGTGACATGTGTCTGCCGAATGGCCTTTGGGTGGCCAATGGGAATCAAGAATCATTAAACTTCAATGACTTCTGTGAAAACTTCTATGTCTGTTGTAAAGGAAAAATACTCCAAGACATTAATAATTTTGTAAATTACTAATGCAAGTTCTTTTAAATCTTGGTCTCAGGTGAGCTGAGGTGGAGATATTTGGAGGAAGGCACAAAAGGAAGTGGTAGAACTGAGAAATCTGAAGAAGTTGCAGAAAGGTTCTGCAGGAGAGAGAATGATGGATGCTTATGGGCATGAGGTTTTCAAACACTCCAATGTAGGCAAAAGAAAGCCAGTATCAGAGAAGTTAGAAAGCTGAGGCAGGGAGGAAATGTTAAAATATTTCACCCGTGAGAAATGGAACATTTATGTGAGAAATCTTTTGAGAACATACATATTCTTAAATATTGTTAGTATCCTTTCAATAGAGCATTTGCCTAGAGAGACAACCGTGAACATTCAGTGCCAACAGTATGGTTAGACCAGCATCTTTTCAGGACAGAATTCTTCTGATAATGTAAGTGGTCCATCAAATCAGAGATGGTTCCAGGACCTGCTTTCATGAAAAAGCAGAATACAGATAACCCACACTAGGCAAGTGCAGCTGAAGCACTGCATGAATCCACCATAACCTGAGAAACTCCAAGGCTGTCATTCTGAAGTGACACCCAATAATGTTAACACAAGCCTACAGCTCTCACATAGTTGGATTCTGGTATTTATTCAGACAGAAGGTTAACTGCTGCCATAAAGGAAACTGCAAAGGACCCTAAATTGGAAAAAAACAAAGGAGAGGAGCCAAATTCAGAAATGCTGGGAAAAGAAGCGTTTTGGTTTTGGCTTCTCAGACTTTTTGCCGCAAAGAAAATCAACAAGTGTAAATGCTGTTTGGGGAGTTTTGGGGGGGGTCTTGTTTTGGCTTTTTTTATAATGTTGTCATTTGTTCTCAGAGAATGGGACTAAGACCAGAAGAACCATTCCATGTAAGCCACTAAACAAGGAGCAGATTGTTACGATTTCTGGATTACACTGACCATTTCAAAGGTGAATGCCCCTTCTGACTAGGCACCAGCATCCCTTCCTATTTCAAAACATTATTTATTGTCTCTTATTTAGGCAGAGGCCAAAATAAAATACAGTCACCATTTCATATTTGACAGATTTCAGTATGAAGAGATTTGATAGTAATTACTGTGCATGAAAGCCTCAATGTTGCAATTTATCACGACAAAGCACGGCAATAAACAAAAAAATTGGTGATGAAGGGACACTGCAAAAGTCTGCAACTTCTTAAAGTCAATGAATTGGTTTACAGCTGTACAAAGCTAAAATTTAATAGAAAGCAACAAACTAACCTAAAGGATCTGTATTTACACAAATAGATGAATTAAGGAGATTAATTAACATTACGATGTGCCAGAGAAATTAAAGTGTCAAGATGTGAAGGGAAGAAAAAATATTTAAAAGGTAAGAAATAATGTTTCTAGAAGAAAACTAATTAGCAGCTAATTTATCACATTGCAACCACCTACCATCCTGAGGGGGCTTCTGACAAGCTAGAAGGGGAAAGCTAAAGAAATGCTGTGCAGCAGATCTAGGGCAGTATTCTAGGTCAGTGTGCCGAGAGCAACACTGCAGAGGGCTGAGCAGAGGCACTGAAGCCTCACAGCTGCCCTGCATGCTGCTATGGGCACAAATCCCACCAGGACTCGTCCCCAAAACCCCAGAGACTCATCATCCCAACACAGCTGCAATACAAGTGTTCTTCTGGAGGAAAAGTCCAGAGACACTGTGAGAAATGTGAAGAAAAGTTGTAGCTAAGCTCATCCTCTCCATGAGCAGGGAAGCACTTGCTAACCCCTGTGAATTCCTGCTTTTTGAGCACATCGTGGACAACTGCCGGCAGGTGGGACAAGGCTTCACTCTGATGGTTTGAGCCCACCATGATGAACCTCCTGCCCTCTTCCTCAGCAGCCAACAGGGCCCTTTGTCCTACTCATGGTGGGACTTGAGCATCTCCTTTCAAAACAGGCAATTAAAAAACAAGGCGAATCAAATATTTCAGAAAAACAGCCTAGGTAACTGTGATTTCAAAGGCTGCTTTAGGATACAAGGAAGTAATAACAACAACAGAAAATAAAACAAAACAACAACCCCCCAAACAATCAAAAAAAAACACCCCACACAAAAAAATCCCCACAAACCCCAGCAACCAACACAACCCTTCCCACAAGATTTGCATTAGTATCTCAGTCCCAAAGGATGACAATACATTTCTTCAGTTACCTCCCCCATACCCTTTTCTAAGCATGTGTTAAAAAAGTTTGTCACATTACACTATATTTTTACTCAAGATGACTGAACAAATTATACTGCCATAAATATAACCGTCAAAGTTAGGCAACTCCAAACTGCTTTTTCTTCCAAACTGAAAAAAATTGCAGCTTATTCTACAGATCAGGATAGACATGCCCAAGTAAATTGCAAATATCTACACCCCAGAATAAACATTCCAGCAAAATCTGAAGTAGCAATTACAAAATCATTTACTACTTCATTTTAAAGGACAAAAGGACATCAACTAGTACCTACAAAGGTATTTATAATGCAACAAGCCTTCAGTTAAGACAAGCCCAAAGAAATGGTTCTAACATCTAGAAGGCCCTAGTCAACAGCTCAATATGCATAGTGCAGGAGTCCAGAGAGATTTGGTTTTGTTTATAAAAATATATAAAACAGATAAATTAAAATACATTAAAGAGATTAATTATAAGGCAGCTTTAAAATTTCAGGAAGGAAAAGGAGGAAACTTTTCCTGCAAACTCAGGGGTGGCTGCTCATTAACTTCAATTGAGTTCAAAGTATTTGCTTATTCTAAAATTCAGTGTTTGAACAGCTAGTCAAAAATGTGAGTCTCTAAAATTAATACTGTTTCATTCATCTGACAGACCTGCGAAGAAGCATCTTTCTGAGTTACCACACCTGGAACAAACAGAAGGCTTGGTCACAAGTCACGGTCAAAGCAGCCTTTGCAAGATCCAGCTACCAACTTGCAAATTGATAAAACATTTGGTATTCTTGAATTAGTTTACCAGTATTTTTTCTTATAACTATTGCTTAGGCATTCATGATGGTTTTGGCTACAGTTTTTCACCCAGCTGTGTTACTTTTGATCAAACATTCTGGGAGTTTGCGAAATACTTTAATACAAGAGACAGAAACATGAGGATACCATAGGCAAAACAAGTTATTTTGCTTCCTAATTTCCAGCTGTGGCATACTGTTAGTCACTCAATTTAATATCTATACCATATCCAGGACCAACCTTCCCAGTCTGCAGATCCAAGTGAAATATGGAAAGTGAGCCTCCACACTAATAAAGAGAAGTTTGCAAGTTATTTGCTTATATCTTGTGCTGGTTTTGACTGGGACAAAGTCAATTTTCTTCATATTAGCTCACATGGGGCAGTGCTGAAAACCGTGTGGATAACAGGGATGTTTTAGCAATTGCTGAGCAGAGCTTACACAGAATCAAGGCCTTGAGGCTGGGAGTGCACAAGGACTCGGGAGGGGACAGGGCTGGGGCACACCTGGTATTGCAGCCACTGCTGCTCACATGTTGCAGAAGTAAAGCTCCTATAAAATGTAACTTTAAATAAGCCTGTTTTTTTTATTCTTCCTTACTAAACTGATGTAAGTATTTCTGGCAAGTTCCTACTTAAATATCTTACATCCCTTTTAGTTACTAGTAAATGAAGTTGCAGATATTGAGATAACAATCTATTTAATGCTCTCAGGACCAAAAAAATGGGGAATCCCTCATTTAATAACTACCTTATTCATGAAATACAGAGTTCACCCACTGCATAACTAAGTACCAGGAAATCAAACATGGATATATACCTGAACTATTTCAATGTATTAAGGATTTGAGGTCTTGAAGTCCTCCAGTTTATCCAAGAAAATACAGAGATTTGAGATCTGGCAAGAGAGCACCATTAAGAGTCACTAACAAGCATCATAATTGCATGAAATTCAGCAACTATGATGTATCCTGTAAACCACACAATCCATTCCACATGCTGATCTTGATTATCACAAGACCTACACAAACACATCTTATAAACACCTATCAAACACACCCACCAAACACACCTTCAGGAATAAAGAAATAACACTGAGGTAGAAAGCAAGAGTTCAAAAAGTAGATCAGACTGTACAATTATTACAAACAATTAACAAAGAAACAAAAGTAGACATTGCCTATTTAAAAAACAAAAGCACATGGAAGTACAAAGGGACTTTCTTCACTTCTTAAAATTTATTAAAGGCTTCTGCAAAACAGCAATGAGGATAAGCATATTAGCTCAAACCTCAGAACTCACTGCATACACAGCACAATCTGTTCCTAAACTAGAAATACAGATCAGCAAATGTTTATCTGCAGCTTAAACATACAAGCATCAGCTTAGAACAAAAGATTTCTTTTTTAAACAGCTTGACACCTCCTCTCTGATTTTATTAACTATGTCTTGGTAAGCAGAGTTGCATTGCACTTACCACTCTAGATTTCTGAAGAAAACTTTTTGGTATTCTAGAGTTCAGTACTTTTTATCTCTTTAAAATGTATAGTTATTCCAATTTTAATAAGCTACATACCCTCAGAAAGATTTTTATCTGTATTAAATACTGTTACCCTCAAAACAAAGCCTAGAGCTCTCACCCACTTTCTGTAGGTCACATTTATCAAGAAAAGCACATTTATTCCTAGAAATGGCCTTTGCTCAGGAGAAAAAGCTTGAAAGCAGCTATTCTTTATGTCGACAGATTTGCAGGAAAGAAAAAAATAGAAAAGAAAAAATTATATTCATGTAGCAGATTTGCTCACAATTTACTACACTATGATGAAGATTGCAGGTTATATACTAAATTTGCCTTTTACAAGACCAGTTACAATGATTTCCATAGTGCATTGAAGTATATGAAATCACCTGGGAGCTTATTTGTTTTGAAGGACTTTGAAAATCTTTTTAATTTATCCAATCACTTCTTACAAGAAATTCAAATTATTCCTGGAGATGAATGACATTACATGACCTGGTTCCAATTTATTTTTTCCAATATTTCTGGATAATCTCCAAATTTCATCTTTTCTGAAGCACCATCTACACATCTGGGTAACAAAACTACTTCTCAGTTCCCAATTAGTTCTTGGCTTATCTATCATTTCATATTGTCCCAATAATAAAACTAAAAACAACCATTTTAACTTGATTTCTGACAAGAAACAGATCCGATTCACTGATCAACCCTGCTTCAGTCTATGTTGTGACATCAGAATTCAACACTACTCTGGCTGAAGGCAAATCATCACGTCAATGGATATCTTTTCCACATTTTTGCCTATCTGTTTTCAGAAGAGCTGAAGAAGCCTATTTGCTTCTGGTAGCATAATCTTTCAAATACACTTTTAACTCATGTTATTCTGTCCTTAAACAGAAAAGAACTACAAAATAACCATGGTATATTCCTTTGCTTTCCATTTGTCCCAGGCTTTGAATGTCAAAAAAGCTTTATGGTTTCATACATAATGCAACCATTAAAGTATTCTTTACCTTAGTTTCCTTTCTGGTTCCTTTTGTCACCATCTCTACAAACTTTTAAAGAGTCGTGCTTATGGGAAATTCAAAGGTTATGGATACATCACATCAGCGACACCAGGAGAGGTAGGAGAGAGGAGGTTAAAATAGAAGCTAAAAAGGGGAAAGGTTACAAAGGAGAAGAATGGAGATAGGAAACATGAGATAAATTTCTTCTCCTTTTGAAATTCTAGAATCTTTATATCTGGCTTTTGAAAGGATATAAGGAAGAACTGTCACAATAAGACAGTACAGTAGTGCAAGAGGTTGCTCAGGAAGGTTGTGCAGTCCCCCGTACTGTAAGTTTTCAAGGGTACCAACCACAGAGTGAGCTGAGTAACCTGGTCTCATCTCACAACTGATGCTGCTTCAAGCAGAAACATGGACTAGAGACTTTCTGAGGTCCCTTCCACCCTGAATATGCTGTGATTTATTCTGAGCTCCCAAGCTGAGTTTGTGAATACATTTATAAATCATGCATGAAAAGGATAAAAGAAACCTGAAACAAATAAGCAAGTAAATTCTGAAGAATCCTTTTACTATGATTACAGCTTTCCTGGCTGCTGTCATGTTTAGAAGCAACATTAAGGGTAACCTGCTTGATCTTCAAAAAAGGAAGAAAAAACTGTTTTTCCCACAAAATCCTTTAGAAGCTATGTTTCTTGGTACATTTTGTACCCAGTTCAGATGAGACTACAGTGAATATAACTTGTACTTAAATGAAGACAAACTTGTCTAGATAAAGCCTGAAGCTCTTCTGCTCTTCAGAGCAGTGGTTTGCCTGAGCCCTGCTCTCAAAGAGGGAAAAGGGAATTTCTGATGAACCACTAGAATCAACAGCACTCCCAGGTCCTGCTCATGTACATCTATCTGAGTTGCAAACACTGCTGTTAGTGACAGAATTGATATCCAAAATGACAAAGATGTAACAACAATCTAACTACTGAAGGCCACCTAGGAAATCTTAAAGATATGTCCAAAGCAATACACAACACCTTCCCCCCCATGTAAAATCAAAATATAAATGGTTTGTGGAGGGAAAGAGTTAAAGACAACGACAAGTTATTTGGATCTGCACTTTACTGCACATACTGCAACAAAATACAGACATACATTAAACAACAAATTAGGAAGATGTAAATAAAAATTATAATAATAGTGACAACAACATTTTTAGAAAGTATGGTACATCTTGAATTAGCACAAAATAAGCATAAGCACAGTCTTATTGTGGAAAAAAGTAGTCCCTAAAAACCAGAGAAATGGATAAAATCACTTCTGTATTAAAAGTAGAACAGTGAATGGCAAATTCCAACAAGTAGAGCTAGAACCAGACATCTGGACTTTAGATTTCAGTTTTTCATGACAACGAAACAGAACCACCTTTCACCTCACTTTACCGTTGTTAAAAGTGTACTAAAATAAAAGTAACAAAAGGAGAGACTGTATCTACCACCTCAAAGGGGAGGATGGGAGAAAATGCATTAAAAGAACACCTATCCCTCAAAAACCATCAACAGAACAAAGTACCAAATAGAAAATGCCTGAAAAGCAGAAGGTCCTTCACTTTTGCACTTATAAACTACATATAAATATATGTAAAATTTTGGTAATGGGCTGAGTCTGGGAAACTGAGACAGTAAGACAACAAAATTATTCACTAGGAGACTGATGAAAAATAGGCCCATTAAGTAACATGTTACATTCAAGTTTGACTCCCTTTCAAACAAACAAACCCAAACATGAAAAACCACTCCAATTCCCAATAACCCCACCATCATCAAGTTGCATCAATGAAAACATACAAACAAAAAATCAAAGATGGTAACAAGGCATTTCCCAAAAAGCTGGATGCTGAGGAGGTGATCCTGTTTGTATGCAAAGAACTTCACATCTGAAATTCCTACAGTTCTATACAGAGTGGGCTGTTACAGGCTGTTGCCAGGAAGTCAAGCTGGAGGTGGAGAAAAAAAGCAAGTCTTACTTTCTCTTCTACCCAAATTAGTCCTCAGTGAAGAATTTATATTTTACATCTCTATTTGAAGTGAATGATAGTTAGGAAGAAAAGTTATCTATGGGGTCACTAGTGAATTCCTCTACCAATGAAAAAATGATATCTTGCAGTACACAACAATGTTTCATTCAATCTAATTTAGACACCAGTCAATAGCACTTTCCAGGGATGATTGATTGCATATACCCTATTGGAAAAAGCTGTGCTGTTTAATCCAAATATTGTGTATTTAATTTCTAGTCACCAGTGACAGGGAAAAATTTCCATCTGTGAGTTTTGTTCTTTGTAGTATCCTCCTGCTTTGCACTGCCAGCCATCCTCCATCAACCTTCACAATCCCTCAGGTGAAATTGCTTCATCTCATTGTTTTTTCCTCTCACTATGTATATTGAGACAGGGCTCTAAAAGATGCTCAGCTCATGCACCACTTTCCACAACAGCAGCTCTGTCCAATACCAATTCAATACAGATAATGAATGCAAGGGAAGATTCTAGAGGCAATAATTTCATGGGATTAAGGAGTCTTGGGGAGACTGGTAACACCAGTTACAAGCAATTATGGGGAGAAAATAGCATGTAAAGCTGGGATAACAAATAGCTCAGGAGCCCTCAGCGACAAGAAAGAAAACCAAACAAAATCTAATGATAAAATAAAATAGGGTTTACAAACTTCATAATAAATCCTGAAAAGGCTCATGTAAACATAACTCAGATAAATCCTACCCATACCCTCTCCATACCTTCAACTCACAGGCTTTTATTACCTGTGCAACAACATTTCTGTGGCTGTGCTGGGTTTTCACCAGACTGCTCTTCCCCATAAATCAAAGGCATCTGCTGAGCCACAGTTTCAGACCTGTAGCAGACTCTCCTTTCAACTTAGTTGACAGGAAATGTGGATCTCAATTCTTAACTTGCATTTTTACTGCTATAGTGTCACTTCTTTCAACTGAACATTTACTGCAGGCCCACACACATCAGTGTGTTGTGAGTGGTAGTGTTGATGTCATTTGTCTGCTTGGTGGCACCTCCTAAGCAAATTATTTCAGAGATGACTGCCACCACATAAACTCCATGCAGCATCTAGTGCTTCGCAGAACTGCAAGAAACAAACCAGATAATGAAAGCCCAAATTGTCAGCTTGCTCAAAAAAGAGCCCATGCCCTTGGGATCAAGGCGAGGCATGAGCAGAGTAATAGACTTGTCCAATCCCTATCTCACTTTGAAACAATAAAACTAATTTACTAAGCTTAACTTTCAGAACAAACCCACACGTTTAAACAAGATAGGCAAACTACCTGGAAATATGCAAATTGATCCATTATGGAATTTGCATAAAATCTGAGGGAGAAAAGCTATGAAACATTTGGCACTTATGCTTTAATCCTCATGCTGTCTCCCCTGGCAGGCAGAGAAAAGGCTCTCTTCAAATCATCACAAAACTCAGCATTATTAATGGCCACCTGCCTCAGAGGCACTTCTGTGGAGAGGGTTTTCATAGCTCACATTAATATCTGTGCAGCAAATCATTTTTATTTCATTTTTCTAGTGCAGTAAGCCCCAATGTACCAATTACAATTGCTTCACAGAATTGCAAGTCTAACATTCCCAGACATTATCTCATAGAAAAGAAATAAAAAAGTAAAGACAAGAGAGTGTGGAGTGGAAGGAGATGACTTAACTGCAGTTATATATTTCTGTGTACTGTTACAGCATTTAGCTGAATGGAACCTGAATCTTCAGCTGCTAATAGTCCCTAGGTCACTAAGCAATGAAAGCACTTCTCTTCCTCTTGGTCCTGTCTGAACAAATGCCACAAGCAAAAGGCATTCCTAGTATTTATTTTTGGACTACTTAGTCTACCTGGCCCAAAGTAAAAAGAAAAGCCATTCTTACTTCTAACTGCACATCCTCATGTGGACAAACTTGATGGAAAAAGTTCTCCCTAGGAAGAAGTATAAAGTCTACCAAAAAAATTTCCTGTCATGGCAATTCAAAGAAAAATAAATCAGTGCTTCTCTGAACAGAGAGTGCCTTTCTATCCCCATGACATTAAAATCTTAGCAACACAGACTTCTTCAATGTTTAGGGAAGCCTGTGTCACTAAGAAGTTCTGTTTTCAGCCATTAAATATATGCAGATCAAGTAAGCTGTCTGTATTCCCAGGGAGCTCCCCCACGTCAGACATGCCTATCATGAAGGCCTGAATTAGAGAGAGAGCAATTTCACTTGTCCTGTGCACAGTGAAATAAAATCTTCAGTTATTTCAGTCTCCAGAAAACAGAAATGGAATAAACTTCCAAAATACCTAGGAAAACAATAAACAGATAAACTGATAGAGCACTGCAAATAAATGCATCGATTACTAACATTTAAACATTCTATTTCTAGTAGATATTAGATTGTTTCCTGCAGTTGAAGAATGGTAATCAAAACTAGTACGGGAAATCTAGTATTGAAATTATTTGTCTACCATTTTATTTCTCAATATTTAACAAAACTTTGAGACCTCAGGTACTTTTTAGATTTTATTGGGTTTTGCACACTGCACATACACTTGATTCTGTTTCATGTGAAACTTCCCAGAGCAGAGGAGATGAATGCAGTCAATAACTCAGTGAGAGAAACGATCTGCACGACTGAACCCTGTCCCACTTTCCAGCTAAAGTAGGTTAGCTCAGCTGTCAGCAAAACCATTGGGCCCTTTTGGGGAGACTGCTTGGCACACAAAAGGGTCCTCACCTGTCTTCAGCTCTTAAAAGCCAAGACAGAATTCCATAAGTTATAGAAATTACTTATATAAAAATAGTATTTTTAATGCTATGACTCACATTGCTATCATTTTATAAGAATACTTGAATAGCATTTTGAAACATCCTCCTAATCAAGTGTAGCAATATCTAATGCCAATGCAAAGATCAATTTGCACAAAATACATTTATTCTTTAATAAATAATATCAATAAATGTATTTCAGACACAAAAAGGAAAATTACTTTAAAATCTGGAAATTTTAAAGAAAATCTGGAAATTTTAAATATTAGCAGAAAGCTTTTACTAGAGTAGAAAGCTGTCAGCTCCTGGAATGCTGGTGAAGTGTTACCCCACACCACGTACTGGCAACAACAAGCAGGTACAGCATTAATGAACTGTCTTCCCTCAATCATTAAATCTCACCATGACTTAAATACAATTTGCAATTCTGCTCACAAAAAACCCAATCTGAACCAGTACTGATGCTTTTTAAACCAAACAGCCTGCAGTCCTGAGCAGCATGCCATAGCTGAGACTCCTTTGAGCAGAGCGACTGGACAAGATGATCTGCAGGTGTCTTCCAGCCTTTGCTTTCCTGTGATTCTGTGATCTTTGAAGAAAGCACAGCTAGGAGTCAGAAAGCTGTACATATTTGTACAGATGGGCTCCTTTTACCATTCAAAACCAAACAAAAACCAGATAAATGTGAGTGACTTTGCTATGAGTGGAATGAACAATAGACATTGAAAGGAAATGGCAGGCCACAATTTTATTTAATCCTGTCATAACAAGAATCCAGGTCAAAGCTACAGCATTCCCAGCATGGTATCTCCTAAGGATACCATTCTTTTGATACAATCAGAGCCCGAGCTAGGGAAAGATGATCTCTTTCTGTTGACATAAGGTATATCAACCTGAAGTACTAACCACAATAGAATGTACAGCTATCACAGGTTCAAAGTTGGAAGAAACCCAATTTTCATGAAAGAGCAACTTTCTAGACAAACAGAATAGCTGGTCAGTCTCAGTTTCATTATTGGGAAAATTTCTTGACCAAGGAAACCTGTGATTAAGTAACTCACAGAATAAGCACAAATGCAGCTACACAGCCACAAAGAAAGCAAGATAGTCCTGCAAATTTTTTTCTGTCCCAAAGGGCTTGATATCTGAAACATAAGTTGGAAGGCTGCCACTACCAGCCACACTAATCAGTCCTCCTGCATCTAGTGATGATACCAAAGAACTTCATTCTCTCCTTTCCCTACACCTTTTGTACAGTTACACAAGGTCAGCAGTGTTTTGCCTCTGCTAAATGTTTCAAAACCACAGAAAACAAAGTCAGAAATAGCAAGGCAATGTTCCTGTTGAGTGTGGATGGGATATCATGGAGACTTTTCCAAACCTACTACACTTTAAGCATCAACCAACCCATTGTTTTGAGAAGCTTTTCACAGAAAGCTGTTATGTTCTCTCTTACCACATTAATGTAGAAAGGCAAAGGAGGACAAAAGCAAGTAGTCTGAATAAGCAACTAGAAGCCAGTGGGAGCTTAATATTTTTTTAATTCAAGTTAACATCAAAAGCATTTGTTAAATGCATCCTATCACTGTAGGGTGATGCACCTGCATTTTCAGTGCCTTACTAGCACCAGCTTCCACTGCTTAGCAATGAGTGATAGCAATTCTTACTCCACTTAAGACATTAGATGCTCCTTATACAGCCAATGACAATTATTAGTTCCAGAATTCTTGAAAACCTTCTTAACAGTAGAAAAGGCTGCTTGTCTTACATCAACCTCTTAATAATAAAAGAGCCTAATTTAAAGCAGTAACGTTTGACAACCAGTGAATTCTGAGAACAAAGCATACAGGCTTTCAGACAGTTTTAAAGAATATTACCCTACTGAAAATGAGCATACTGTAAGACTTCTGTACTCCTATTAGATAATATTTGAAAAATATTAAAAGAGTATTGGGTCTCCTACAAACATTTCTATAAATTTAGTATAAGCTTTTATAAAATAAAACATAAATAAAAAATATTTCAGTCATGGTCTGTATCCTTCATATTCCTTCTGCTTTCTCAAAGTGGTACCCATTTGCATTCCTTCAATGTTTAAATCACTCAAAAAAAGAAAGACAAAATTTAAGAACAACTACACTAGTCAAAAGAATGTTGTGTTCGTGTACCTCCCTTTATCAAAATTCCTGTTGACAGCTGAAGAGGGTAAGTTTAGATCTAAAGATGCCACAGATATTTTTCAGCCCTTGAACTATTATACCTTACTGCTGCTTCATAGCACAAGGCAGCTGGCAGTCTGCTCTGCTCTCTGGCCAGCCAGGTACACTGGAGCTGCTCTGCTCACAGACACCACCCTTATCACTATCACAGTAACTCTCTTTGTTTTGCTAACACATTATCATTATCACAGTGACTCCTCACAGCAGCTCACCAGGGCTTTGTGGAAGAGGCTCCCTGCTCCCTCCTCATCATCAACTCCTGCTCAGCAGCTCCAGATCAGAAATCTCAGTAAATTTCTCTAACTGCCTCTTTAAGAGTGCAAAGAAAAGGTAGTATTTTAATAGAATAAAACAAAAAATTCTTTAGCACAGAAGTTGGAAGACATGCTCAAAACTCCATTACATTAAGTACCACATGTAGCCTAGGTGATGATGTGCTATAAAGTGATTTTTAATTTTCAAATGCAAAACAGTAGTTATCTTCTGACAGAAGGAGGAAGTGGACTCATCAGCTGCAACTCTTCTTGGTAGCAGTCCTTAAATCCCACGCCTCATCTCAGACTGTTTGCATTTTTAGTGCTAAGGTTCCTAAAAAAACCAAAAAGAAAAGGAATCACAGAAAAAAAAAAAAAGAATTCTAAGGGCCTGAAACTAAACCTGTAAACTGGCTGCTCAAACAACTAAGCTCCAGTTCAATTAAATGGATTTTTCAGCTAACTTCTTGCTACTTGGCATTTGAGTCATAGGAAGATAATTACATTTTTTTTCTGTATAGGACAAGGGAGGAGCTGGCCACAAGAGTTGAGCAGAGGAAATTTCACACTTTTAAAAAATAGCAAAAAGCATCTAATTTTTGTAGATTGACAGGGATGATTTCACAGACCTCTGCATGAGACCTACAGGTACCCATAGCTTTAATGAAAATTCAGAAAATAATAAAAAGGGCATTAAAAAATCTGCACATGTTCTGTAGTGCTACTTTCATTTTTTCCACATCAATGAATTGCTGTCCTTTTCAACAGAGCACTAAGCTAGATCAAATACCCCATTCACTTACTACTCAATAGAAATAACATACTCCATAGTTCACCACCATTGATCTGTTGTAGATTAAGTTAACAGTCATTATGCAATTAATGGAAAAACAGATATATTAACACTGGGCTACAGAACAATGATGGCTTCTGATTGGAGCTTTGATATAATTCAACAGTTCTATAAATTAGAGTAATTTGTTGTAGAATTAGTGTATCTTCACTGGCCTTTAGAGCCAGCAGTGCAGTTTTATGAGATGCTTTACAAGCAGCTGAGGGCCTCGTTTACATTAATAATTTACTTCTGTAGTAATATAGTATATGGTGCTTTCAATTATCAATTAATGTTTGAAAACAAACAAAAAACCACCCAAGCTTGTCATTCCAAGAACTAAGACAAGAGCAGCAAGTTGCTTTTGTGTAATTCTGCTGAGTTCTCATTTTGATTTACTGCCTGTGCATGCAAATATGTAAAGTGGGGTGTGCTTCACTTTTTTAATCAGTGTTAATTTCTCCCATGTGCTAGCAGTGAGAGTGGCTGCAGCAATTAAATGATCATGACAGCAGCAGTAGCAGCTGGGGCCATGGCAGCAATCTCCTTTCTTTGTTTTCCTCCTCTCCCTCCAGAAAGGAAACAGGTAAGAGGAGGGAAAAGCCCTTCATTCCCATTTCAAACAGGAGGCTTATGATCCTGTTCATAATGGTTTTGCCCCCAGGAGTCTGCAGCAAGAATTGCTCCAGACCCTACTCTATAAAATGAAAAGCTCTACTGGGAAGGCAAAGTAAGACACAATCTGCAGAGCCAGGGAGTAAATGAATGAAAATGAGAAAAGGTAGTGCAAACAAATGGAAGGGGAGGGAAAATGAGGGCAGTGGATTCAAAGAATTTTCAATGGGGATGAGTTTTTATTAAAGAAAAAGAAGCCACAAGTATAACAAAAAGGGACACTGAATACTGCTGACAGCACCGCCCAGCTTCTGAAAAACTGCACATTTCCAAAGCACAATGAGCAGCCACAGGCCACGTGCTCAATGCAAGTCTCCTTTTCAAGTTTCCTCCCCCATCCACAGAAGTCTGGCTCAGTTGGCAAAAGAACCCCAAAAATCTGTGGTGTGTTGGAGTATCAAATATTAGGCAAATGCAAGAAGTGTCACTAAGTTCTGTGAGAGAGGAATAAGGAGCTTGTGGTCTTCACAGGACAAGGTGCCCACAGCACCTGCCTGTGCAGCCCCAGGCATGGACTGAGGTACCCCAGGGACAACAGAGCATCCTCTCTTTTCCCACTCACTGGGATGGGTGTGGCTGGGGAGCCAAGGCATCCTGATCACCTCCTGCCTTTACCCCACTACTCTGGGAAGCTTTCAATCCATAATCCATATTTAACATACAGTACTATTAAATTAAATACCTTGAACAAGAAATACCAACTTATGAAACATATACACCTCAGGTGAAGAAAAAAATGTAGATCACTTTATGGAAAGTAATCTAAAAATAGGAGACAAGAAGGCCATTGGAAAGTATGTCTATTATGCTCAATTACAATCAATGGATGATTTCCAGAAACTAAATTTACTATGAGTATCTAAACATTTCTTGTATGATTCCTACATTGCAGATACTGCTTCAGCTTCTTTAAAGCAATAAATTACTTCAGGTTTGTGGGGGTTTGCTGGCCTTTTTTTTGAGGGTGGGGTTATATTTGCTTGTGGGGGGTGTGGTTAAGTTCAGCTGCAAAAGAGCATCTAGTCCTTATGGCTGCTGTACGTTAGTGCAAGTGTATTCCAGCATCCAACAAAAGAATGTCTTCTACTATAGCAGGAAGCACCCAGGAGGAAGAAAGAAGCCTGTCCTCAAACCTGACTAAAAAGCTTCAAGAATTTTAAGAACTCAGCTGATTTAAGTTTAAATAAAGTAAAATACTCATCAAAATGATACACTGATTGTCTAACACAGCAATATCAATTCCCTGAAACTAATCTCATGTCTGATCTCTATCTCAATTGCTTAGTGTCCAAAAATTAAAAAAATAATGGAAGTAATTTGTTTTCTTCAAGGATTTATGGGATTTTCAGCCTGATGCTCAAGGAACCCCCTATCTACACTGCTATGCAAATCCACAATGACTGAAAAGCCTCATAAGGCTCAGGGCTCTTTACCTACATATACATTGTATTAAGGAATGCTGAGCATTACTGTAACAATGCAGTAGGAAGGGCAGAAAGCACACCTTCTACATCACTGCCATTTTCCCTAACTGGTTATGTTACAGGCACATTTTTAATATCCTGCAGAATATAGTAATTAGGTTATATTTATGGGTATTTTCCGTGTCAAACTTGCAGGACTATACAGATTTTCTTTTTCCTTTTACAACACTGAGTGAGGACTAAAAACATCAAGAAAGTTTTATTTCCAGATGTTTAATTGCAAAAGGAACAAGTGAAAGCCACACCTAGTATGAAAAAGTCTTTATACAAGTATGCACACCCAGAGCATGGGATCAAAGCACAAGTGAACACATTAATGCAGAGTTCCCACATTATTACAATATATTGAAATGTGTGTGTGCCCTACCATTATTGGAATATTACTTCAGAAATTATTTCCTAAAGACTCTATTTAGAAGGTGAAATACAGTTTGAGGGGTTTATTCTACACCTCTAGGCCTATGACCAATAAAAAGTGGCAAAGCAGTTCATGTTAATGGATTCTTAATTAGTCTGGGATGCACAAAAGAAATTTAACATAAGAATAACTTCTAATTCTAAATTTTAAAGCACCAGAGAGCTTCTCAAACACAGCAGCAGCAGCAATGTGCATTCCAGTGTCATAGTAAATAGGAAAGCTGGAGGTTGAAAATTATAACTGTAGAATTCTCTTCTGCAGAAAAGGAAAGCTATTTTCAAAAAAGAAAACATCAAACATAAAAGCAACAACAACAACAAAGCCCAAAACCCTCTACATTTATTTTGCAAGTATTTGCAGCAAATTAAATTATATCAAATCAGATTTAAAAACTTACTGATTTTTTTTTTAAATATAGGAAGATGAAAAAAAAAAAAAAAACCAAACTCGAAAACAACTCACTAAGTTTTTCCAGGAAAAAGATCCACCTCTAGTAAACAGGGAACAGCAAGTACCACTTGCCCCAGAAACCACCCAAACAGAAGCACCAAGTGTCCAAATGTGACTGTGTGACTGCAGCCCCATGCTGCAGAGCAACCCAGAACTGACTTGGTCTCATTGCTGTGGACCAGAGGTGTAAGATTGATCTCAGCACCTTTGGGGTCCAATCCTGGCTCTGGACCCTGGGCCCTCTCAAACACAGAGGCAGGACTACAATTCCATATCACCTTTCAGCCTGGCATGGACAGAAGCACCATCTCATTCTATTGACGATCTATTGATTACTTGCAGTCATACCAGCATGTTCAAACATAACAAGTTAAAACAAAATTCAGGTTAGCATAAACCACATCCATGACAAATATTGTTACACCAAAATATCAGACAAAATAGAGCCTTGCTCCACAAGCTGTACCATTGTACCACTCCACTACAAATCTGAACCACAGCACTCTAACACTGTTTTGTGCTGAAAGATCTTCTGTAGTACCAAGCATGATGTTTTATTTTCCATGATGCCAGCTTTAACCTCCCTCAGTGCTAAAGCAGATTACTATTATATGTGGCTACACTGTCTTTGAGATCCCTGAGGAAGGTGAAATATTGATTGGACACAAGGATCTGAGTTGATCAGTTTTGCTGCACCCAGTCTGGGTCCAGGAGACAGAATGAAGCAACATTTCCTCTCTATGAATATGACAAAAAAACAACACAAGTCAGCAAGATGAAAGCATTTTCTTGGTAAGCCTTTCTGAGAGGCACTGGCAAAGACTGGAAAGCATTGTGCTGCTCTAAGAGACAAGACAGCACAGCAGTCATGTTATAGCTCATCTACTGTGCCAGCACAGCTCAGGGTTGCAGCTCCCTCTGCAACAACAGAGTAAGGAAAGACAAAACAGAGTAATGTTAAATTTTGAATTAAACTAGCAACCTACAGGAGCAAAAAAAATTCACATGAAAGCCTTTAAACAAGTCAGGGGAAACTAGTTCAATTAAAAAGTGGGGGTGGGTTTAAAGACTAGTTCAAAGAATGCAACAGAATTATTTACACTACTGTATTTTGCTTAGCAGGAAATACCCTTTTCCCATTCATTTCTCTCTGCATTTTTCTTCCTTTGTATCAGCATGCCAAAAATGAAGATTAGCATGTTGAATCAGTTAGAACAGTCTTCGAAGGTGTAGAAGTTACAGGCAGAAATAATTAAGTCTTAACAATTCTGATGATGTTCCAACGTGAATAAATTCAACACTCTCCCACGAGTTGTTTAAATTACATGTGCGCATGTTTGTGTTCATGGCAGCCAGATCAAAGTTATTATATCCATTTTCAAACAAAGGCTTTATCTAGCACTTAAAGATGTTTTGGTAGATCCTTCTTCTAATCCCATCTAAGCATAAGTTTACTTATCCCTGGCAATCAAGAAAACAAAACTTAAATGAGACATTAGTTCAGTTGCTCATTGCATCCAATGAAGCTGACTTGAAGTTAGTCATAAACACAAGATCTCTAGAAGAGCAATGCAGCCACTAGCAAGTTTAAAGCTAAGGTTCCACCTCTGAACTGTAATTTTACCACTTTTTTTTGTACTAAAATTGGAAACATTTTATTCAGTTTATACATCTGGAAGCGTTACATCAAGTATTAATGGAATTCATAAAGGCAGGCTGTGCAGGGAGATGGAGAAGAAAAACTAAATTCTCCATACTTCATGAGAATTGAACTTGAAGGATTTCTGGAGGTTTAACAGAAAGGGACAAGTAGGAAGATGAAAACAGTAAAAGCCAAGGGCAGAGCATAACTAACAGAGACTGGTAGGCATAAACAACTCAAAATTTTTTACAAGTGCTTTGAATGAAATGTTATCACAAATGCAGGCTCTGATGTTATTTAAGGAAAATTGATCATTTTTCCTCAGACTGATGTAACCAAAGCTGAAATTATTAGAGGGAAAACAATAGTCTCAATTCTCATTAGCAGGCTTTGAACACCTCAAGAGTTACAGAAAGCAATGTTGGGAAGTGCTGATTGCAATTCTAATGACAATTTCAAGTACAGCTGTGGGCAGGTATTAAAAGCATTCTATGATAATCTTCAAAATGCTGCAATAATAAATGGATTACAATTCCTCTGCAATCTTTCTTTTTCATTAACTCAGAAACCTATCTTCTTCTGCTAGCTCAACATCCTACAAACAATAATGATTGCTTTAACATCAAAGAAGTTATACCAACATCTGATATTTATTATGTAAGTACTAGTCCCAGCCATGCCACTTAATTACCATTCACCTGACAATAATATGTGACATCAAGACATTTACAGCAGCATTAACAGGTAACCCAATAATTCTGTTTCCTAAGAACTCTTGCACAAGACTTGTAAAGGATGCTTCAAGAGAGAGCTAAAAGCAGATTTGTCACATTTTAAACCATCCTGTCCAGATCTCAAAATAAGAGACTGAGATGGTGGCTCAAAAGTCTTCAGCACATAAAAACCACAACCAGAAAAAAACCCACTGCTTAATAGCAGTAGCTCTTGAAACTGTATTTACTTGAAATAATTTTGTTAATGTTGCTTATGATCCTCCAGACTGAAATAAAGCAGTAAAGCTGTTTAACAAAACATATACAATTCCAGGAAAGCATAAGATATCAAGTCAGATGTCTGTATTTCTTAATACTATTTATACAAGTCATCTAGACATGGATACAAAATAGAACCAAACATTTCTTCCTTTTATAACCAATTTAACCTTAACCCTTTGATTCCAGTTTATGCTGTCAGCCTTGCTAGAACTTCTCATGGACTAAAAAACATAACCTGAATGCACTATTAAAGAATTTGGATATTTTAATATCTAGTGGTTTTACTGAAATCTTTCAATCTTCAAACACTTGCAAACTGCATCAAGTACAAATTCTGAAATGCCATTAAAAAAATTGAGTCTTAAGTTCCTATTTGCTGAAGAAAATAGTAAAATAATTTACCATGAACTTTTCTGAACATGAAACACACACACTAAGTACATCAGCTAATGCAGATAACACTGTATGTCTTCACAGAAATACAACAAATCCAGACTCCCAGCAGTAACAAAGAGCTAATTCAGCAGAACTTTTACATCAGCCACATGTGAAAGATTGCATGCTTTAACTATTTGTTTTTAGTGCTCCTTCTGGATGACATACAAATTACTGTTTTGTTTTGCTGCTTATCCATCTTCACAGTAGTGAAGTTCACAGTAGGAACCACAGGCTGGAACAGCAATTCAACAAGCAAATGAGATCCAGATGACTTTCTCTAAATGTTTCATAGTGGTTTATAATATGCCACAAGATTTGTTTTTATGTGCATCATCACATGCAGAGATGCAGCTACAGCTGTGATCACAGAAAACAAGACAGAAAAAATTCTTAAAAGAATGAACATGCTTTACATGGCATCTCTTTGTTCCTTTCCTCAAAATATAAATAATGGCAATACAGCCACATATTTTACTATCAAGACAGTAGCTTAAGTGTTGTTATAGAAAAGTTGGAATTATACCCAATACACTACATCAACTGCTTCTTCATTTCTAACAAAGAACTGATGATGGCAGAGGCTACTCCTAAAGCTCTCACATAATTGAGAAAGGGAAAACATGCAAATAAATATCGATGAGACTCCAATTTGTCTTAGAAGAAACTGAAAAGCCTGTTAACTTACCTGTGGCTGAAAACTAGAGAGCTTTTGAAAAGTTTACTATAATGGAAGAAGTGGCTTTATTGCTTCCAATCCAGACTGATTGCTTCCATTAAGCTTCTTACACGTTTAAAAAAAAATCTTTCCGTGTCAAAAGTGTACTTTCAAAATAAACAGAAGCAGCTGGTAAGTGGAAAAAGAAGACCACATCTAGTACAGCTCTATCATAAGTACCTAAATCCTTGCAAAGCAATCTATCATCAAAAAAAGCCTTTTGCAGGGAACACAAACTAGGGGTCTAGTCTTATCTACCCATGTTTCCAAGGTTGGAATTGCTGTTTTTCTCCCTCATTCACTCGCATTTGTGGTTTCTGTTCCATGTCAAAATTCAGCAAAGCCCTTAAGAGTACCAGTACTATTTAAATGTTGTGCCAAATCATATCTCTAAAAGCTGCAATTAAGGATGAAAGGTCATGGGTACAATCCACACAACTTGCATAACTAACCTTAAAAACCAGACATCCTTAGATGTTGAGATTTGATGAAATATGATTGAGCCTGTAGGGAAGAAGAATTTGGTCTAAAATATGAGTGCTTCTGATAGTCTCCAAAATTAAATACATTGTGAACAAAACAAGGAGTGGGATGGGAAAGCACAGAGAAAAGAGACAAGAAAAAGAAAAAAGGAATAAAAAAAGGCAGTGAATAATGAATTACTGGAGTAAGTAGAAAATCCTGAAGAGAATGACCTTACAATGGCAGCAACTGGGAAGCAGTGGGGATGAAAGAAAAGAGACACAGCCAATGACTACTTCTCACAGGACTTCTCTTAGTTGTGGCTAAGAGTTCTTCTCTCAGTTTTTATTTTAAACACTAAGCATCAAAAGATTGAGGGGGGGAGGGGGGAGGGGTTTAATACCTGATTTAAATGTATTGCCATAGCTGTTTATTAGGATTGCTCTTTAATCACTGAGGTTTCAATATATGGAGAATGACAGGACACAAGTGTTAGTTTAAAGTTTTAATTTGTATTTTGCTCTTAATTTAGCACAGAAGAAGCTTCCTCTTTTAAATTCAAGTTCAAATTCCATGGACACAGTGGGAAGCTCTAACAGGCTCTTGTGGCAGAGCAGCCATTTACAGAATTTAGAGAATGCAATTCTAATTCTCTCAGATTTTATGGCAAGTGTGAACAATTCTTTTAAAGAAAAAGCATCAATAAGCAAGCCAGAAAAATAAGGCTGAATTATGTAGGATTCACTATGTACAACTAAATAGCAAGATGAGACAATTATGATTTCAAGATTTTCTTAAATTTTAGAAGAAAGCTGATAGAAGACCTAGAGAACATTTTCCAAGACAGAGTCAGCTTTCAAGCATCCTAGTTAGCTTTCCTGTTACAAAGTAATAATGGCAAGGGGGGGCAGACAGAAGAATGATCACAGGCTTGGATTAACAGCTGTATCACTTCTAGTACCAGCATGGATCTGGAAAATTTACTACCCACTTGGACTATAAAGCTGAGCTAGTTTTATGCAGAAGCAGCTCAGGCGTGTTAAGAACATAATCCTTGAGTTGCTGTGGACTCCAGGCTGCAGAATGCCTGAGCTCTCCAGGTCTGTCCAAGCATAGCCAAGGCATGTGAACTCCAAGGCACACCAGCTTCAGCACAGCTTTGTTCTCCAGGGCACTGTGGCAGGTCCCTGCTCTCCCTGTATAACTGCTGCACCCATGCAGAACCTGAGCCCTGCAAAAGCACTTGCTTGATTTGAAAGTCACTTCAAGTCCTGCATAAATAAATCCTGTTAAACATGAGGCAAATATTGCAGAGTCACTTAAGTGTTTCTGTGCTATGTTCCTAGCATTCCCTAGTTTCTTAGCTTCTTTGGGGTATACCCATTTTACACAGTCCAGTTAAAATAAACAGTTGCAGAAACACATTCAGACTGGAGACTTCACTTCAGGAGGAACAATAGTATTTCAGTGCAAGATCCAGGGCTGGTCTCCTGAAGGTGGCATCTTTCAGCTCAAGTCACATCTAATTAGCCCACATCCTTTCAGAGCCTGCCCTCAACAATTACTGCTGTTGGGCAACTTGGCTTCCATAGCCATGGGCTACAACACACAGCCTGCTTGAAAGATGAAGTGAAGGAAAAAGTTTTAACGTACTTCAACATATTAAAAAATTGTGTTTGGGGGTTTTTAAATTGTTATTTACAATACACTGTCAATAACTTCTTCTGACTCTGAGAAAATGTCTTCATCATGACATGTCTTGAGGTTCGTACTAGAAGTTTCAGCTAGAAAGAGAAAATTAATATGATTTGATTTTTCATATCCAATATATTAGAAGTCTAAGAAAAGCTTTCTTTTTCAAGCCTTTCCTATCAGCTGTAGACACAAGCATATACAAGAATTAGTGTCCAAAGGGCCTAGACAGAATTAGTTTCCATTAGTCTATATCTATATAAGCATACTGCAACGTCTGCTCCAGATTTACACATATCAGCAAAGAAGATGATTATGCAAATAATGAGAAATAATACATATGCATTCAGGGGAATATTTCTCCAGGCACTTTTGCTCTTCCATTCATACAGTCTACTTCAGACACACACTACCAAATAACAATAAAGCCACAAACTAAAGTATTCATTGTAACACAGTTAGTAATTAAGCAGCTCAACAGTTAACCACACAGAATCCACAGTCTGGATTCCAGAAGGCATAGAGAGAAACAGCTTTGAGAAAAAAAAAAAAAAGTAGATTTTCCACAATAAGTTTCTGCTTCTTGCATAGTTCCAAATATTTATATGAGGAACAATAAATAGCAATAATTTTTGAGATAGCTCCCAGTGTAGACAGAGCACTCTAGAACATTTGAAGCTAACTAACAGATCCACTAAGTCCTAAATTAGTATTTCAAAGAAGGGGAAGGGACATCATGTACCTACATTGCTGGAAAGCTGATTCAGATTGAAATGCCAGTAGTTGCAATTGCATGGTCTTTATTTTAGGGCCCTGCATTTTAAAGTACCTACCACAAATTATATTTTACTCTAAAAAGATTTTTTTTAAAAATCCTTTTTTTGCATGCTTTGCAGAAGACACTCAGCAGAGTCGCTCAAGCCCAAGCACTTGCTCTCAATTGTGTTGTGTATGGGCTGCCCATGAGCCTTTTCCTAACAGAAAATCTGCCCCTGAATTAATGTCATTTTTGATCAGCAAGAGCCCAAATTTAATGGCTCTCTAGACAGACTCCAAAGTCCAAATTCTATTTTCGGTCAAGATAAGAATTTGACAGGTTTTTAAGTTGGTGACAGAGGGTGATGAATTCCACTCCTTTTGGTGTTCAAAGTCTTCCTTATGTTTCAATAGGAACAGACACACAACTGCAGTCTGCTTGGGAAAGGCTGTGTTAAAAGCTCAGAGATGTTTATACCCACATGAAACCAAGTACATGGTCATAAATATTTCACACTTCTTCAAGGCAAGGTCTCTCTAAAATTATTACTTATTAAATCACATTAAGCAAGTTTTTTCATCAAATTTGAAAAAGCCAGATGAAGAACACTAAGCACTCAGAGTTTTAAATCCACATAGATGCACTGACAGGTTCCATACCCAGATTTCACTACTCCTTAATCCAGAGCTGCCCCATCTGCCCAGCAAGGTGTCCTAAAAAGCCCCAGCAGGGTATTTGTAGGATTTGCTAAACAGTGGTTTAACATACCAGAGATAGTTGCTTATTTGGGGTTTTTTCCAAGCAATCTGACAGTAGTTTTTGAGACATCTAACAGCCCCAAGGGTGCCCAAGGTGAGGGCTGGCTGTTGGGCAGCCTCAGCCAGGAAAGGCCTGGGTTGCACAGACATGGACAGCTCCAATGCACCAGGGCAGGGTATGGCCAAGGTGGTGGTGACTCAGGAAAACCACCTGAGAAAGGGCCAAATGCCTGAGGGAGAGAGGAGAGGGCAGCTAAAGAGGAGGAAAGAAGCACCCCAGCCAGTGAAGGAATGGGAGGAGATGCTCCAGGCACTAGAGCAGGCATTGGCCAGCAGAAGACCATGGGGAGGCAGGCTGTACCTCTGCAGCCCATGGAGAATCCCCACACTGGAGCAGGCAGAAGTGTCCTGAATGAAGCTTCTACCCATGGAGAAACCACACAGGAGCGGGGACAAGGACCCACACTGGAGCAGTTCTTGAAGGACTGTACCCTGGGGGGAACCCATAATGGAGCAGAGAAAATGTGGAAGGAGCTGTTATGGACTTACTCAGTTAGCAACTGCCCTGCACTGTTTGGGTAGATGCAGGAGTTGGGAATGAAGGAATGCAGCTGAGCCTGAGAAGAAAAGAGGGACAACTGCCAAGAGGTGGTACAACTTTTGCCACTGTTTTTCACTACCATGCTCTATTTTCAATAAACAATAAAGTAGCTTTCTCCAAGTCAACCCTGTTTAGCCTGTAACAGTAATTCTGCTCCGTCTTTGCCTTCATCCAAAAGCTCTTGCATCTTACATTCCTCAGGGCCTGCTTGAGGGAAAGAGTGAGAGCAGCTGGGTAGGCATCCAGCACCCATCCATGGTCAATCCACCACACCAATATATCATTAGTACCAGTTTTCTTGAAATACTAATTTCTCTGTCTGACCTACCTGAACCAGGTTTTAGCTGCTTTCATCTGCTATATATATAGAACAACTAAGATTTTGTTAATATTTTCCTACTGCAGAGAATAACAATTCTGAATTGTAATGGACACTGACTTAATATGATAGGAAGCATTATTCAGGGTTCCAGGCTAAATTTTTACTTCATGTAAATGTCTCAATACACCCATCATTTAACCTTTTTATAGAACTTAATGTACACCTAACATACTTGGAGAAGCTATTTACTTCAAATTATCTTGTCTTGAATCATTTCTCCATTATGGAAATTATGTTGAACAGTCAGTTTAGACAAGTTAGCCATGACTAAATATTCATTTAAATCCTTTTAGCTCAAACTGGTACAGAACTTTATCATAAAGACCAAATCTTTTCTTATACACACACACACCCCAGTATAGTTAGAGACTCATTTCTTCTCTGAAATTACCATTTTCAATGTCTCAGTAATCCTTTACACCAAGGAGTTTTCTGGCCTTTACCCTGCCGTCATCTGGCCAGCACCTTCTTCTGAGCATCCCTTGCGCTTGTGGACACACAAGACAACCACACTCAGACAAAGGCAGAAGAGACAGGGAAACAGGGATTTTGGGTACCTGTGCATTCACACACACATCAAGCAACAGAAAATACTTGTGCAGAAGATTGTTTCATTCAGAAAGACAAACTGCAGAAGGCAGAAGAACACTTTATATAAGTGTAAAATTTGCAGAAGAAAAAGTGTGTGGTTCAGTGTTTCCTTTATTTATTAAATTTCTGCTTTGAAGCCAAGCTTCCTTCCAATGCATTCCTAACACTATATTCCTCAGTCTAGCTGGGCAGCAGGAAGAAGGTCTTTTCAAGCTTTAATAAAAGAAATTTGTTTACAATTAACACAATAAGAGGTATTTAGTTCTTTCATAATGTTAATACTGTGACACAAAATAGAGGGGGCTTGCTTTTGGATAGCCATATATCAATTGTAATAACAACATTTAGTTCACATTTATAACCAAGAGGACATTTCCTACCAATGGCTTCTTTCATTTCCAAAACAACTATTTTAGTTTTAAAAGAGTTTCTAGTGAGGATCAAAATCACTACTTACTGAAGAAACTGATTCAAAACAAATTATTGTTAATATATTGAGGCAATTCCTTAATATTCTTTTGGAAGCAGCTGTGCATTTATGATTGTTCCTGATGCACACACATACTATCCCCCAAGCAATCAAAAAAAGATCAGCATGATGTCCTACAATCTATTTCTAAAGCAAGACTCTAGAAACATTGGAAACAGCTGACAAACAGTGAATTGCAATATGTATGCATCATAGGAAGTGTTTCATAGTTGGTCTTTTTGTTTGTTCCTCCTTTTCTACCAGAGCAGTTTCGGTATCTTCCACTTGACACTTGATGTCATCAAGTGTGCAGTAGTGTGGAACACATCTCCTAATTCTCAAATGAAGCTTTAAGGAGAGTCTTCCTGGTATTTTTCAACCTTATAAAGCCAACTTCTAATTTCTAGAGCATAACTGATAACTTTGACGTTTCTTCATAAAAACAGTAGATGTTTCTCATACATTTCATTCAGTACTTTGATATTTGAAAAAAACTAATAGTTTATGGGGCATTTTCTTTCCAAAATCTTTATTTAATTTTCTTCCCATATCAGATGAAGTATCTTTCCTTTGCATTTATATTTAGCTTAAGTGTAGTAACAAACACTTGACTTCAAGCCAGAGTTCTGTCTATATCTCATCAATTCTTTGAATCAATTTCTTTAATTCTTCTCAAGAGCAATTTTTATTAATATGTTCATCTCCAAATCTTATGTCTCCAGTTAGCCACATTAGAGATTTTAACTCATTTTGCACTTGCCGATAATTAGTTTGGCCTTCCCCCATTCTGAATAAGCAGAAACTGGTCAGAAGGAACTAAGTTCTAGAATACTTGAAATGAAATTAGTACTCAAGGAGTAAAAAAACCCAAAACTCTGAGACTGAAACCAAGTATGTCAGAGAACACTCAACCAGATTTCTCAATTATGTCAATGTTGTCCCTTGCACAATGTTCAGAGCTGCTTTGAACTGCACACATTGTTGACTGCTCACCAACTGGCACATCAACAAGGCCACTGACACTTAAACACACAGCTCATCACCAACCTATCTCATAAAATACAGCAAAAAAATTGTTTCATGAATGAGACTGGTAGATTCTAGACAGACAAGGGAGAAACTGCGCAGACATTCCGTATTTTAAGTCTCACTAGCATTTGTTTTGTGAATGCTATTACCACTGTGGTAACAGTAACTCCATATTAAGTGAGAAAATTAACATTAAAGGGGACAGAGAGGAGGTATCAGAGACATAATGAACTTGAACAATCTTGTTATTTCCTGTACTTCCATGTCAACTGCATGGAAGGAGTAAACAATATAATTTTTCTGAGATTTTCTTTAGACTGTAGCCACTGACTCAGCTGTGGATTGATTTAGTGTTTATCTACACACTCTTTACATCTTGCCTTGTTTCTTCTTCAAATGCACATTTATTCTGAATTTGCATATTCATATAAACCTTATTGCAAAAAGCAACCCTGGTAGTGGGAGAATGAGTTCTGTCCCAACAGCTTCAGCTTTTTCAGATTTCAGAGCCTGTCTTCTGCAGGAAACAAAATGAAGACAGCAAAAAGAAATGTTTACAAAAATTAAAATTCACTTTTTTCTACTTCCCCCTTAAAAGTTCATTTTCCACAACCCTTTTAAGAAAACAAAGGACTCCAGTGCATATGAACATGGTTACATGTTCCAAAAGGGATAGGCTACATTGATGAAGAAAACAAGAGAAAAATGGTTTCTAAAAATACTTTGGTTTCCAAATGTGCCATGATGGGAAAAAAGGAACCAGCACTGTCAGTATCACTCCCTGTGAGGGAGTAGGAAGACAGAAGAAGTATTTCATAATCATCACAGAAGCTCATTACAGCTGGGGGCTGAGCTGCACCCCCAACCTCCCTCCTCTCCCATGGAACTACATTGAAATGACAGCCCTATAGATGCATTCTCTACAGCATAAAATTCACATTTCACCTGATTTCAAACTACATTTCTTCAACAGGACATCCCACTTCTGAGCTCCCACCATGATTACTGGGGAAATAAGTTACACTGCCTTGCAATCTCTCATACCGTGATAGGGTTCTATTATGTCTCTCTCCTCCTAAGGTGAGATGCTCACCATTACCATTTGGCACAGGCCCAAGACACAAAACTTCTCACTGAACCCAGTAACACACAGACCCATACATGAACTGGGACAAGAAACATGGCTGCTACTCAGAGGCTATCAGTAATTGCTGTTTGGAAGATAGTTTTTCAGGGCTTGCAATTACTGTGTTCTGAAAGCAAGTCCAAACAACTGCTTCCAGGTCAATTTTTCCATACAGTCACACAAGTGCAGCAGCACCACCAGGCAGGAAAGGTTACAAGGGACCTTATGGTCCCTCAGCTTCTCTCTCTATGGCTGTGGCTATCCAAGCCAGGCAGCCAACATTAACACAGACAGACATGCAGTGGGCACTGCTGGGCCCCTGCCCCTGTTGTGCTGCCCTGTCTCATGCCCTGCTGACTTCCAAGTAATGCAGCAGCTGCTGCACTCTACTTACAGACATGTTGCCATCTCAGAATATCTGTTCCAGGCAGCAAATCTGAATAGCATAATAGTCTTCTTGATTCCAGACTTTGGTTTTAGAAAAACAAAACTACATGATTACTGACAGGAAGCCATTTTTCCATGGCTTCCCAGAAGGAACTCTAGAGAGTATTTTTGAACTATTTCCTTGTCTATTTTCTTGAGCATCTCTTTTGATTTAATTTCACACATGCAACCAGCCAGAAAATAATTAAGGAGTTAAACTAAGGTATAGTGGGTATCTTCCTCCCTCTGTTCTCTAAATATTTTCTGAATAAGAAGTTAAACACATTTTTTTCCCTGTTATGGACTGTCTTTTGAAAAGCAAGCAGCTTGCTTTCATATTTAAATTTCATTCTTGAATTTTTCACCTAATCTAACATCTATAATCTCTTACATATTGAGATTTTGAGAGATGAGCAGGTCCAATCCATGATCAGGCAAAGATTACCCACATGATTAGTTTAGTTTCCCAATATACAGAAACACAAAGAGAAGTCCCTTTTCCTAATTGTATCCATGCCTATTCCTGTGACCATAAGCAATTTTTGTCCTGAATAGTGAATTTACACAAAAGCCAAAAGAAATTCCACACTGCCAGTAAAGCATTATTGCCCATACCAGCTCCCACTATGCCATATGTAGCAAAGAATAACTACTGTCTACCACAAAGAAGTGACAGTGGAAAACTGAGCCATGTCAATTTGAGATCCCTACCAAACATCCACTGAAACGGTGCCTTGAGTAGAGAGAGTCAGTGAATGAGTACAATCCATGTATTCTAATGCATCAGCATTAGGACAGAGAAAGCCATTATCAGAAAAGGGTTTGTCTAGAGAACTGAAGGAGCACCTGAAACAGCATAGTAAATAGTTGCTCCAGATGAACCCCTATATTCAACACCAGCCACTGCTTAGGTCCAGTCCAAGTGTCAGCTTTCCTAGCTGTAAGCAAACTCTCTGAAGAGGCAGAAAAAAGTTCACACTTCCATAAGTCTTCTACTGAAGTAAACTCGTGAAATAAGGAAAATAGTCATAAAGTCACAGCATGCTGTGATTTTTTAGCTATGACTGATCTTACCTTGAGGGCAGAAGGAAAATTGCACACATGTAATTCAGTATCTAAATACAGGAAAGCTCATTCCTCTATCCTGGAAAAAATCTTGATCTTGCCAGAGGGTAAGAGAAATAGTGGTAAAGTATCCAGAAGTAAGAGAATCCACCTACAGCAAGGTATTCCCACTCATAACAGCAGCATGTTTTATCAGTGAAATATGAAAAAAGCAGAAGAGAATATTTCCCTGGAGAAAATATCTCCTTTCAAAAGCTTTCTTACCAGTAGCCAAAAAGGGAAAATAATGTTCTCTGAGGACTGACAATAGGGAGACCACAGCTTCTTAGTTTAGCCAAAACAAATTTTAGATTAGAGCAGTAGAAATGTATTCCAATGAAGGGGTAGAGGAGTTGTTCCCATTGAAAAATAAAGTCCCTAAAGAGGAAACATGGTACAGATATACAGTATAATGAACAGCACAGAAAAAGTAGGTCAGGAACATCTATTCAACATTACTCATTAAATTAGAAGTAGACAATGCAACTAAATTAATACTGGTAACAGAAAAAAAACTCTTTATAAAGAAATACTTGTTTACACAATAATTATTCTAATTGCAAGAAACAGAAGGCAAGCACTTAGTAAAACTGCCCCTCAAAAATGGATATTTGCAAGGGTCCTCAACAGCCTAAGATATAATAGTTAAAATGAGAAGTATTTTGAAAGAAGACAAACGCCAGGCTCTAGGTGATAACCATTACCCTGTAACAAGTGAGGAGCCTTTCCCCACTGGCAGGTTCTGTGCCTCCTCCCACTGAAACAGACCCTGACTTATTGGAAATTAATCACTCCTTCAATTAAAAATACAGTTTCCATATACTTAAAAGAAAGTCTACATGATCCATCTGTAAGAAATAATTTTCCATATTAAAATTTTCTTGTGTGCAAAAAAGAAAAAAGCTCATTTGTTTTTTAGCATGTCTGAAATGGAAGTCATTTTCTTTATCATGGTTAACGCTATTATTGACTGAAAGAATTTTGACATATACACATTCTACCTGAACTTTTCAATTTCCATTTCTTGTCAGCACCTAGGTTGAGAATTTTGTTTTATTTTTGGTGGTGACTTAGTCAATTTTTTTCTAATTAGAGATTATTATTTTGGTGGTGGGGGTCACAATAAAAAGAAAAGTTGTCAGCTATTCCATATAACTTCATTTAATAAAAAGTGAACATTGCCATACCTACATAATTTATTAATTTAACTTGCAATGTGGTTTCATAATTAGCCTTACAAACTTTCAGAGACACTGAAAAACAGAATAAACACAGCTGAACAAGTCAATCCCTCTAAGCTTTCAGCCTTATACTCCTGATGTTTATGTCACAAATGGAAGCATTTCAAGTTTTGTACGTGTTAACAAGTAGAAGTGAAGCAGTCTGTAAAACTCAGATGGATAATTACTTTCCTGAGCTCCTACTACAACCTACTTGAACATTCCTGATTTCAGTTAATTTAAAACCATTTATTGCTGTTCCAGTAGCCAAATCTCTAGCCCAAGAACAGCACACAAAGTAGGTATGGGGAACAGTTCAAAGTGATCACACACAACCCTTTACTGAACTGCAGGAAAATAAGGGGAAGGGATTGTTCCATATGGTAAGGTTAAGGTCCTTGTATCAAATAGAAAAACTGAACAGTTGAAAGATATTAAATTGAGCAGCAGGAATGTTAAAAGAAGAAATTACTTTGGGAGAGTTATGTGCTGAGATTCATTTATTATGCACTACACTAAGCTAGCATTTTCATAAAACCAAGAATTACATATCTCAAGTGACACAACTCAAACTGTTCAGTGGCAAAATTTGAAATAACCCCCCAGAAAACTACCTCCTCAATACATTTTACCATTTATTATATTGCAGTCCAGTCTGTATTAGCCACCATTGTCATGGCTATCAGTTTCATCAGAATTCATAACATGAATTTTTCACTTCCTATATCCCAAAACACCATGAATAATACCAGCTATTCACTCCACAGATTTCATTTCTTACATTTTTATTGCCTGGCTTGGTCTTTGTCATCTGCAAACTGCTTTTTTTCATTAAACACACCCAATTGTCAGGAAAAATAAAAAATAGTAGAAAAGCTGCATTCACAAACAGATACTCAAGAAAAACTCTAAAGGAAGTAAAAAGAAAAGTCTGCCCTTACTCAAAAATTTCATCCTCATGGACACCAAACTCCATAGTTTCTATGACATAAATAGTAAAAACAGCTCCATTATTCCCAGGTCACCCAAGGATTCAGAGAATTTGCCACCTTGAGAAGTGTCATGGAGAATCTCTCATTATTGCAGAATTCAGAGTTTGAATTTGTTCAGTTAGACATGGAGACTCTGCAATTGACAGAGAAGTAGAACAGTAAAGCCTCTAAAACTTAATCTGAGAACCACCATTCCAAATGGCAACAACACTTAAGTAATTCACCTCAGCTTTCTGCTACTGTTTATAGTCTTGGATATTTGTTTTCTTTTCCTTGCATGCAGAGTGCGTGAATGCAAAAGCAAACCTACATTAAAGAAGTTGTGTGCAAAGTGATTGCTTAATCATGGAAACATAAGCATAATGGGAACAAAAGATGAAGTATCACCCAGAAGAGTCATACAACAAAAGAAGTAGATAACTTTCCAAAGGGCCTTAGTCTACCAAGTTACTTCTTTTAATTAAGTTTGGCACCTTTTGAAAAAGCACATCCTAGTTCACACACTTTGCATGAAATCACATATTTAAGTCTCCTTTTAGTATTTTCTTCTATTCTGGTATTGTTTTTCTTTGCATTATAACATGTCAAAAGATTGAATGGTTTCTTCTACTCTTACTCAATATCCTAGAAATTGCTCAGTGACAAAACCCAAAAATAACTTCCTTCCAAGAACATCTTCCACAGCAGTTCTTAAAAAGAAAAACAACAAGAGAAAAACCAACAAGTAGTACTTCCCTCCATATACATTTTCAACTCATTATCACCACCAAACATTTGATGTTACAAAGAAGACAACAGATCTTTAAGACCAGACCATAAAATACACGCACACAATTATTACAATTCAAAAGGAAGTTTTAATGTTCTACATTAGTTATGTATATGTTATAAACCTAAGTAAATTTATCTAAATGCTAATTTCCACATTTGAAATTAAAATGAGAAATGCCTTTTTCCTTCTTAGGAAAAAGGCATTTCTCATTTTCAAAGGACAAAATGAAACCTAAATGGCCAGGTAAGGCACTGTTGAGTTGTACCCAAGTAGCACATAAAAACATTTAAAGTACAAAGCACAAGAAAATAATGCCATGTACTTCTTTCTAAATTTCATAAAAATTTAGGGACAAAAGCTGTATTAGGAATTCAACTGATCTCAATCTACTGACATCCTGACCTATGGAAACTTACTCAAAAAACTAAAATTCTGCTGAATATCATAAATTCATTACAGAAATAAGGAAATAGCTTCCAAGACAGCTAAATATTAGTAAAATTAATTGTGATATTTCCTGTACAGTTCTTATCACTTGACAGTTACTGCTGTTCTTTTCAGACAGGACGGGCCCAAGTATTGAAATTTAGTCAAAACCCCTAACTTCTTTTTCCAAAACGTATTACAAAGGGATTCAAGAATTGCTTTGTTCAAAGAATAAGACTAGGCACAATAAAAATAGAATGGGTAAGTTTGCTAAATGGCTTACATATTATCACCTGAAGTTATATAGTCTTTTAAAGAATCCATCATTCTGTCCTTCATCTCATTTTTCTTTGCCAGCAGAAGCAGATATAGAGAGTGGAGATACACCTTTAAACAGTACATTTATAACTTTTACATGCTGACTTATCAGATCTAGTGAAATTTTTAAACATTTAATGGCATTCCATTCAATAAAAATGAAAGATTTA
The DNA here is from genome assembly GCF_023055355.1 of Agelaius tricolor. Lineage (NCBI taxonomy): Eukaryota > Metazoa > Chordata > Aves > Passeriformes > Icteridae > Agelaius > Agelaius tricolor. Next base: position 43,472,085 of record NW_027269263.1, read on the forward strand.
TGCTCTTCTCCCTCCCTGCTTTATTCTAGTACAAATGTCTGATTTCATACTCCGTATAAAATGTATTTGTTTTAACATGAATAAACATTCAGTTACAGTTCAGGACTTAGCCACCAACACCCAAGTGAAATAGCTGCTTTGGCTTTGTGGAGCCAAGGAAGCATTGCCCAGCCTCAGCCCACCCTGCAAGGAGCTACGGATCTGCCACTCAGTCAAGCCACAGGCACTATTAGTTCAAATTCAGAGATGCATGTTCCCCTCAACCCTACTTCTTGTGGAAGACTCAGGAAATACAAAAAAGCTATTGAGCACTGAGAAAATGGTCTAATTCTTCCTCACATTTAAGGGTACACCACAGAAAAATGGAGGCTGGCAGTGAAGCCTGACTAGGTCAGGCAGAACGTATTCAGCTAATAAATTAAAATGCGTTTTACCTGTGACGTAAGTGACCACATTAAGAATTCTCCCCACCACTCCATTCATCAAGCAACAACCAAACAGCTCCAAATAAGAAAGAAAATTCCCTGTTCTATGCAAAGAAGCATATGTCAATGTCCACGCTCAATCCTTTCAAAAAACAAAAAGCCTTAGGGCTGTAAATTTTTATCATCCAAGGGTAAAGTTTACCAGAGGAGAAGCTCAAGTTAATGGAACTGTGCCTGTATACAGCAGCCAAGCAGTTGACCTCCATTAACTCTGCTACTTCAAAATATGCCTTCAGAAAAAACAATTGCCATGTAAATACAATGGCTCCTTGCATCCACATACAGCTGGGGTTTGTTCATGGCAATCATTTCAAAATAATAGACTCCCTGGGTAAACATTAATATGGTGTATCTTAGGCAGTGATCAAGTACTTTAGACAGAAGGGAGCTCATCCCTGTGAGTCAGGTTCCATGGCATCACAAATCTTCTCCTGTTGTTCTGACCAAAATAAGTCACTTTCTTCTGAGCAAAAGCCAAATTAAAGCCTTGCACTGAAAGTGACTAAGTACACTTAAAATAGGACTGAATAACAAAGAATCACTCTTTGTTCCTCCTTCCATTTTGCCCAAGTAAGCTATACTCTAAAGTTAAAAAATAGAGAAAACCCTGGATTTAGCAGTTTATTGTCTCAAAATAATTACAACTGATCTTGGGAATACAACATATTTTTCAAATATATATTTTTTTAATTAATTATGATTTAACAAGCTATCACATTTCTTTTTTTTTGAAGGCATGTAATTTCTAGACATTCCAAAAATATGGATGTACGTGCATGCAGTTACACAAGCCTATACTTATACATCATAAAAAGGGAAGAGAAGAACAGAACTAAAATATACCAAACATTGTTTACTGTCTTGATTATTTAGCAAGCAGATACTTTTACACACAACTGCATTTCAAAACTCCATACTACATATTATTTATAGTTTATCTCAACCATGACATCCAGAAACTCCCTTTCATACAAAAATATAAACATTAGGAGCTTAATTTATTACTATCCTCTGAAACAAAGTTTATTTAATAGAAACAAAGATATTTGGAAGGAGTAAAAGAATACATACAGTATATATCAATTAACTGTCTGAGGTAACTTTTAATATTTCACAAATGTAAGGATAGAATTTTCTTTCTAGGCTTACAAATGAGTATACAAAGAGATCTGGTGATTTGCTGTGTGTCATAAAACCAAACTGAGGAACAGATAGAAATAGAACACAGTTTCCTTATTCTCACCCCAGGCCCTGTACATTATGGCATAATTACTGTGGCTAAAACTATACTGCAAGCAATTTGTGGCTGACAGCAGCCAGACAGTAATTAAAGGACATAAATGAACAATGCAAATCCCACAGTGGAAGTCCCTAAAATACCTTTTTTAATCCCTAAAGAAATTTATTTGGGTTTTTTCAAAATTGAAAAGGGCAACTAGAGGTTTTGTCTCCATTAAATATTGGAATAAGAAGCCTGTGATAAAGACGTTAAGGTTTAAATATTATTCATAAACAATCTGATTCTATACTTGGTCTGCAGTTGTAAGGTGTCCCAAAACAACTCCAAGACTCTCCCCCAAATCAATTCTTTACAAGCATTTCATTTGTAGAGGGGAAATATTTCAATCCCCTGAAAAACCTGCACATGAAATATGGTACCGATACTTAGACACAGACACACCAATCCTCATCATTCCTGGGCCTTTGTTTCAGCTCCAATAACATCTGACAGGGTCCTGCCCAAAGCCTTTCCTCAGACCTGTTCTTTAGGAGCTCTGGGAGTGAGTACATAATGAAGTCATGCTCTTAGCCCATCACCCAGCACAGATGTGAGCACTCAGGAAGGAGCAAGCTGTCCAGGGCACTCCTGGAAGGCAGCTAACGTCAGCTAAAGCAGAACTGAAGCAAGCAGCTGGCCCATCACATCTTCTGTACCCTGACTGCTGGGCTGCAGCATCTCTTGAAGACATTAAGTCAAAGATAAAAAGAAATGCTTCCCCCACTTCAACATGAAAGTGAACTTAAAATCACTTTTTATAAATATGAAAAATTTTCGATCCCTTCAGAATCTGATGGTACAAAGGACAGCTTCTTTACTACTAAGTCTGAATTATTTGCTGAGTGTGCCAACAGATAAAAAGGTATTGAAGTTCATCAGTGGCTGAGGCAAAAATCTGGTCTTTATGTCCTAGTGTGCAGTCAGGAATATAAGATGTTCAGTGATGCATGCATCACCTTCCACAGACACACTCAAAGCCTGGGGACAAGGCAGTGTGGAGAGAGGTATCCCCACCTGATATCCCCATGTGCCTGACAGCCACCTATAAGGTCCAAGATCAGACAAGCAGGACTTTAGGGAGGTTCTGTATCTCTGCTGTGGAAGACAACCCTGTGCCACAGACCATGAGCTACAGTTTGGCAAATTCCCCTACCATTGTAAAGGGCATTCATTTCTACATAGTAATGCAAATATTCTAGATTTCCTTATCTTTCAGTCATGCCTTACATACTTCAACTTATTTATAAATTCAGTAGCTCACTGCTGTGGCAAAGTGAAGATACCTTACCTGAAATACTTTAAACTAAAAGTACTTAGTTTACAAAGTTTTCCTTAGTTTTACTCCTACAAATTCAGTGAAGAGACACACAAATGCCCTCAAAGACCATAACATGAAATTACCCAAGAAAATTCAGTGAATTTTACTGAATAAAAAAGCCAAAACTGAGCCAAATGACAGCAAATGGAGATTGTAAGAGCTTAGTTGCTTCAAACACTATCAAGGGCTTCAGAAGAAACAGAAGGGCAATCTCACCTAAGACAACTTCTTTCTGTCATTTCTAAAACTTCAGAAAAAGCAGGTAGCCAGTCACCAGAACAGAAACCCTTGTTCTATATGACAAGTACAACAGAAATGTATACAATGCATAAAATGTACAATATTATTGCACAAACTCTCTCATTGTAAAGACTTACACAAAAAGTACATAAGCAAGAGGTTTAAGGTTATCTTCACACAGTATATTTACCATTACTTTTGCTGCAGTTAAATCAGTTCAAGTGTGTACATAAACCACATCCATTTCTGAAACCCTACAGTAAGAAGTTAATTTCCATGGCAACATAGCAACTGTGGGATGCTTTGGGGGGAGGTTATTTGTTTTTAACAGATGGGGAAAAAATATAATGCTGTTCTCAAGCTTCAGTTTCATTTCAGATTTGCTAATATTAAGCCTTTAGGCAGAAAGCTGTGGTAGGACTTTTTAAAATTTTATATTTTAATTGAACAGTGCAAGGCTTGTTAAAATCAGCTTAATCATGTATGATGAGACTAAGCAAGAACAGCTTTGGCAGATCACTCTTAGGGTACTTCTCATGATTTTTTAAAAAAATAATTTTAAATAGTTGAAGATGTTCCAAAGCTTGAGATTTATCATTAAGGCACTCCACTTTTAATAAAATATATTTATTCCCATTGAGCATAGCATTAGTCATTTATCTTAGCTAGTAGAGTTAATAGCTTCAAGTGCAGAAGCCCAGGAAGTGATTTATGGTCTATACAGCACAGATTCTGAAAGAAACCTAGCAGGAGCAATGCTTCAAGAGTTACAAGTTAAACAAACACACACGTGTACAGGCACAAAGCTACACAACATCCTGCTACAATACAGTGACTGGCCTGGTAGCCAAGAGGAGACCTGGACTTCAGTAAGGCCTTGGATACCATGTCTTGTAAGACTGTCCCAGAGAAGCTGATAAAGTGCAGGATGAGCCAATGGCAAGGTGGATGAAAGCTGTCTGGATGGGCAGGCCCAGGGCTTGTGCTCAGAGAGAGGTGACCAGAGGCAGGTTGCTAACTAGAGGTGTATCCAGGAGTCTGAGCATAATCCCAGCAAGACGGCTGATGACACAAAACTGGAGGGAGTGCATCTGGGGGGGCTGATGGGAACATCCTGAAACTCAGCCATGGGAATTGCAAATCCCTGCACCTGGGAGAGAACAAACCCAGGGACCAGTATATACAGTGGTGTATAGACCAGTATACACCAGTATCTACCAGTATAGACCAGCGGTGGCAACTACCTGGAAAGCAGCTTGGCAGAGAAGTACCTGGGAGTTTCAGTGGACACCAAGCTGAACATGCACCAGCAGTGTGCCCTTGTGGGCACAATGGTACCCTGAGCTGCCAAGTATTGCCAGCAAAAGTGGTGATCCTTCCCTCCTATTCAGCACTGGGGGTGGCCACACATGAAACAGATGGAACTGCACCTATATCTGAGCTCCACAGGGCAACAGACATGAAAATATTGGAAAGCATCCAACAAAAGGTCACAAAGGTGATGAAGGGACTGCAATGAAGAGTTAAAGAAAACTTGCTGCAAAAATGCTAGTAAGCAAGGTGTAGTAACTGCATGTTTTAACAGCTTTGCATAATTGCAAAAAATTTGCTTGTCAATATTCGTTGAGCATAAAACTTTTTATGACATGTAATAAAGGAAAGAAAAGAGAAAGTCTGCTGAGGTCCAACCTATGCTGGCACTTCTTTGCAGAAAGTAGCAGGGGGGAAAAAATAAGATAATAGAAGCAGAATCCAGCGTCCTTGGGTTGGAAGGGACCTTAAAGATCATACAGTTCCAACCCCAAGAGCATAGGTAGGCATACCACCCACTAGACCAGGTTGCTCAAAGTCCCCTCCAACTGAGCCTTGAACACTTTCAGGGATGGGGAATCCACAACTTCACTGGCCAAGCTGTTCCAGTGCCTCACTACCTTCTGAGTAAAAAAAATTATTTTAAACATCTAATCTTAATCTCTTACCACTTCAGGCCATTCCCCCTTTCCCTATCACTATCTGCTTGTGTAAAAAGTCACTCTCCCTCTTTTTTCTAAGCCCCCTTTAGGTAGTGGAAGTGACCCCAAAGCCCTGTCTTCTCCAGGCTGAACAACCCCAGCTCTCTCTGCCTGTCTGTGTAGGAGACATGCTCCAGCCCTCTACCCATATTCATGGCCCTCCTCTGGACCCACTTTAACAGGTCTGTCTGGTGCTGAAGACCCCAGGGCTGGCTGCAGCACTGCAGGTGGGGTCTCAGCAGAGCAGAGAAGAACATCCAAATCCCCTCCCTTGACCTCCCTTGACCTGCTGCCCACAATGTTTTAGATGCAGCCCAGGATGCGTTTGGCTTTCTGGGCTCTGAGCATGGACTGCTGGGCTCATCTCAGATTTTTAGCCATGAGAATCCCAAGTGCTTCTCTTTTGGGCTGCTCTGAATGTCTTCTCTCAATCTGTACAGGGCAGTAATTTTTCTTCAATTATATCCAATATATTTGCTGAGGTAAATGGATACTTTAAACATTTAAGTTCTACTATGATTCTGGAAAAAAGGAAAGCAAACATCACTTTGCTTCTAGAGTAGATAAAAAATTTAGGACCACTTCCACCCTTCATAAGAAGAGTTTTAGATTATTACATTAAGCACTGTCTACTCTAAAAGAACCATTTTTTCCTGCAAAGAATTTGTAGAAAAAGAGACTGGCATTTATTCCTCCATAAGATAAAGGCGCTCTGATATCTTACAGAAATATTGGCACAGATTAATAAATCCAGACAGGATAGATCTTTAAAAAGGCTCATCTCTATCACAATTCCTCTTTTTAAAATACAAAGGCCCTACTTCATTTTGTCAGTCATTTGAATCATCATGAGCACAAAAGTCCAGTACAAAAAAAATGACTGTACTATATGTACATTGACACAGCAAGAAATGCTAGACACATTGGGAAAAAAATCACTACAACTGGTTCTGAAAACTATCACATAGCTGTTTATTCTCTGTATGGAGAGAAATGGAGACAGTTTAATGATAAAAAAAAAGGATCTCCAAGCTCTTCTTCCAGGAGTTTTAGAAGCAGTCATTAAAATTAACTGAGAAGCCTGAATCTTTGTAGCTTGCAGTAATTATTTCTTTTCACTAGCTTGCTTTTATGAGTTAAAGTGTTTTTGATTAACATTACATTCATTAATATAAAAAAAAATCTATTTAGGCAGGAATGAAATTGTCTGCTAATTATGAGAAGCTGCCAATTAAATTATAACACTTCATCAAAACTACTTGTTAAAATAATACATCTACTTGAAGTTACACCAATAATTTTTTTTCAAGGATCCGGTTTTTACTATACATTTATATCTATGAATTATTAAAAATAATCAATTGCTTATGAAAATAAAGTACTTGGGATTGTGTCTAAGGAAAAAAGACAAGTTCTTCCCTCCTTTTCTTTGGTTTAGGTAAGGTCAAGTATCTTCACTAGTATTACTTCAGGCTGACATTAAAGAATGATATTCACTCCACTATTTCCACAGCCAGATGCATTGAAACTAGCTCAAAACTGTCACAGTCTTTGGTGTCATGAGAAACATGGAAAGATGACCACTTCTCACAAGGGTAAGACAGCCCCTTGGAAATCTTTTTTGTCCTCATGTGCCAGACAGCCTTGAGGCTTGACAAAGGCACTAACCTACTAAACTCCCTGCTAGCCCAGGATAGCAGTCTTCCAAAATTTTACACTGCATGACACACAAAAACCTCTGCCCATATACATGTGTATTGTCTAGTCAAGTATGCAGCAAATGTTAACCCAGAATTAATCATTTGGAGTTTATAAAAGTGCTTTGATGACATATTCAAAGCGTTCTCAAGTTCAAGTCTAGAGTTCTCACATCATGACTCGGAAGGTTTGCATTTCTGAACTTATTCTCAGCAATTACCTGGTGCAGTCTCAAGTTATCCACTGCTTGACAGAGCTCAGATAGCTCTCAAAGAACACTTTACACCAATCCACTAATGTTTTGTGACTGCAGGTCAAAGGGAATTCAATTGAAGACAAGTGTGGTCATTTTAAGGCATAAAAACTGGGTATGAATGGGGGTGGAGACCTCAAGACCACAATAAAGGCCATTACTTCTGTCACAATGGAGCCTGAAGACCTTGGGACTTCAACATGCCAGGTACTAAATATATTTCATTATAGCTTTTAAGCCACCACTATTCATGTCCTCTAGGAACTCTAAAAACTGTGACATAAGAGTAATATGCTATATCTTATTTGAAGTCTTCTCCATTTTTGCATCAAAGGATATTGCAAACACTTTTCTTAGTACATGCAGGTATTAGGAAAAACTGTCTTTGCAGCTCCTTTCCACCACCTTCCAAGCTGGTACTGAGAGGGCCTGAGGGATGAGAGGTACATCTATGCCTCAGCACTTGCCAAGCAATCAGAGACTTAAGAGAAGCAACAGGAGTCTGTCTCCATCAGACCTGGGCTCCTGTACACGCACCAGAGGGATGAGAGTATGTGGATGAAAAATAACCAAACAGGTTAGAACAAGGAGTCCTGGACAGGCATCTGCCCATTTGTCTGTTCTCACTTCCTCTCCTGAAGCTCCAGCCCAAGATGGTTCTGCTTTTCTAATTCCAAGCTTTGACTTCCTCAAATCAGTCTCATTGTCTTCCTGTCACCAGCTCTCTCTACAGCAACCTGCTGCAAGGCATGGAGCTTGAAGAGGAGAGCTGGAAACAAGGACCTAAGCTGAGAATCAACTGAGGAAGATGTTATAAAAGAGCTGAGCACACCTGCTTAGCTCAGGCTGCAAAAAGCAGTAGCAGTCCAGCAGAACACAACATGCCTGCACAGAGCACGAACCACAGCACCCACATTCTGAGCCTGGCAGTGCCAGCTGCACATCATCTCATACCCACTGTCCCCTACTTTAAAATAGCTAATAATGAGGCTTCTGATAAACCACAGACAAGTGACACTCCTAATTCAATTATCTTCCCACATCCATGGGCTTAGGCAGTTTGAAAACAGCCAAAGGCAGACAGCTCCCCTATAGTCAGTCCTTCCCCACAAATCCTACTTCTGTTGTGCCAAGGTCTTCTTTCTCAAATACTTTCCCTGATGGTTTCAAGCTCCCATTCTTACATGTCTGTGCTCTGGTTTCATCCTACCAAATTCAGGGGTTTTCCACCATTTTTTCCTCTTCTGTCTGCTTTGTAAGTCCAAACTATGCGCAGAGTATAACAAAGTAATGGATGTAGCTAATAAAAAAGTCTCAAGGGAGGTGAAACACCTCAACTTCAACAGTGGTGCACTTCAAGGGCTCCTTTAATCTATCTATCTATCACTCTAACTGTTTCATGTTAGAGATAACTGCTGAGTGTTGCTCAAAACCAACAAACTTCTTGTGTTCCTGTAACTACAGGGAAAAATCTCTAATTTCCAAGTCAAACAGGAGAACTAACAGGTTTTTCAAATAAATGCTTAAGGACACAATCTCAGGGCTATCTGAAACACAGGATAGTGTTAGCACCTTAAAAAAAACCAAGGAAAATATGCAATTAAAAAATAATTAAAGTAAACGATTACTCTTACAAAAGCAGGTGCTTCTGCAGGGGATATATACCTCATTGAAACTATAAAGGATTTCTAAGATTACTGTAACAAATCTAGAAATATATGGAAGTATTGTTGTCTGGAAATAATTCTGGTCCTGCTGAAAATGTTAACCCCAATTCTGCATTCCTGCCACAATCAAAATCTTCATATCAAGCAGAAATACCATTAGGATATAAACACATTTTAAAAATACCTTAGAATAAGTGGACATTTTTGAAGAAATTCCAATTTCACCCTGTCCATTTTTTCTTACCATCTGCTTTCTCCCCTCCCAGCAGCTGACAAACTTCCAGTCTAACGGGTAACAATGGGTAATAAAAGTTTGGCTCCTCTTAGGAACTACAGATCTATCTGTCAACAAGTCTGCCTTTGTTAACAAGGCCTTTCTAGGTCCACACTTTATAAAAGCTTAAATACTGACCCAAAATCAATGGCCTGACAGTACCATTTCCTTTTCTTTTGCAATAAGTGTTTCCAAACACATCAGCCCCTCTTCCCCTCTGAGACGGGTTGACTCTGGCTGAAGGCCAAGTCCCACCTAAGTCACTCTATCATTCCCCTTCTCAGCTGGACAGTGCAGAGAAAATAGAACAAAAAGCTTGTAGGTCAGAGTAAGGACAGGGAGAAATCACTCACCAATTGCCATCAGAGGTAAAACAGACTTGACTAGGAGAAAAATTCATTTAATTTACTACCAATCAAATCAGAGTAGGATAACAAGAAACAAAACTAAATCTTAAACACCGTCCTCCCCACTCTTCCCAGGCTCAATTTCATTCTCAGTTTTCTCTGTCCATTCCCCCAGCAGCTTATGAGGACTTGGAAAGGAGGCTGCAGTCAGTTCACCACATGTTGTCTCTGCTGTTCCTTCCTCCTTGGGGAGAAGACCCTGTTCCAGCATGGGGGTCCCTTCCACAGGAGACAGTCCTTCACAAACTCCTCCAGAGTTCACCAATGCTCCAGTGTGGGTCCTTCCATGGGTGCAGTCCTTCAGGAACACATTGCTTCAGCAATGGGGCCCTCACAGGGTCTCAAGTCCTGCCAGCAAACCTGCTCCAGCACAGAGCTCCAGCTCCTCTCTCCACAGGGTCACAAGTCCTGCCAGGAGCCTTGTGGAGCCATGGTCCCTCATGGGCTTCCCACAGGGTCACAGCCACCTTTGGGCATGCCCCTGCTCTGGCATGGGCTCCTCCATGGGCTGCAGGTGGATCTCTGCTCCACCATGGAGCTCCATGGCTGCAGGAGGACAGCCTGACTCACCAGGTCTGCATGGGAATGCTGTGGCACCTGGGGCAGCCCTCCTTCCTGCCCCTGGAGTCTGCAGAGCCCTTCCTCCCATGTAATCTCTCTCTTCTTTTTGGCTACAGCTGCTGCCATGTAGCAACTTTTCCATACATTAAATACATTATCCCAGCAGCACTACCACCAGCACTGGGTCTATCTTGGAGCTGCCTGGCATCGGCTCTGTCAGACAAGGAGGGAGCTTCTGGCAGTTTATCAAAGTCCCACCCCTGTACTGCTAGGAAAACTTGACCACCCAAAGCCAATCCACCACACCCTCAACAAAATGTTGGCCATTCACACTGAAGACCATCTGTCTCAGCAAAACTAATTCACTGATGATTTATTCATGCACTGAAAACTCTCCTGGGTCTTGAGAGCAGCTTGAGAACCAAGATCACTCTTTCTCTAGACTACAAAAAACTTTCAGTAGCTCACATATAGCACATTCACATCATGGTTAATGTGGCACAACAAAGTCAGCTGTCAAATCTTTAAGCCAGGCTAAATCTCAGTCTCTTCTTCCAGTGGCACTGTCTGGAGAATACCAAAGAGAATATTGACCCTGTTTCTTCTTTCTATAACCTAACAAGGTAGGGCATAAAAATGGTCTCAAACCCTGATGCTACTACACCTAATTGCTTTTGTCATTGATAGCATCTCTTATCCAAATACCTGACTGAAATAGTTAAAGAAAATAAGACAAAACAGGCATTGCATCACACAATTTCCAGATCTGTGCATTTATTTTGAGAAACAAGGCCTTAAATTAGGCATAAAACCATAAGTTGGCTTTATGTTGATCACTTACAATATACAATTGAAAACAAAATGTTCGTTTTTCCTCATTACCTCTTTAAACCCTTCCTAGCAGATATGTATTGAAGTCTATCCAGGCTAAATCCTGAGTATGGTGAACACACAGCCAGCTAAAAAAGAAGTAAATCTTTGGAGAGCTTGGATGCTCTACCAACACTCCCTAAGATATACCAGAAAAGGTACTATTCGTTATCTTAATCCAGATACTACCACTTCAGACTTGCAGTGGCACATTGCTGGCATACAGCAATCCACTACTTGTCTAGACACTATTGTGAACAGGAAAATAATCTACATTTGACACAAAAAACCCCCAAGAAACAAACAGCTGACAGCATGTGATTTGCACAAAACAATAACAGCAAATGGTTCAAAGAGGTAATGTTTTCTTTAACCCATCTTTATAATACACAGTGTTTTACCACTTGGGAAGCCAAAACTCTATAAACAGGATGCACAGAAATGTTCCCCTGTATCAGATGACATCAAGCTAGACATTTATCCCTACACTTGGTTCTGAATGCTCACAAGAAACTAAAGAAAATTGTTCCCATGTGTATTAATTGCACTGTCTTTCTAATATGCTGAAAGCAGAATACTAGATACTAACTGGTAAATGTTGAACTGCTTTGTATTTTGTTGTAGTAATCTTTTGTGGAGTTTTGGTTTGGATTTCCTTTTGGTTTTGGTGAGTTTTTTATTTGTTTGGGTTTTGTTTGTTTGCTGTTTTGTTTTTTTTTAAAGTTTTATCATGTTGCTTGTTCATGGTAGATTCTTTTACAAAGAAAGGCAGGAAAGCAAAGAAATGAATGAACACTGTCTCTGAAGTTCATCCTTGGTACCCAAGAGATAAAAATCAAAAGAGATAATAAATATTAATTGTAGAAAGCTTAAGAGTGGGAGCTCAATTATTCCACTTTGGTTAAATAAATTATCAAAACCAGTAAGATATGCTCAAAGAATTCTTAATATTTCTGTTGAAGCCTCTGTAGCATGACAGCTTAGAGGAAGTTCAGTTTCTTGACAACACTGACTCACCTTAACTGGGACCCTCATGACAATCCTCTAGGATGTCAGAGGGACCTTGCAGACACTACAAGGGCAATCCAGCAAACATCCAGCCCCACACCTACACAGAGCTCATGTAGACCCTCAACATCTCACAGCAGAGTCTGCACAACCACATCCTGATGCCAGATCCCCTGGTTTTAACACACCAGATACCTTCTCAAATGGTAGAAAGTGCAGACTTTCCAACTCAGGCTCTTTGCCTCCCAGACCAAAGTTCCCACTTCAGCATTGGCAAGTGACTAATCTGTCTAACAAGTAATACTGCCAGATTACAAAAATCACACTCATTCAGACAATGCTGCAAGTATGTGCACAGCTAACTCTATTTAGATCAGATTCACAGCCAGTGCCTGCTCATTCACTCTTTTCTCCTGCCTAAACCAGGAGCAAAAGACAGTCCAGGTAATCAAGCCAGCATTTGAAAAATGACATCTACTGTAGGTATTACAGAATGCAATGGAAACAAACACCAAAATAGAAGTGAGTTCATCAAGCATTTTCACAGCTTCTGCAGTACCTTCCTATTGCACTCTGTCCGCTCCACTAGACCAAGCCTGTGGGAACACCAAATGCAGCCTTCAGATGCAATAGAAAAAAAGCAAGAGACTTTTTTTCCATGACTGATGCATTTTTAAAGTGCAAGATAAAAACAATCCATTGGCATTTCTACTGCAACCAGAAGTAATTTATGATTCTTCTAGTTTAAAATTTAGTGCGCCCAAATCACTGCATCATGGTTATATGTCTTGACAAAAATGGGACAAAAACTTTAGAAATCACCAGCAGCATTTAACGCATGAGAAGCCACAGAACAGCCATCCATTTTTCCTTTAGTTTTCATCAACCAACCACAGACGTAACTCCTGAACCATCTCAGCTATGTCAGATGAAACAAGTACACAAGCTTTCAGTCAGCAGTGCTAGCCTGCTTTTCAAAGTGCTGCTTTACAAACCACTGAGGCACTGAGGTCATGTAATTTGGACACAGCCAATGAGCAGATCAGTAGATGTGGGAATGTAACTCCCTACTGAAGATTCCCCATTCAGCACTCCAGTTACATTGGGCTATTAAGGGATTCGTACTCAAAAACATTTACCATTAGGTCTCAAAGATATATTTATGACCAGTGTTTCCTTTTTTCCAGTTTTACATATTGAAAAGATATGAACAAAGACAAAGAATTTAAGCTGCTTGTTTTGAGAGTTAAAATTTTGAGAGTTAAAATTAAAATCCACACACTCCAACAGCACATCAGCACTACCTGGATGTTTTTCACTGAGGACAGCCACCAGGCTCATGCAGAGCAGGAAAGCTGCAGTGAGACTGAGCACAGCTACCACTGAGTCTTGCAATCCAAAGTGTAGGAGCATGGCTGGGGAAAGCAAGCATGGAGCTGCAGAAGGCATCATCCTCTGTTCTTTTCCAACAAGCCCACGCTTGAATGGCTGATGAAAACTCAAATGACTACAAGAGTCACAAAAACACCCAAGTGGTCTACAGTACAGACCTTATCCTCACAATTTGATTTCTTTTTATGAAAGGCAATGATGAGATGCCAGCAAACGAACAAAACCTACATTTGCAAAGGGAATGGAAAAACAGAAGCAGGTGGTCAAGTAGCTAAGCTGGCAGAGCATTTGGATGGCAGCCGAGTGGCCTGAATTCGGTCTTCAGTAAGGTCACCAGAGTCTCCCACTACACACACAGCTGCACAACTTGAAAATTTAAATCATATTTGTGATAAGAAAACAGAAAGCATTTTCAAACGCACATTTAGGATTTCAGAAGTGAACTATGTAAGAACAGACATTTAAAACATTCAACTACAATTATTAGTTTTTTATGAAACATGTATTATTTTCAACAAAAAGGCCATCAGACAAACTCTATAGGCATTCATCACACTTCTGCTGCACAGTTCATGATGACACAGACTCAACTCTTATCACTCTCTGCCACAGCCCTTTGTGATGATATTTTGAGCAGTACTGGTACACATGTACTCACACATGCTTGTCGTGTTTTTTAACCAAGAGTGCCTGCCAGCAGACTGAAGGCTCATTCTACACAGAAACCTATTAAATTTTTTAAAAAAACAATTTGAAAGAAAAAAAGAATCCTGCAGTCAACCTTAGTTTAACCCAAAAAAAAAAAAAAAAATCAAGTCACTCATCACTTCCTACACTTCTGAACAAATACATACTCCTCATTTTATTTAATAAATAGTATTTTTTAGTACACAAGTTCTACTAGTCTGTATTTTTCTGAGGTGAAGTGAGGTGACAATTCAGGGAATGGTAGTGTATTGTACAGCAAACAAAGCATTTCTTTTAAAGCCAAGTGAACATGTAATTTAACCAAGATAACTTCCAAGTGGCGAAACCATACTTAAAAACGAATTCAACCTCGATTCCCAGCAGACACAAGACACTGACAGAATTCACTACCTTGGTAAAAAAGCATGAACATCTTACAGATAAGATCTGCAGTGTCTAATTCTTTCAACATCTACCACTGTCTCTGTCATTTGTAGGTCACACAGTGACTGAATCCTCAAGTTGCAGCTGAATGCTGCCTATTTCTAGCAAATTCACCAGCACCTCAGTGGCTGGAGCACATAATACAGCAAACAGCATTACCCCCTGAGCTCTCAATTCAGTCACTTCTTTGGTCACAATTAAGTATTGAGCCAAAAGTTTCCAAGCACCCTTCTGGAAACAAGAAACTGTGTATTTTCAGGAACACTTTGTTCAGATAGCAGGGAGCCCTGAGCCAGAGGACGAGGACTTTGATTAGCCCAAAGCTCATTAGCAACATTCAAGAATCTCTCAGAGTCGTTATCTAGCAAACTAAAACCTGCATGACCTACAAACTAAGATACAGACAACTGATTACAGAAAGCTCAAATCTGAGGTCCCCACCTAAAACCACACAGCTAACATGATTCCAGGAAAATTCAAGCTGAATCAAGTACTGCAAAATCCTGACATGGTCTTGTTTCTGAAGTGTATTTTAGTAGGATCCAGTTAGCACCAGAAGTAATCTTATGTATATGGTTTCCAAACCATAATCCCTGACAAGCACATCATCCAGAAACACTTCCCAGATCTGCTTCTCCCACTGTTCTTATTCTGCAAGTTTTGCAGCAAACCTTAATTACAACTCCCCTACTGGAAAGGCAGGCAGAAGATGTCATAAAACAGGCCATCAGTGGAGCATAAAAAAAGTTTCTTACAAACTTTTCCACACTTTGTTTTTCTGCCTTTCACTATAGCCATAACTCCTCCTTACTCTCTGTGTCTGACTACCAGCTTTTTCCCCTGTAAGTTCATTAGTAAACCCTGATAAAACCACATGGCAGTTCTGACCTCTCTGCCCCTGCCTGTCATTTCACTTGCACTCCATAATCCCTCATCCAGTCTCTTCTGAAACCCAGTACCTTGAATTTTCTTCTAGGTCTGCCAAGCCTAAATTTGTAGGCACACGTGTCCAAGTCTCCCTTCATTTCCAACTGATACTGCTACAATAACCTGCATCCATTCTTACCCAAAAAGCCCCTCCAAAAATACAAATAAAATACATACTTAACATATGTGTTTTCAGGTCACATACGTCATGAATTATAGCAGTTCACCTTTGCAAGGTTAACATGCAAAAGGTTTCTAGGTAAAAAGCAGTTTGCAAGTAAACACAAAAGAATTATCTATATCTCCACACAGCTGTGCAGGTAAATTTCTTTTTCCCGTTAGGAGAAACTTAAGTTAATTGTGCCTGAAATTGACATTATACAGAAAATGCAAAAACCATCGTATTTGGGAGAAGCACATGGGCAAATCAAGCAGGGGGAAGGGTAGAAGTTCTGCTTCTAAGTTATTATTGCAGGAGACGTAGAAGAGCCAAGTGCCAGCAAAGCCTGCCAAGTGCTATTCACCCACTCACACACCAGCGTATAATGCTGCCTTGAGAGAGCTTGACAGGAGATTACAAAGCAAATTCTATGAAGTTCTGCTCCGTCTCTAAACTTGGGGAATTCGAGGTATTTAAATCAGGTATGCTACGCTGTTTGTGTGCTGCAACATTTCCCAGTAGCAGTGTCAGCGTTTCAGGGCCGTATCTGAAGCCCGGGCATGGCTCTCACCTCCCCAGGGCCCCCGTGACATACCACAGGCTGCAGGAATGCCTCCTGTTCATTAGGTCAACATCCATACAGAACACAAATTTCTTTGTAGCTGCACAAAATAACTAATACTAGGAAAAAGTAGAAGTGTTTTAGGGCTGCACTACACACTGATGAATTTCTGGAGGTAAAGTTCTCTAGAGAGGATGAAAAATGACTGCATCATGGAATTACACAGTATCCAGCCTTTTTAACTAAAAAGAAGCCAAACCAGACCTGCCCAAACAGCTTTCCTATTAAATATAGATCTGAGGAGACCAAGCTATTCCTTTCAAAACCACTTTTGTATTTCATCATGAAGTTGTCTTTGTATCTAATCTTCCATAAAGATATCACCCACCAAATGCTTCCTTTTGCAAATTGATAGGGCAAAGTTGTCTAAAAAAACCAAAAAGGTAACATGCATACAGATGAAAAGGTTAAGGGTTATCTAAACTCTTAGCAAAAAGCAAAAGGAACACCAATGCCTGATAACTATTTGCCCCTAAAACTTTAAAGTTTCTTCAGCAAATCAAGACTTCAGGAGAAAAGTAAATATTGACATTTTCAGACAAGTTACATATTTTAAGATCACACTATAGAACACTTTATAAACAGAACCCTGGATATGAGCCAAACAACAATTATCAGACATATGACAGCTCCTTTTTTCTCCTCTTCCCCTCCCAGTTCATTGTGGTAGGGCTGAACAGCAGGGACACACACATTCAAAACCTTGTGTGACAACTGGTCAAAAGCACACTTAATTGAAGTATCACAAGCAAGGTGACCGACAATTTGAGGAAACTGAGGAAAAAAAACATCCACAGTTTATGTATGGGATTCCAGTTCCTACTCTGATACATTTCTGTACATTAAACACACCCACTCCCAGAGGGTGTTTTAGATTTTAAAAATGCATTGAACACAGTAAAAGTCAGTTGATAACTAGACTAATTTAAAAGGGAAGAAGACACTGAAGAAAATGCCTCCAGTATGATGTTACATATGTGATGTCCCAGCTTTATAGCTACCATACCAGAAAAGTCATAAGGATGCTGTTTCGTATTTAACAGACACTAAGAAGTCTGGTACCCATAGATCACAGCCAAATCAAACAATCCCTCCTGTGCTGAAGGTTCTTGTTATGTATCCAAAACTTATTTTGGTACAAAACAAACAATGCATAATTAACCAAAGAGTATTTTGTCTAAGCTTGATTTGTAGGTTTCAGACCTAAAAAATTGACAGCCAGAAGTGAGACAAATGAGCTCGGTGAGAGCAGAGCCAGAAGGGAACACGAGTGTGGCTCAGGCACTCCACTGCTGGTTTCCAGGAGAGCTAACACAGAAATAGCCACAGCAAAGAAGAAATGGGACAAGACTAGTAGAGATGCTTGGAAGAAGAAACCACCAAGGCTGCTTCCTCAACTTTGTTCCCCAATCTGTGCTGACTGAAGAGGCAATGGCAATGCTTAAGAGCCCTCATTCTGGAGAAGCAGTAGTTTTCATTCAAGTTCTCATAAAAACCACATTATTATATGTCATCATTATAAAATACTTATTATAAAGTATTTGTATAACATCAAAAATTTTATTGTGAAATTGTCAAATATCAAATATTTTTATTATATCAGGCAGAACTGTTCATTTTTTCTTTTGCATATTTTGATTTTGAAAGCACCTTATGTTTACCTGTTTAAGTTCTGAATGCAGCAGTAGGACAAAGACTTCTCATAATTATGTTAGAAGTATGATATCAGTGCTCATTTTATTTTACTGTGTTATTTACATCTCACAGGACTCCTGATGTACCAGTTCTTAGTTCTGTCACTTTCCACCTTTTTCCTTAAGTTCTGTTCCATGGCATAATTTGACTAGCTTTACATCCACAAAATTGTAATTACATCTTTAGAGTTTTTATTTTCTGATCTTGTGACACTCAATCTATTTTAGCAGCCTGCTAAGGGCTCACAAAAATCAATCTCAACTTCATGTTTAAAACATGTTTGGACAGTCCTGCTTGTTGCAAGGAAGACAAAATTTGAGATTGTAAAAAGTGGTAATTGCTCACAAAGTAGCCTCTGGAATAAGAAAGCACTTACTGTGCTTAGCAGAAACTTAAAATGTGTAAGAGTTTTATTACTAACAGTAGATTGTGTAAAAAAACCACACATAAATCCAGACCAAACAGCTGGATAAGATGACCTACAGTTTACATATCAGTTTGTTATTTGCTCCTGCCCCATGAAAAGTGTGATTCTCATATTCTATATTCTCAATAGGCCAACTAACCTTCTCATTAGGCTGTAGCTTTCTGTAACATCTCATCTGATGTGCCTGCAGGCACAGGCAGAGTGCTGGGGTCCTGCCATCCCCTGTGCTCCCAGCTGCACCCTCCCTCACTCCCCCCACACTGGCACACTCACTTTGGCAGACAATCCAAACCCAGCTAGAGGTGCTGATGCACTGTAAGTACCTCCCTGCCAAAAACAGTGATTAGTTTCCAGCCAGACCAGCTCTCTCAATTGCTCATCAGAGAAGCTGTTAGGAAGGCACAGGGGAAGTACATGGCCAGAGCTGGGTGAGCCCCAGAGCTGGCCTGGCCACAGTCATGGCTCCCAGACAATTACATTCTGCTCAATATGCTATTCTGAGTTTCCTGGATTACTTTAACATTTGGTAGGGTGGCTGTGCATATTCATATCCTACACAAAACCTGCTATTTGTAGCCTGCAGAGTGCATTTTAAGGTTTTGCATAAGGCACATAAAAACATGACTGGTATTTTACAGAGGTCATTAACAAGCCAAACTTATGATGGCTCAGCAAACAATAAATCCACTTCACGGACTAACCAAAAGATCCTAACTTGCTCGTTTAAGAGTCCATTCAGTACATATCAGCTAAATAGGTTTATTCTGGACCTTTGCCCCTCTGAAAAGAGGCACCTCCTCATCAATCCGGTCCCTTTCTATTTGGACACTGTTTTGCTGGAAAACTCAAAAAGAGGCAAAGCACACTGATAATGACCACAGATTTCTATCATCTGTACAACCATATTTGCATGTCAATTATGAGGCTGTTAACTGGCTGCTCAAAAAGAGCTAGAGGCAATATTTATCAATATAAATCCAAACATATCTTTGTAAGAATCATGATGAAAACCAGTGCAATTTTTCTCATGTTGCAGCTGCACTTTTCCTTTTTACTAGATTACATTTTTCAGATTAGATTGGGAAAACAGGGACCAACATAATTTGTGCCTGCTTAACAGATACACTTTATCTCAGCTATTAAAACTGCTGCTATTTAATACACCTATTAAATATACATTGTTAGAGACACTGCTATTCAAGCCCCTGCCAATTTGGCAGAACCAAGTCTTTGCAGAAGTGAAACAAAGGAATAGTTTTCTTTGCATGCAAACACAGAAAAGATCAACAATTTTCAGTCTTAAAGGCTTCCCCAGGATTTTTCTGAATGTAAACAAGCAAGAGTACACTTAAGCTTGAAGATACAAAAGCAATAGATTCAGTCCAACACTGAGCAACAGAGAGGTAGGAACAGCACGACTGACACTGCTCATCCTTCATGCCACCAGGAAGCCAAGGCTTTTCATCAAAAGAACAAGTTTTATGTGTTGCTTCTTGAAGCACATTATAATTGCTCAGGTTGAGATAAAGCTAATATTCATATTTTTTTAAAAATAAACCCATAAAACAAGTGTTTTCTAGAAGCAACCACTGAACCACAGCAGCTTAAAAGAAGTAACACTACAGGCAATTATGGAATAAGTGATTTCCATGTCATCATGTCTGAGGCTGGAGAATCCATTACCTCAGATTCCTCAGGATATTGCTTACCATGTTACATTTCCAAACACTATCTCCAAAGAAGATTAAAGTCGAAAACCAACAGCTGTCTCACATGCAAGAACATCACATACTTGTCTGGAAAAACACATATCATTTTGGTATTTTACATATTTTCAACATCTCTTACAATGCTTTTTTAATTAATTGGTGAAAAGAAATTGTCTTTGGATAATTAAATCATTATGAAAAGCTTAACTCTGTTGTCTTTTGTCTTCCAATTCAATTTGAAAAAAAAATAATCAAAATTTAAGTGATTTAATTGAGCTTTCCAGTAATGGAAACAACCATAGAATCTGTAATTTGACATGCTTACTATTACCACTGGCATATTTCAGCACAACAAATAAAATGGCAAAATATGTGCAGGCAGATATGTCTGCCCTTACCTCACCTATTTCACCTGGCAAGCAATAGGAATAAGCCCATTTGTTCAACACAGCTGAGAACTTAGAACTAATGGCCCAATGAGAAAAAGCATTCAGGTCTTCTTACTCCAAATGGAAAAGAGGATATCAATATCACTTTGGTTTGACTTACAATCAGCTAGTCATTTTTTTTTCTGATAGGGGTAGGTGGAAGAATAGAGGTTACAAACCCAACAGAGAAGTGACATGTGCTTCTTATACTGAAACAGAAGAACAGGGATCTTCTGTTTTCCACCTTAGGATTTCCTCTTTTTTTTGTCCTAAGCTTTACAGACCAAAAAAAGGAAGGAAGCTGGGGGCAGGGGGTGAATGAAGAGGAACAGGGAAGAAACAGATAAGTAAAGAATGTTTAAGAAGTTTCCACTATTAACCATGAATTAACAGAGCAGCTCTGCCAACTGTTGTCCATTAAATGGTTTCAAAAATACAGACTCATATTCCTTCTTTATCAGAGTAAGAGGAAACAATCTTAACACCAGAAGAAGCACTTCTAAATCCCATGCAAAGACACAAACTGCATATCAAGCTCTGTATTCTCTATGTACTGACAGGCCTAGTACAGATGTGAAGGAACCATGCAGCCTAGGAAAAGAGGCATATTCCTTGAAGTTACAAAATATTATCCAACTTTATTTCTTATCAAAACTACCACTATCACTTACCAAAAAATAGCATTTACAGCCTGTGGCCCATCTCTATCCTGCTTAGTTTCAAGCAGCATACCTCAGAGCTTCACCTACAAGTCTGAGAGTGCTCCTCATAGTTGTACCTATGGATTCTGTGGTTCATAGGGATACCTCTGCTGACATTTAAGTCACCCCATGCTATATTTTTCTCCAAAAGATAAGATAGTGCACTTAAAATCCAATAGCCATCCTCACACAGTGCTTTTCTCAGAAAAAAAAGTTCATAATCTTTATTTTATAGGTAACATCACCTACAGAAGTATGAATGCTACCTCATAAAAATACAACTACTGCACATTTATATAGTCTATAACATAACTCCTGCTTGATCATGGATCAAGCTGTTACCCATTAGGTTTCTATAATAAAAACAATGAAATAATAGAAGACTGCACTCAGGCCATGGAACAAAACAAAGCATCAGAACTACTGGTGTATCCTGTCCCAACCTGCCCAACATCTTGCACATACTCACCTCACTACACTACTCAGGAGAAAAGTTAAAATAAGACTTTATGGAGTAATCATTTAATTTCTGCACTGTAACCTGTAATTTAAGAGTTGCAAAAGAATAAAACAATATTCTTTTATGTAACACCCTATTGTGTACTAAATGATTTATGATAATAAAAGAAATTGCCTTGCTCTAAAAACAATGAAGGAGAATTCCATAATCTCTATTATGGAAGAGCCCCTATTATGCAGTTATAATGTCTTGTCCACAGTGTATGTAGATTCTCACTTACTCCATGATAAGTATTCATGAAAATGCATCAGTATAGACCCTTATAGTTAAGGACACATTTTGCACTTCTAAATAAAAACTCCGAAATCATCATTTCAGTACAAACAACAACAAAATTCAAATCAAGAAATCCCAAGCAACAGATTTCAAATGGCACCACATTTTTTCTCTGCTGCAGAAAGGACTGAACAAGCACATGATTTAGCTACTGACTGCATTAGACCAGCCACCTCCTTCCAGAGCCTTGAAAGCACAAAAACACACACTTGAAATCCAGTAACACAAAAAGCAGAACTGAAATAAATTTATTCCTCAAACACCCTAACTAAGTCTTGGTAATTAACAACTCCATTTTCAGTTTTATTACCTCATCTACTAGTGTGGTTTTCTACGCAAAAACTATGAAGAAAAAAAATTCTTTGTACTGAGTAAACACACCTTACTCACTTTTAGTTGAAGTGATTTCAGGAGTTTCTATTAAAATAGATAAATAATTGCATGTGAATCCAAAAAGGTCAGTTGACTTGGTTCCTTAACTTGAGAAAGGTGGAAGGTGCAATCGGTATCAGCAAGGGGTTTATCCCTACAGTAAGACTTTTGATTTTTTAATACTGGAAAACTAATTTTTATCCTACTTTCTTATTCAAAACAACAACAACCAAAAAAAACCAAAAAAAAAAAAAAAAAAAAAACCAAGAAAAACCGAGCAAGCACAATGCATTACAGATTGCAAAATTCAAGCTTGTTTCTTTGTCCCTATAGCACAGGTGACTTTCACAGCTACACTGTTTGCAGCTCTCCTATTCACCCATGAGCATCTGGAAGTTAGATCAGCACTATTTTTAAACAAAATATTTCAGGTGCCCAAAAATGCAAAGTTGACAAGTTACCATATCCTCTTTAAACTATATAACTGGGGACATAAATTCTGAGTAACCAGAAAAATGCATTATGAAGAGAAACTCAAGCAGCTGACTTTGGTCTCTTGTCATTGTAAAGATCTGAAAAATACATTCCTTTAAACATGCAAATGCAAACTAATGGCAAATCATTGTGGCATCCAAGCATCTTTGGTTGCTTATCATGCTGTGCTTCTCATAAAAAGATCTGCTTCTGCTAGTTACTACAGTTCCCAAATTTCATCTCTCAAACCTGTCAAGCAGGATGCTTCCAACAGGCATGTGAGAGAAGGGAAATTTGGGAGTCAGTGTGGCTGACAAATGGAATAAATAGCATCAAAGAGAAGTGCCATTCAGTAAAGACACAGAAGCAGAAATCATCAGCTGACAAATGCAGGATGGAAGAAGGGCTGTCTAGACAAGCGGATTCCGGAAAAGGATCTGAGGGATTGATCAGCAGCTCCCGACTGAACGTGAGTCAGAGCAAGGCTGCTGCAACAGGAACACATGGCACACCAGCAATGACAAGCAGACAAGACACATCACCTAAAGCACACACTAAGATGCTCATGCTTTACCTGATAAAATTTCCCTGCCCGGTTTTGAACATGGATCAATTGGTGATAGATAAGAACATATCATTTACAACGACAGAATGAAATATCTGGAGCTACTTCATACAAAGAAAAGTCCTGGCAAGTCTTCATATATACCTAATTTTACATTCAAGAGGAAAACTGAGTGCTCAACACTTACTAGATAGTGAAATTGCTAAGTACTGACTACAGAAGTTGTACGTGCTCTGCTTTCAGCATTTTAAAAAACATATTGGCAAACATGCTCCAGAAGTGACAGCTAGAATTGACCTGGCCTTGAGAAAGCAGTATAGATTAAATCTCTCAAAACTCTTCCTAAACATTTTTCTATAGTTCTATTGATCATCTTCAGGAAAAAAGAAACTTGAAAAGCAATCCTCTGTATTACATTATGCTAGAAGCTTTTAAAACATATTAAATGCATGTGACAAATAGAGACATGTCCCACCAGGTTAGACACCTGGCTTCCAAATCACTGCAAAGTGGATGATGGTCACCTCAAAGTAATTCTGCCCAGCTCCTCACAAACAGATAGCAAGAAAATGAAGAAAAGCAAAAGGTTACTTAATGATGTACGGTTACATGAAAAAAAAAAAAAAATCCCACAGTAACAAAAGGAATTCCATGACATTGAAGCAAAACTTTTGCATTTCAACCCTTCTGTGAAGAACCAGGCTTTGATGGGTTATCAAGTTTGTTCCCCTGTACCTTCACAAAAAATCCAGTTAAAAAAAAACCACACACACACAAAAAAACCCCACAACACAAAGTCTTCAAAAACCAAAGAAATGAAGTAACACATTTCCCAAGGGTGCAAACTGTCAGCTCAAAGTGCCTTGTCTCAGTTGCTGAATACATTCAATTGTCACAAATGATCCAAGCAGTCAAATGCTCTCCTCAGGTTTTTCCCCAGTCCCAAAACTTAAATTACAGATAACTTTATAGTACAAGACCCACATAGTGAATTACACTCAGAAATGAGCTGGGAACTATGGAACATTATAGAAAACGTTGTACAGGCTGCAAACATGAAACCCAATTTTATTCTGAAGTTTCCTTTCTGGGGTGCAGGTTAGGGAAGCAGAGAGATGAGTCAATGGCAGACACTCTTGCAGCAGTGCAAAAAGCTGCTGAGATCTGCATGGTAGGAGTCCAGTACCCAATTATAGCTTCCTTGACAGAGAAGTTAGTGACTCCATCTCATGCTGCCTGAGCGTGCAGAAACAATCACACATTACATTAGCCTATGTTAGATTAAAAAAACAACAAATCTCCTTTTCCACAGGGAGAACACAGTCTCATCTCCATGGCTTACATCATTTGATTCACCGTTGTTCTATCACATTTTGGATAAATCCAGCCCAGCTAGTAGCCTCACAAGTCCAACAGTGAGAATTGTGGTAAGAAACCCTCAATACAGCGAAAGAGGAGGAAAGAGTGACATCAGTATAGAGCTAACCATGAAATAACCACCAGAAATTTTCCTCAGCAGCTCCAGATATGTAGAGAATAGGAAAAAATGGGGTCTCTGAAGGGCATTATATATCATGCTAACAAGCCAGCCAGCTCTGAGCTGTCCTTGGGAAATAGTGAAGACATTCAAAACATTGCAAACCCCCCCAAAAAAAGGAAGTCTATAGATTTTTGGAGGCAGCTTTTTAAAATTAGTTTTAAAATCTTGATTTAGCCTTATTTCACCATCTAATTTGTTTAGTCTAAGACTATTCTTATGACCAAAAATTACTTAAGAAACTCAACTTCATGTTCTGTACTCCAACAGAACACAGTCAGCAATTTTTTTGTCCAAAAGCTGTAAGTTGAGATAATTCCATTTTTTAAAGACATTGAAAGTTACTGCTTATATAAAATACTAGAAAAAAATACCACTTTTATTTGACTGACATACTAAATTGATATAAAAGCCTCCATGACAAATGTGTCATGTGTCAAAAATGTTCCTATAGAAAATGTAGAGTCTTTGTGATCTCAGAGAGCTGGAACCGGGGGAATAATTCATAATGGACTCCCACTGTCCCAGTGAGGCAAAGGGAGCACTGGTATCTGTCAGCCTCATTCTTGGAGCTCCATGGAACCTCACACCTTCACTTGCTTTCAAGTCACCAGCCATACAAACAGTTACAAGAAAGCAAAAATCACCCTTCAACTGCCCCTAAGTTAAATGAACCCACAAATACATTATATTTTGCCTTGCCTCAACTCTCAATAGTTATTTAGATAACTTGATAGAAGTTTTGGATATAGCTCATTTCCAGTGAACATAGTAGCCTAAGACAAAAATACAAAGTGAATTCCACATAGAAATGTGAGGCACAATTAATGGAGAGGAATGGAGGAAATAAGGCTTGATTGAAGACTTTATTTGTATTGTTTGAAGAGGCACACAGGAAAAGCAAATGAAGTGTTTATGTTTAACAAAACACATTACACCATGCTACTGACAGAGCTACTGTTGAGCTAAACAAACCAAGTTCATTTACAGTAAAGTTAGTGCAGTCAGAAAGGGGGGTGCAGCATGGAGATAAGGATATCTTTGCTATCTTTCAACAGGACTGCTAGCAAGACTAGTTTGGCTGCAACTCAGAACAGGACACAAGCCAATTGATGTGGCTTTTGTCTATGTGCAAGTCAATACTGCTCCTGTGATCAACTAATAGGCCTCTGTCTTTTTCCTCCTTTGAACATCAGCTTATAGTACAAAGCCATTTGAACCCTACACTTCTCCATCTATAAACGAGGAGAAGCCCAAACTTCATGGCCCTCTCAGAAAAGCACATTTATGGCTTAACCACACTAAAAATATCAATCACTATTTCAGCTTGGCAGAGTTAAAATGGTACACTGTGCTGTACAGAATTACTTCAGCATCTGGAATACCATTCTGCTTATATATTAAGTGATACATTCAGCAACCATTTTTAATTAGTCTCCTTAATTAATCTTTCCACCTTAATCCAAAAAATGCCTTCCAGAGAAATGCTGAGAAACTTTGTGCTCAGTGAAAAAGGGTAAATCGCCTACTTTGCAGAAAACACAACTGCACCCTTACAGATCCAGGTAAATCAAAGAAATCAGATGATATGGCATTATGCAGATCTGGTGAGACAAAAAGAAAAACAGATATCCTGAATACAGAGGATGAAACAGAACTTCTATCTTTACTCCAAACAGCAGCTACAAATTATTTAGTCCAGTGATTTATGTATTACAACTAAAATTTTCTAGTACACACCAACCAGTAAGCGTCACTTTTGAAAGCTACACTAACTGCTTTGCTGCCTGCAGAGCATCCAAAGCTAGGCAATCTTAAATTATTCATTTTAACAAAGCATTTGATGATTGCTCTAAACAATATTGGTCATTGCTTGGACTCTATGATATTGGAGGTCTTTTCCAACCTAAATGAATCTGTGATTCTCTTGGGTTCTGAATTCACATAGATCAGCATATGGTATTCATGCAAGTCAACTCCGTTTGACATCTACCACATTTAAACATTATAAACAGCAAATATAATCTTACCTCTCCTACCCTTTAATCAGCATACTTTGTGCTAAATACTCCACATAACTGACCTCAGGATCCTTGGTACAATGCCACCACAGCTGAAGGTGTGACTCAAAACATATGCAATTTCAAAGTGAAATATACAGGCCTAACCTTCTGTTGTGAAAATACAGATATCAAAACCCAAACAAAGCAAGTTCTCAATACTGGAGAAATATTCCTATTTCACTTCTAGCATCCTAATGGATAATACAACATAACTGACAAAATCTGTAGCCTTGGAAATAAAAACACACAACTATAGTATAAAAGGTGGCACACAAATTTGCAGTGGTGTTTTCCTCATAGCAGCATGAATGTCTACCATGAAATGAACAAGCAGTGTGTCTGCCTATTAGTAAATGAACTGTGAGTTAAGCAACATACACAGTGAAAAAAATCAACCAGATATTATCAATAGCTAGCAGGCAGAAGTTAAAAAAATTATAGAAGAGAAGACTGTGACTTGTATTACCTGCCCCTCAAAGTGGGATCAGTCAGGCTGTGCAAGTGAGCAACAGCCACCTGGTACCAGCAACCCTTCCGTGCAACTAGGTGGCTGTTGTCTGGTTATTCATCCATTTTGGCATCACAGTAGAAATGTGCAGCACACAGCATGTGCTGCAGAATTCAGACTGAAAATGCAGATGAGGTCTGATGTTGATGCAAGTCCTGAGCTCTTTGCATAAAGGATGCATATGCTTGGTACAAATCAGGATTCTCAAAGGCGTTTCCTAACACACCCATTTTCCCAGAGCAGATAAACATACAAGTATGAAACAGCTGTTTGGAAATGCAATAATTCTATCAGCAAAAAAAAAAACCCAAAAAAACCACATAAGTTGGTCTATGGTGCAAAATGCAAGTTTGATTTATGAGGTTCACTTCATATAAAGTTTAAACAATTATGCAGCAAGATACAAGCCTTCCTGCTGCCTCCCCTCCACGGCTATGATGTACAATAGCTTACAGGGTAATTGGGTGTGAAGATTTTGCAGACAGCACTCATCACGCAGGTGAGTGAGCACATAGCATAAAAAAGCAGTCCAAGAGAAAAATTAAATTTCTTTAGGTTAGTATTTCAACATTTTGCAATAGTCACATTGAACTATAATATCACTCCCATTCAAGGGGTACAGAGAAACCAATTTGAACAGTGGCTTTTTGTTACTATCTTGAATAGCCTTTGGAAGCCAAATCACAGAAAACCAGGAAATGAATTTAAATAAGAATACGCATCGTTTGGGTGACTATATTATATTTGCACAAATGAAGACAATCTTTGTAGGGGGCCACATTTTCTGGTTGATCCAAAGGAAGATCTCTGTTGAGAAATTGCAACTGTATCTCTTTAGCAGGAGCAAGATTTCAGTGGCACCAGCTCTGGTAAGCAAAGGTAGAGCTGAAGAGCATTTCAATTCACCTCTAAGTACCTGAAAAGGGTTACTAAACGTAGAAAAGCCTACTTAAGGGATATCTCTTAATTGTTTAGCAACGATGGGATAGTTATTCAAATAGGGAGAACAGTTTAATCTGCTTTTTTCAGTATAAGAAAGATAGTGATTTTTAGCTCATATATGGGGGGCAGAGGGAGAATGCTTTCAGTTGTGAAATAGCACACTAGGATCAAAAATAAAAATACACAAGAAATAGACAGAGAGGAGGGCTGCAGCTTGAAATACTTGACTGCTAATATCCAGCATGCCATTCCAGGGAGTCCCAGAGTGATTTTTAAGCCTCTTGCCCATCCTTGTAAAGAAAGGCGGGTGGCAGGATTAATCAATATCGTGCAACCCAGCTGTGACCTGACAAATAAAGAAGTCAAGAAAAAAAAAAATCCCATCGATGATCTGTGTCATTTAGCATTCGGCGGACGGCAACATCTGGGCTCAACTCCAGATGGGACGGAGCGGCCCCGCGCTCTCGGCTCGCCACAGCGCTGCTACACACACACACACACACACACAAAGCAGGGCTCCGCGCTCCTCCCGCTTTTCTCCAACATGAACAACTCCGCGTTCAAATAAGACGTAAACACACGGAGAGCTGCCTACTACGCCGGCAGGTCTGTACAACAGTTCAGCTACACCCGTGTCAGAGGGGGCTATTGTCCGGGACCAGCGGCCGGCGCTCACCGGGTGTTGGCGTAGGCGGTGCCAAGAAAAATAAAATCACTGCGAGTCTCTCCGATCGCTCCGCAAGCCAAACCCGCGGGCTTCAGAGCCCTGCACCGGGCAGAGGGGAGCAAACAGGCGAGGCAGTGCGGCTCCCACAAGCGACACTTTGTCTGGCTTCCAGCGAAGCAGCGACAAAACCCCCGACGCGCGAACAATGCCCGCGGCCCCGTCGCCGCTCTTTGCCGGGCCGCCGGCGGACACCGTCTCCCACCGGGTCGCCGCTCTCAGCGATGTTTTTAGGTTGCTTTGTTCCCCGTGAAACGCCAGCCTTTTCACCCAGCGCCGGCGGGGAGAACCGAGCGCCCGCCTCGGAGACTGGGGACCGGCCCCTGCCCCATCCCCTGGCAGCAGTGGGAGACGCCGGAGCCGCGGCTTGGGCATCGGCCGCCCTTTGTTGTGCCCCCGGGAAGGGGCCGCACCCCCGTGCCCTGACGGGACCTCGGCTCCCACCGCAGCGCCCACACGGGCAGGGCGCTGCCTTCGCTCCAGGGGGAGACGGCAGCAGCGCCCCGCGGGGCGAGCCCGCTCTGCCCGGGATGCGCTCCCCGCCGGCAGCGCCTCTCCTCGCCCCCGCGCTGCCCCGCTCGCCTTCTCTTTCACTCACCCACGCCGTACTTCTCGTGCTCCGTGGGTATCCACATGCTCGCGGCGTGCGAGCGCCCGTTCCCCCGCCAGCCCCTCCGCCGGGAGCGGCGGTGGCCGGCAAGCGCGTCCGCTGCCCGGGGCTCCCGCCGCGCTCAGCCGCGGCTGCCCGGCCCCAGCGGCAAAGGCATTGTTCGGGCGGGCGGACTGACTGAAGCGCGCTCGCCGCCAGCCACTTATATTCCCCGTCCCGCTGCACGCCGGGGAACGTAGTGCCTCGATGCGGCCGCGCCCCTCGCCGCCCGCGGCCGCGGGAGAGACTACGAGCCCCGTCTGGCCCCGCGCTCCCCGCCGGGGCGGAGCGGGGCGGGGCGCGGCTCCCGGGGCCGCCCCGCGCCGGGCGGGCCGAGCGGCGGCGGCGGCAGCGGCGGCGGCGGCGGCATGGCTGAGTCCCGAGGGGCTGCGGGACCGGCGGTGCGGGGAGGTGAGTGCGCTGCGGGAGGCGCGGGGGTCTCACGCTGCGCTCCCCCGCTCCCCTCGGCTCCGAGATCCCGGCTCGGACGGTGGGACGGGGCTGGGGCAGCCGTCCCTGGGATGGGGAGCGGCGGACACGTGTGCGGCTGCCGGGAGCGCCAGGGCCCGGCGCGGTGGGGCTCGCTCGTCGCCCGTCGGAGCGGGGTTCTGCAGAGAGCCACGGACAGCCCCGTACCCTCCTCCCGCTGGTTACAGCGACGTGAGTCGCTCTGGTCCTACTGGTGCCTGTCCTTCCACGTTTGGCACACGGAACTCGGGGACGCGGAGAGTTTCCAACAGCGAGTCGGAGTGCAGAGGGAGTTGATGCCGGCAGAGCGGTGGGACGTGGGGCTGATGGTCCGGGGAGCATTTTGGCTCCTGACATAAATCTGTTTGTCAACGCACACATGCACAGACATAGTGCAAAGCAGGCGGTGCACAGCGAGGAGCACAAATGGTCCGTGGGGAATTACTGCAGGGATAAGCCAGGTGCCGTAAGCAGCAAGAACAGCAGGGTTTGTGTCCTTGTCGAGAGGTCTGTATGTCTGCACCCTCCTGGAAGGAGATTAGTTAGAGCTCACCGTGGATAAAGTGCAAGAAATCCTCAGCTACACTGGTCCTTCTAAGAGAAGCCTACGTGTTTTGAGGCAGGAGCAGTAGCCTAGGTTATATCTTCTGGTCCTGTGGAAAGGCACAGACAGAAAAAAGGGAGAAAAACAGTGATAATGATGCTGCTTTGCAGGGCTTACCAGATACAAGTTGTCTATAAAATGAGTATGTCTGGTTTTAGAAAAGTGTTCTCCAATGAAATCAATATTCTGAACTGGTATCTAGAGATTTTATGGGTTTCTTTGGTTTGATCCAAATGAAAAAAAAATAGTTTAATGTTTTTGAAGAGAGTAGCTTTCAGTTTAGGTTGACTTTAACTTCTACTGTCAAGTCATTGATAGTGTGAAGGACACAATAAAAGGAAGTCATGTACAAGCAGGCAGTTTCAAACCTAGAGTTAGAGCACTTTTATTCTGTGTTTGGGCCTTTGATAGTGAGTGGTCTTTCAAGTGACATTTGTATTGTTTGTCTAGTGTGTGCCCTTATTCTATTCATAAAAGTAATATCAATTTATGCTAGTAGTTAGAGCAGTACTCTTGCCTTTTTTCTGTGTAAGAGTATGTTGGCATGACCCTCATACATGAAAAGCCTTTTAGAGCATTGCCACACTGGTGTAATTGCACCCAGAAGCAAAGCTCTGCTGTTTTAACTATTGGAAAGAACATGTGCCTGAGTCTGTGCAACTCTTCTGTGTATACATTGGTCTGTGGACTGCTAGAGATGATGAGGTTACCCTGAGGTTTTTTCAGATAACTCTTGTAAAGATATTGGCACCAGTTCAAAGAAAAAAAGGAATTTTTTGGAGGAGAATGGAAATTCAGAGGCCTGTGCTGTTTTCCTTTTACTGAGCACAAACACTTGTTGAAATGACTAGTGGACTTCCTCTGTCTTTGCTCCCAAACTCACTTTGCATTTCCTGGCAGATCATTTGGAGTCTCTAGGTAATGAAATATGTAAAAAATCACTGTTGAGAATCAAAATAATAGATGTCAGGCTAAATTAACTTTTATGTCAGCCTATAGACTTTCATGTCCATCCATGTGCTTCATCTCCCCGTAAGACAGGTCTGCCAGCATGCTGGCTGGGAGTCATAAAATTTTGCTCCAGCCTTGTAACTGCTGTCTCTCATGTTAACCATGACTGACTTCAGCATCCACAGTCTTCCCTTGGACAAAGGCAAGAGTGTCCAATTGCTCAAGCAGCCTTTTCAAAATTATTTGTTTGCCACACACTTACTTAGGGTCAAGAGATCTTAAGAGTATAAATCACATTTTCAATGGGCAAATAAATACCCCATCCTAATATTTATTATTTCTCTGCCTCTGAACAAAATCTTTAGTCATTCAGAGGTTTAACTTGTACAAAACTATTCTCTCTAGAAACATGTCGTATTTGCATGTGCACCTGAGGTGTGTCACGTACTTGGAGGCAGCATCTAGGAAAATTAAATAATATACTATTTCCTGGTTTGCTGATTCTATTTACAGAAAAGCCTGTGGTTTTATATTCTAATCCAGGACAATGTTGCTTTCTAGTTAGTTCCTTCCAGCAGCCTTCACCAAGTGGCTTTTAATAAATATATCTCTGTACACAGTACAGTTTGTTCAGTCTGCATATCAACACTTCTTACAGCATCTGTCAAAGGATTTTAAAATAAGTATTTTTTCTGGAAATGTGTCTTTCATTGTTGCATCAGTAGTCTGACAGTTATAGTTTTCCTACTCAAGGTCTTCTTGTGCTCAAGTGCTTTTGAACACGTGCTGCTGGGGTGCACCATGTCCAAGCACAACATGTTTGATTCCTTCCATGTCTCTCTCTCATACCCCATTTTTAAGAATATTCAGTTTACTCTGGAAAACAAAAGTTTGACTGGTCTTGCACAAGTCTACTTTTTTTTTTGTTCTACCTAAAAAGAGGATATTCCAGTGAAAGCTGGTTTGTTCCTGATAGTACAGCCATTACTTCTTTGCTCAACTCTTTGAGTTCTGTTAAGGGTGCTATTAGAGCTGCGCAACACAGTGGGCTCTGGAATGCAGGGTTTTCTCTTTCCTGGTCACTGAAAGGCAGTCCCATGTACTCTCAGACCCAAAAGATTTCTCCACACAGGTTAATGGATGCATTCCTCGTTAGATTCACAAGCACTCCCATGTTCACAGGCCACTTCCTGTGCCTGTGTGGGTTCTTAAGTCTGTTTAAGTCCATTTCATAAAGTATACAAAATTTCACTATCACCTTCTGATCCCATCCACAAACACCCTCAAAAATACCATAGTACATATGATAGTCACACATTTCCCCTTTCCTCTCAGTGACAAAAGTTCCTCTTGACCCTGTTCATGTATGTGTGAGTAGTTCCTTTCATGCCATTAGTTCCCATATTGGCAGAGACAACTTACTGTCTCTTTTCACCTGCTCATTAACATTTGTGTGCAATCTACCATGTCCCTTGTTATTTGCTGTTTCTTTTATATTGAATAGTCCTTAACCAAATAACTGGTGGACTAGATGCCTTCCCAGCCCCTGCTTCCTTATACTACCAGTCCAATTCAGATCAGGCTGAGTGCTTTACTGCTTTCCTCTCTAAAATATCCACAGCATGCCTGGTGGTGAGTGGGGAGCTGCTGGCTGCTCGTGTCCATGGGTGAAAACTCCAGCAAGGTGACAGAGCAGCCATTGCCCAAGCACAGAGCAGCCATTCCCCAAGCACAGAGCTGCCCCTGCTTGTCTCCTCATGCTCGAGAGACCCTCAGACCTTGGCCTCATGAGCAGCCCACGTGTATCTGCCTGTTTCTGTTTCATGGGTTTAGAGGTTTGGTGATCTTCCAAAAGATCACACATGGGGTTGCATCCTCAGTTGTTTTCCCACAGGGCACTTTCAAGCATCCAGAATACCACTGGTGATTTCTCAGGTTAAATCTTTGTGTGCAGTAGAGCATTTCAAGAACTGAGGCTTCCACTATACTACAAATTTTGGACAGAGAGAGAAGAGAGTCCATTTACTAGTAGGCATTATAAGCTCTGTAAAGGATGCAGTTTAATCATTGTGAACTGAACAATTAGCAATTACACCTGGAGGACAGGTTCACTAATTAATTCTGGAAGTGCAACACAATTTATTTTAATATGACTGCCAGAATGGATCTCCTAAAGCAGTATTATTTAAAAATGTTTAAAGAGCCCTTTCTGTGATTTTTAATTAAAAATCCAATCTCAAAGTAATTTTAAACATTTACCTGATAAGCAAGTGGATCTTTTGGAGGACTGGAAATTACTAAATTATTGTTGTAAAAATCACCTTTTATGTGCTTTTCTGTTTGAAAATTGAAAAGGCAGAATCCTTTCATGTAACTGTTGCAGTAATATTTTAGAGGTTTTAGCCTTCACATCACATTTCTTAAATAACTGATGATGGAAGAATATACAAGTGAAACTAAATATTTCATTAAACAGGTCATAATGGCGTAATAAAATAAGTGATGGATTGTATTGGTTGGTAATAGAGATCTGAAGTGCCCATGATTGCTACCATAATTTTACAAATAATTGTGTTGTAAATGTGCAGTGTATTTTACCTGAAGACAAGGTATGAAGGCATAATTTCTGTTAGCACAAGGCATAGGATATGTTGTACTCCCCAGAAATACCCAATAAAGACTTGCTATTTGGTTTTCTCTGAATTCAGAAGACTTTCCTAGCTTTAAAGCAAAGGTGGACGGCTTTTATCCTTGTATTTCATTCTGGTATACTAAGCGAATTCTTGCCCTCTAGCAGGTAAAGGCTTTGATACATGAGCAAACTACACAGTATCAGCTCCTCCATACTCTAACCAGAGCTTGTCTAGAACTGAGCTGCTGCAGACTGCCTGGTGAGCAGGTACAAGGCTCAAACATGGTAACTTGTTTGCTTGTTAAAGCCTTCAACTTCTTTGAAACTTTGCTCAGTCTTGCAGTTACCTGCAAGGGAGGGAGTAAGAATGAGTGGTGTTTCATCAGTCCTCAGACTGATGAGGACCTTTAAACTGTTTCTGTATGGGAAAATATCTGGTTCTTACCCCAAAAAAGTGTTTCTCATCACTTGAACAAATAATATATGTGGACATGCTTTATTTAGATGTAGAGGTATAGGCTAGAGAGGTACTTCAAGTGTTTTGAATGTTCTGAGTGTAACACAGATGCCAGGATAATTTGTTATGCCTCTTGAAACGCCTTGTTCACTGCTTTGTTTTTCCTGAGGAGTACTGGTTTTCTGGAAGAGCATCGAAGTTGTAGATTCTTGTCAGCAATGATGACTGCCACAGGGTCTGCCTGTGGTATAAACAGGGCTCAGAGTTCACCCTTTGAGACTTCAGCCAGCTTTCTTGATGAAGGGATGTAGGATTTAAACTAGCACATGCTTGTGTATATGAACAGTAGGAAAAGAAGAAAAAACTTAATTTTTTTATTATGAAATTGAATGAATTTGAATGAATAAATGAAATGAAAAATGAATAATTAGGAAATTACAAGCGTTAAGTATTTTAACTTCAGTA
This sequence comes from Agelaius tricolor, assembly GCF_023055355.1. NCBI lineage: Eukaryota > Metazoa > Chordata > Aves > Passeriformes > Icteridae > Agelaius > Agelaius tricolor. Next base: position 43,507,556 of record NW_027269263.1, read on the forward strand.
TAGGGTAAATTTGTCTATCCAAACAGCCTTCACAACCTTTCCCAGCCCTGTGTGCTTCCCTCCACCATGTCCTGTCCTGAAACCTCTGCTAGAACTCTGCAACTTTGTGTGACCATTTATATCCTAAAACTGCAGCTGTTCCCAGTCTCTCTCTGAGGTTTTTGCTTCACATTCTCATCCACAAACTCCCAGCAGGCTGAATCTGGGAGAAAAGCCTAAAAGCATTTGAATGTCTTTCTGTGGGCTTTTTAAAGTAGCTTTAAATATTGCATCAATAAAAGCCTCACACAATGGAGGAAAGAACATGACATTCAAGAAGCGGGAGAAAAAAAATGTGGTGAGTTTTGTACAACTTTAAAGCAGGTCTGTGCCTCTGAAGAGCTGGGCACATCATCCTGAGCAGTGTCTCACTGAAATCAGGGAAATGTGTTTGTAAAAGTCCGGGTTCTTTGCAGAGTTATTGTCAGTCAATAATTAATTACAGTCACTTGAATAGGAAAAGACTAGTGTTCAATGACCTGATGATTGTTGTATTAAATAATGCATTAGTCAGTACCACTAAAACCACATAACCAGATTGAAGTTGTCCTGTGGCATCTCTGCCTGTGCTGGGGGGCAGGTGGGAACTAGGTGCTCTTTTAGGTCTCTTCCAACCCAAACAATAGCAATACATGTTAACTTTTAGTGTTTCCATAGGAAATGGTATAGCTGCAGTAGTCCAATCATTGATCCCAAGACCTGATTTTCCAGCAGGTGTTTCCATGATCACTGCTTGTTTGCCATTCTGTCCTAATATTCTACTGTAGTAGACCTTTAAGTTAGAAATTGTAGTAGATATTTTGTCAGTAGCTTCAGTGGTCCACAAGCACCTGTCTGTTCTTTGTAATACATTTCAACTGTGTTTCCTGAAACTTTCCTTTTGATTTTTTTGCCTCTTGTTTTCACTGGACACTATCTTCCAATTGGTCATTTCTTTTAATTTTGTGTATTTTTCTCTGATATTTTTATGGCTTACAGGCAGTGGCCAGTGTGAAATGGCCCAGCTGTTTCTTTTTGATTCTTGCTCATTGAGATGTCATCTTCCCATTTGTCTTTGGAGACTCTGTACCCACAGAGTAGCCACTTGCCCTATGTAGTTGTAGCAGGTTAAACACCTTCTCTTTATCCCTCTGGTATAGGAGCTCTATAACTTGACATGCCATCTATTTCAGCCTCATGATTTTTTGTGGTATGTTGTGGCTCTGTTACCTGAACAAATGATAAGGCACAGTAGATAAAGGTGCCACAGTCCCTGCAACTATACTGCAGGGTTTGGCATTTCTGCTCACATGAAATGAGTGCTCCCACACTGAACAGCCCCTTGGTTTAGACCCAGGCATTTCTGTTAAGGGTTGGGATGCATTTTTCATATACCTGAGCTCCAAACAAATCCTGTTCACATGCTCTGAAACTGATCTCTAAACCCAGCCAATGCACAAAGCAGCTGGAGAGTGACTGGGGGCTGCAGGACTCCTGTGAGGGTCAGAGCTGTGCAAGAGGAGACACAGGGCTGGTGGGCAGCACAGGGAAGCTTGGCACAGCACCCTCCCACCTAGAACCTCGTGCCAAGCTCCTGGCATGTGCCCCAGGGTATGGATGTGAGTCCCATGGTGGAAGTGCACAAGGCTCACAATATAGAAACAGCAGTGGTTGTGAAACAAATGTGTGCAGTTCTAAGTGATGCTGCTGCCAGAGGAGCATTTTGCTAACATTTGTCCTGACCAGTGTGCCAGCACTGAATTTTATTATGACTCCGTAATGCATGAATAAATGAGGTAGAGCTTTTTCTCTAAAGGCCATCCTGCTGTGTGTAAAAAGACCATCCTGCTGGAGGTTTGAATTTGTCTTATACAGAATGAAAACATGCAGTCTGTGCTGTATTTTTATTATTTATTATTACTGTACCAATTTAATGTTCAGGAGCCTGCATGTATTTATACAGTTAGTAAAATAGTGCCTGAAAAATATGAACAACTTGTTTCACTAATTCTAGCGTTCTAATTCTGTTTCTTGATGAAGTTAATTTCAATTATTGTATCATCCATGTCCTTGAGCTACATTAGTAGTATCAGCAAGCATGTGTCATACTTAGGAGGCCAAGATCTGTGTTATATGGTTAATGAATGCATGGAGGTCAGTATCACAAAAATATTTATTTCAAACTCTGGTACAAAGTCAGAATACGCTCATAGAAATTTTATATAACTTGCTGTGAGATGTCTCTGGGATCTATAAGACATAATTATTTGAGCTCTGACCTAAAAATACTTTCCTCTCAAAATAATTTTCAAAAATGTATGTGTAAAGAGTATAAATAGTGGATTATTTGAAGTACAATCAAAGCTTTGTTTTCCTGAACCATGATATCAGGCTGAAGTATGTTGATTCACATCACTGCACACTATAATGAACTTTCCCTTTGAGCCACTGTTTTTCCAATTTGAATACCAGTTTATGGAGGTTTGATTCTAAAAGTAGAAACCACTGATTTTGCTACTTTTTCTTGAAAAGCTGCAGTTCATTGAGAAGGCAGCAACAGACCACAGAGATTCTGACATCACAGGGCCTCTTCTTCATACAGATTCTTCATTAATTATAAAATTCACTTAATTCAGCCTTGAAGGCTCTCTGTGTGTCAGGAAGCTCAGTCAGAATATCTGAGAGAGATTTCAGCCTGTTCTGTCAGTATGACACCCACACACACAAGGATGCAGGAACGAGACCTCTCAGGATGCATTTTGAGGTTAGTTCTAATTTGTATGAGTCTGAAAAAATTTAAGTGCTATTTAAAATAAAAGTTTCACAGTATTTGCAGTTGTTTTTTTTTCACATAGTTGCCTTTTTCAAGGAAAGTCTACCAGTGGAAAAGTTGTAAACCCTGCAATGCAAATGTTTTAGTTAGGAGCATGGCAGAAATTCCCATCATAATGACGTGGGGGTGTCAGGAACTGCTAAAGCAGGCTTTATGTTTTTAAGGCAAATCACACAGCCTTTCCTGTAGTTACAGAGAGTAAAGCAATTGTTTTAAAAGACCAAAAGGATAAACGTGCTTGGAAATTGAATCCTGTTAGAGGAAAAGAACATGTGACAAGAAAAGGAAAATCCTTGTAATAAAGCATTATTGATCACTGCTAAATGATCACAATAAAAAGAAGAGTAAAGTATTTAACCTGCTTTACATAGCAATGCTGGCATGGAAGTTACTAGGCTCAATACAGTATTTTTAAAGGCACTGCAAAGACAAATTATAGCAATGAAGTATTACTGTCTATATTAAACACATTGTTAAGACCACTCCTTTCTGGGAGAGCTAAGGTCACAGACACAGAATATGTAAAGTAAGACATGCCTTTTTCCAGCTTGCTGCTCTTTGCAGAGGGTTAAGCAGAACAGTGGCAGTGGTAACATACACAAGTACTACGTTTGCATATACATTTTTTTACTTGTGATGCCTTCCAGTAGGTATTTTTTAACATTTTTTCAGTTATGGTCTAGAGCACCTTGACACAAAACTGTGCTCTTTTTTTTTCTCTTCTTTTTTTTCCCAGGAGTTTTCATATGAAAATGATTGAAATGATAGAAATGAAATGATAGAAATTCGATCTTTATACCTTAAATTTAAACAGCATTGTTTATGCTTTATTATGATGTCTCTGGTATGCCTTTTTACTAAATAGCAAGTTTAACAGAAAAAAGCTGCTAATTTTTGTTAGATAGATTTGGATGATACGTACAAAAGAAGAGCCTGGATGGTCCCTTTTGTCCTTCCATTTCAGATTCTTCCGTTGGATATTTTCTTCATCTTCCTTGTAACTCAACATTCTGAGTTTCAGGCTACATAATTACTTTGTTAATCTTTCCAGATAATAGTCTAGGGTTTAATCATTGCTTCTAATCCCTTATTTTAGTAGATAATGTGGATCTCAGCTCTCCATGTCTACCAAGTCACATGATCACACTAAACAAGGAAAGGTAAACAGAAATTTTGTTTAACAATAGCCGTAAGAAATCACAGAAGCTCTAAGAAGTATAATAAAATTACTCAGTATATAATGCTGAAGTAGATAAATATTTTTTTCATATTTGTGACCAAAATATAAAACCCTGATTTTAGTTACCCTAATGTAAGTCTCTGTTATTTACCCAGGAATGAGGCATTATACAGCTCTGCGCTTGCAACAGGACCTGCTGTAATGTGTTAAATATTTATAAATTGCATATTAACATCAGCACTTAAATATTGTTATGAATACTTACTGGGGTCACTTTCATTAGTGTGTGTGTGGGCATGCATGTCCCTCTGTGTGAGAACAGTAGGTTTGCTCTGGTCTTCACAGATGTGGGGGTTTGTCTGTGCTCCAGCAGAAAGACAACAAGCAGTGGCATGTATCTGCTGCTGAACTGGGCAATAATCTAGTCTATTATTTAAACATGATCTTATTGGCAAGCACATTGGTTTTGTTTTATTAAAATTCCAGCACTTCACATTTTTATTAATCACTTTCCCAGTCCTATTCAGTTGTGTTCTGATGCCTGTGCTGCGGTGCCATAGCAACACTTGTTAATGCTAATGAAACTGCAACATCCTAAGCTCCCCGACAGAGCAGCCCTGTTAAATATGGCTATTAAGCACAGTTGTATTTCTGTTAGTTCCAGCTCCCAGCAGACACCTGCTCTGCAGAAACTCTGTTCTGAGTTATTAGGATTCAGTAACTTACAGCTTTTCTTAAAGCTGTCATTGAACTGGAATCAAATTCTCATATTCCTAGACAGCAAATGCTACAGAATATGTACAGTGTCTGTAAAACTGACAAGCTTTAGCTGTAGGATTAAGTGTTCTTTTGAAGTGCTCATTTGCATTCAATGAAAAAACAGGCACGGCTGGGACTGATTGGTCTTGGGGGAAGCTACAGGATGTGTTCTCCCCTGGAGCATATGGACATTTTAACTAAATATCATTCATAGTGTGTTAACGAGCAGAAGTAATAGGTAAATAATTCCTCATGAACTCAGACTTAATTCAACTTAATAGAAGTACTTGAGGGCTTTAATATATTGAGATAGGAGATGATTATGTACATTGATTCTTCTTTCACTAGGAAGCATATTTGCATGTAGTATTGGTGAGGACCATGACAGGGTGTTTTATTTTCATTATTCTGAGTTTTGGCTTTGAATACTGTTTATTTGGCAAGTCATTAGTCATCCATCTTTTGTGCTCTGGAAAACAAAGGAAAAATCCTGTAATCAGTGTAAAATTGTTTCCAAGAATATGACCACAAATTAGGGAATGCTGCTGTGCCAACAAATAGATGCTGCAGTGCCAAGGCTGCAAAACAGGGAAGCTGTCATGTATGTATTTCGAGTGTCAAGCCGATCCTTCTCCATACTCTTGCATCATCTCAAAAACAATTGATTCCAAGACAAAGCTTTAAAACTGCTCATTTCCTAAAGAGTTTTAAATGCAGCACTCTTTTGTGCAGAATTACCTTTAGGAATACAGGTTGGTTCCCCATTGTACTCTCTGGAGGGGTTTGGTCATTTTGGCAACTAAATGGTTTTGCCATGTGATCAGTGAGAACTTGGGGGAGGGTGCTCAGCCTTTTTGTTTTCCATTCAGCATCTGTTGGGCTGCTAGTGGGGAGTGCCAGGTTTGCTAGGTGTCTTTTGTTTTCCTGTCATTCCTTCTTCCCTTTGTTCTTTACGTGTCTAAAAACCTGTCTTTTGCTCGTTATTTGGGCTCCCGTATGCACCAGTATGTCTTTGTTGTGTTCATTTTTGTTTTAGGATCATTTCAAGTTCTTGTGCTAATCTCCTCATAATATTAACCAGCTGTATTAATGAGATAATAAACCAGATTTGTTGGTAATGAATTGATCCATTCAACTATTGGATTTAATTAGAAAGACACTTAACATTCCAGCAGATGTTCTTATTTTGTTTCATTGTCCTTGTGTTACCAATAGTGGGATATTTACATCGTAAAGTCCTCAGCCTAAGGCCTTTTTGCTGTGCCATAGACTAAAAAAAAAAATAACAGGAAACCCATAAATATGTCTTAAGCAAATTTGTATTAATTCCTTTCTCATTATTTCAATTCTCAGACTTTGCAATGCCTTGAATTTTCAAAGTATTCTTCATTTAATAATAAATCGATTAATCTGTTTTAAAATAGTTTGATTTCTTCTTCCCCAGTTAACGCCCCTTGTCTTTGGACTTACCTCCTTTTTCTTTGGACTTACCTCCTTTTTCTTTGGACTTACCTCCTTTTCCTCTGGTCTTGTGACTCTCATTCCTTTTTATCTAGTGGCAAAGCTTCAGAAAGAAGGATGTGAGTGGCCCTGTCCTCAGCATTCCCTGCAGCCCAGTTGATGGAGCTCCTCCCTCCACTTGCTGGTTGCCTGCTGGAAGAGCCTGCCACTCCCTGAGCTCTGGCACTCGGGGCACGGCTGCAAGTCACACCTCAGGGCCAAGCTGTGTGAGTGCAGAGTTCTAACAGTGAGGTTACTTCATTTACCTGAGCCCACATACCTCCACTTGCTAGTTGGAGAGTGTAATTCATGCAGCAGTGTCCAGTTTGTCCCCAGAGCTAGTGAGAGCAGATTGTTCAGATGTGCAACCAAGTAGAATTGAGCACAAGAGCTCCACAGTGCACTTAGTGTGCATTTAGTGTGTTAGGTGTGCCCATGCTGATAACAGTGGATTCTGCAAACTGAAGCCAGGGCTGAGTGTCCTTGTTAGGAAGCAGTGTTAAAATCTTAGTGGCTTCTTTTCGTGTGTGTAATGCCTTTAAAGAAACCTTGCACACTGGCAGGCTTATGCTAAAATTGTATGAGACAGCTGAGGCTGTAAAGCTGAGAAGGTTCTCTTTCACCTTACTGCTTCTCACCATGCACTCCTTAGTTTGCTCTTGCCCTCAGTGGACTCTTGTGGCAGCATTTTCAACATTCTTGAGCAAAAAGAAAGGAAGGAATGGTTCTTAATGGTAAAGAGCTGGATTGACTCATCCAAGGATTTGGCAAGCCTGGGAGCCAGCACAAGCAGAAGGGCAATGGTAGATGGGAAGGAGTGGTGGGATAAGGGGGAGAAAGTCAGGATAATGAGACATCCCTGTGCTTCTTAGTAGCAGCAAGTGGTTACACTGGGGACCATCTTTGGGGACCTTGCCTTTCAAAACTCCCATTCAAAAGCCAAATCTTTCCTTCCTTTTCTTCCTGATAATAATATCTGTTGTATTGGCTGTAACATTGCATGGCATATTGCTTTGGGATAATTGCATGTGGATTGTGCAGGTGGAGTGCATTGCCTGCCCTGCTGTAGCTGTGTTATAACTGTGTGGGTGGAACATTTACTTAATTGTGCAAACCAGCATTGGTTTGGAGCTTAGAATAATTGTATTCAAAAGTAAAAATGTTCCAGTAAGGAAAATGAATCCATTTTCATCTTGTTGCTTCACTAGCTGTGAAGATTAACTAGTCTAACAATTCTTAAAATAAAATGAGGCCATATAATTTCTATAACAGGCAGCCTTTTTTAATTTACTTTTTTTTCCCTCACTATTGTAATGGTGTATACAGTCCCTGTGCAGGGATCAGAAATCCATTGTACTGGGTATCCTGTGGGTGCTTATTAAAAAAAACCCCAGTGCTTATTCTAGTTTTGAAGGTAAATTGTTTTCTATACCATCTCATTCTCAAATACCTTCAAAGTATTAATTTCATTGTCCCCTGAAGCACTTGGTATACTTCTTAGTTTTAGTTTTCAAAGAAGGTATTCCTCTGTTCTCTTCATTCTACTAATCTACCTTTTTTAGCTCTGAATTAGGTGTTAAAGACCATAGTTTTAGCTGTCCTGTTAAAGGTTGAACAACATGGTGTCAGCTGCCAGTTCTGTGACTGAGAAAGGGATTTTCTTATTTTCTGAGTTCAGAGGACTTTCTGTGAAGCCTTTGGGATGTCCCGTTGCATAACAGTCATGCTGCTTTTCTTTTAGGCAGAGAAGAAAAACTCAGGGGCAACAACATGATTCATCCAAAATTTAATGGATGGGTTTTATAAGGCTGTCTTCTCATAGGGAGTCTCATGAGTCCTGTGCTGTCATGTGCTGTTCATCACAGACACAATAAGCAAAGGTGATATATTTTGCTGTTAATACACCTTTTATTTTCCTAAGTGGTAAACACGAGGGCCAGCTGAAGCATTGCACGAAATTTCATGTTATTTGAGCAAATTGCACCCAAAAAAGTACTATTCAATGTTAACAAATGCAAAGTAACACACAGGAGTGAAGACACAAAGAATATGACCACTGTCTTGTGCATTAACACCTGATTCACAACTTAGGAGACTGAATCATTGAAGAGAATTCAGTGGTTAATTCAATGATCCTAAAAGCAAGTGACATACCAGAAATAAAAAGTAAATATAAGAGAGTTTGAAAAAGAAAAAAATCTGTGCTGATTTAGAAACATATTTTCTTCCACTCTTGGACATTTTCAGGCTACCTCTTACCACATTACATGAAGGGTAGAGTAGAACTAGCTTTGAGTTGAACCAGGACATCAAGGAATAAAGGAAAAATTTCATAAAATCATTACAAAAATATGAAAAGTTGATGCAAGTTTTTGTCGGTGTTAAAAAAACAAGAATTTCAAATAGTGCAGGAATAAGTCAATGGTGAAAAGAAAAATAAAAGCTGCTTATCTGAGGGGCTCATATAGCCTTTGACTTAAACTCTCCATAGTCAGACTTCTGGAAGACTATTCTATTTGTGTGATTACTGTTTGTTTGCCCTATTTTTATCCCATTCCTAGGTAATTGCTTCTCACCCTTGTCAGTCAGGGCACATGCACCAGAGGGGTGTTTAATCCTTCTCTGTGAAGTTATTCTCATTGCAGTAGATTCCAAGAGAAAAGCTTGCTGCTTTTCCCTCATTTTCAAATGTCTCTGCATGTAGGAGTCTTGGAGTCTGAGAATACATCTGAGAGTTTTTATTTCCCTGTTAGCCCTAAGCTGTGCTATAGTTAACAGCTTTTATTCAGTACCTGTAGCCACTCTGCTCCAAATATAGAAACAAAATTAGCTGCTTTTGCAGAGATTTCAATATTATTCTTGGATTTATTTGTACTGTTTTGAGGTTGGTGCTACATTAGTCCAGTAAGTGCTGTGCTAAAGGCTGTGCATTTGTTCAGCTCTGTGCATTTATTCTCTTGTTCAGTGTTTTTTGTAGCAGATGAGTAAAAAGATATTTACATGGATTCCTTTTTCCTTCGCCTCTTCTTTTAAGTGCCTCTGAAAGAAATTGCATAAGCTTCTGCATTTGCCAAACTGCTCTGGTAGCCTAAAGTTATTCTCTTTTAGCATTAGCTACTCTGTTTGGGCAGCAAAAAACTTTCTCCCTAGTTTATTCCTTTCATCAACTTATGACTACAGTTAAAGACTGAGCAGTTCTGTTTTTCCAGCCCAAGCAGTTGCTATTCACAAGTACCCTTACTAAACGAGGCTCCTTGTCTAAGTGTTGTACCAGTTCCTGCTGACACACCTATCTGTTGAAAGTTGATTTATTGAGGCAGATAGGTGCTTATTTATTTGGATTTCTAATGGTTTAAATAAGTCATTGCAAGACAGCTGTACCAAAAATTAGCAAAAAGCAGTGTTGCTCTTTACTGGGTTAAGTTGAACTGGCTGACAGAATATCTTCTTCGTTCACTTGGCATCAGCAATTGCAAAGGAAATTCAGTTCTACTTTTCTCAGTAAACATGGTGTAATGCTTCTTCAGCAACAGAACTGACTGTAAGAATGGACAAAGTTAGGCTCTTGCAGGTACCACCAATTTTGCTTGGGAGATTTGACCCTTTCATGAGGATTGCTCTAGCACATGGTGTAGCCACTGCTGTTCTTAAAATAAGACAAAATGGAACAATTTCTGCAATGCCAGTTTAATAAAGAAATTTCTAAGGGAAGGGAATGAGCTGAAGTGTAGATTAAATTATGAGAAGAAAAGTGTTAGATTGTGCACAGCAGCTGCATTGCTCCAGGTAATACCATGCTCTGTGTGCTGCCATCTTTCTTCAGTGCTTGGTTTTATGTGATAAATTGAATTCAGTGCAACCCAGCCATCAGTCTTCAGGCAAGGCAGTGCCTTTCCAGGAAGTTCTATATTTCAGAAGTCCTAAGTAGAAGCCTCAACAGTTGTGCAGGACATAATATATATATATTGTTCCAGGAGCAGTATAGAGCTGATAAAGATGTGTTTCCTATGCTTTTATCCCCTTTACCACCTGTGGCTTCCAGCAGCTCCAGCTTACCCTCAGTCCCCTGGGGCACCCCCTCCAGGGAGCCATTGCCTGTGCTGTGGCTGCTTTGGAGCTCTGTGTGCCTGTTCCTCTGCCTGAACACAGATTTGTCACAGAACTCACAGGGGCTTCCCAGGTCTGCCTCTCAGTGGGGTTCTCCAGCCTTTCTTGGGTCATTTCAGTGTCTTGGTAGGACATGGGATGGAACCCTGATACATTAACATTTTTTCCTAGGAAAAAAGCTAAATTACTGTGATTTTTTAAATTATTATTTTTCAAATTTCCCTGTGAGCAAGGTACCAGACTGTCAGATTAAGTATACTTGCCAATGTATAACATATATATGTCATTTTTGTAGGGTGAAAGTTATCTAGTAAATATTAATTAAGGTTCCTTTAACCATATGAATTTTAAAATTCATGTGTGACAAAATAACAGACTTGAGAGAAGGCCTTTTTCCTAATTCTTCAGGTGTCTTCAGAAACTGATGTCCAGGAGGTTCCCTCAGAATATCAGGAGATGGTTTTGCACTGTGAGGGTGTCTGAGCACTGGCACAGGTTGCCCAGGGAGGTTGTGGAGTCAAAGCCATTTGCATGGTCCTGGGTAAGGATCCTCCTTGACCAGATGAGCTCCAGAGGTCCCTTCCAATCTCATCCAATCTGTCACTCTGTGAAGTTTCATTTTTCTACAGAGGTGTTCATGTCACTGCAGGAATCCAGAGACACAGAGCTTATTCTCCTGCTGCACAAACCTCATAATACAGGACACCCATGTTTTCAATTTTCAGCTTCAAGAGGGCAGGAACATGGGGAGTTTTTTCTGTTTACTTTTTGCTATCCAAAATTGACATCTAAAATTGAAGATACCTGTTGAAATTGGCATTTGCTTCCAAGATAGACCCTAACCCAAGACTGAGGTAGGATTAATTTGGAAAATGAACACCATTTACTTCTGGACAGCTGGAATTTGGTTAGGCTAATGGGGCCAACTGTTTAACTCTCTTGGTCAGTGTGTCTTAATGAATTTTACTAATTTATGGAAGAGCTTATGAATTTAGACCAGTGTTGTTTAAATGGGGAACACACACATGTAACCCCAGGACAGCATGTGGCAGTGACTCACCTCTGTGTGGTGTCACTTGAGGAACCTGTGTCTGGCTGGTACAGTATGGTACAAACAGGGACCATGCACCTTTCCACATGGAACATGGCTTCCCCTTGCTCAGCATCTGTACAGTTAGAAAGTGCTCCAGTGGGCACAGGCAGCCAGTGGCAGTAATCTTGACCGAGGATAATCTTTTGTCACAGAACAGTAAATTAGATGTTAATGGGAAAAAAAGGCAAGACAAATGCATATCTTCAAGAGTCAGTCAGAAAATTATAGAAGTATTCTGCAAAAAATAAAGGTATAATTAGGAAAATTAACATGCAAAACAGTTTGTGTTATACAGTCTAAATCCTTCCTGACACTGAGCAATGTGGCTCAGAGTATCAGGGAGCCACAAAGAGTGACTTCATTCATATCAACAGGTAGATTAGATAGTGAGAAGAAGAAAAGTAGGTTTCCCATCATAAAATTTCTTTAGTAGTAAGCAGAGCACTTGTATGTGACTGACTTGGTGTCAGCTGGGAGTTTCATTTGAGAAAGACACCTGAGAACTGTCCTGTGCTGACCTCCCAGTGTCCCTTGCTTGTAATCAACCTGCTTACAAGCATCTTGCTCCTTAAGTGATCCATGCAACAAAACCGAGACTCAAACAGGTTTTGTACTACCTAAAAGTACTCTGAGAGATGTAGATTTATTTACTTAGTCAAAATTAATTTCTTTTTTTAATTCTTATTTTAGATACCGAGTGTATTTTGGAGCCTCTGTCTCTGCCAGAAAGTCCAGGTGGTGTTGATGCAGTAGAAAGTTCTCCCTATGTGCCTTGTATTTTCTGCAAAGAATGCTATGTCTTAGCAGAACAAAACCAGCTCCTGAAGCACATGATTATTGAACACAAGCTCGTCATAGCAGATGTGAAACTGGTGGCAGATTTTAGAAGGTAAGGGTTATGTCATTTTAAATAAGTGTCTATGTGTGCAGGTGTTATTGAAAGCTTTGGAAAAGTAGAGGTCATCTTTTTAGAAAGACATTGTGGGAGAATTTCTGCTTATGAGCCTTTTGCTGCTGGACTGTAAGGTTGTTTTCCTATTTCCTTCCCTCTCCCTAGTGCCTAGATGTTGCTGGGACTAGTGAGCTCAGTTTTAGAATAGATGGCAATTCCTATGTTTGGCATTTTTTTATATATCCTAGGGTCTTCTCAGGTCCTATCACTGATCAACAAGTTGTGTGCAAATTAGAAAGGTGGTTTTTAGCAAAGCCCATACCAGACAATCAGCTTTCCTAATCTGGGGTTTTATTTGTGTAGGGCAAAACTATTTCCATCCCTGTACAATGTCCTCAAGCTGTGTATTGTACACAGAAGCTGCTCAGTACAGGATCTCTCACACTCTGGGATGAAATTTGTTTGTGCTACTGTGACAGTGTTCACAGGGGTCTTGAGGGAAGAGATGAGGATCTGACTCCACTTCTCAGAAGGCTTGATTTATTATTTCATGATACACATTACATCAAAACTATACTAAAAGAATAGAAGCAAAGATTTCATCTCAGAAGGCTTGCTAAGCTAAGAATAGAATGGAATGAATAACAAAGGCAGCTGTCCCAGACTCTGTCCGAGCCAGCTGTGCCGTGTTTGGCCATTAATTACAAACAAGCACATGAGACCAATCACAGATGCACCTGTTGCATTCCACAGCAGCAGATAATCAATGTTTACATTTGTTCCTGAGGCCTCTCAGCTTCTCAGGAGGAAAAAATCCTAAGGAAAGGATTTTTTATGAAAGTTGTCTGGGACATGCTACTTTAAGGACAGTATTGCCCCAACAAAATCACATTTAATCCTTAACTATGCTTTTCAGTACTGTGATCTGCATACAACTATGACTCCTTCTACAGCTGTGTCATTGATCATCTCACCAGGGTCACGTTTGGCTTTCTCTCTCTTAACTTCCTCCAGTAGCTGGCATGGCCCCAGCTGGCCTGTAACTTCAGAGACAAGGGACTTGCCTGGCATTTTGCTTTCCACAGTAATGTGTGGGCCAGGAGGGAGGCTAGACAATACCTGCCAGTCTGTAGATAGTTCTGCTGTAATATTTAAGTGTTAGACAGATAAATTCTCAACTAAAGTGAATTTTCTAGTAGGTCTTCTGTCACTAGTTACTAAGCCAAAATCAAGACCTTATGTCTATCAAGACTCAAAAAAAAAAAAAATGAAATAATACAATATAATTTAGGAAGAGAAATGTAAGCCATATAAATTAAATCCTTAATCAAATGTACGAGCTTAACGTTGCTTAAAATTGAAAACTGATGGTAGTTTTTGTTTGCTTTTCTGCTGAAGGCAGGCAGAAGGAGAATGTACTGTTCTTTGGAGATAGTACTAGTATCTTTGGGTAAGTAAAGGAATCAGAGCTGCTCAGTCATGGACCACCAGTCTAAGAGTGCTTGGGGGAATTATTTTACATAAATAGAAATGTATTTTAAAATCACCCCTTCAAAAAGGGCCCATTTAGATTATTTTTGCTGCTAATGCAATTGGAAGCTAGCCAAATCTTACAGAAAGTGGCCCCAGGACATGAAATGATGGAATTGTTGCTCTGAAGTGTGCTTTCTCTGATTTGCTGTATTAGTAAAATAGTCTAATACTATGCACAAAAAAGAGAATATATTCTGAAGTGTGGAACTGAGGTGAGGAAAATACAGGGTTCAACTCTGTAAAGATAGTATTATTTTTATATTTAGCAATGAGTTACAGCCAGTCTTAGGAATACATTTCTTGACAGAACTGCAAGAAGTGGATAATCCAGAAAAGACCAATGCTAATGGAAAATTTTTTTCTTTTCTTTTTAACTTTGAAGAATAAAGATAAGTTGGCATAAGGGCAGAGGGAAGAGATAAGGGGAATAAGCTTCTGCTTCATGACTTAACATGATCACTCATTCTGTCTCCCTGGAAGTATCACAAGGCATTGGTTTTATCTGGTCATTGATTATTTGGGTTAAGTCTTATGATATGAAATCCCTTAACTGTAATTTCTGTGACACAGACAGTTATGGGCAGGTGAGTTTGTCCCTGTGTTCATTTCTCTCAGTGCAAGGGAGAGACATCTATTAAATGAGCTCTTGAAATCTCTCCATTTGCACATTTATGTCCTAAAAGCTCAAGGATGACTTAGTGTGGAAGAACTACAGTTCTATTTAGCAGCTCTTTCAATGAGCATTGCAAACAGTGGAGCAGGCAGGGGGAGAAGGAAGGACTCACCTTCACTTACTGACATCTGATGATGATGCTGCTGAATGAGCCCCAGCCACGTGTGCTGGCTTCACTGTGCTCAGCTGTCTGCTGCCCCAGAGGTCAGTCCTCTCCATGTCAGACTTAGCAGAAAGAAAGATGTGCTGATTCCTTGGCTGCTGCAGGGGAAGTCCTCAAATATATTAGATGAGAATGGTAGAGGCAGTGTGAGCCACTATGGGATGTGATAGCTGTGGCAAGTAAACTTACAGATTGCACAAGTATTAAAAGCTGCAGCTATTAAAAAATGCTCTCATAATAATGAAAGCTGATTTTTTAATTATCTTTTGCCTGATTTGGTGGCACAAAATAAGAAGAAATCATTGAATAGCCTTTGCCTTACCAACTCTCACATGATTTATATCACACATGAGTATAAATTTAAGCAAGCACTTAAGCATTTTCAGATTATTTTTTATAGTAAAATTCTGAATAATTAGCACAAGAGTTGCTTGGTTCCCTTCATCATATAAATGAAGTGATGATTTCTCCTTGGTTAGATAGTAGCCTCCTAGTCCAGTGGAAATCTAATCTCAGTTGTGTTCTGTTGATGCAGCTGTAATACTAACAAAGAAAGATAGTACAGAATGGTTTTAAAAAACTGTAGTTGATGGGTTAAACTTCCAAGATGTGTTTAGGTCTTTTCTTATTCTGTCTGCTGTCTTACCCCCAGGTGTACAGGGACTTCATTCTTCTGTCTTTCTAGTTGTCTGCCAAGCTACAGCTTTCACTGTAACTCCACAGGAGACCTGCCAAAACCTCACTTTTGTCAAGTTAGTGTTTTTATTGAGTTTCAGCTTCCTGACTGCATCTTGCAGAACACAGAGCACAATATTTTGGGAATTTGAGAATGCTCTGTAATACATTTTTTCAGTAAAGATGCATCTGAGTGGCACTTCTGTCTTTAGATGTGAATAGGTCACAGTGTTTATGCAAAGCTTGGTGCAAATCTGCTTATTGAGTTCTTCACTTTGACAGCATGGTTAAACCCAGTTTAAGTGAAACTGAATTAATTTCATAAAATTGAAAACTAATGTGAAGGAAGAAAAAAGGGACACAGGAGTTAAAAAAAAGAAACAATAACACATAAGAATTTAGAGCATTAAAAAACAAGAGCTAATCAATTTTTTATTACAAGATTTTTGGTGTTTCCTTATTCACTGATCATCTCCCCCTTATTTTTAAAGCTACATTCTGTACTGGAAGAGGAGGTTTGCAGAACAGCCTATCACAGACTTTTGTAGTGTGATAAGAACAAATTCAAAAGCTCCATTAGGTAAGTATGCTGTTTGCTCACTCTCTGATGGGCAGATGATGGGATAATTTCTGGCATATACTGCTGCTTTGATCAGCCACGTGTGTCTGACACTAGGGCAGAAACCCACAGAAGTAATGTTTAACTCTTAAGCACATATCTAAACTTACCTTTACCTAGGATTACAACACATGCTTCAGCACTGTGCTGAGTGAGGATGAGATCAATACAGGCTTAAATGTGCTGTGAACTGGGGCCTGTTGCAAATCAAGGCCTGGAAGCAGAGCTGCTCATATTGTGAGATGGTGGTACCCAAAGCATAAAACATCAGTGATGGTCCTTCCAAAATGATGAGAAACATTCCCAGTGAGCTGCCTTTTCTGACGTCACCCTGCCCACCATCTGCACTGATGCTCCTTAATTCTTCTTGGACATCAGGGCCACATCCCCCTTCCTTTTCCCTGCCACAGTGCTCCCTTCCCCAGGAGAAGTCATCCTCACAGAAGCCATACAATTGTGCAGTTTCCTGTGCTCCAACACAAGTCTGAAACCATAGTTCACTGTTCTTCTGCATTGGTGTGGTGCCATATTCCATCCTTGGGACAGTGTTGACTGTGTGAAGGAAGGGTTTTTCTCAGAAGCAGCTCTGATGCATTACTCTGGCTTTCCTTTTCTAACAGAAAAACACAGTTTACCTAGAACAGATAAGAACTTTAGGGCTTTTCGGCATCTTTAATTCTCAATGGAGACCTTAAAAGACAGGAAGCAATGCATACAGCTAATGTCAGAGATGGTTAGAAAGCGGAAACTGAGTACAAAATAGATGAAAGTAATTTTTTAATTATTCAAAGTAATTTTAAGAAAAGTAGCCCTGGAAAACATGAAAGTCATTCCAAAAATCATCATTCTGTTTCTCTTACACTTACCACTCAGTTGGAAAACTGCAAATCAAGCAGCTGAAGAGCAGAATTATGAAATATCACTGAGCCTTCTCCTTCTCTCTCTCTCTCTCCTCACCCCTCCCTCTCCCTCCAGAAAATTGTTCATGTCTTAACCCATTATCTTTTGTATTTTCCTACATGCTGAGTAATTGTAATTCCTTTGAATAAAATTGTTGCCTTCTTCAATTGGATATGACCATAAATAGTAAAAAGGTTGCTAAAGATAAAATATGTGTAAAACATGTAAGTAGAAATGTAAATTAGGCAAGTCTCAATGTATGGTACTGAACAGTTGTGTATATCCACAGGTGGAAAAATATTTGATGGTAAAAGGTAATGTGAGAGATCAGAGCAAGGGGAGGATAAACCAAATTATGATAGCTACTGAAAACTAACAGTTTCTTAGGGAAATAACTGGTAGGATAAAATTAAAAGCAATTTCATATTTCTTTCATGCTGACTTTAATCTGTAACCAATGTAAATGCTAATTGTTTTATGTATCCAGAAGAACCATCAAAAAATGAATAAAACTGGTAGTGGAGAAAAGCTATGCAGGACTTTTGCCTTCATACTCCAATATAAATATGCACAAATATTTAAATATGTTTCATTATGTTATGAAATTAAAGTAACTGACTTTTTTAGGTTAAAAATCACATTCTTACATTGTTAATGTATTCCAAAGTCTTAGCAAATTATCTGTCAGTAATATTCAAAGCAGCTGCAACTTCCCATTCCTTACTCACACTTTCTAATCTCTTAACAGAGGAACAGGACAATTATTTTCTTTTATGTGATGTTTTACCAGAAGACAGATTACTTCGAGAACAGCTTCAGCAAAAGAGACTGGTAAGAAATTATTGTTTCATTTTTTAAGGTAAACACTCCAATAGAATAATATATAATAACTTAGCAGGCATTTTAAAGTGAAAGCATTTTTTGTGAGATGGCAAAATTCTGAATTTTTTTTTAAAATAATTTCCCTAGCTGCTGCACAACCATGCACAAATCCCCTGTTTATAGATTTTTCCTTGGGATAAATGTACAGGTTGTATGTCAGTGTTCTACACAAGTGGAGAATACACCCAGAACACTGAAAAAGGTTGAGTGTGCTGAAAATTTTTCTGCTTGCAAGGATCTGCCATGCATTGACACACTATCTTTCATGTAATAATACACATCTAGGGAAATTAGCAAACTAGAACTTGGTGTGAGATACTGTGAGCAGAGAAGGTGATACTTACCTACAAAACCTTTGAGCAAGCTGTTTGTGTGCATTCTCACTCCCTCTCCCAGATTTCATTAATTCACAGTCTCATACTCACAAGCACCATGGTGAGTGAGGGGAGGGAGTCTGGCCAGTATTGTTTCTGTGAGATGCAAAGGACATGAAATGCCAGCTCTTGGGTCCACATGAGCCATTCTGGTTCTTCTTGCCTGATGGCACCCTGTGGACAGACAGTACTGTGGACAGACCTTGCTGAACTTTTAGGCATTGTCAGTTCTGAGTGGATGGTCCTTCAAGTTCAACTCATGCTGACCAGCTTCCAGGAGTCTTAGTCCAGATTGTTGGGCAGTGGGATTTTTTCTGGTTTCTTGTTTGAAATACGTATCTGGAGTCTGGTTTTGCTGTTGGGCTAATTTAGAAATGAATGTTCCATGGTACATGGCAGCCTTTTTGACAATCTCCTCATGCTAGGATGCAGGAATTCCACTGAGATGCACAATACCCTGTGTCTGTACTGTTAGATGTTAGAGTGCAGGCCTTGGGGTCTTTACATTCCTCAGTTTAGTGCTGGCAGCCATGTCCTGAGAATTGTCAACACGGGCCTTTTAACCCTTTGTTGTGCTGTTTCCTCTGGTATGTTTATATTACAAGTTTGCACCCAAGCAGCATGCAAATGAAGACACAGTAAGTGATGTGCAGAATCAGAATGAAGGAGAACCTTACAAAACCCAAATGCTAGTCCTAGGGAAATTGGAATTGGCAGACAAAATCCAGTTGGTTCAGCTACTCTGTGAGTGCTATTCCTGTTTGCTGGCAACAGTAATATTCTTCAGTTTGAAGGACATGACTAGTGAATCCCTGATACTGGAGGAATATGTACAAGTCTTACACAGCTTTCCATAGGATCCCAGCTCCTGCAAAGGAGAAATTCTGGTGCTAGTTCTTCAACTGGGGATTTCCCATGGAGTTAGAGTTATCTGAGCTGAAACCTGCCTTCCTATATAGGCCCACTGGATTAGCATGGATTCAGAAAACCAGCTGATGCAGTCATGCCTAGGATGCTTCCCTTCCAAAGCTGTCTGGGATCAGTAAAAAAGGTTTGTCTAGATCAAAATCTTACCCTTGACAGCAGCTAAGTGTCTCTGGTATTTGCTGTCTTCTGATCTAGTGGTGATCCTTTCCCAAAATACTCACTTTGTCTCCTGCAATTGGCAGCTCAAAAATTTCTGAATTCAGTAATATGAGCCTCCAACTCTCAACCCACAACAACTTCCAGGATCCCCACTACTTGCAGGAGTGAGTTGTGCAGCTTGACCACACACTGGGAGAGAGCCTTCTATTTGGTCATTTTGAACCTGTCATGTCACACCTGGCAGGTTTTTGTATTAGAAGAGATGGTGAAGAATTTGTCCTTAGTATTATCCAAACCATTCATAACTTGTCTCCTGATTTATCTGCCTTACATTATGTCTCATTAGTCCTGTGCTGGACTGCACACTCATGGCAAAGAAGGATAACAGCATCCTGGGCTGGTTTAGGAAGAGTGTTGCAGTCAGGTCAAGGGAGATTGTCCTTCCCCTCTACTCAGCACTGCTGAGACCACATCTGGAGTGCTGAGTCCAGCTCAGGGCTCCCCAGTACAAGAAAGATATATGGACTTCCTTGAGCAACTCTGGTGCAGGGTCACAAAGATGCTTAAGAGACTGTGACATCCTGCATAGGAGGAGAGGCTGAGACAGCTTGGACTGTTAAGTCTGGAAGACAAGGCTCACAGGGGAACTTAGTGATGTATATAAGTACTTGATGAATGAAAAAGGAGTCAGATTCTTCTCACCTGAGCCCACCAACATGATAAGAGGTAATGGGCATGAATTAAAAATCAGGAATTTCCCCCTGAAAACAAAGAAACACTTTTTTTTACTGGGAGGGTGGTCAAACACTAGAGCAAGTTACCCAGAGAGGTTGTAAACTCTTCCTCTGTGCAGACAGTCAAAAGAAAATTCAACACACTCCTGGGTAGCCAGGTAGAGGTGACCTTGCTTGGGCACAGGGGTTGGACTTGTTGCTCTCAAGAGATTCTTTGCAACCTCAATGATTAGGTGATTTGAGGTTGAAGAATGCTATTTGGTGGTTCTTCACAGTGCATCATTTCTGCACTTCTCTGTATTTTTTACAGTTTTCTACAATCCTTTTGGGTTTGTGAAAGACACCTTGAATTTAGCATGTGGGCATGCAGTATCATAATGATATCTGCTTCCCAAGTGTATATCATGTTTGTGGCTTTCAGGGAGGAAAAAGGGTTGTGATGGAGCATGCAGCTGATGTTTTCATAGAACCATCTTATTACAAATAATACCTGCTGGCTGCTATAAATTGGAGGGAATTTTTTTTTTTTTAAGGGCATTTGTTTCTGATTTTGTGGGGTTTCTTACTATGCAGTTCTGTAACCAACTAAGCCTTCTTTCCACTGCAGTGCCAAGGGCATGAGGAGTCTGTTGGCAGGTGAGCAATCTCATCTGCTCTGCAAGTAGACATTTCCTAAACTCTGGAATGAGTGGAGAATTGAACCCAAAGCAAGTGCTGGTTTTGTTTACAGAGTAATTAAATTAGGAAAGAAAGAAATATGCATTTTTATTATGGTGCAAAATAGTTTCCAGTTATCACTGTTTTGAATTTCAGAATTGTATCCTCAGTTTTTACGGAAGGATTTTGTGAAATGGAGCTGCAGCTGTAGTTGGGGCTAATGGAGCCACTGCTTTAGTTACAGCAATAAAGTCTGTTTATTTTTTCATTTCCTTTTGCTGCAATCTGAGTGTTGACTTGCAAGTTAAATAGATATTTTGCTTTGTAAAGCCTTTTACCTCCAGACAAGTCCAGCAATTAAGAGTGAACTGGCAAATGGGCTCATGTGAATTGCGTAGAATAAAGACCAGAACCATACAACTTCTGGTGATTTTTCTGCATCCTTTGAATCCTAACTGCTGTCTCCAACAGCAAGCCCAAACAAGGACAAATGCTGTCTTTAAAATGTGCTGCCTGAAGCATTTCATTCTGCAGTTTTGAAACTCCAGTTTAGGAATATTTCAGGCTGTATTGCAGCAGGGAGCTAGCCAAGGTGGATGTCATGCAGAGACATAATGGTGATTGTGATGTATTGAGAGAGGCCAAGGAATGAGCCTGAAGTAGGTTAGAGAGCACAGCTTGCTGAAATAGCTGACAAGGCTGTGAAATACAAAACAGATACAGTCTTTTGGAAAAACACAGTCTTGACAAAGATTTCGTGGTTGTGAAGCACTACCAGGCAAGGAAGTCCTGGCAGCAAAACTGAGGATACATGCAGGGGCAGTGTCAGTAGAAGGCACCTGGGTGTTTTCTTTAAATAAAAAAACTAACATCCCCAGACCTATTTTTTTTGAAAATACATACTTCCTACAACAGCACTGACCTTGTCCTGCTGTCATGCATACAGATACTCACCCATCGTCTGACCGGTAGTTTTAGGTGAAGGAGCTTCTCTTTCTCCCAGTAAGTGAAGATCCCAAAGAGGAGTCACCAAGACTGCAAGCTGTACCAGCTTCCCAGGAAGAGCTGTTTGTATGATCCCCAGTTTGTCACAATCTGAGGCTGAGACAAGCTTCAGGAGGTTGAAGTATACACTGGGAGGGGTGGAGATGTTAGTCCAGTTTAGTGTAATGCAACATCAGGAGTGCTTGATGTATGTGCCACAGCTTCTTACAGAAACTGCCAGGGCCGTGTCCTCTATTAGGAAAAAGCCCTCCAGGTTGCCTGCAATTAGCTGTGTAGGACTGAGTGTGCCATTCCTTGGGGTGTTAGGTGGTTACCCATAAACCTGCTCATTGATACCAGAGGTAGAGCTGAATCACAGGTAGAAACATTAAATTGATACATTTTATACAAAATTATTTAAATAGTTGCATAAGATCTCACCATGGACTGTATTTATTTCCATGCACCAGGTATGTAAAGTTAAGAGAATTTTACTGGAACTTAGCTGGGACACATACTGCCTTTGGAAAAACTTGGAATATCTGTGAGAACCCACACTCAAAACATACTAACATCTGGTTTGTGCCAGCAGCACATTTCAATTTTATGTGTTCATTGTTACAAGTAAGGATAAATATGTATAATAAACTTATGTGATGGAATGATTTTATGATTATGGTTTTGTCTGAATAACTATATCTGTTCCTTTTCATAGAGAGAAATTCTAGAACAGCAACAACAAGAGAGATATGACACAAGTTTTCGTAGTATGTGTATGTTCTGTGATCAAGAATTCACAGGAAACAGGTTTGTTTATTGCCCTGTTTGCTTTTGTTTTATTTTGTGATACCTACTCAGCATGTTTGTTTATGTTTTCAATGTCACTGAACCAGTTAAAGCATAATGGTAGGACTCAGAAGGTAGAATCAACTTTAGGGTATAGTTTACATATTTCTTATGTTACATAGATCCTGTCCTACTTCTCAAACTTTTTTATTTATTCCAGTGCAATTATTTCTACTACACAGTATGCTGGAGTTGGGAACAAACCATTTTAAAGAGAAAATTTTTTTTGCAACTGTTTTAGTGACTAGGACAGCTGTGTAAGCCAGTGTGATGGTTAAAAGAAATTTTATCCAGTTGTATATTTTCTTGTTTAAAGCTCACCTATCTGGTGTGAATTTGAATATCAAATGAAAAAGAGGAGAGGAAAATTAGAGTGAGAACAGAGGGCTTTACAGCATCAGTCAAGTGTGAACAAGAATTGCACATAAGTGCATGGTCCAAAGAAACTTTGTTTATTCAGAGTAAATCAGTTTCATTTGCCTGTTTGCATGGGTAGTTCTGGTAATCTGGAAGGGTAGAAGCACCAGGGGTCATTTTCCTGCAGGTCATCCCAATGTTCTGTGAGTGTCCTCTTTACTGCCTGGTGACAGTAGAGGAGCTTCATCCTCTGCTTCCTCCTGAGTCTGACAGGCAGAGTGCATGGTTGAAAATCATGCCTGGACAGTGATAAAACCAAGCATCAACATTCAGATATTTCTTTAGTGCCCAAAAGCAGAAGCTGAGGGATATAGAGAGGTTGGGCACCTAAGGAATTAACCACTATATCTCTGTCAGAAGAATATCTTATTTAGACATCCATTATGTTTATTTGTGTACACTTTTGAGTGCCCTTCATGTTGCTGGTGCTGTGTGAAGCAATATTGATGTAAAAGCACATTGCATCCAAGAATTTATGCTCTGCTAACCAGCAGAGAGAAGTCTGACAAAGGGCTTTTTAGAATGATTCTCAAGAGGGTTGTTTGAAAAGTGATTTGTTTATACAGGGTAATGAACGAGCTTTGCTAACAGTGAGGGTCAAAATAAACTATACTGTAATTTTCATTTAAAGGATTATATTTCATGGATGGAGCAGTTGAAATGTTACTGAACATTCAGCAGAGCTGAAAATGAAAAACTTCCTGTTTCAATAAAATTGCATTCTTTATTTCCTAGCAGTGGCAGCAAAACTATTACTGTTTATTTAACATTGGCTTTTATGCAGTTTTAGAGCCATTGGTGCATTTTAAATCAGTAATTGAATAATTCTTATATATATGCAAAAATATGTAACATTCTATTTGAATGTTTTTTGTAGATCTGTTCTTCTCAATCATATGGCAAGAGAGCATGCCTTTAACATTGGGCTGCCAGATAACATTGTGAACTGCTATGAATTTTTGGCTGTATTGCAGAGGAAGCTTGACAAGTAAGTGGAGTTTTGTTTGTTTGTTTTCAATAAACTTGGGTTGTATTTCTTTTAACTTGGAAATAGTAGGTAAAAATGAATTCCACATTTGTGGCTAGTTAAGAAGAAGCAAAGAGAGCATGTAAGTTTATTGTGAGTCTTCTTAGAAGT
Source organism: Agelaius tricolor (assembly GCF_023055355.1). Taxonomy (NCBI): domain Eukaryota; kingdom Metazoa; phylum Chordata; class Aves; order Passeriformes; family Icteridae; genus Agelaius; species Agelaius tricolor. The sequence continues at coordinate 43,531,619 of NW_027269263.1, forward strand.
CTTTTTGTGGCCTTACTGAAAGCCAATTCCTAACAGTTAATAGTATGAAGTCAAGTGCTGTATTTCAGTTAGGTGTTGCACAGTTTGACATCAATAAGAGCACATGCCTTTTTCTCATAACTGTTGGCATTATTGTTCTTTCTCATCATGACAAACTTTTTGCTAAACATCTCCTTAATTGCTGAATACAGAGTCCTTGTTCCAGTCTTCTTTTGCCTCCATATACCATTACTGTGGGATGTTTGGTCTCTCCCTTTTGTACTGCTTAGAGAGCAAACCCAGAGCAGAAGGGGACCAGATGCATGTTAACTTTTCCCAGAAAAGAAGACACATTAAGAATGCCTATTCTTTTATCATTGGTGTGCCAAATGCACTGAATTACCATGCTCACTGATAATTTGCAGCTCTACTGTTTATCAGTAGGACCTGAGGCTTTCAGTTCAAGGGAGTTTTCTCAAAGATGATCCTCTCTGTAGTTAACGCACATGCTGAAATTGTGTCCAGAGTAGTGGAAGGCCACTCCCCCTACAGCTAAGGATAGGCATATTAGCTATGCTAGTAGAATAGTACCTGAGAATAAATCACTAGAGGAGAAAAATCTTGTTTCAGGCAAATAAGGCTGCATTATGTATGCTGACAGAAAGCCTTCTGTACTCTTCATAGGAATGCCTTTCTCAAGTAGAGCAAACACTTTGCTGTTAGCAGGTGGAGCAAAGCAGAGATTAAAATTCATAGATGTATTCTGGCATCAGACCTGTAAGTCACCAGCAAGGCAATCTTGATTTGAAGTCTGCAAGCACAGGGAGAACTCAAAACTTCTTAAATGTCTTGAAAGGCAGAATGATACTGAGAATCTTGAATTCCTGCTCCACACAAAACATCTGAGGGGAATCTGGAGCCAAAACAGTTTTATGATGCTGGTTTAAGGCAATACATATACTTCTGTTTTGTTTGAATTGCTCTGCAAGACAAACTGTGGTAAAATTCTCATTTGTTAATGAATGTTTTCACCTTCTTAAGTAATGTGTATATACACCTAAATAATACTTTCCTGTCTATGTACATGTATGCAGGTATCTATGTGTATGTATGTCTATCTGTGAATTATATATACTTCTCTCTGTGTGTGGATATGAATTTACTTACAGAATTTTACTTAGGATTTCAAAGCCCATTGACCACCCTGGTAAACTTTCATTTGCCCTTGCTGTTGAGGTACAACTATAAAAACTTTCTGTTTAGCTAATTTAGATTGTTTCAAAAGATAAGTAGTATGTTCACAGCTTGTTTCTTTTCAATCTGAATTACAAAGAAACAATTACAGATGGATTAGATGTTAGTGTAAGTCCATGCTGAGTTACAGAGCTCACACAGTGAGCAATCAGCAGCCTTTCTGCGCCTACTTTGGGTAATCAGACTTTTCTCCCACTTTGCATATAGGGCAAACAGTAAAATTTTTTGTTATCTATATTTTTCATTTTTTGTCATTGTCATTTCTGTTTGACTCTACTGTGATCTAAGAGTATCTCGTATTTTTTTTTTTCAAATAAGCTTTCTGTTTCTTTTAGTTTGCTCTGACATGCTTAGGTTAATCATATTATATATAACTCCAGCTTATTTAAATTTATTATTTTACACTATTTTCAGTTTAACATGTTTAACCTGTTTAACAGTTTAACCTGTTTACCTTTTTATCTTAGCTTGCAGTGTTTATACTGTGAAAAAGTCTTCAGAGACAAAAACACACTTAAAGATCACATGAGAAAGAAGCAGCATCGCAAAATCAATGCCAAGAATAAAGAATATGACAAATTTTATATCATTAATTACTTGGTAAGTAGTTCTGTGAATAATTAGCAAATTGACTAAAGAGATACAGACATTATCTAGTTAAAAGTGAATAAATCCAAACTAGCAATTAGTATAAAGGTCAAAAATCAAGTGAAGGATTCTTAAGAAGTATGCCCATTTATGATGTGATATTCTGGATAATTGTCAAACTAAGCACTAGTAAACATTTTTTGTTGAGATTTGATTTTGAGAGATGCAAGAGTGTAGCTTGAAGAGACACTAATCATCATGTCATTAGTGCTCAGTCTCTGCTTTAAAAACAGAATGGAAGGTGAGATTGAGCAATTAAGTAAATGGAGGTTTAACTTAAGGCAAGTTGGCTTCAAGCTCATTTTCTACAAACCTTAAGCTGAAAGTGCTCTTCAGAGGATAAATTAAATGCAAAGAGGAGAAAAATGAAAGACACAGAGATGAAAGAAAAACAGTTAGTTTTTAGCCTCCAGGTAGGTGTATGTTGCTAAATATTTTTTTATCTCAGACCTCTGAGAGAGTGTGCATGTGTATGTAACAGATTTTCATTTGCTGCCTTCAACTTATGAATATAGGAGCTGCTTCAAAAGCTGCAATGTTCTGTCCCAGAAATAACTATAGTTTACCTGAAGTAGTCTTTGTGCCTTCTACATGTGCTAATATCCAGGCTATAAATAGGCATTCATGACTGTTTTACCTACTCTTTCCTTTTAATTTCTCTCCATGGGTGTTACTTTAATACTGAGAACAAAAATTTATATGTTTAATGCTCTGCCAAGTCCCTTCTACCCAAGACAGAATGATTTCCCTTGGTGATATTTTATATTTTTCTTCCAAAGATCAATGATCTGAGACCTGGGGTTTTTTTCCTAGATAGTCAAATTTCACAATGTTGAAAACTGACCTGTATTTGCTGCACAGTGAGGAAAAAGTTGTGAAGCTGTGTAGGGTAGATGTTCTTAGATCCTCAACAGAACTGAGCAGTTACTTCTCCTTTGGAAGTTAACAGATTTTCATTTCATATAATTGTTTTAAGTGATTTTAATAGTTTCTTTCTTCTCTGCTTGTCCTGCATGTAATATTCTGTTTTCAGAACTTGGCATCTTTTAAAATTATCATTTGTCTCTCATTTGCATTGTTTAAATTTTAATCTGTTCCATCTTAGATCAGGAAATTGAGCTAGGTGACTACCCAGAATCTCTGAGAACCATGAAGCACTACTTGAGAAATCTGAGAGACATGCAGGGAGGTCATAACATGGATCCAGACACAATGGCTGTGTCATGTTAATAAGCAGAATATGCCAAAATAAATATAACAGCAAGGCTAAGATTCACATAGCTAACCTCTTTTCTCCAGTTGCTCCAAAGCTGGTGCCTTGCCCATATCACCTGACAGGGCAAGGGCTGTGGTCTGTGCTTGCTGACCCACATGCAGGTGTGCTCTGAGTGATGCTGCTGCGTGGCCCCAGACCATGCAAAGTGTTTCACAGTCAGGGCCTTGGTCCCCTTTGCCTGCAGCTGGGATTCTGGCCAGCACTTGGCAGGGTGCCTTCATGTGCCAGCCTGAACCAGCTCAGGTTCAGGTCACTGAGTAGCATCACTCAGACATGTATTCCTTCAGGTTCTGGAAATTACAGGCAATAGTAAATATAACTCAGATAAGCTATGTCAAACCACCAAAATGTTAAAAATTGGGCAGTGGGTACTGCATATGCAAGATCTGTGCCAGTACATCTTCTGGGACATACATGAATGATCACAATTCTTTGTCTGGCTCTACATGCCCTGCTACAGCCACATTGTCTTTCCACACATTTTCAGTTGTCTCCACTACAGTCTACTCAGGGGACTGTTTCTACTCGGCCCTTCTGATCCTTCTGACTATACCCATATCAGAATTTCTGACATTTCTTCTTTTAAAGAAAGAATTTTTTTTAAAAGAGATCAAAAACAGACTAAAAACTCTATCTTAAACACTTATAAGATGGTTCACTATAAAGCGTGTGTTTGCACACAGGAAATTTTTTTGAATGTTCCTACATAATGGAAAGTGTTTGCTTTCCAAACAGCCTTTGACAACCCTTTTTTTTTCTACACAGAGACAGGAAGACTAAAAGGAACAACCTCAGTTTCTTCACTAGGAGTTCAGTAGATTGGCATTTACATTTTAAGGAGGAAATATTCTGTAGAGCACATATATGCTCTACAGTAGATTATATTAAATGTGATAGGATGGATTTTTTTCAAGCTGCAGCTATATTCAGTAAATTCTTGATGTTACACAAGATCTGCTTTTTGTAATGGCTCAATGTAGTGATTTTGCTTCCTCTCCCCTAACACCTCACAATTTACCAGAATTTTTTTTTAATGTGTACTGTCAAGATTTACTCATTTTTCCCAATGAGTGTTAGAGGTCTGTCCTTCACATTGCTCTAAATGTCCAGGGGATTATACAGTTTCAAAGACACAAACATGGTTTACATATCACATCTGAAATGATTCCCTCTTGGATTTGGAGGTATTGTGTAAGTGTGGAAGATTATACCAATCCTACAGAATGGCTTGAAGTGTTAATTCAGAGAGATGAACTGGTACTGGAGTGCAAAGAACTAAGCAACAACGTATTTATGATACATAGATGTAGAATTCCTCATTTTCTTTTCTTAAAAAAAAAACACCTAATTTCCTTGTTTCTCTGTGTGTATTATCCTGTGGCCCCATGGCACACCTTGCACAAAGAACCAAGTAAAAATGGAGAGAGAAGAACTTTGTAATGTGATGCCTGCTGGAGGCCATGAAAGAATAGAAGGCAGTTTTAAAACTCTCTTATTCCCAGAGGAACAGAGGCAAACCCAGACTGACAAGACCTTCCTTTCTGTATTCATCTGATTGTTACCAGCAGCACTTTTAGCTATAGAGTATCCTTTGTAAGAAGCCCAGATGTCTATTTTCAAATTGACTAATGGCATGTATCTACAGTATGTAGCATCAGTGAATTAATACACTTATAACTAAACTAGGCAGCTGAGAAATGGTACCTGCTACTTACTAGAAAACTTTTTTCATAAAGCTTTTATTTTCCTCAAAAATAAAAAGATGTATCCTCCTCATTGCCAAGCTCTAGGTCATCACTATTATCTGTTGGGCGGCGGGGGAAGAATATTTTATTATGGGAGTCCCTTCTTATATTTAACCTCTGTTGATTTACACTGTGTATTTTTTAAAATAGTAAAGGGACACCCTTCATAAGTTGGTGATGATTCAAGATTTAATAAAATCCCCCAACTGGGGAATGCTTCATATTGAAATTCATCCATGTGGATTAACTAACGTTGGGTTAAGGCCGACTCTTGTTCCTGGTGCACCATCTCGAGTCCTGCAGCAATATAAACCAGATAGCATAACTCAGATCATCACAGCAAGGCAGGTGAGAAAAAGGGAAAATTTGCAGGGGAAATCAACATATGTTTGAAGTTTGTGAGCTGCACAGGCCTGGATCTCCATTTGCATGTAGTTTGGGAACTGCTCTTTAGGGAACACTGCTTGAGATAGCAGCTGCTGTTTCTAGTTTCTCCCATCTCTGCACTTTTTTCAAGCTGGGATGTGTTGCCTCAGTGAGGCACACAGACTTTCTTCCTGTAGAACTGCACTCTGGTTGCAAAGGTAAATTACCAGTGAGGCATTTCATCTCTGTGCATTTAGACTACATTTTGGAAGAGGAAATAATCAAACCACACACATTTGCATGTTCTCATTTTTCTATAGCATCATCCTCTCAGCGAGGTACACAGAAAGTGTTTAAAAGAAAAAGTTGTTTTTTCTTGAATATATAGTAAGGCCTTCAGGGTTTTTTTAATTATGCATTTTCTAGTGTTTGAACTATTAACAATGTCAGTCTCATTTTTTCTCTGGTTTTGTTAAGAATTTCTTGGGAATCTCTAGAGATCATTCCTGGCAGCTCTTGCATCTTGGATGAAAATGCAAAGAAAATTGAATACTTAACAAAGGCACCCTTGGTCCCAGATGCCCATCAAGCTGGAGAACTGAAAAAGTGTTAAAAAAATAAATTTAAAAAACCTGAAGGATTATTAAGAATGTTTCAAAGAACTCTTTTCCACCCAATTGCTCAGATTCAGTCTCTTGGCACTTTCATCACAGTTTTCCTAGTTATCCATTCACCATGCAATTTTCCAGTGATACAAGACCTGGTTAGCTTTTAGCTTTTTCCTTTTCTTTTTTCACCTCTGAATATAAATAGATGAGCAAAACAGAGATATCTTACAAGCTCCCTCTCTGCCTTCTTCACAGAAACACCATAAAAAACATCAGTAATAACAAAGCTCAGGCATGTTTTTTCCCTTTCACCTTCAATTAAAAGGTGAAGCTTAAGGCTGCTGTTTTGAACATACTCTCTTGTGCTGATACACTTTGAGCTGCTAAGGGGAAACATGGTGAGCATTCTTCTTCATTTTGCAGTGGTTGTGAGCCACTATCTGCTCATTAAGGTGCTAGCAATAGCAGATACAGGAAAGGAGTGTGCAGCTGGGAGAACATGTGGTGAGAGGTGTTAATGGCTTCATGATATCTCACAGTAATGGTGACATTAATGAGTCTCCCCTCTCACTCAGAGAGCTTACACACTGCCATGTAGTATCACTGAATTAATTACACAATTTTCATTCTCTAATATATGATGACATTATGTTTAGAGCTGTCTAGGGACAATTGTTTATCATTTTCCTGATAGACATTAACAACTTTAAAAATTCTCATTAAATTGTTAAATGAGAATTTTTAATATCTTTTCCTTCTTTTTCCAAACACCCATAAAGGCAATAATCATACTTGTTACTAAGAATATTGTTAAATATATTTATTAGTAGGAATATTTTAATAAAATCAATTAAAGGATTGTCTTTTTATTAGCTGTCTTTTTTTTTTTATGGGACAAGATCCTCAATTGTAATCTTTGTGAATCCTCCATAGCCATCAGGTTCAAAAATACTATTCTGATTACTGGTTAGTTTGCTTGGGTTTATTTTTAAAGACAAGAAGAATCCCAAGAAAGAAAAACACTGGCTAGAGATCACTGCTGGTATTTGAGTAGAGGCCCTCAGCTTTTTATTGCCTGTTATTTATATCTCAGTCCTGCTGAGAGTGCTTGCCATTGTGCTGAAGGCTGCACAAATGTATTGTGATATACTTCTTGCTGAAGGTCTTTAAGGTATAAATAAACAACACAAAAAGCAAAAGGAGGAGCAGAACACCATGAATAGATGTGCTTACGTTCATGTCTGAGAAGAGGAGGGAAGACAAAGTGGAGTCCATCCCAGAGCTCTGTGCCCTGGCTCTCCTGCTTTCTGGAGCACTCTGGGTAAGCTGACACCAGAGCACTTTCTGGAGCACTTCAGCTAAGCTGAAGTAGTTGCAGGGAATATTTTTGGTTTGCACTGGTACAGCCTTGGCACAGCTCTGAGTGCTGCAGCTGGAGCCTCAGGTGGGATGGCTGCATGGAGCAGCACCTGCTGCTTGAAAGGCAAGGTGGGCAGTTGGATTGAGCAAGTGAGAGGGCAAACTTGAGGTATTGATACCATACCTGGAACACCTGGGAAGTGTTGCACTGTAGGGGAATAGAACATAAGTGAATAAAGGTAGTATAGAAAGTAATCTTACCCCCTAAAGAGTTGCAGCTGGGCTAATCATTAAAGATTAGGAGCAGGCCTGACTTTAACAGGCCACAGCTGTAGGGAATAAGAAGAAGAGTGCTATAAAAGAGTGGATTGGTGGGCTGAGGGAAACTGGAGTTAGTTGGCTGCTGCAGGAAGAAGAAAGGGTCAGTGCTTGGAGGAGCTGCCTGTGAGAAACATCAAGGAGGTATGAAACTCTTGCAGTAAGGAGACAGCAATATGGAACCTTTGCAATATAATGGCAACATTGCACCACCAGTTTTCTTGAGAACTCTGCCAAACCATCTTCCTTTTAGCTATAGTGTGGGATGTGCCCTGTTAAATGATCAAAATAATTCTTACTTTAAAAATTTTTACTAAAGCAGTGTTGTATGACTACCTTTTACTCACAGCAATACTCAAGTGATCCAAAATAAGATATTGATTGTGACTTCTGAGATGTTCATTCAGTTCAGTGGCAATGTGTGATGAGAATCAGGAAATGTTTTTTTCTTTTCTTTTTCCCCCCCAGGAATTTGGAAAGTCCTGGGAGGAAGTGCAGTCAGAGGATGACCGGGAATTACTAGATAACCTAGAAGAGTAAGAGTAACTTATGTACCCATTACACAGACTTGCAGGACCATTATCTTTTGAAGTAGTTGCAGGGAAAATGCTGTGCACAGTTAGCACACAGTTTAGATTCATTTAAACCAATCAAATCCAAATTGTCCTCATTAAAAACACTTCTCAGTAATGAGAGCTATAAACTCCATATTTCAACCACAAGCTTGTTTTTTTGTTTCCTTAGAGCTCAAACAAGGGCCTTCTGAGTTTGTAATGATGTAGACAAAATGCATTCTTGTTTAGTTTTGCACCAGAACACAATTGAACAGATTCTGCTCAAATTTTAAAAGTAAGCATCAAGTGTCAGTATGAAGAAGAAATTGTATTAAAAAAATGGATAAAAAGGTAATCACTTGAGATTAAAGAAGGATTCCAGAGGAGGCTTCTCAGCAGTGCTGATTGAGGGCAACATCCACCTCCTCTGCATTCTTCTGTGGTCCAGGCCCTCAGATCACTACAGAGATGATTTTCTTGGCCATAGAAAATTGAATAAGCAGGAAGTAATTTATGGGAATCAAGGTCCCTGATCTTCCTGGTTCTCTCTGTGACTTAAGGTTAATTTTACTTGACTCTGCCTGGTGCAGTAATAGTTCTATCTCTCAGCAGCATTAGGATTTAAATGGATGTTTTGGTAAAGTATTCTCTGCGTACTTGTCAAAATGTAGCATAAGTGAGTAATTAATATTTCATAAGTAAATAACACTTAGAGTCAGCTCTGCTTGATGATTATGACTTTGGCTGGTGTATTGAAAGATTAGAAAGGTATGCAAGAATTTTAAAAGACCTTAGAAAAATAAACACTGAAAGCAATATTTCATGACTTGCCAAACTGGATAGAAATTGAAGTTAGGATTCAGTTTATTAGTGCAGACAGTTTCAAGCAGGATTAAATGGCTGTCTGCATAGAAATTACCCAATATTAACTGCTCAGTCTTTCTCAAATTTCTAATTTTTTTAGACTCTACACCAGATTGTAATCATGTATCCAGCTATAAATTCATGTTGTCTTTTCCACCCCTTTAAAATATTCAGTTTCTCTGGATTTATTTCTGGTGTTGTGAAAGCAGAATCTGAATTGCCCTTTCTCAAAATGTCTCTTCTCTTTCCTAAGACTAAATGAATCTTTTTGACTTTTATTCATAAGAGATTGGTCTGACTGGGAAGAGCATCCTGTATGTGCAGTTTGCCTGTTCTGTGAACAGCAAGCAGACACCACAGAAAAACTCTATCTTCACATGCAGGTAAGATTTTTTTTAAATAACAGTTTTTTCATCACTGGAACATTATATATAATATTATATATGGAATTAAAAATTGTGTTTGTAACATCTTTATTAAGGTCAAATCAGCTGCTGCATTAAAATGCCCTCTTCAGCACAGAACTAAAGCACTGCATGCACCTCTAGCCTCTATTCTTTAGAATATGCAGAGAAGTCAAGCTTTACATTAAGAGTATGACTAGCTATTACTTGTGTGTGTACAGACAGCTGCAGGCAGTAAAGAAATAGCATCTTTGATATCATAATGGTTTCATGATTTAATATATTTTATGGTTAGCATCTGTGTTTCAGTTTTAATAAACTATTTAAGTATTAATTATGAATGCAAAAGTTTCTGATGAACCAAAACTTCTGGGGTTTGTTTCAAACATTTATGTTTGTGTGTCTATTATGGGTATGTCTGTGTCAACCCATGAGAAGCTGAGCTGTTTTCAACTTGGAATAGTAGAAGTAGTGGAAATAATTTTTTTTTCTTCCTTTTTTTTTTTTTTTCCCTCCAGAAATCACATGGATTTCACTTTCCTAAAATAAAGTCAGAGCATGGTGAGTAAGAGGGGCTGTAATTGTCAGCATCTGCCACTAGTGTGGAGAAAACCACATCATAAGAATAGTGGAAAACAAGTTTATCGGTTTTATTTTTGTAGAGACATTTAACTTTTCCATAATGGAAACTGTTTCTGCCAGCTTACAAAAGCAAGCCAAGAACACTTTATTTTTATGGAACTGTTGCTGCTGCCAAGGATGTGTACTATTTTCTTTAGACCCATTGGATTCTTTTGCAGAGTAGCTTCTACAAATACCTGCTCTGTGAGTTCTAGGTCTGGCTGCTGGAGACTTAGAAGTATTATTATTTTTATTATTCTTGTTGTTGTTATTATTATTATGCCTGTTTATGCTTCCTTGCAAGCCAGGAGCTTTGTTTGGCCAGTGTTGGCTTTCTGCTATAGAATAGAATCATTTAGGTTGTGGAAGACCTTTAGGATCCTTGAGGCCAGCTATTAACCCAGCACTGCCAAGTCCCAAATAAACCATGTTCCTGAGTGCCACATCTACATGTCATTTAAATACCTCTAGGCATGGTGACTCAACTACCTCTCTGAGCAGCCTGTACCAAGGCTTGAAAAGCCTTTTGGTGAAGAAATTTTTCTTAATATCCAACTTTAATCACCCCTTGTTACTTGTTACCTGGAAGAAGAGACTGACCCCTATGTGGCCATGGCCTCCTTTCAGGTAGCTGCAGAGAGTGATTGAGTCAGTCTGGAGCCTCCTTTTCTCCAGGCTAAACAGGGGGACAATCCCTGCCCTGCTATTGCTGACACAGGCCAGGTGCCACTGGCCATCTTGGCCCCCTGGGCACTGCTGGATCATGTTCAGCTGCTGTCACCAGCACCCCCAGGTCCTTTTCTACCATGCAGCTTCCCCCAGTCTGTAACACTGCATGGCTTGTGTGACCAGTTGCAGGATCCAGCACTTCACTTTGTCAAACACAATACACTGACATCCTGACCCAGGCTCATCTCTGACAGGCCTTTAGACAGGTTTTATCCCTTACCCCCTTCAAATCTAGTTTGAAACTGTCTCAATGAGCTCTGCTAACTCCTGTGCAAGGATCCCTTTCCCCCTCTGAGCCAGGTGTATCTCATCTGTCACCAGCAGACCTGGGGTCATGTTGGCACACCCATGATCCAAATACCCCAAATTCTTCCAGTGACACCAGGCTTGGAAGCAGGTATCGATGTGCTGGCTCTTTCATTATTCCTTGCAACTGGAAGGACAGAGGAAAACACTGCTTATGCTCCTGATCCTTTAACCAGTCTTCCCAAGGCCCTGCAGTATCTCTTGATTGCCCTGGGACTTCTTGTTGCAACTTCATTACTGCCCACCTGAAAAATCACTAACAGATAATTACCCATGAGGGTAATTATGAGGTTTCTCATCACACATTGAACCTGAGCCCCAAGGAGGCAGCAGAATTCCCCTAAAAGTGAGTCTGGTTGGCATTTTGGCCTTCACTCCCTCCAGCAGGGAACCTTCTGTGACCATGACCTGTATTTTTTTCTTTATGGGAGCAGCTTTTTTGCAGGGCAAGGGCTGACTTAACCCTGGTGGCACCTTTGTGCCCGGTGAACCATTGTCCTCATCACTGTTGGGTTCCACCTACAGGGGCTCACACCTGGGGACATGGGGCAGTCACAGAGGAGACTGGTCTGCTCTAAGGGACTGCCCCTGTCCCTGAAGTCACTGTGCTCAGGGAGGGCAGGGGATCCTCCAAACTGTGCATCCTGCCTGCCTGCTGGGCCTGTCCCAGGGAAGCCAGGGTACAATGCCTATAGTCAGTCTCTCTCATTTCCCAAGGTTCTTCAACCTACTTGCCTCCTCCTGAACCTCTGTCACTAAGCCTAAAGACAGACTGAGAGGAAACAAAATGTTTAGTTTTTGCACTAAAAGAAGGGTCGGTTTCCCAGCAGCTAGGAATAAACAGTAATTTGCTAAGATACAGCATGCAGGCAGTGCTGTCTTCAGTAAACTCTTATCAATCCTTATGCTTAATCCAAGAAAGCATGTTTAATTTAAGACTTATGTTGCCCAAGTGCTTGTTCACTACCATCTCTCCCAGGTCTGAACTTCTATCAACAAGTAAAGCTAGTGAATTTCATCAGAAGAGAAATCCATCATTGTCGTTGTTACAACTGCCAGGAGAAATTTGAATCCAAAGGAGGATTGATAAGTCATATGGAAGAGACCAAACACATTGCATTCCTGCCAGCCAGGTCTACATGGGATCAACCACAGTAAGGGCAAATACATTTCTTCCAGCATTTATACTTTTACTTGATAATTTCTCTGAAACAGTAAGTTCTGGGATTTGCAAATACAACAGTGCCCTGAGCTCCCTTACTCTTGTGGCCCAGATAAAATAATAAATGGTGTCAGAATTAGAAAGCTCTATACAGTCTGAAGATAAAATGAATATAGGGTACTCCTCTTCTAGTTGCATCCAAGATGCATGTTCCTACACGTGGGAACTGCACTTTCAAGTCCCTGTCCTAGAGAAGTTTGTTGTTGCAAAATTGTTCCAGAACAGAGTCAAACCCCTTCTTTTGCATGTCTAATGTAGATATATGCATGATGTCTACCTAACTTTAGGCATCAAAACAAATTGGTAGTTTACCCATAGTTTTTTCCATGAAAAATAGAGAGACAGTGTAACAAAACACTGGTTCAGACTCTATGTAGGCTGTATGGGTCCAGGGAATGATGCTCTCTACCAGGTGGTAGAGCTCAGGGAGTGTTCTAACTCAAACACCTCAATTCAGCCTTTGTTGAGGGACAAATATGGATCTGAAGTCTCTTTCGTAATATCATATGGTTGAAGAAATAGGAAGAAGGGCTCATTTGTTGTCAGCTCTTCTCTATGACTCCTCTGCACTGTGTATACCTGCACTGTGCAGTTGCTTTTTGGGTGTGCTGTTTGCTGTCGTTCCAGACAACCAGACTTGCTCATGTTTCCTTTTTAAAATTCTTGTCTCAGCCTCTCAAACAAAATGTGTGACTGTCTAGTAATCATGTTTTGTTGCTTTCAGGTATTATTTTCCTACCTATGAAAATGATACACTCCTGTGTACACTGTCAGACAGTGAAGATGCAAAAGCTGAGGATCAAAGTGAAGAAGTGCCTGTTGTAAGTGAAGATATATCCAGTCTAAAAGCTCTCAAACAGAGCAGTGTTTTAAACCAGCTTCTGTGGAAAGAGAACAAGAATCAGAAGAAATTTTGACTTGGAAGTACAGTGGCTGTCCTTTAGTGCTTTTTCTGCAAGACAAAAAAAAACCTTTCAAGACTATTGAAATACAGTTAGACTCACAAATGTTGTTATCATCATGGGATATTATGATAACATTATTTAACGTAAACAATAATATTATGATAACGTAAATATTAAAAATTTAATCCTAAATAAAAATTTAAGTGTTAACTTTGTTGGTATATCTTCCTTTCAATTTTAAAATGAAGCTAACATTTAATGCTTGATTTTCTGCTAGGATCTTCAAATACCCTTAGTGTGTTAGTGTTATTTACAGATTTTTCATCTTTTTTAATTTGTCCTGAATGAATCAGAATATGAGTTCTATTTTAAGGGCACCTTGTGAAAGGTGAGAACAACTGAGATCGTGTAAAGCCAGTGAGTAAATCTTCTGTGTGCTATTGCTGTTAGAGAGCAAACAGAAAATGTAATTCTCAATCAGGTGTGTGAAGAAAATGTTGCTCATTTTTACATTAGAACTTTTGGAAAATAAAAATAAATCTGTGTATCTCTATTATTAATCATCAGTACTTAAGACATATGGTGCCTATTCTCAAAACTAGCTCAGAAACATCAGTAAAGCTCTGCCTGTCCCATGGATATCTGACTGCATGAGAAGTTGCCAATCTAAAGTCTAATTATGATAGGAAGAATTGCAATATTGGTTGGATCAAGAATCTACATAATTGAAAGTACATTTCTTGTATGGTTATGAACTGAGATTTTAAAGAATGACTTAGGGAATTGCAGACACATGATCCAAATTAAATCCTAAAAATCTCAAGTCCAAAAAAGTTGTCATATTTCCTTTTCAAGTTCTCAAAGTGGCAGAAGGTCTTCAGCATGTCCAGAAAGAATCTCAATCTTGATAGGGTAAAGCTGCTCAGAGCATATGTCCTGCTAGGATGATCCAAACTAAGTATTCCTGGAATATTAAGTAGTTCCAGAATTCAGGTTTAGCTTTCCATAATAGGTATAATCTCTTTCAAAAGTGTCAGTACATTCTTTTTTTCTTCTTCAGGTCAGTGTTAGAGCACTGACTGAAAGAATTGAAGTCTTGGCTCAGTGCCCTTCCCTGCCTGAGAAGATTCAAAGCTGCAGCTTTGCATTTGCACGGCCCTCATTACCTGAATTCCTTGCTATCAATAGAGTTGTTGTTGTTTGTCTTTCTATGGTGATACTGTGAATTATAAAGCAGACCCTGGGAGCAGGGGCTAAAGTGCAAATCTTTAGCCATGTTCTGCTAAGCTTCTGTGTCCCCCTAATTCACCCTGCAATCTCATTTGCATCAGTTTCTTTTCAATTGCATTGGACTGGTTTTCTCCTGCCATTACACATCACCTTCTAGCACCTTTCTTTGCTTTCTCTTTTGTATTTTTTCTCGGGCCCAGGTGCTCTGGAAATAAATTAGACCAACAGGGTACTGAAAATGCACTGATTAAGACAGATCAGCCATATAACTGCAGAGTGAAACAGAGACAGAAGCAGTATCTGACTCTGTCAAGAGGAAATGGGATAGAAGAAGTGCAGCAGGTGCTGAGAATACAGACAGAAAAAGGGGAGAGTCATAGTCATATGTTTGCATTGGTACAAAAACCTGGGAGGAGCAAGCACAAACCCAATATTTTTGAACTAAAATGTCCTGACCATCTTAAATAAGCTACAATCTGTACTTCTTGCATTTGTAAAATTCTTAATTTCACACAGCAATTGCAATGGCTGTTGCTGCTTGTTTTGCCCCCTAATTTGCTCCAAGCAGCTATTTTCTTCCTAAATTAGAAATTGATTTCAGTCTTTGCTTTTTAGTCAGATTCTTAGCTGAGGGAATAAGAGTTAATGGGGCTTACATAGTGATGTGTGTTGAGCAATGGAAAAAATCAGCAAAAGAACTATGGCAGCAGCACACAATGAGTTTTATGGCAAGCCCATCTCAGGAGGGCACATTAAGGGGGAGCATAAAATTTTACTGATATATAATAAAGTGAAATGGCAAAACATTTCCTAATCATAAGGAATGTGGTGCTGAGTCATTCAAATCCCCACCAAATGAAAACAATGTCAGCAGTATGAAATGACTGCTGTTCTGGTTCTAAGAGGAATTTGAAAAAGCCATGTATCAGTGTAGAATTAAGAGACTATATAAAGAGAAATTGTATGCATAACACAGACTGGTTGTCTGTTTTGAGTAAAGAGAGAAAGGGATTTAGGAAGAATTCATAAGCAGTGTATAACTGTTCACTTGAAATATCAGGAACATGAGGAACCAGATTAGGGTTGAGCTTGTTACTTCAGTTATGAACAGGCAACAAAGTAAGTTTAAGTCTTTTGTAGGTTCACAGAGAGGGTTAGTTATGGATTCTAGGGTAAAAATCAAGCATTTTCATTTAGCACAATGATGCTTGTCATTTTGCTGGAGCATACGTATTTGTTCATATAATGCCCACAATTTTCCCTAGGCATTCTTGTCCTCTTATCTGTTTTAAAACTGCAGCTATGTTTTGTCATAAATAGAGGACACAGTAATGACTGCATACAGTTATTAGGGCCAAATATGGTCTTCTAGGGGCAAATATGGTTTTGGAAGCATTGCAACAAAAATAATAATGCCTTAATTCTTGGAGTGGACAGAGTTCGGGTTGGCAAATGCTCTTGAGAGAGTCAGATCATGAGAATGAGTACTTCAAATTAGTATGAAAAAATCTACACTAGTTTAACTCTAATGAACATTTCTTACAATAATTCTTCCTAGCCTAGACTTGGACTCCTTATACACACTCACTTTTCTGTGTCTAAAGCCATGTTTAGAAGGATCTGGGTTAAAGGAAGAAAAATGCTTTTGTCCAGGTGACTGGTAATCCTTCCTGCCCTTTTTACAAATATCTTAATCATGTCTTTGATGCTTCTCCACACTCAGTTTAGTCTGACAAGTCTGTGCAGATTTAATCTGACTTAAGGAGTTAATGGTTGTTGGCTTCCATTTAAGACACTGTTTTCTGTTTCTGACTACATTTGCGTGGCATGCTGTGAGAGCTGTCAGCATCTTCTCTTAGCTGCCTAAATGGTACCTGATGTGAGAAACACCAGACTAAGTCTCTGAAAAGTCTCTCTGCTGTTGTCCTTTCTCAGTGTCATCACTGCATCTGAATTCCAGTCAGATCTCTACTAGTGACTGAGGTGTTTGTTACAGTCTCTCTCTCTCCTTCTTCCATTTAACAGTGTTTGACCTAAATCTGAGGTGGGACACTGGACTTTGAGTGGAAGTAAACAAGGTTACCAGTGTCCATTCTCAAATTCTGATCTATAGCAGACAGTGGACATAGGCCTTGGCATCATCTACTGTCTACTGCCAATGAACAGCAGCAAATTCCCTGGCTTTGCTCATGACTTGATGCTGTATTAAATGGCCTTGCATTATTTGCATTTTACTTAGATGTATACAGAGGCCAAAGAGAATCAAAGATCCCTGGAGAAAAGCTACATTTCACATTGGCAACATGAAAAATACTTTGTTTCCCCAGGAGGTTTTGTTAAGTCATGATGCTTTCTGAGGCTTAGTAACAATACAACTGAAGCATCTGTTGTTCAAATTATCATATTATGCCTTGTCTACTCTGCCAGGTATGTCAAACTTGGTTAGATAACAATTGCCACATGCAAGAGGTAACTTATAGCCCTAGCAGGAATTACTGCTTCCATGCAGTAGTCATTAAAATCAGCTGCTGTAGAAATAGAGGCAGCAGTGGTTGCATGTAAAATTATTCCCTTTTTTCATGAGCATTCAATGAACTGGTCTTTTGAGTGCAGTTTTTTTCCTTTCTGTAGGAAGTTTTCTCCTACTAAGCTGTGCTCAATTTGACTTCTTCCACCAGGAAGAAATTTTTAGTTGCTTCTTGAATTGGATTTTATATCTTTTGCCAAACCCTTGCTCATGAAGATGCAGACAAAGTAACTATTTTAGTGATTAACATGTAACCCTTTAGTTGAATTCACATTTGATATTTTAAATCCCTGATAAATTCACTCTATAAGAGCAGGGGAATTAAGGACATTTACAACTACAAATACATCAGTTTTGTTTACATAAATTTAAATAAAAATAAAAGTGCTTTTCTTCCACAAATGAACCTTTGAACACAATTCTCTCTATCTGGTTTATGATCTTGAGACTGAAAAGCTGGCTATGTATAGATTACATACAGGTCTAATGTCTAACCTTGCATTATCATCAGTAAATGTAGTCTGTGGATCCTAGCATTGTTCAGCTAAAGTGCCAGTGGCAGATTTCTAGTGTTACTGCTAGAACACTGATATGCTTCAACTCTAATTCTCAGTATAAACAAATGCTTCAAAATTTCACATTTTGAGGGGGTCACACAGCACATATTTCTGTCACATCACATCTCGTGAGTGTGTAGTGAAATCTCTCAGAATAACTACAGGCAGATTTTTGGTATCACCTCCAGCCACAGCTTCATTGAATGTCAAGAGATTTACTTTTTATTTCTATGCTTTCTGGAAATAGCAGAACAATCTAGGAATAAATAATGCAGGAATTGCTAATTGCTCATGAGGGAGTCTGTCTTTGTAAAGTGCCTGCACAGCTTTGCAGAGCCAAGCACTGCTTTAACCTTTAGGTGGTTTTAAATTTAGGCTTCCAGTTGTACTGAGGTTGTTTTGTTACTTTCTGATGCATATCTCTGTCTTCACACCACTCATAGAAGTACTGCTATGGATCTTCACAAATATTTGACCTGTTGCAATAAACTGTTTTTTGTTAGAATCAAGGTGAAATGAAGAGCAGATAAGCACGAATGGAGCTTAGCATTTGTGAAGAAGGATTGTGAACATGTGACAATGTATTTTTAAAAACAGTGATTTACTATGCATTCTTTGACAAATATTGTTACTTCCCTCTGCCTCGGTTCCCTAAACAGAAAGATTGTGATTATATGATAACAACTTTTAGGAAGAAAACCACACATAGAAGACAGGATTCCAATGTATGCATGCAGCTTATCAGCATTAGTTGGGCTTTCAAATTTGAAATATTTAGTTCAGAAAGTGACTAGATCACAGTCAAAAAGTTTAATCATTCAAGAAGAAGGAACTTAATATTGGGATTACATTCCCATAAGGAAACAAATGTTGAACATTTTGAAAATGACTTTTTTTTTAAAGAAGCGTTAACTTCCAAATCAGATCTTCAGAATATTTCCAATTTGCCTTCAATTGAGATTTTCAAGTAGAGAATGCCTATTTTGGAGAAGATCCTCTGCTTTTAGTCATGTTACAGATATTCCAAGTGTTCAGTTGCATTCTAAGGAAAATTGTTTTCCTGTAAGAAAAAAATGACTGCATAGTGTAGAGTACCCATGGTTGGCACAGATGAGAGATGTCCATGCTAGTCTGCTCTAGCCTTAAAAGGTATAAACCCATGAGTTTGCTGAGATTAAAGAAAGAAACTATATTGCAAAATGCTGTGCATCCCTTGATTCATTTAATTGATCCATTTCTTTATAAGCGGTCTCTATTTAAAATCCTAGCTCTTTAAAAAGGTTTCAGGTGAAGATTTACTATTTTTCTCAAAAAGTATACATGTGAGGTAGATTAGATTTCTCAGACTCACTTAAGCTTGTTATTGCATGTACGTTGCCTTTCCTTCAGTGTAGGAAATCTCTGATTGAGACAGGTCTTCTTTTCACTATTAGAGATGATACTTGGATATTTTCTTATTAAAAGTTGCTGCAACGGTACTTTCATTAATAATGTCATCTTTACCAGAGGCTTGAGTTTTTTAATTTGCCATGAGCCACTCAGACAGTTACATTTCAAGTTAGCAATCTGTGGAAGGACTGATGCTGGGATCCATGCTTCAATGCAACAGCATGAACCATCTTTCCATCGAGGCTGGATTGTCCTGAGGGATCTTAAAAGATGAAGGAGATGTTGTTCCTTCTGCCTTCTAGACTTTGGTGACAGTGGAAAAGTTGTTTAAATGCCCCTAATGACTGATTTGAAACCATTTAGATAGGATTCCAATCAATACCTAAAGTGAATGTTAGCATCCTGTTGAGCAAAGATTTCCTGCTGTTTAGTTTTGTTTCTGGTTGGAAAAAAAACCAACATTCCTTAATATACATGACAGTGTTTATCTACTAAATTTTTGGGGCTTTGTGCTGATTAAAAATAGTACAGTTCTAGAGCCTGCTCTCTCTTGTTTGTACTGTTTTATTCCTCATCTCTTCTTCTGCCACCATCCCTCCCATTACCACTGGCCACCTCTCACTCCTCAGTCAGGTTTGCCTTGCAGTCTTTCATCTGAAAGCTAGACTAAATCTTATTCCAATATTATTCCAAGCTAAGGATTTAGTAGATCTTCGTACATGTGCAGAATGCCTCCTATGCAGACTAAGGGCTTTGCAGAGGGAAGGTAGATGGCTTAAATCTAAGTGTGTTCTCTAGTCATGAAGTAAAAGGCAAGAACAAGTTTTCTGCATGTACATGGGATAATCTGTGTAAAAAGCAGTAGTTAACACTACTTGTCTTGCAAAAGGGCTTTTATTAAATCAATAATGATAAAATATGTACTAATCTATTGGACATAATATTGGAGCCTAATATAAACAGATGACTGGTGTCATCTGTTGTGCAGGCTGTAAATTGATGCTCTGGTAAGAGCATATACTACAAATAGAAAAAGAAATCTGGATGTTAGGGGTTTTTCCTAATTTCAAAGAATCAAATAGTATTTTATGTCTTCCTTTGAGAAGGCTATGTCCATTCAAGAGATTTGAACTTTTTGTCCAGGCATTTAGGGTAAACACTGCTTGCCGCTCTGAATTTTGATAGAAATTGAAGTGGCCCTTGATGAGACACATGGTGATAAGGCAGCCATCTGTTTAAAAAGGGGTCCAATAAATCTCATTTTCAGTGACTGAATTAAAATAACCTTTATCTTTAGCTCCTTTCATTTTATTAATTGTTTTATTAATTATTTTTCATTTACTTTATTTTTGTATCACATAATGTGGAAGACAGGAGGCTTAGAGCCTGGAAATATAAATTTAGGAAAAGGCAGAAGCCATGTAATAGTGGTACAGCTTGAGATGCAGCATTTCCAAAAATGTCAAAGGCATGCCAATAAATGCATTTTTTTCCAGAATAATCAGAAATCTAGCAAAAATCTGAAATTAAGTTTTTGTTTTCTGAATTTTAACTTTAATTCTCAGGAATGGGAGACACTGAGAATATTTAGCACACAGAAATTATTAGAAGGCCTATTTAGGAAGTAGATGTAGCTTGTTTACACTTGAATACCAAGGAATAGACAGACCACCAGAATTAAAACCTCCCTGACCTCATGAATCCTTCCTAGAAATTCTCCTTCCCTTCCCATCCACCTCTTAGTCCTGATGTCTCAAATCTTGGAAGATTTTGAGGGCCCTTGGTTTCCAATGGTTTCAATGGGAGTTGCCAGACGTAGCTTTCACATTCAGTCACCCAATGTATTCACTCCCTTTGCAGACTGCTGCAGCCAGGAACTGCAATATGTCACACTATAAGATATTTTTCTAGGGAGCAGTGCCTGTTTATATGACAAAGAGCCACACACAAGTGCTTGCAAAGACATCAAGGAAGGGAAAGATACTAATCTTCCCCCCTCCCATCTCCAGCAGGTAAGTGACACCACTTCTGTCCTGTTCTGCAGCCAACTGGCAACTTTCCTTGTCCAAAATACAGCTTTTCCTGTGGTGGTGGAAGGTAATGACCTCCCCATCATCCAAGGACAGCCAGAAGAATGAGAAACCCTCCTGATTTCTTCTTCCAAGAGCACACTGTTTATATTCACCCTTCTCTGTTTTGAGGCAGAGCACACATTTTTATCCCTGCCTCATCAGGTGGTGTAGGGGTTGCAGGGGGATGGTTCACTGTCAGGCTCCAGATTTCTCTAATCCCTCCTTTCTCTTGAGGGCAATAGCTAATATGCCAGCTAAAAACACAACTAAAGCACTACTTACTGATATTTTTTTGCCCAATGACTGCTGATATAGAAGTTCATACATATGCACAGATTATTTTCAGTGAAATATCTGAATTTCATGGTTATATCCAAGTAAGGTTTTGGGTGCTTTAAAACTAAGATAAGCAAGGTTTAAATCATTGGGTTTAACTCCAGTGACTGTTTGTCTGAATGTTATGCTATTCTCTGAAGCAGGAATTGTCTCTCCAGGCTGACTGCCCTCTGCATGGGGGTTTAGACCCGTGCCTGTTTTGGTGCCACATTCTTCTTGCATCTCTTTTGTGGCAAAGCATCCATGAGACTTGAAAATGTTTAAGATGAAGCTGCCTGTGCAAAAAACACTTTAAACATTTTTAGGCAGCGGAAGGTGCCAGACCAAGTCCCCACTCCCTGTGCATCTGTACTAACTAGGTTCTTACATAGCATTTCTTCCCACAGCATGAAAGCAAGCAATGAACATATTTCAATAATTTAAAACCAGATGAAAACAAGCTCCAGGGAAGACTGTGAGCTCCATATCTCACATAAATGAAATTTCTGCAGCCCTTATACAGGTAACTATACGCTAGTGGATGCAAACATCTTTTCTGCTGGCTCCCTTTGCTGACTGGTTTGGGCTTTGTTTTAGTATGCTTGTCACTATGGACTGGGCAGGGAATGCAGGTAGCAGCTGGAGGTACCTACCTAGGGCAGGTACCTAAGAGTTGTTACACAGCATCTGAGCTGCTCATAAGGGCCCCACAGTCCCCCACATGAGCAGAGTGGAAGAAGGGTGTGCAGTGCAGACAGTACAGCACAGCGTGGTGACCAGGGCTCACCTGCTTTGGCTGTCTGGGCCACCACACAGTGAGTTAATAAGCCTCAATCTGGGGGTCAAGGCAGCTTTTTTGTTTCAGTGCTGTTTAAATTCTCCAGGTCCTGCAGGTAGTTGTGGCAAAAGTAAAAAGCACACAACTGCCACAAGTTTGCCATTATTGGATTAACAAGCTGCAGAGCTCCCTCCTGTCCTTTTCTGTGTAGCTTTGCTGTTCTTACTTGAAATTGGTCTTGTCACCAGTGACAGATTGCAAACTACCTCACCTTTAGAAAGTTGAGGCTTTAGGCTCTGCATCCATTACTGTCGCTTAACCCATTGAGAGAAATGTAGCAACATCTGCTTCCATGCAACATGCTACAAACTTCCTACGAAAAAATCAGATGTGATGTTTTGACAGCTAATATTGCTTAGCATGCAAGGCAAGTTCTACCTGAGATGGGCAAAACCACTGTCACTGAAGTAGAAAACTTGAAATGCCAGCTTCTTGGGCTGACAGGAATAGTACAGAGCAGGAATATTCAACCCTGTTTGGTCAGGAGGCACAGACAGCTTAGAAATTTGTGACATGCACAGAGTCACACAGGAAGGATACATATTTGCTTTTCCCAGTCATTTTGGAAGCAGCCACTGGGGCACCTGGTTGGAAACCACAGACAGAACTCTCAGAAGAAATGAAAGGACTAAGTGTGTCCCAGTTTCTGGTTAATGAGAATTAGCAAGTTTTGCGTGAAAATACGTTCGTCATATAAAAGTTTCCTATAGACTACAACGGGTAAATGGCAGAGGTGAAAAGGCAGGAAGAGCTGTGGGGCTGAAACCCCTGTAGCCAGCTGTGCAGTGCTTCATCTCACCATTCCTGCTGCATTGCTTTTCTTAATGAAGCAAATGTTCAGAGATACCAATCTGGGTCACTGAACTCAAATCATTCTGCAAGCACTTCAGCCCAGTAATACTAAAGAAGAGCTCAAATTATTTTGAACCAATGATACATCTGATGATCTTTTGTTCATTATTTTCTGTGCATTATTGATTTTCTCTTCTGCTTTTTTGCTCAAGGCGAGTTAAATTGCATTCAGGAGCTGAAAGTTTATATCAGGAGCTGAAAGTTTGCAACATCTAACACTTAGTCTGGAGGCATCTCCTGGCTTTCAGGAGATTAATTTCAGAATGTTAAACGTGCATATTCACTGTTTTTCAGTGATCTGCTAACATGCAGGAGGTAAGATGTGGAATCTGAACCACCTCCACCCCAATGGTTTCTGCAGGCAACACATGCAGAGAGAGTATGTAGGGGTTCACCACAAGTGTAGGCTTACTGGAGGAGACTGGAGCTTGTGCCCTCAGCCCTGCTCCCCTTAGTGTCTAGCATTTTTATATTTTGTAATTAATTCCCTGGGAATAAATTCTAGCTCTCTGACTTTCTAAAAGGTTTTCTTACAGGAAATCAGTTTGAGGGTTTGAGAATGCTTTTAGCAAGTATTTGTATTTGTACTCAGAGTAGCAAATCAAGAACATACATTATCTGCTGGTAGTTCTTTTTCCTTCAACAGCCTCATAGAACACTCAGCTCCAGCTCATTTTTGTGAGGACACATGTCAGACAGTCTCTCTCCAACTTGCTTGAGTGCAATGCAATTTAACGCAGGTCAGGCAATCTAAGAAGAGCATACAAGGCCAAGCAGCTGCATTTGCTCTTCTGGGAAATTGAAGGGAATTGAAAATTTCTTATTATATTTGTGCCTTTGTATTAGAAAGGCAGTTTATTCAAGCCTCAGAAGTTTGCCACCCAAAACTTCTGTGTTAGCACTTGGTTTTTTTTAGTGAAAAACTGAGGTGGGTGGAGGGGGAAGGAAGACAGAAATGCAGTTGTATTACATAAAACTGCAAACAGAAGGGCAAAAGCAGCCTAGGTAACATTGTGGTCTTTTCTGGACAGTTTACAGAAGAATGCTGGACTTCAGTTCCCTGTCCACTGTAGTGGACAGTCATTTATCAGTATGACTGTACTTCCTGCATTGGAACAATTTGCCAAGAATGTTTTCTTGCAGAGCAAATTTTGCAACTGTAAGATGAAGGTGTAACCCTTAAATGTGGGGTCAAGTGCAAAGCTATGCCCTTGTAGCAAAAGCTGTTCTCCAGAATTCCTTGGAAGTCAATAAGGCACTTGTCATTAAGGCTGTTAATTGGAGAGGGAGGCACTGTTCCCACCACTGTTCCCAAAGTTTCCAGCATTCGTGCTTGGGTCCACCTAAGGGCTGAGGCAGTGGTGCTGGTTGTGAGGATGAAAAGCATTTCTAAGCATTACACTGCATTTCTTCAGCTCTTTGAATTAAATATGCTAAAATACTTAAATATACTGACAGTAGAGCAATATACACCATAGGTATATGGTAATAAACTTTGGGCAAGAGGGAAACACACTGTGCACTATGATGTGAGAATCCCAGGCACACCTTCAGGATCAGGTGGAACCTGCTCTCCATCTTTGCTCACTGTGTGTCTGCTTGCAGTGATTATTTTAGGGTATTATCCTGAAAACCTTTTCCTATTTCCAATACACATTCATTTGCATTCACATGGGATGATACTCTGCAGTTGTTACGAACTAGATGCTGAATAGCCTCTTCCAAATAGAGGTGTTGTTCAACAGGAGCAGAGGAATTTGAATGAAAACCCATAGTTACCCAGTGGGAATGAGGAATCATTTCTAAACTTCCCTCAGCAATTTCTATCTGTCATTGAAACACATAGGGTCTTATATGAATCTTCCATTATCTGTGCAGGAAAAATCCTTGCTACTTTACAATAATTGTGCTATTCTGCAAGGAGAGCTGTGAAACCATGGCTATATTTTTTAGGCTCTTTAGCCAAATATTTTTTTTTCTGATTTGACCTGGATGTGCTTTGAGTTTAATTTGGAAACCTTTCCAACTCAAAACACATGGGAATACATCTCTAGCATAAGGCAATTCAGTAGAGAAACACCATGTCACCTCCACATAAGAGCTTTTGGGTATGCTATTATGCCTTGCAGACAATCCTCAAGCTGTGCCAATTGTTTCATGGTGCCTGCATGTTACAAAAATTGTGCATATTAAAACTGGGACGGCCATTAAAAGATATCTGTGTTAGGGAAAGGCCAAGGTAAGGCCTGCTAGAAGTTTGTGCTGACTAAACATCCTTGCTTTAAATCTTCACTCACAGTAAGAGGGTGTGAAAGGGCCATTCCAGAAATACCACCTCTGATCTCTGCCTACAGACAGGGAGGTAGAGGTTAAACCCTAACTTGACAAGTCCTTTTTAAGAATCATTCATATACTAATCCCATTGAGCAGTCTGCTATGGTTGGAGACACAACATGATCCCCAGACATGAGAAAAAACCCTGATAACTGCCCAGGGCTGCACTCAAAAGTTCATGTACAACAGCAGGGCTCAGTTAAATCCTCAATTACTGTGAATGCCCTGAAAATCTGGCATTTACAGCTATCAGACATGCAAGTTAGGGGCTCTGCACAGCCTTTTGCAGACTGCTGTTTTGCAAATCAGACTCTACAAGGCTAGAAGTAAGTCAGGAAAACAAGTGAGGCAAGGGGCAGGCTGGCTGACTGCTTGTGAAACCCTTCTGTTGGAAACAGGCTCCATGCCAGCTTCTTCTTTTCTATGATGTTTCCCTTTCAGGTTTGAGTCCACTGTCTACCTCTGCCTCTTTTGAAGATTTTTTTTTTCTTTGAACATTGCGTTCTTGCTTCATGGGGAAGCAGAGCCATGGGAGCACCAGCAAAAAAAAAAATAAACAAAAAACCCACATTTGTAGCTCAAGAATCCAGAGTTCAGGCCTCTTACTTCATTTGCTTTTGGATCTTCACACATATTCAAACCCTTTACAACCTCAGTCCCTGCTGGCAGCAGTGGGTTTGCCAGTTCCCAGTTTCTTTGAGTGTTAGAGGTATTGTTAGGGCATCATCTATATCTGGAAGAGAAGGCAATTGCTTTGAAACCTATGTAGCAATTGGGACCTAATTTCATTAAAAAGATGGAAAGACATTTTTCCTTTTTTCCTTAAAAAAGAGGATCTCAGCTTGATAATGCCTAAGAAAGCTCTGAAACACTTGCTGAGCTGGTTGAAATAGATAA
Source organism: Agelaius tricolor (assembly GCF_023055355.1). Lineage (NCBI taxonomy): Eukaryota > Metazoa > Chordata > Aves > Passeriformes > Icteridae > Agelaius > Agelaius tricolor. The sequence goes on from NW_027269263.1 coordinate 43,557,788, forward strand.
GCCTAAAATAGATTCACCACAGACAGTTACAGCAACTTGAATCTGAAATATTGATCAGGTAAACTGTTGGAAAAGCATGGTGATGTACAGCTGTGTTACACAGCCTAACCTTGCCCATTCATGCTTCAAGTAACAGCCCAAAACAGCCAAGTGTCCACATTAGTGTTAAAAGGAAGCACTTTTTTTTTGTTGGTTTTTTGGGGGTTTTTTTTGGTTTTTGTGGGGTTTTTTGTTTGGTTGGTTGGTTTTTGTTTTGTGGGGTTTTTTTTGTTTTTTGTTTTTTGTTTAAAGTAACTTTGTCATGTCTCAGGCTGTACATCCACACCAGAAAAAGAAAAGGAAATCAAAATCTTTCTTAAGCTAGTTCCCCCTCTGGAGAGCATCACACTGTGCCACTGGCCAGCCCAGACAGACCCACCTGCTGCTGCCACCTGTCCCCAGCAGCTCCCTGCATCAGCTCATCCTCCTTGTAGCACCAAAGCTTGGGAACCTCTCCAGTCCCTGTCAGGGGCTTTTCCACACACAGCACAAAAGGCCTTTTCCAGGGCTGTACCAAAGCCAAGTCTAGCTTTGAGCTTTCCTTTGTTTTCTCCAGAAGAAGAGTCTGACACTTCCCAGCTAGCACAGTGGAAGATGCCCCATCTCAATCTGGTTGTCTGCAGCCATAGTTATGTGCTAAGATGCTTGTGTTTTCAGATATCTAATGTTAAAAAAAGACTATACATCTTTAGTAGACTATACACCAAAATAAGTGTCTTTCTTTGGAATTAATATGTATTTTGTAGCACATTTTCAGGAGTTAAAAACTGCATGGAAAGTGGAAGGTACTGCAACTGCCATGAGTGGTAGGTGCAAAACCAAGATTTCCCAACAGAGCAATCACAGAAAGTCATGTCTGGGGAAGAGCTTTGTGAGGATGAGGAGGAGAACATGGTCCTTCATACCCAAGCAGACACCACTGCCCCATCAGCTTCCTCAGTTCAAAGTTGAATCTCAGGATGAAGGCTGCACACACAAGGAAGTGCATGAGGCAACCTGACCAAGGCACCAGGACTGAGGCTGCTGCAAACTTCTCTATATCATGGAGATCTCTGGGAATTTGGCAGCAAAAACACATAGACAGTCAAATAAAATAAACACATCATAAAAACTACAGAGACTCAGAGACAGCTCAGATTTAGGTGTGTTAAACCAAGTCTTCTCAGGCTGCAACAAGGGAGAGGCTGGTCTCATCTCTGTTCCTTGGTACAAGCTTCAGAAGACGGGACGGTGATAACTCATTTAAAACATGTCTGTGTGTCTGGAGAGGTGGTTCCAAATAATTTTCCCTTTGGGTGAACAATTACAAGACAGATCTAACAATCTGCTATGGTATCTTTAACAATCTAGTTCCTGTGTGTTTTTCCCTGTCAGGTGATCCAGTTTTTTTGTAAAATGAGGTATTTTAACCCTGGTCATGGACAGGGTCACAAACAACAGATCATGATTTTCATATCTGCAGCATCATTTCATTACCACTAAAATTGCCATCAGAATAAATCAAAAGACCATAATCTGTCTATTTCTCTGCTGACACAAATACTACCTTATACTGGACCATACGGGCCATTTGAGAAAGCTTAAAATCAAAGAAAAAAATCTAATCCTCCATGTAAACCACTGTCACTTGAATAACTAAACTGCACAAACTGTAATGCTGATGGAAACCCAGAGCAGAATTCAAACTAGCTTTAAATATGTGCAACTCATTCCTTCTGTTCTGCCGCATCCTCATCCAAAGAGGAACACACAGACACACAAAATGATTCAAGCAGGAAATCCAGAATACTGCAGAATTCATCTCTCTGCTGTGACAAGCTCATCCTAGTTTCATGTATTTTATTTTCAATGGAAATATCTTTCCAAGACACTGCTTCCACATTTTATCCAGGTTACTTAGTATGTAGCATGAGTGACATACCTTGACACAGGCAAGGTTTAGCAAATACAGCACAGTGTTTCATGAATTATTGTTTCTGCATTACAATCCTTCAGGCTGGAGATGTCAGCGCTGCAGACACTGTTTAGACAGGAGCCAAGTTTACATCAAAGAGAAGAAGTAGAAGAAGAAGAAGAAGAAGAAGAAGAAGAAGCAGAGAAGATAAAATATTTCAGCTTGGTACTTTTTGGTACCTCACCAGTTTTTTGCCTACCCTCCTAATCATTTGTATTGCTGCTGCAGTCACTCTGTTCCATTGATGGCCTGAAAATCCCCATCATATTTTTACAAGTTTTGAGTAGAATTCTGCAAAAAGAGGAGATCAGAGTGGTTTGTCATCAGCAACTAGGATGCTGCAGGGCTTGCTGGGGGTACAGCAAGCCAGGGCAGCCCCCTATTTACAAAAGCTGGCGTCTGGTTGCAAGGCACAAAAAAACTCCACAGGTAATGAAGAAAATATAACTGCACATTAAAACTGCTATTTGCCAACATCTGTGTCTCATTGTGAAATTCAATGCACTGTTATGGACAAATGAGTAAGTTGCAAGGCAGAGTCTTTCTGGGGGTGCTGTTTTTGTGCTGGGTTAAAAGCCAGGGGATGGGGGAAGCACTCGCTTGCATGGGTACAGCAAAGCACGGTGTGAGCTGGGCCCTGCTGATGGCCTCCCTCTCACCACTGGCAAAAAGGGAGCTGACACAACGGTAGGCATGAATGCATTATATTAAAGGACAAAGCAACAGGAACTTCCATTCCCTTAACAAATTTTGAAAATATTCTGCTCATGTCTCAATGTGGCACGTTTTTGCAGTTAAAATCTTTTTTGTGAGGGTGACTTTACACTCTGTGTTAGGGATCAAAAGCATAAAAACATAACATGGATGCACCTAAGACATAAATTAAGCAAAAGTTAATGGAAAACAGAATAGATTTTAAGTAGCATTTTAATGCACCTCTACTCCATGACTATGACTTTTGAAGGGTTGGTTTGACAGCACAGAAGGAAAAAAGGCACAATATTTTTTAGCAACAGTACAAAGGCTTTCAAAAGGTTTTCAGAACCTTTTAATCCTACTTTGGTATTCTGAAAATCTTCCTCAATTAAATACTTCCTCAGCATCAAAGATGTCACTGACATCTCTGTCTCAGGAGAGTTCTGTGGCACTTCTCCTTCCAACAAACACCACAGTGTTGCCCACATCTTTGGGCAGATTCTCTGCCAAATCCTGTAGGTTTGCTCAGCAGGGGAGAGAGGTATGAGTAACAGGCTTGGCTTTTGTTTGTCTTAGCTTTTTGAATCATCAGAACTCCTCATTGGTAATTTTTCCAGTAGGTTTTGGTCTCCCCAGTCCTTTTACCCTTTGGTATCCGCCTGAACAATGCTCACTGCTACCTGTACCTACACTACAAAATTTTATTTAAAAACTTCCTAATACTGCCAATATGGAAGTGCCTAACAGTTGTTTGTTTGGGTTTTTTTTTTCCTAAAGTGCTTTTATTTCCTCTTATGGTCCCACAGCAAGTTTTGCTGACTGTAGTCTATGTTAACAGTAGGGCAAAAAATGGTGGGAAAGGTCAGGAACTCCAAGAGATGGAAGGACACAACAGTGACTCTACTAAAAGGCTTCTTTCTGCTTCAGGCAGTGCACTCTGACTGAACAAATGGGAAGCTGAAGATAAGTTAGAGGAGAAAAGGAAGGAGATTACAAAAATAAAGGCTGTTTCTCCTTGGGGATGATCTCGTATCTGAACAACTGAACTCTCACTTCCTCATCCTTTGTCTTCTGCTTGTTACCAATGCTGGCACATGGAAGCCAGGAAGGAAACAGAACAAAACAATTTTAGGGAGATAATGTTATTTGCAAATATCTGAGAATGCTAGTAGGAATCACCATTTTCCTTACTCATTAACAGGTTTTCAAAAAATCTCCTCAGCCCAACCTAAAAATGAAGGAACTATCTGAGGAACATTGGTTTCTGGTGGTTGTTTAAAAGTAGCAATAAGTACTCATTGCAGAGCAGTCATTTAACTAGAACTGCCTCCACACAAAGGAGATGTATTTCAGGCTCTGCCAAAAGCAGGATGGAAGGCACTGACTTAGGACAGTTTGCTCAGGACTCTGTCCCTGCAGCTTGCTTTGGCTGTGGTGGTACCTGTGGCACCCAGGTTGGTTACCCAAGGCTCTCTGCAGGTGTGAGCAGAGACACAAGTGGGCTGTGCAAGGGCAGGGCTGAACTTCAGCATGTGGGCACAACCCAAATGCACCAGCTGCTGGTATCACAGTGGAGGAAGATCTCCTCCTCCACACAGGCTCTGCAGACAGGAGCTCTGCTCCCAGTCAGTGTGTGCCAGCCTTGCTGCTCCTACTGCTGGAGGGCTCTCTGCTTGCCCCAGAAATAAAGAGTGGTCCCTTGAAAGTAAAACCCCCAAATACATGGTATTTCTGCATATACTTGCAGGGGATTTATAGGTAGCTTTAGCTTTCAGGATCTGGAAGATGGAAAAAAATTGAAATATCATGGGTGTTAGTTTCTAGATAGCTCACACACAGGCTCATTGGGCTCTTTGTTCTCACTGTCAAGGGAAACTAAAATACCTCCAGACTGAAAACTAAAGAATCCAGCCATGCCAAGCAGGGTATGGTGTGAGCATAAACAGAGAGCGGTGCCTTGCCAGAAAGGTTTTCTCTGGTTTTCAGTGGAACCATGCCATTCCACAGCAGCCCATGTCCCTGCTCCCCAGAATGTTGTGATGCAAATGGCAAACATGGGGTTGGACCTCTTCTAATTTTCAGGCAGCAGTACTAGCTGAGCTGCAAGATTGAAATGGCAAGCCATGAGTGAAATTAGTGTATTGTGGTAGAGTAAAAGCATTCAGGCTGACTTCAAGTGCCATGCATAAGTAAGACACCATTCTCTTTCTCCTGCTTAGCAATTCTTTTTCTTTATACTCCATTTACCCTGTATTAAGTATTTATAAGAGATCACTTTAAATCTCCTTTGCAGTCAGCATGTGTGTGTCAAGACTCATGCCTATTTGCTGAGGCTGTATAGCCAGGAAAACACACTGTGGGTAATTGCTGCTGTGAGGCTTTTGACTGAACAGGTAAAAAGTACGTAAGTGCCTTTACAAAAGAAGCCATTTTTTCATCTGCCCACTCTTATGTATACCCAACTCAAATTCATTTAGCTAAGAATGCTAGCATGTGCTTGAGAAATAGCTGTTAAGCTGGGGAGAACCAAGTGAATTTCATGTTTTGTAACTGGAAAATTACTTTCTGCCCATATAATAAGGCAATGTATGTGCTGTGTCTGCAAGGCACAGCGTGCAGTGTGGTACTGCACCCTGTTGGTCTGTGGTGTTATGAAAGCCCAGCTGCATTCTCAGTACAATGTGAGGCAATTTCTTTTATATTAAACCTTTATTTCAGGCAAGCTGGTTCCAAATGCAACGTACAGACAGGTGGGATAAAAAAAGAAACTCATTCTGGCAGAGAGAGTGTGACCTACAAAAGTGAGAAGAAAAAGTTGTGTTAGAAAAGCAGCTGTGATTGAAGTGTTCTCACTCACTAGGCAGTGCATGCAAGCAACAAAAAATAATCAACAAGCAAGGAAAAGGAAAGCAGGTTTTCATGTTACTTATAGAGAAGCAAGAAGGATGTTTTAAATCATTAGAAGAGTGATTCAAAAGTGTGGCTCACGTGGTTCAGATGTCTACAAAAGAGTCAGTTCAGGAGAACAACATTTTGGGAATTAGGTGCCAAAACTCAAATTCCAGAAAAGGCGAGGAAGAATGTGCCTGATTCAGCCTTATTTCCTGAGTACATGGCTACTAAAGTCTTTCTAGCTCAGAAAGATGACATCAAGGTAGCCTCCCAGCAGAGGAAGAAGAGCAAGCGTCCTGGAAGGGGGCCAAGGCAAAGGACACGAGTGCCAAGGGTCTGGCAGGCTGTAGGAGGCAGTGTATATGCAGTCACAATGCCATCATGAAGCAGACAGCAGGATCAGGGACATCACGTCTTATAAATCAAGCCAGAGAGAGGTTCAGAGGCAGATCCTTGGTTAGGACACTCCTCTGCAGAGAAGCCTTGCCCATGCACCCTGCTGATTATTTGGTCATATGTTCCTATGCCATTAGCAGTGTTTCATAGCTGAGCCAGGAAACAGTGCACACTCATCAGGCAGCCTTTGCCCAAGCAGCCTGCAAAATCCTGTTGAACCACTGACTCAATTTTCACACAAGACTGTAACTTCCCATATGTCATAAGTCTTAACAGCTCTTTCTTCATCCATTCCTACAGGTTACCTGTGTTGTGCCACCACCTTCTTGGAGGGGACTTCCCAGTGAATGCAGAGATCAGCCAGTGGTTGTTCTGTCCTTGCTTGCTCCCATGCTACTGCCCATCCTCCCACATACAGAGAGCTCCTGGTCCTGCCTGGCCTTTCCTTTAATCAGTCTTGGCCTGAATGACTTACCCTAAGGCTAAATAGGATAGAAATAAGCACCAAAGACAAGCAGCTGGTTACAGTAGCTTCTGGACTAGCACCTTAAGGGAATGGGTTTTAGGATGTTCAGAGTCGTTTAATAGCTGTTGACAGCAGTATTTTATATCCAATGTATTGCAATAATATCAGAAATTATGTGCAGATAGGATTGGGCTTTTTCTGTTTAAGACACAAGTTTCAGTGACTCATTGTCTCATTACTTCCTTGGATTTTAAACTAGGGTGCAATACAAGCTGTACATGCCTGAGCATCCAAGTACCTACTTGTCACTTAAGCACATGACTTGACATGATCTCCTGTGACTTTCCTTGGGTGCTGCATTTCAGGTAGGGCTCCTACCAGCACAGCTCTTCCATAACAGACCGGGATGTTCCTCTCCTCACCTCTGAATGCAAAGCAGCCCTTGCTCTGAGCAGCTTTACACAGTATTTAAACCAGCCAGGAAGAGTGTTTGTGTCAGCAACTGTGATCTGCTATTCTCCAAAGGCTGACAGAGCTCAACACATGCATATGGGCAGGAGCCATGCCTCAAAGGCTGCATGTTTAGTTCCTAATTTCTATGAGAAACCTCAGCCTTTTCTTCCTCTCATTTTCTCTTGCACTTGTGTGTAGCCCCCAGCAGGAGACAGCTTCATCCCAGCAGCCATTTGCCACATAGTGAAAGAGTGAGCTGCCACCACGCCAGGCAAGAGGCAAGGAGGGCAGTGAGAGCCACACACCCACCCCAGCTCTGGCTTCATGCACCCACTGAGAGCAACTCTCTTAGGAGCACTGCAAGCAGTACTCCAAGAAAGGCAGTGCAGCAAGTGTGGAAACCCAGAGCACTGGGAATATTTCTCTGTCTGCTCTGGGGCGCCCTGACCCCCAGGGGAGCACTGACTTTGACCCTCACTCATGGAGAAAGTTTCCTAGACTTCAAGATAGACTGGAATCCACAAAAGTGTGAAATAGATTATAGAGAGTAGTGCAGGTGTATCACTTGGTGAGAAATTTAGGTTTTGGGATTTTTAGTATGTTGTGGATGGAAGCAAGATGGAAGGCACAGGGTGTCATCCTGGGTTTCTTCTTCATGCTTCTTCTGCCTTCTTCTTCATTGGTTTGGGTGGTATCTTGTAATTGTAATTGGGCAGAAAAGTCTGCATTGAGGGCTCTTTGGGATCAGTTATTGGGTTAAAAGGGAAAATAATCCAGGTGTCCTTTCTTAATTGGATAGTTTAGTCTTGTAACAAGAGATTGTTAGCCATTTTGTGCCTTCTAATGAAAAGCTGCCACACTCACAGCAGTGAGACTGTTTTACTGATAAGAAATAATCAACACCTGAGTCAGAACATGAACTACTGTCTCAAGTGCCTTCAATCTGCACCCAGAGAAACCCATAACTGGTACCCTGACAGGGAGAAGGCTGCGGTGTTAGAGCAGCCTTCAGAACCTCCCCACCTTGCACAGGGGCAAAGCAAATTCAGTGTGAGGTAGAGCAAGATGTGGTGAGGTTCACATGTGCACCACAGCCACACAGGAAAGCAAACCAGGCTGCAGTCACAGAAATAAAGGCTCTCAGGAGCCCACCTGCCCTAACAGAACTGGCTGACAGCTGCTGGACACTGCAGGGCTGGCCGTGTGCTGCCAGTGGAGACTGACAGGCAGAGGGAATGGGGACAGCAGGAGAGCAGGCAGTGGGGTGGCCACAGCACACCAGGGTCTCTGGGCAGCCCCAGGGGCTGCTGAGCTCCCACACCAGCCTGATTCAAACCTACACCTCTTCACCTCTCCAAGGGCAAGGTCCTTGGATCATTAGATTTGCAAAGTGACAGAAACAAGGAGTCTTCCTCCCAGGCAATACCCTAGGAGCTACAGCAGGTACCTTCTCCTCCTGTCTGCACCCAGCAGGCCCCAGCTGGCCTCGCAGCTGGAGGCAGAAAGCAAAAGCAGCCATCATTGCCAGGCCCAGGCCAGAGCAGCCAGCAGGATTTGCCTGTGTTGTTCCCTGTGCTTTTGCAGCCCTTGGCCATGTGTCTCTCTGCTTCCAGGCCATGCCCACAGGGCACTGCCTGCTGTGGCATCCACCTGCCAGCCAGGGCTGGGAAGGGGCAGCACACCCAGAAAGTCCCTTGAGAAATCCCCCTTGTCCACACTGAACAAAGAGCACATCAGCTCCTCCCACCCTCTCTAATTAATATCAGACAGGACTTTACATCTTCCCATACTATGAGCTAGCTTGAGGCAGAGCATTGCCACTCTGCTGGGCTCACACACAGGAGATGGGACTTTGCTCAGGGGCTTCCAGCTACCCCTGGGGCAGTTTTGGTATTCAGAGAGTCTTGATGGGTAACTTTACAAGGGCCAGCACCAACAATACCATGCGGTTAGATGGCTGAGCCCTTGGCCTTTCTGGTGTGATATCCGTATCTGTCCTCCCGCCAACCATCACAGTTATTGGGTTCAATCTAAGGGTAACAGCAGGTATCCAAAGACCATAAAAACAGAAACAAAGCTTCTGGGAAACTCCCCAGCTCCAGTTCACTTCTGCTTTAGCAGGTGCAAGCAGCAATATCCTCTGTTGCCTCAGGGCTGGATTACAGGCATAACATAATGAGTTCTGTGGATTTGAGGCATGGTTTAACATGCAAGGAGCAGGCAAGACCTTCAACACAGGAACAGAAGAGTGGAAATGGTGATCCAGCATCATAGCTCTAGCCTACTACTTTTGAAAAAGAGAAATTTTAATTTTCATTTGACAAGCTACCTGAGACAGGCAAACTTGCTGAAGAGCAGTCATAAATATTGCCATATTTCAAACCACTGAGAAGAGTGGTTACTCTTATCTGTTTTCAGTGTTCTTCATATATTCATCTTGATGAGATATTTAAGACTGTCTTTTCTTCCTGTGTGAGTTAATCCCTGTCTTTCTGTCCCCCTTGTAACATGTAAGACTATCAATCACTTATCCTACTGTTCAAACTGAAAAGAAAGAAAGAAAATTTAACTGTAAGCTGACTCATTATTTTACAGTGACACTCATCCTCAGTCCCTTGACAATGAGAATATCAAGGCAAAGTTTCAGCCACTTCATCTTCTTCAGACCCCCCTAGAGATGTTATTGTTATGAACACAGCCCTTCTTGCTTTATTATTTCAGTATAACAATGCTGCAGCAGTGCAGCCAGCCAGAGAGTGACCTCCTGTGATTAACTTGCAGATTTGCAGGGAAATCTGGAAAAACCCTGGGTTTTTAACAATTCAGGGTTTGTTTCCTTGCATTACACTCACCAGGTGCTTCCCTGGTGGCACCAGCAGGCTTCGTGTTGCAGGCAGATATTGCTGGGGACCATGCTCCATGTTTGTTCAGGACTTGTCACTGGGATGGCAGAGAGAGGGACACTGTCCCCCAGGAGTGCTGGCCCAAATCTCCATGGCAACAGATTTGGAATGGAGACCTGGCATGCTGAGTGACAGAAGGTCCCTGCTGCAAAAAAAACCCAACCAAAACCAAACCAAACCAAAAATGTATTGGGGGGGAGGGAGGAAGGGGGGGGAGGGAAAGCAGCTGGGGAAGAGATCGAGGGGCATCTTCATCATGCAGCATCATCATATTGCAGTTCTCAGTTCATTGGCTCCATGTGCTGGGGCTTTTAAAACAGTGTTGTAAGAAGCAATTGCCATATAGGAAAAAAACAGCCAAGTCCTGTGTATTTCTATCCGCTACTACTTTTTTTTTTTTTTTACTGTAATAGAGAAAACAGAGAGCAAAAATATGTTTCTTGGCTTGTGGGTCTTGTGATACAAAGTCAGGATGAGAGACAAGAAGTGTGGTAGGCAGACAAAAGGAGAGGGTACTGAGTCCAGTTCCTTATGATCTATTTTTCAAAGTAATTAGCTTTTAGCTCTATTTTCTAAGGAATTGGAGTAGTATAATTGCAGTGACTGCCTCTCCTTCTATCTGCCTTCCCACTGTGCAGACTCCTGAAGCCATCCTGCTAGTTTTACCAAATCTGCCAAAGAAGTAGGAGTCTCAAAGATATTTAGTTCCTACAAGGATCAAAAAATGCAGGTGCCTGGTAGAGAGGGCTGAGGAGGTGCCCCGGAGGAGGAGAGGAAAGGGTAGCTCAGCCCTCCTGCAGTGCAGGAGGCACGGCTCCGCTGCGTGAACAGCATGAGCTCACTGGCACAAAGGGCAGCACCCGTGGAGCTCTGAACCCCACAGAGCATATGTTGCCTCTTGGGCTGCCAAAAATAGAGAGGCATGAGAGGAAGATAAAGCACCACCAGCAGTGAGGAATTAGTGAAAACATGATGTACAGAAATGAGGGAAAGAGTAAGAGATACAGCACAAATCTGACCACTGTTACATGAGGGCGAGTGCAGAGATGGTGAGCAGGTGACCAGGATGTGTGGGAGGATCATTTGAAATGATCTGTGGGAACTCTGTGCATAGAACCAACACTTGGAATTAACTCTTGTGTGTTGATGAAACTGTGTGCCTGGGAAAACTGCTGGGCTGGAAAACATGGCAACCCTGGTCCCTTCTTTACATGGGGGAGAGGTATAACAGAGTCAACAGCAAAACAACATTTGCCCCATTAGTAAGAAATCCTCCAGGGAAGGGTGAGCCTGTTGTTCACTGAGCCTATTTCCCATTTCCATCCTGGGGTCAATGCTAAAATTACTGAGCAGTGTAAGTGCAGTGGAAACATTTTGGAATGTGCTCTGACTCACTTGCAGAGCCACTACACTTGAATGTAGTGTGTGCTTCCAGCATTCCTCCTGTTCCACATGCACACACAGAGCTCACTGAAATGCTCTGTTCAGGCTATGATCCACCTGCAAACATTCCCAGGCATCTGCCTCTGACAAAGGTCGGGGGAGTTTTCCCACAGGTAAGTCTGCCATTTATAGTGGTTATGAAAAAACAAATAAACAATACATATTTTATATTTTCTGTGTACCTTCATTCTCACCTGTTTGAGAAAGCAATAAATCTGATGTTCACTGCTGTGAGCAGCCTTGAATCACACCAGACATCTGCCCACCACCATGGCTGTCACAGTGCACTTCCTGTGCAGTCCCTGCTCACCCTGTGCCTCCCCATGAATTCTTCAGTAGGTCACACCTGTCTCTAATGTGTGCTAATTCTTATTCTTGTCCACACCTTCTTATTGTGACACATGAACTAGGAAGGCCATAAGTAGAGCAAAGAGAAGTGGATCCTTGGTTATCTTATTCTGATTAGCATATACAAAGTAAGTCCAAATTCTGATCATGGTTATTCTTGAGCAGTTTAATGAGAGCCAGTTGTATTTCACATGGCAATTGATAGTGGGATTAAAAAAATAGAGATTTACAGGTAAAAATTACTTAGTTCATAGAATGGGGTAGGGGTTCCTACAGAACATTTTATTGAGGAATGTTACTCTACTCTACAATGCAAAGAAAATAGCTCAGCTAAAAGGTTAAGTTTTACATTTCTGAGGTTTACATTTATTTATAGATGAAAATATTTGTTGAGCATAAATGACTATGCTCCAAAGAGTGCTGTGCACTGGCAAAATTTTTTGATCCCAAAATAATTTTCTCTGATCATATGGAAACCATTCTTAACTCCAGAAACTTGGATGCCATATTGGCAGGCTGCCAGCCAGGGTAAACCAAAGATATTCTGTCCTTGGAGTGGGAAAGGTACATGGTTTGCAGAAGCTCTTAGAAACAAAAAAAAAAAAAAAAATCAGCATCAGGAAGTATCTTGGCCAAGAGGAACTTGGCAGAGCAGTATTTTAGCTTTGCTGAGGGACTGTGTATGCCCATTGAAACAGTAACATCTGTGGAGGAAGGGCAGAGAACAGGGATACAATGCAGTTTTATGGCAGCACTGCTTAGTCAGGGAAAGGGACTCCAAAGGGAGCTGATGCAGCCAGCTGGCTGGCTGATGAATGGAGTAACGATTGTGGAAGAGATCAAAAAGCTATCAAGTGCTCCATCTCTCCCATAATGAATGTCTGAGGATTAGTGAAGCTTGCAGTTGAACTGTATAGGTGTGATGTCAGGAAACATTGAGTGTTTTTTTGCATTCATAAATCATTAAAAATTTATTTGAACTTGTAAGCAAGCCAAAGCAATGACAAAACTCTAAAAAATCTGAAATACGGCATGAATGAAGGGAATACAGACAGAATACTGTGCTTTTGTTCACAAAAGAAGGGCAGAAATTCACTGTATTTTCTATTGGTATGATGGATTCCTGCTGGATTCAGCTGTGCACCTCATGGAGTTGCTCTCTTTGCAAAGCACAGCACAGCCTATTTATTTTTGCAGTGAAATGTGTTGAGTATGCAGCAAAAACAGCACCTAAAGATATTTATTTATGTATTTATTGCTCACTGGATTTCTTATTTTGCCTTTACTGAACTCCAGGAGATTTATTAATTTTTCTTTCATTTACCACAGTTACCAAACAACAGCAATTATAGGGACACTGTCAGCTAATCCGTTCCAGAAGTGTTAATTAAAGACATTTCTAACCTTGCACCTCTCCTTGAACTTTCATGCGTAATTTCCATTGCTAAAACATTAAGCATTCACCTGCTTAAACCCCAAAATGTTCTCTTTTTTTCCTACTCTGAAAGAGCTCTTCAAACAGCAGAGAAATTACTTCAGCAAAACCATAAAATTGATTGCAGAGTCATTATGTCAAATGCCTACCAAAACACAGAGAAATATAATTTTTTCCATATGTTTTCTAATATCATCATGGATGTTACATTGGTACTACAACAACAAGAAAGGCAGTTCCAGAGAGCATTGAAATTTCCATCTGGCAGTGGTCCTTCTGGTGTGTATTATCTTTTAAGATGCTTTCCTGGCATCTACCAGCTGCCTTCAGGAAAATTGATATGCTATTTTAGTTTGTTTAATTTCTCTTCCCTGCTAATGTGCCTTTGTTATTGCTGTGTGGAGTTCATTAACTGTGCCAGGAGATGGCAGCAATGGAAACCACTTAATGCCCTCCATTCAGAAATGATCTCCCGTGCTGAGCGACAACAACAGCATGATTATCAACCAACGTTTAAAAATTGTTTTGAAAAACCAAGCAAAGCAGTCTTCACAGTTGTAGACACCGAAAGATATTTTAAAAAAAGAGCTATGAAACATGAAAGGAACTATGGGATCCCTTCCCAGGATCTGAAGGTCATTTTTTCATCACGTAAGTTCCAAAGGCCACAGATAGACGTCAATAGATAAAACCATTGGAGGGCAGGACTTTCCCAGGCTACCATGAGCAAAAAGGTCTGACATAGCTTTAATTCATCTGATCTTCACAGCACGGAAGAGAAAGCATTTGAGTCTAGAGCAGAAGAGGGCTGGGGAGAGTCTGCAAAAGCATCACAAAGGTCAGAAATGGCATTTGGAGCTGCTGGACTTTGACCCATGTCTCTGGTTTGGTGAGAAGAGGCACAGGGAGCAAGCTGCTTATTTAACTGTTTTTATAAAACAGGTGAAGGGATATGCAGAGCCAGACAGAACATCTACTTAGGAGAAATGAGTGTTTACACAGGCAAATTACCATACATATTTCCCACAGGACACAAGCATTATTAGATCAGTTACAAACTTTGTCAGCAACCACTGAGGAAAAAAAGAATCTTATTTACCCTTCTAAATACAGACCAGTCTTCAGGGTAATACAGCTGCTAAATTTACTGGCATGGATGGCTGTGTTACAGCCAGGATTTATCATGCATGATAAATGCAAAACTGTCTCAGCCTCAGCTACAAGCTTTTGTTCCAAGAATATTATTTATTTATTGCCCAAAATTAAGAACATGTGGAGAAAATGAGTTTCCCCACCAGGGGGTAATATTTGTGTACCACTGAGCAGAAGGAGCAGAGGGAGCTGGGGGCTGTGGCAAAGTCCCAGTTCTGCCCTGGTCCATGCTTTTCAGCAGAGTTAGGACAACCATGGGCACATGTCCCCACAAAAGGTTAGGAGGCAAAGGTTGCTAGTTATGTGCTCTCCTGAAAAAGAATTGGAGTGGTGAGAAAACACAGAGCTCCTTGTCATGTTTCCTGTCAAATTTGGGGCTGTAAGTTGTCTTGCTGCCTTTGTGAATGAAAAGGAACTCCCGACCTAAACAAACGTGCTTTAATCATCAATGTATCCTCACAGAAAAGTCTGTAACACTTCAAGCTTTGGCTAATTGCTTGTTTTAATGAGACAGATAACACAATAAATCATGTTTATGGAAATCAATCTGTCCTGCATCGCACTCTTTCCATTAGTGAGAAATTAGTTGTGACTACTGGAAACAAATTATATCCTAAGGTTTTATGGGGCTTGCTTGAGTTAAAAAATGACAATATTGCCAGGAGGAATACATGATTTTTCTAACTACAAGCCACTTCAATCATGGTAGAGACTTCCAAGCAATTTTGCCTTCTGTAAATTAAAGATCCACAACCCTCAGGGTGAAGGGAGCTTTATTGCAAGAAAATCTCACTTATACTTCTCAGAGATGTCCCCTGTGCAACCCAGGTCAGTGATTATTCTGATCTAAAGCAAAACTGTCTAAAAGAAATGCAGATCAAAAGAAGCCTCCATTAGTTATATAAAAACCTGTAATTATGAGGTTTGTTGATTTTCAGAACAGAAGATCACAACCTCTGGGTTTGTTCATAGTTGAATATACTTTGTGACTAAGAGCACATGAGGAACGTGGACTTTTGCACCTCTAATTGTTCCTGTGGTTAGTTTGTATGAGAAGCACTCTTTCTTAAACACCTCAATTGCAATTATGTCCTATTACTACCTGTGTTAAAATTTTTACTACAAGCTACAGTGAGTACTCATCATATGTGGGTCTATAATACTGTGTTTCTCTTCCTTATTTCTAGCTCCTCAATTGCATCAAAAGGCAACATGATTTATATTTTCAGCATGTTATCCTACTGGTCTTAGCTGCTTTTAAATAAAAAATGGAAAGGAAGGTACATGTAGCATTACTGGTATGTTGTTGATCTATATGGTATGTCTCATTCCTCCAGCCCTAATTATATAACACATAAATAGACTAGTAGACTAGTAAGATTAAAAGATATTTTAATAATTCTAGGTACAATTATAAATAGAAAAATTCTGTGATACAGGAAGAGGAAAGCAGTGCCTAACTGCCCTCTGAGATTTTCTCAATGCTGACCAAAAAGGCCTGAGAGGTGTGGTATCACAGAGAAGCATAGAGCTCCTGGATAGCAGCATCCACGAGGGGCCTGCTCTGGCTTTTCTGCTCCATCAGCTTTGTCCTGCAGGAGAAGGAAAGGACCCCGGAGGCTTGTGAGCTCCACCTCTCTCCCTGCTTCAGTGTGGGTGCTGGCTGCCTTTAATAGTAGCAACACAGAACATTTCTGTGAGCCTCCTTTAAAAATGAGATGCCCTCTGAAACACCTGTATTTAGATTTATTATACAGGCTGGAATAGGGGCTCTCACCAGTGTCAACAGGCAAAAGGGAGCTTTCTCTAAATTCAGTAGTGAAATCTAACAACAACAAAAAAACAAGTACCACCAACCAAAAAAAAACACATAAAAACCCAACAAAAAATGACACAAATGGAAAACAACCTGACAGCATGACCTTGCCCTGCCTTGTCACTTGATCAACTTTCATAACCACAGTAGTAATATCTTACACAATACAGTACTACATTGTACTGTATTCTATCTTGCAATATCTTATCTTTTCCATTCTAGCCTTGTTCATACTGTTTTCAGTCCTGACCCCATTGTCTCTGTCCTAGAAATAGCAGGGAGAGTACTGGAGTGGAGCTGCTAGATGTAAGGACACCCCTTCCCAGGCTTGATCCTGATCCTGTCACACAGGCAGGCTGATGTCCCAACCTGGCCTTAGGCTGTCCCCATCCCCATGGACATGCCTGATGGCTGGGAGTAGGGCTGCCAAAAGGCAGTCAAGATCTGAACAGGGCTTTAGTGCTGATCTTTTGGAGATGAGGATGTGGGTTTTAATGATATTACTGGCAGGTGTGGTGAGGTGTTAGCATCAGTCTGACTGGTTTAGGGTGCTGACCTCAAGGCAGAGGAATGCTGCTGGCACTACACACTGTGATTACCACCTCAACCAGGCAGCTCACAAGGCACTCATCTCTGGATATTTCCACTGTGTCTCTGCTACACTATTCATGACACTCTCAGCACTGGGCATTTTGAACCCCTTCAGGGACAGGGGTGCAACCCCTCCATGCTGCTGCCTGCAGGGACACTCATCAGAGGTGATGGTGTGGAGGCCACAAGGGAATCTCTGAGTCTGCAGGCATATTGTCTGTTTGAGAGATGCCACATCCATGTTCCTCAGTGCCTGATGAGGGTCCAACAGGCACTATGTTCAGTGTTTTTCTCTCTTATATGAGGAAGCAAGCTGCTGGAGGCAGAAGATCTCACCCATGTGAAGTACACATGTGCAAATACTCAATATGAAACTGTTGCAGAGACACATTTTCTTATCTCTTTTTTTTTTAAACAGTTTCCTCTTTCTGTTTCTGTCCTAGGGTTCTTTTGCTGTGAATAATCAAGAAGACAGCATGTTTTTTACTCACAGACCTCAAATGAAATTCAGTATTTCTGACAGCAAACACATGTGTATTTTCCAAAAGTTTCTCTTGGAGATGGATATTTACACAAAACTTCTCATGATAAAATTTTGCTTTTCTTAAGCAACCTAAAAAAAATTGCTCATATGCCATAGAAAAACATTGAAAGAATGGGGACATCAGGTGCCCTAAGAGTTTGTTCTTCTGTGTCCTCAGGTCTGAAACATGCTTCAGAGTAGATGAGATCTGTGTGGCAGAGAGGCACATCAGTGCAGTGGGCAGGCTGAGCATGGACCCAGACCAAGGTGACAAAGCTGGGCCATGTGGCATAGGCGACTGACGTGGCAAAAGCATTGTGGCTTGTCACGTGGCACTGCGTAGCTGGTTGTGAAAGACACTGTTTAAACAAACTGTTGTGTACATTTCCATGTCAGTACCTGTCTGTCCAGATTCTTAATTTTAAAATGCAGCTCTTAAGCATATTTGAATGAGTCATTATTTTTGGACAGCATTGACAATAACTGAAAAATCTAAACATTCTTGCACTGTACATCCCCTGCACCCCATAGATTGCACAGTAGTTTTTTATATGGGTCGCATCTTATTTCTGCTCTTTTCTCTATTTGCATCCAAGAGCATTCTTTTTTTTGTTGGAAAGAGATCTCCAACTCCTGCTGGAGAAATACTTTCCTCCCCTTGGTGTAAAAGCTTTTCTATATAGTTCCTCTTTGAGCAAATGGTGAGTACTTCTCATTGGCAATTTGGTTATTTTAATTTTATACACCAGTGCTTGAAATAGCCATGCAGCTTTTGTGTCCCCACCTTTGGGAGATGAAGCCAGGGCCCACAAAAACCCTTCACAGCTATGTCTGCTTATTTATGTTTGCCTGTAATAGGGTCATTGTACAACTTGGCATTCAATCATTTACAGAGTATTGAAAGAATATTACAGACATCCTTGGGCAGGAATTGCCTGGTTCTGAGACCAGTCAACCAGAAAGCAGCAGCTGGAGCCTCTAGTTAGCATGTTAGCACTTCCAACAGCAGTTGGAATAGCCCACCTCTGAGAAAATAAGTTGATGAAATCATTGAGAATATCTCAATCTTCTCAGTTTAAGTTCCAAGTGTTCAAATAAGTCTGTGAAAGAAGAGGGGAGCAGGATGAAAGGAGACTCATGGTGACCATTCTGAGGGAAGAGGATACAAGGGACACTGAATCACTTGAGGAAGGAAAAGTGCACCCAGATGCATGTGGGAGACAAGGCCTCCCACATGGAGGGAGAGCTTTGAGACAGTGAATAGAGAGATGAGATGAGAGTCACACAGTCATCCTGTGGGGAAGAGAAAGGCAGAAATACAGAAGTATATGGGATGTGCCAGGATTTTGATCTTGAGGTAACCATAAGGCATACAGCCTGATACTTCCATGCTTTGACTTTGGTAGAACAAAAGCCATGTAGCAACCATCTGTTTTGATACCACAGAAAAAGACCAGCTCTCCCTTCCTTGGAAATGACCCTTGACAAGTCTCTCCCTATCTTGCTTAATCAGCTCTCTGTAAGCCAGCAGCTGAAACAACCTTTTCTCTCCAACAATGAACCACTCTTCATATTTTCAATTTTCAGTGCAAAGAGAAGCACGAAGTCTGCATATCATTCAGAATGTGGAACATAAGCTTCAGCAGGTCCCCACAGCATCAGTGTGACTTGCAGTGAGAAATCACTTTCATATAAGCAGCAATTAAATAATAATCTTTCAAATAAGCAGCAGTTGCCAATGATGGAATGGAAAAAAGAACTGCAATTACATGGTAGATGGTAAGGGCCTTATTGTTTCCCTCCATTTCAAGAACAGAAATATGATTAAGAAACAACACCTTTCAATACTCGTTATTTGGGCAGCCTGGCAAATGTATAAGCAACAAGTGGGTGACTATGCAGCTATGCAAAAATGTGGACTTCTGACAGGAATTTCTTGCTCTTCAGAGGAAGCAGCCTAATGCTCCCACTAATTACCAGGACACCAGAAACAAGGGATTGTTAATGGAACTAAAAATTGCCATGTAAATTGGAAGGTGGTACCTTTATAAAGGAGCTTTTAAATACTGCCTAGGAAGAATTGACTAGGAAGTGCATGATGACAGAAATAAAGTAAGAATTAATAACCCATGGTGAAACGTCAGGGATTCCAGGATTTAAAAGCATTTCAGGTGTCAGCTAGGGTGATAATGAACTCTACATCATGGGGAGGGAGGAAGGAAATACAATACAAATTTCAGGCCTGTTTAAAATAAACATAATGGCAAACTATTTCACACAGGGTACTTCCAATGGACAGAGAGATGGGAAAGCTATCAATGACACTTAAGAGAATTCATTTGGAATACTGGTCATCAATGTTCAAGAAAGAAGAATTGCCATGGGAACCAGTGCAGAAAAACTTCAAGTCCAGTCAGGAGACAACAAACAACAGCACTGCAGCCCAGATTCATGCTGCCCAATTTCAGGCACTTCACAAAAGACATATAAAATTGGAGCACAGTGACCAAGGTCTCCTGTAGTCAATGGAAAGAGATGGTCACCTCCAGTCATTCAGCCTACCTAAGTTCTGACTTGGCTTCTAAATGAGATGATTTATTTAAATACTCTAACTACAAAGGAAGCATATTGCTCCGGGGAATGTGCATAACACCCTGAAAAACAGAGGGTCAAAAAGAAACCAGCTGCTCACAGAAGTGCAAACATCACAGAAGAGGTCAAGGTGAGGTTTAGCAGCAAGACAAGCTGATATATGCTAGGCACAAATAAATTTTTCTGATAAACAGAAGGCTTATCTTTGGAAATAGCTTTCCATATGTAGATGGGGGGAATAAGATACTTGCCTAGAATTAAAATGCAGCTGAATGTGTTCATTTAAGAGGTTACATGATGGACATACCTGAAAGAGCAAACATTTGGACTGGCAGATACAGAAAGTTCCTGTCTCATCTGTTTTCCTATGCTGTTTTATTTGGACTTTTTGTTTTGAATACAAATAGGACTAATCCTTTAGGCTGGCATAAAAGGGACTTGTAAAATTACATGTGTTTTGATTATTATAAGGTGTTGCTGCCTTGCCTTTCTCCATCTGCATCAAGGGGAAGGACAGAAAAATCTGTTTCCTGGGACCAGACCAAAACAAAAAACAACTACAGCTGAGCAACTGACCTACACCCAGCAAACTGAGCAAAATGCTTGCTGCCCAAGGCAAGGAAGGTCAGCTCTCCTAAGTGATGGGCAAATGCATGGCAAGGTGCTGTTTGGAAGGAACAGAAATGCTATCAGCATGCTCCCAGTTGTCACTGGCGCAGGCAGCGTGTGCAGTAGGGTGTACAACTGATGGCAAGTTAGTGTCTTTGGAGTTTATGGCTGTTGCAGCAATGGAAACTCATTGTGCATGGACCAGCTCCATGCACAAGCCTGAAGTGCTTGACCCATGCAGTTAAAAGTGCCCCAGCAAATACAAACATGGAGTATTGATCACAGCTGTGTATTGCCAACAGGGTGGGAGAGCACAGCCAAGGGCCTGGCAAACGGAGAGAAGAGGACATGGGAGTGTAAGCATAGGAGGATTTGGGCAGGAGCATTGGTAGAAATGAGACTAGAGCATTGTCTCCTATTATTTGATTCTTCCTGGTTTCCAATGGAATTACCCTCTCTGCACATTGACAAAAAACAATGTGGCAGAAACAGAGAAATATCAGATTCTCCTACACTGATATTGGCTAACCAGTTGGGTCAACAGCATTGTAATGCAATAGTAGTGTGTGCTAAAAGAAGCAAGATGTATACTGCTGATTATTTTATTGCATGCTGCAGAACAGCTGTGTCACAGTCCCCTCATTCTAGGCAACCTGGGTATATTAAATAATTTGAAAGGATGAAAGTAATTTTGAAATTTATGCTTAAATCTAAGCCTGTGTCTAAAACTACATATATATTTAATTTCAGAATAGTAGAAGGTAGCTGGCTTTTCTAGGTAATTCTTAGCATGAATTTAGTGGTTGATATTAGGAAACCAAATTTTGCAAAAGACAGAGAACCAAGTGAAGCAAGACACAAACTGACAACACACAAGGCCTTAAGAGGAGCAAATACACAACCTTACAACAGTTTTACAATAGCAATTACATTCATTATTCAAAGTCATTTGTTTGTTACAGCTTGCCCCACAAGAAACAATAAGCTAGAGCCAAACACAGAGTCATGTACGTTTTTTGTAAAAAAAAAAAAAAAGCGGTAATCCTTATTTCAACAAAATCTTATTAGCTATTGCAAAATGTTTGCAAGGGCTTTATGTTTGTCAGTCTTATCTTTCTTTTTCCATGGGCTCACAGTTACTCTGTAACACTGTTACTGTTAAGGATAATGTTTTTGGTCAGTTGCTATTGGCAGAGACAGTCAAAGTTCAGGTAACCAAATTTAGACATGAAATTAATAACAGCATATATACCAGAGAGCCTAAGTATGCATTGTTTCTTCATGACTTACCAGGAAAAATTCTTACTGAGATCCAAGAAAGCTTAGCATGAATAAATCATATATATGGAGCAAAGAATCTGGCTCAGAAAATAGAGGTAAGTATCAGTATAATCTAGATAAAAAGAGACAAAATATCGGGATTATAAAGGCAGCTGAAAACCCTCTGCCAGGAAAGAGAGGGTAGCGTGCCACTGAGGATGTGCTCAGCTGTATAAATATCCAGTGTTTCATAAAGTTTACACATACCCTATTGCAGAAATTGTTAAATTAGAAAGGATTGTAAATTTGAGTGCAATATATCTCTAGCACCATACATATGGTATGAACAGTACCAAGGCTGTGGAGAGGATTTATCTGTGACCACTAAGCACTTACCTGATTTGCACAGTCATGTCTCTGTCTCAGCAGGCAGACTTTCTAAATCCATCTGCTCACCATAAATAATTGAACTTCATTCCTGACTGCTTTCTTCTCCCTTCAAAATGTCTTCTGTGTGTCCATACACCCAGGGCTGCTGAAATTAGGGGAAAAAGGTGTGAGCTGGTTTTATGCCACCTTACTATCACAGCATATGTTGCAGTTAAGACAGGCACAATACACAGAGTATCACCATACAATTTCAGAAGGCTTTAAGCATCAGCCCATAGAGAGTATCATCACTTCAGAAGGCTTCAAGCAGATACCCTACTTGCCCTTTAGCCCAACCTTTTGTACCCCTCATAGATTGCACCTGTGTGCCCTCTGTTCCCTTTGGTGTTGGTCAGTGCACCTGGGCACTCCATGGCTCATGGCTTTCAGTGCTGCTCATCTGCTTTTCACAGCTGTACCCATTGGGGATGAGGCTGTGCTGCAGCCCCACTCCCAGTCACCACAAACTGTGTGCCTGCACCTTTCAGCTTTGGACTTCAGCCACCTATAGACATCATGAGCTTTCCTCAATGTCTGAAGTTAATCCGTCAGCTAAGACCAAAACTCCCTCAGGAACTAATAATAGTAACTCTAGTAGTGAGCCTGTCGTCACATTTATTTTATTCTTGGGGCTCTTGGATGTGCTTGGACCACAACTGGTCAGGCTTCCAAAACATAAGCAAGAAGACAAGCGATAAGTAATGTAAATCTGAGAGGACTTCCAACACAGGTGGTTTGTATTTTTTGCTACAGTGTAATACTCCTGAAATATTATATCAGGAACTGCTTACCTCCCATATGCACCTCTTGGCTACTGCTGCACACTAAAAATTCATGTCACTTGCAATCCCTACCTCAGAAATAAGAGGAGTTCTGCAAGAACTGATCAGATACGTCTTGCATGTACACCTGGAAGTACATGCATTCATCTGAGCACCTTCCCAGTGACAACCTGACATGAGCTTTCCCTTTTAAATCTTATTTTTTCTCCCAAGACACAAGACTGGGTGCCCTACCTATGCAAAGGAAGTGAGTGAATTCCTTCTGCCTGCAGAGTCAAGTCCACCCCCAAGCAAGCATTCCACTGTAGCAACTGTAGCTGGAATTGAGGGGGCTGTGGTTGTAATTTATCATAGGCAATTTATTTTCAGCAGTGTGACTACATGTCAGTGCTGACAGCATTTGTAGCATTAAGTGTTCCAGAGAGAGGACCACAGCACTGCTTTGAGGCACACAGTCTGAAGGCTTGTCAATCCTAGTATGTCACTAAAAACACAGGCATTTTGCAATATTTTTTCAGGGAATGCCTTAGCATGGCTCATTTTCCAAGTTTGGATGAGCCTGGGATCCTCTTCTGAGTTCAAAGACAGTCATGTCTTAAGGCCCAGTAGAAAGGAAAAAGAAAATCCAAAGAATTTTGTATGCCAAGTTAACAGCAGCATTGTGTCAAAAGAGGAGGCAAATACACCCATATGAATCAAGGATCCATATGTTTCCCTCAATTCTGAATTTTTTACAACATTTAATAGTGTATAGAGAGTATGCCTGGCCATGCCTCCAGCTGGTCATAAATTATGATGGTTTACATGTCTTCAAAATAAACTCTGGCACACAAATACTAAGCCACATAAACTGAGTCAGTCACATGTATACGTCCCTCAGCTGGGGTGAAGTTCTTAATTAGACCTTTTCCTGGGGGCTTAGTCAGCATTAAGCTGCCTATGCTCAAAGGCAGCTCTGTCATGGTGCAGCTGAGTGACCTTGGATTAGAGTGCTGTGTGAAAAAGAGCTATGAGAATTGAGGGCCACCTCCTTTGCTCAAGAGCTGTGCCTACACTGAAGCACTCTCCCTCAGTCCTTGCCTCAGCTATGTTACAGGTATGACTGTGCCTGGCCACACACACTGATCCAGACCCTGACCCACCTGAGATGATCTTGGATCCCTCCCATCACTGTGGGCTTGTCTAACGATGACCAGACTGGTGGCTGGTTGGTCCTGGTTATTGCCACTGAACCTCATTCTGACCCTGACTCACTGGCTTAGCTTTTCTGGCTTGACCTCAGATTTTCTTGTCACTGTGTTCACTGGGATGGTTACTGGTGATCTGTACTCTTGGCTGAACTTCTAGCCACCACCAGAATTGCTTTGCTATTCTTGTTTGGGTGCTATGGTACTTGTTAGTAAAGCCACTGTCATGCATGCCTTATTGTCACCCTCCACTCCCAGCTTGCCTTGCTACTCCATAAAACACTCTTCTCCAAAGGATGTCACCTCTCACCTACCACTGGTATCGCTGGTGCCTCTGGGACTGTGACACTCCTGACACCAGTAGTTCTAGCACAAGCCAGACAATAGGAACATGGATTGCAGACACCATGTGACTCTCCTTTTAGCCAAAGATTTTTGTTAGAAAGCTGCCTTGAGCCAGCCTACTGGCGCCATGCATTCCTGCCAATAGGATAAATCAGGAGAGTGGGCAAGAAGTCAGCAATCAAGACAAAGAGTGTGTTCTGTCACAGACAGACAGCAAAACTAAGCAGTGATACACAACTCCTCTTATGTGACCTCACTTAACTCTTGGTCAAATAATCAGGGAATCTCAGTAACCTGAAGACATCATATTTCAAAAGCCCAAGCAAATGCAAAATGGCCACAAACCCAAAGGAGTCACAAGTTGTCACCTTTTGTAATTTATTCTAGTTGTCTAAATCTAGCAACAGCATTTCATATTTTAGCTGTTGATTTTCCCACCTCATCTGCAGCATTCTCTCCTCTCTCTCTCCAGGGCACTAGCTCCACCTCTCCTGGCAGGACCATCTTCAAGTATACAAGGGCTACGACACTTAACTCCTCCAACTCCACCGTGAGGTAGCACTCCTGAGCTGCCACAGGGACACGCACAGTTTGGCACATTATTCAGACTGTGACACCTGCCAGGATTTCAGCATTAAACTAAATCCTTGCTGGCAGCCTCAGACAGCAGTTGTGAGACAGGGCTATAAGCTGGAAGGCAGAAATTTCAATTCTGTTGAGGCCAGTCAGCCTGCACCCCAAAATCAATCTGCATATTACGAGAACATACAACATAGAGGAAATTGCCAGGACATGGCTGCTCTCACTCGAGGTGTTGGCATCTCACAGCTCAAATACTCCCACCATACTTGCTTGGCTCCTATTGGATGTTGTAGTGTGCCCAGTGCTGCTCCCTTGTTCTAATAATGCCTTGTGTACCCAAGAGCAGCTTTTGCCTTCTGCATTTAATTGCTACTCCTTTGCCAACTTGCCTGGAAAGCTGTCCTTTGCTCTAACATTTCATCCTGAGGGAGAAAAACTAGTGCCCTTGAGACATTCATGTGTTGTCCTGTATAGATGCAGTACATACTGATGTCTGTCTCTGCTCTTCTTAAACAGGATGCTAAAAGATCTGGCTAAGCCTTTCCAGGGATTTGAACCTTCCACACCCAGGGAATTGTTCACCAGCAGTCTCACACTGCACAGCAATGGAAAACATTGGACTCAGGTACAGCCAGCTACCATTTACTAGAAACAGACACTTCCAGCATTTCCCGATCCAGCATGCACAAATGGGTCACTAACTCCTTTGTTTTTCATCTGGCATATACAGGCAATTGTTGTGGAAGTTTGCCTTTCTGGAAGTCAGTGTGAATACGTTTTGTACACAACAGAATTTAAACAGTGTAATCACAACTGTGTCTTATGTAACCTTTCAGCAAGTTCTGCAAAACTGCCTTGCCTTCCTCAAACACTGCAGATCTGATACGACCTATCAGCGAACATTTGCAAACGTTCAGAGCTCAGAAACATAAACCAATCTCTGTTTGGTGGACAGCAGCTATTGTATTTCTATTAATTTATTTAGCTATTTATCTGATGTCCAGCAAAGAACATAGAAAAATTATTTTTGAATTAAAAAACATAAAATACAAGCCTCTACATTGGAAGATGTAATTGACAAAACTCTTCTCTGCATTGGAAGAAAACCTGCTATGAAGGAGTAAGGCATCTATCCAGCATATCTGTTTTTAAGTGAGAAACCACACTGTGGTTCTGGGCTCCTCAGTACAAGAAAGACAAGGAGCCACTGGAGAGGGTCCAGTGGAGGCCCACAAAGATCATTTGGAGCATCTCTTTTATGAAGAGAGACTGCAGCAGCTGGGCCTGTTTAGTCTAGAGACCACTGTGAGGGGATCACATTAACACGTCAGTATCTCAAAGGTGGGTGCCAAGAGCATGGTGCCAGACTCTGTCCAGAGGTGCCCAGTGACAGGATGACGAGCAGTGTCCATGCACCGACACACAAGAAGTTCCCTCTCAACACGAGGAAGAACTTTACAGTGGCAGAGCACTGGCACAGGCTGCCCAGGGAGATCGTGGATTCTCCTTTCTGGGGACATTCAAACGCACCTGGAAACGTTCCTGTGCTACCTATTCCAGGTGACCCTGCCTTGGCAGGGGGTTGGACTGGAGGATCACCAGAGGTCCTTGCCAAACCAAACCGTTGTGTGATTCTGTGAACCCTTCCGGCATTCCCTGCCTACATGGCGGGCAGTGCCGCGGCAGCCCCGCACACCCACAGAGCTGCACACGGCCCAGCCGAGCCTGCCCTTCCCACAGCCAGCGGCGCACATGGCGCGGGCCGAAAGCCGAGCCGAGCCGAGCCGAGCCGAGCCCAGCCGGCACGGAGGGACACGGAGGGAGCAGCCGGGCACGGCGGGCGCGCTTTGTCCCCCACCCCGCGCGGCCTCAGGCGCCCCCAGCACCGCCCCTGGGCTGGCGCCGGGGCCGCCACTCCCAGCGTGCACCGCGGCGCGACGCGCGAGGCGCCGCTGACGTCTCAACCCCGCCACTGGGCAGCGGCGCTCGCGCGTCACGAGCTCGCGCCGCTGAGTCAGCGGCCCACCGTCGCAACGCCCGGCCATTGGCTGCAACGGCGCGGGGCTCCGCCCCCGCAGCCCAGTGGGGCTATAAAAGCGGCTCCGGCGCCCCCTCCGCGCCTTTAGCCCCGGGTGTCTGAGAGGAGAAAGATGCATCGACTCCGCTCACGGGCCTCCACGGGGATTTCTGCCTTTACCGCCGGTTCGCCCTCCGCCTGCTCTCGCCAATCACCCCCGCTGCCCCGGCCCGAGAAGTCAGCCTCGCAGAGGCGTTGGAGTAAAAAGCGCTCCTGCTCTTCTATCGGCTGATTGTCGCTGATTCCCGGGCGGGGGGGAGTAGGGAGACCGAGACCCGGAGAGGGGCCGCGGGAGCCGAGCCGAGCGCCGCTGCGACCATGCCCAAGCCTAAGAAGCGGGGGAGCAACCACCAGCGCGGAGCCGGTGAGTGCGGCTGGGCCGGCGGGTAGGGGCGCGCGGTCCAGACGGCGTTTCCCGTGGCCGCGGGAACAGGGCCGCGCTGCCCGGCCGTGCCCCGCCTCCCCGCGGGCGGTGGGTGGGCAGCAGGACGGACGGGCGGGCGGGCGCGGCCGCGGGGCTCTCGCTGGCCGGGCCGGGGCCGGGCGGGTGACAGGAGCCGTCCCTGAAACCGCCACCTCACGCCGCTGCGCGCATGCGCTGGGGAGCCGGGGCCGGCGGGCGCGGCCGCGCTGGCGGCGGCGGGAGCGGCCCGGGGCAGCGGCGGCTCGGCCGCGGGTCCGCCCGCTGCACCACCGGCAGCTGCAGCGGCTGTGTGTCACCGTGTCGTGCCCGGAAGGCTGCTGTGTCTTTAAAGAAAAGAATCATTTTTCTAGACTAAAGTAGGATGTTATAAAATAAACAAATGCAGAATGTGCGTGTCTAAGATGTTCATACTTGGGGTAGAACGGAGGTTTTGTGGGGTGGTGAGAAATTGCCCTTCAGGCTGGCATAGCTGTGTGTAGCATTGGTTTCTAATACCAATTTTCAGGAAGTGAGCAATTTATAGGGTGTTTCTGCCACTGCTCTTATTTTAGTTTGTGGAGGGCTTGCTGTCGTTCTTGCCACTTCTGTTGAATCCCTATTTGATAGCAGCAAGAAGGTGGCCATGTGAGAGCTATGAGCCTCCAAGTTTGTTCGCTCGTGCATTGTCTGGTGGGGCTTTTTTGCGTTATGGTTAATGATACAAGTGGATGTAGCAAAACTTCCGGAGTGTGACTAACTTAATTGGAAAGCATTTGGGCACTCATCCAACTGAAAGGTGATTCTGCCTAGATAAAAATAGTTTTTTGGGGTCTTGGTAGTCAGGAAGCCTGTTTGAAGCTGGTAAGCCCTGTGTGCAACCTAATCCCATATATCCTGCACTGAACTGGGTAATATATATTTGCCCAAAGGTTTGACTTACACTGTCTTGACGTTCCTCAAAATTTTAAAATAAAGATTGCATGGCAGTTTTTTTTAGATAGCTCATTCTAACAGTTAAATTAACATAGACCTATTTTTAAAGCATAGTCACAGAAAACTGCATTAACATGGAGTTGTAGAAAGATCCTAAATTTCCAGTAGGAATTCATCCAATTTCTAGAGTAGGAATTGGACCAGTACTAGGTGAGCCTTCCTCACTGCTCACAAATGATCTTCCAGAACAGAGCTGACAAAGTCTTCAGAGTGGGAGTAAAGGAACCAGCAGATGGAAATGTTCTTTCTGTGGTTGGGTCAGGGGAAGCAAATCTGCTCTGGGAGGGATCAGTTCTACTTCTGGTGCTCAGATCTTCCTTTTCTGTATGAGAGAATTAACCAAACTATTGTATTCGTCTTTGCTTAAGGTGGTCAGCCCAGAAATGTGCAGCCTTTTAGTGATGAAGATGCTTCAATTGAAACCATGAGCCACTGCAGTGGCTTCAGTGATCCTGCTAGCTTCACTGAGGATGGTAAATTCTTTTATTTATATCTATTCATCTTTTAAAAACATAAAACCTGAGCTGATGTAGTAGTTTTAAGTAGAAGACTGTAAGTAGCAATAATGAAATAATGCCATTATATTAACACTGTGATAGCTAATCCAGTGGCTGGTTTTTTTTGTTTGGTTTATATATATATATATAAAAATATATATTCCAGGTTTCATGAGCCTTGTGAAACTATCAGGCTCTATTCTACTAGAATAGAATGTAGATATAGAGACAATAAGATGTGGAGTACTGCTATAGAGACAATAAGAATTTTAAGGTGAGTTGTAAGACATGGATTTTCATAAGAGGTAGTTGAAGCAGTAGGAACTGCAGAAGAGTTTAAGATGGGAAGAGTCATATTTTGCCTGTTTTGAGCTAGATTTGTGCTTTGTCTCCTTTACCATCTTTGCAACCTGGACTACTGTAATGTCATTTTGTTGAGAGGAGGGGACCTGAAAGCCTGAAGCAGGGGGATAAGCAAGGAGCCATTTTTGGGTACATGCTGCTCTTAACTGAGCTCCTGTTGCAGAGATGTCTGAATTGATGCTATATGGGACAGGCTGCTTTGACTCACTGCATCAGCTGTGAGCACCTCACAGTACTCCAGGGCTAGATGTAGTGGACTGGAGGAAAATGTGTTGACAAGATTGTCTGATGGTCACCAGATGGAGAAAATTTATGTAAGAAGCAGATCTAGGAGCAGCACAAATGTATCACTAGGCCAGTTTTATGGAAGTATTTTAGGGCACAGTCTGATGTAGTAGGTTTAACACCATTATGCTGCTGTGTTACTGAACAATTCTGAAGGTGTTGTCTATATTAGGCTGCTTCCTTATTAGTGTTAAAAGCATTGTGTTGGAACTACTGTGTCTGCTAATAAAATGTGTATCAGTGGGACTAAATTATTTCTTCTGGATTAGGGCCTGAAGTTGATGAAGAAGCTACTCAAGAAGACTTAGAATACAAGTTGAAGGGATTTATTGATCTTACATTGGACAAGAGGTATAGTCTGCTTTGAAAAAACACATTCATACATTATATTATTGCTTGATTTAATAAGGAAAATACACATCAAATCTTCTTTTATAAATTACTGAGATTTTTATTCTGGGGAGAACTTCTGGATCTAAAAAATTTTTTTTTGTTCTACTGATTTTTTAGGATGGGTTAGACTTTCCTTTTCTAATATATTGAAATAGAGTGACTTTCTTTCTGGCCAGCAATACTGCTGTGATCTCTGTCTCCAAACAAAATTTTGCTGTCCATGAATAAGAAGGCAATTCAGAGCATTTAATTTCTTCATAGTATTTCTGTGGATTACTCTTACTACTGGGTGTAGGCAAATATAAATCACCATAAAGCAAGGGCGGACGTTTAGCTGATATGTGCTGATTTCAGGTCTTCCTTTTCTCTTCTAACAGTGCAAAGACAAGACAAGCAGCCCTTGAAAGTCTGAAAAGTGCATTTTCTTCTAAAATACTATATGAATTTATCATGGAAAGGAGAATGACCCTAACTGATAGCATTGAGCGCTGCATAAAGAAAGGTAATTAACATGCATTGTATTAGAAAGCAATAATCCCTATGAAATAGCACATTGTTTAAAAGAAGTTAAGATTGTGAATGTTCTCTAGTACTTTACAGAGTGCTTAATAATTTAGGTAACATTACTTTGTAAATGCAGGTGTCACACTTTAACTGTCCTAGAAAATTAACTGAAATTATCTTCTATCTCTTGGTTTCTGAATTTCCACTTACATGCTTTCAGACTATTATCTTTAAGAGATTAAAGGAGGCAGGCAGGGCAGAAGGTGGTTGCTCATCACTGTGTTAATTAATCCCTAGGTAAGAGCGATGAACAGTGTGCAGCTGCTGGGCTGGCTTGTCTTCTGTGTGTGCAGATGGGGTCAGGAATTGAAAGCGAGGAGATTTTTAAGACCCTTGGTCCAGTTCTGAAGAAGATTGTCTGTGATGGAACAGCCAGTATCCAGGCCAGACAGGCTGTAAGTATGAAATGTTTATTTGCCAGGCAGGGACAGAGGGCTGCTTCTGGCCAGCTCACTGTTGTGTAATCCAGGACTAAAGGTTACCACGCTAGTGTGTACTCATAATGTTGACAGGCACCCTCAATGATGCATAGCAGTTTTCACTGGCTTAAAAAGTTCCACCTGAAAGTTGAACATGATTCTCTTTTTCAACTGTTACATGTACTGCTTTGTCAAGTGTCTGAACTCACTGTATTGCAGCTTCCTTACTTCTGGGGACTGATGTTGGGGTCCTAGAAAACATTTTCCTACTGAGTGATATATCCTTCCTGTATTAATTTTATTTTATTCTTGAAATTTAATTTTATTCTTAAACAGCACAGGAATGTTACTTAAGCATTTACATTTATTTTTGGTAAAATCACAAATAGCACATGTGGAAACTACATAAATAATACAGCCATTCTACCAAATGTATTTTTAAGTTACTTTTGCCTGGTCATCTCATCTATACATCAGCAGTATGCATGAAATAGTGAGGAAAGATTGTCCAAAGCACTTGCCAGAAGTTTTACTTTTGCTTAAACTTCAGAGATGCAGCTAATATTTTCCAACTTTCCTTCATCATTATGTGGCTGGCTACTCCTAGTCAAGCTATGGCACAACAAATACTGTCAGCTGCAAAAAAGAGGTAGTATCAGTTCAACAGTAGTTATTTCTTCAAACAAAAGCTACTAAAGTTTGTCCTGTTCAAATGTAGTTTGGGGCCTGTGTGGTTGGTGCAAACATCGCTTTCAAATGGTTTCCTCTTTATTCTTTGTAAGAGAAACTGGACTAGAATATGGGGCATAGGAAACGGATCTGCAGGAGAAGTTGAAAAGTTCCAGGAAAGGCTTTTCAAGGGCAGAGTTTCCATGCTATTTAATTGAAATAGTGGTCAGAAGGAGAAACTATTTCCCACAGCTGTTAATAAATATCATATAATTAGCAGCATAATTTCTGCTTGTAAGTCCTAGTGAGATTTAAAATCATTGGGTGAAAACAACGCCACATGGAGCTTTTTCAAGGGCTTTGTAAGCTATTTAAAAATAATGATACATGGAAAGTGAAGGCTTGTGAGTAACAAATGCTGTAAAATCATCCTGAGAGTAGGTGGGAATTGGGAGTGTTACAAAGCTAAGTGTTACAAAGAAGGTGAATTAAGGATTGGGGACTTCTAGACTCTTCAGGTTTTTATCTCAAGTTTCTGTTGCTCCAGATGTTAAATTTCAAAGGTCCCAACTTTGAAACTGTAACATTATTGTCAAATACTGACACTTTTTTTTTTCTTTTGTGTCCAGTGTGCAACCTGCTTAGGGATTTGCTGTTTCATCGTGACCGATGACATTACGGTGAGGATGATTGATACCTTTCAAATGTAATAAACTGACAAGATGAAAATGTGTGACTCCTAAACCACTTCCATGGTATTTTTCACTTGTACAGGAGCTGTACTCTACCATGGAATGCCTGGAAAACATCTTCATGAAGGCCTATCAGCGGGATAGAGACACTAATGGTGTATCAAGTACCCATAATACTGTGCTTCACGTCAGTGCTCTTTTGGCATGGACATTGTTGTTGACCATTTGTCCAATGAATGAAGTGAAGAAGAAAATTGAAATGTGAGTATCTCTCTTGGAAACCAGAATTTGTAATGACTCTATATGCAATGAAACAGTGTCAGTAAAATTTAGGTCTTAATGAAATATGATTTACTCCTTTTAGGCACTTGCATAAACTTCCAAGCCTGCTGTCTTGTGATGATCTCAACATGAGAATAGCTGCTGGAGAAACACTAGCACTTCTGTTTGAACTGGCACGTGAAACAGATGCTGTAAGTAGATGTCAGTAGCTAAACCTTCTTTCATTGGGATAATGATGAGACAAATTACTTAACCTGTGTTGCACTCCACCCTGGATCTCAACAAGTAGCAAATAATTCCATGGTTTATGTTCTTTCTAGTGAGTCTGCCCCAGTCTAAGTGGGTACAGCAATAATTCATAGCTATCATTTTTTACATTACATTTCTGTATTGCAAAACAGGGCCAATATAACAAAATGCATCAAATGCTACTTAATAGCAACTAGAAATATGGAATGCAAGATTTAAATCTAAATCCAACACCCACTTTTAAAATAAAATTTTAAAAAGACACCTCTAGAGAGATTCCAGAATGAAACAGTATTGTTTACTGTAGTAGGATCACTCATCAAATGCTTATGCAGACAAGTTTGAGTAATTCACAGCCTGCACAATTCTGCTCTCAGCTAAAATCTATCATCAGGTAGAAAGCATGTTGACTTTAAGTATTGTTTTTTCAGTATTTTTACTTAGGTAACTTGAGAAGAATAACTGGTACTGCATGATGGTTTCGCAGCATTTGACTATTTTAGTGAGTTAAGAACTAGGCAGTCATTTTAAGGGGGAGGTTTTTAAAGAATTGGCACAAATTTCACACAGATATCAGTAATACTTCATTTGGTGAGATTTCTTGGGTTTGCTTTTGAATAGGCTTAGGTGCAAACTGCTCAATATTAGCTTTCCACAGCTAAAGTTGCATTTACGTTCTTCAATATGCCTTATTAATTTTCAGACTTTTTTCTTGACAGCACTGAAGGAAACGGCCTCCCTCTGCTTACGCATGGCACAGTTTGGGGGAGTTGCCTGAAGGGCTCCCAGCTCAATCAAGGCTGCTGCGCTTTGCCAGAATGCTGCCTAAAGTGAAAGGATAACTCCATTTAAGTCAGGAATCATGACACACTAGCACAGCATAACATGAAACAATGTTAAGGCTTCTGTATAAATGCAAGCAGTGTGGATTTGAGTCTCTTGGCTATGGAAGTCAACTTTAAAAGAAAAAAAAGTAAATGGAAACCAAAACTTGATCCTTTATTTGGTCAAGCTAACTGCAAGTAATGAAAATCTTAAAATATTTTGACAAATGAGAATAGTCGCTACATATCTGCTGTTGCATTGAGGAAATGCCCCTTTAATCATTACAGATTATTCTCATCGAATCCTCAACAATCAGTGCAGATTAAAAATACTTGATGTATTTGCCTTTGACCAGTTCCTTTCAGAAAGCTTGCAGTAAGCTCACTCTAGTCAGTTGATATGACAAAACATTCAGATTAAAAAAAACCTACAAGCCACAAAAACTTGTTTTTACGTAAGTTTGCATGCATTCTTACTAGTCCAGGTGAACTACTGCTGAATTAAGTGCAGTGGAGAAAATATTTCTATATATATAAAGCACCTATTAATTAATTAAAGTGAATAACACAAAGCTGTTTCTTGCAGTTTACTCAAAGTGCTTTGTTAAACATTAAAAAAAAAAGCTTCCTAATTTCCCATTTCATACAAGACTTATAGCTAAATATTCCATACTCTCAGTCCAGTGGTGTCTCACAGTTTGCCTCCAGCAGCAGGAATTTTGTGATAACAACATGAAAGTGCTCTCAGCTTGTTGGCAGGAGTGGTTCAGCAGATCAGTTTAGCAGTTTTAATCCCTTGGAATTACTGGAGTTGGAGTAGAACAGGTTGGCAGGTGTATATGCACACTGATGGAGCTGTATGGGTCACATGGCTGACCAAACAGACTTTGTTAGTGCCCTTCCTGGTAAACTGGGTGCTGTGACTTTGTTCTTGCTGGTTTCAATGCTGCAAATGGAACTGCAGAAGTGCTCTCTGTCTTTTTAATTAAAAGTAAGAGGTTGTAGAGATCTACACGCCCAAAATTTAAAGAGATCCATTTTCTTACCTGTAGGGGAAAAGGCTAAGGCCATAAAATAAACTAAAATCTAAAAAACATTTTTTCTGGTAACCTAGGATTTCTTTTATGAAGATATGGACCTTCTAACAGAGAAACTAAGAGCTCTGGCTACTGATGGAAACAAGCACCGGGCCAAAGTGGATAAAAGAAAGCAGCGATCTGTCTTCAGAGACGTTCTGCGGGCTGTTGAGGTGATTCTTTTGTCTTAGTTACAATCTAGACCTTCAAAATATATAGTGTACAATTCAGTGAAAACAATTTTATTATTAAACAGAATTACTGTTTCAGTGAAAGAAACAGGAAAAAGCTATTTTAAGTGAGATTTGGTAGTCAGATCACATATGTGGACTAGAACTGCTTTTTTCAGGAATGTTGAAAAAAGACTGGGAATAGTTAAATATTGTGGAAGCTAAGGAGAAGGATTGGCATAATTTGAAGTCACCTCTGGGATTCTGCCGGTAGAAGGATCTGAGTCACCTATTAGCACTTGTTACATTCCATTGTCCCAAATACCTGTAAGGTAGAGATTAAATGAGGCTTATATTCTGACTTAAAGGTGACTTCTGTACTTGGAACTGGTTTTCCTGGCGATAAGTCCAATTCCTAAAGTAATTTTAAAGATGAAAGTTGAGCGTTTGTTTTTTAAAAACTTTGTAATCATGAAGAATATTAGCTTAAAGTTCTACATGAGATTTGACTGTAGGTGTGCATCTGCTTTATGAACAAGTACAATCTTTAGCGTACGTACACTGTGTTACTTGGAAGGTTTGATGTTCCAAATTTATCAGTCAGAATAAAGTTCACTGAGATGTATAAAATTCCTAGTACAAAAGACTGTTTAAATTAAAATTTAGATGTTGTTTCCTTTGACTTTTGCATAGGAGCGCGACTTCCCTACAGAGATGGTGAAGTTTGGGCCTGAGCGCATGTATATTGACTGCTGGGTTAAAAAACAAACTTACGAGACCTTCAAGGAGATTCTGGGCTCGGGGATGCAATACCATTTGCAGGTGAGCTGCTCTCTGACACTTGCTCAGCCTGTGTTCCTCTGTGTCTGGCTTCTTTGATGAAATTCAGCCTGAATTACAAGATACTGAGTAGAACTTGGTGATGAGCCTTGCATTTGAGGTGTTAAAGACAGCACTTAAAAAAATTAATTAGAGTGAGCTACAGCTGTCTGGATAAGCTGCTTTTGAGTTGTAAGTTGGGTGTGCTAGCGTAGTAATCGACTTCTCCAAGAAGTAAGAAATTTAGGCTGAGTATGTTTTTAGCTTCAGGGTTTTCCCTGAATCCTTATGCTCTCTTTCAGCAGAGTGGTATAGTTGTCTGGCTGCTATAAAACTGCATGCCTCCACCCTTCCTGTTCAAACCTGTAAAAGAAAGGGAAAGTTTTAATAAAAAATAATGAACACAGCTTGCAGCCCAATCGTGACAGCATTCCACAAGAGAAGTCATAAATCTTTATCTCTGTTCGGGGAACTGCTTGTTTACTAGTCATCTGTTTACATATGTAACAGAAGCAGGAGCTGTAGTTTAGGAATATATGCTCCCAAATTGCTGTGATAATCTTGGGGTTAAAATCTTCAGTCCTGTGTTAATGAATTTCTGTGTGACTGAGGCAGCTCAGGCATGTAGCGGGTTTTTCAGTTTTTTCAAGTACTACTTTTACAGATAGGTACTTTAAAACTGGTGTGTTGTGAAACCATACAGGTCTGTTCAGCTGCCTGATTTTGTGTAGAACAGAACAGTGTCTCGCTGGGACAAAAATATCAAAGGAGGCAGGAGGAGCTGTCTGCCTTTTCAAGGTGGCTTTTTTCTGGTTGAAGGAGGAAGTGTTCTTGACTTAATTGCAAAAGATAGCAGCAATTTGACACAAATCTTAGTATTTCTTACTGGAATACTTAATATTTTACAGTAGTCAACTTTAGAGACTTGATAATTAGAAGGGAAGCTAATCATTTGGTGTGTTTCTTGTTTAGTCAAATGACTTTCTTCGGAATGTGTTTGAGCTTGGTCCACCAGTAATGCTGGATGCTGCAACTCTTAAAACAATGAAGATATCCCGTTTTGAAAGGGTAGGTTATTGCACTGTAATCAATTTTCTTTACTTCCTACTCTAATTACTCCTGCACTTCAGAAGCTGTCATTGTTACACTGTAGTTCTAAGAGTGCCTCATATGGTCCTGAATGAAACCCAGCCTTACTTGTATGCATCTGTGGACCCTTAAATTTTCCACTGGGCATGTGTCTGCTTCTGTGTTTTTTCCAAGGGGTCTCAAGGTTGATGTGGCTGCTGATGGGTACTAGATCCATACTCCACACATGTGAAACTTGGTCTCTTCTGAGAGACACGTATTTTCTGGGGAGGGACCAACAGGAAAGTCTGTCTGTCTATACACACATATACACACACAGATTAGCCTTTAGTGCAAAGATAACGTACTATAAATTTGAGAAGGCCTACCAGTTTACTTCAAAGATTAATAAAAGGATATTTTCATTTATTTTGTAACATGAAAAGTCTCTGAAGGGCATAAACCTTATGACAGTATGTAATTCTTTTTTCTTTGTTTTGTAGCACTTGTACAACTCTGCAGCATTCAAGGCTCGGACGAAGGCTAGAAGTAAATGTCGTGATAAAAGAGCAGATGTGGGGGAATTTTTTTAGATTGAACCCCTTTTCAATGGGGTTCAATTTTCATAATTCAAATAAATTTGTAACATTTAAATGAATTTTTTAACTTCTGTAGTCAGTTTGCAGTTGTGCATGGGTTTGTTACATAGTCTGTAAATATAATGCATGTTGTTGCTTAGTTTCATATACATTGTATATAGATTGATGTAACATTTGGTGCAGGGATATATTATAATGCTATACTTTAGCCCCCCACTAGCTCCAAAGGTCGATTATGTTGTAACTTGATACATTAAATGGGGTGGATAACTGTAGTCAAATGCTGTGTGTCAGATTGGATTCTTTATATAAAGGTAAAGTCATTGACCAAGTCCTCTGGTAAGAATATGAGAAGATGACCATGTTTGTGTGAAATTATTTTAGTAACTTTTTAAAACTCCAGTGGTAGACAGGCAAGAAATCCCTATCTAAGTATAACTTTATCCTGACAAGGACTGTGAAGTTCAGTAACTTCACTGACCATCAAGGAGTGAATGATAAATACTTGCCTCCATGTAAAATGAAAGTAAGATTCTTGTGTTCTGAAATTGAAAATTTAATTTTTGGAATAAAAATGTTTCTCACTGCCTGCTCTCTGTGTTAAAGCAATTTCTCCATTAATGAAACACTGTAACATTGACAAAACCTAAAGGTTGAATGGGATGGTTTTGTTTAATTGCTGGTTCAAACATGTGCTTGGGTATTCTCAGTGTGTCAGGAGGTGCTACATGCAAGTACTTTTCTGTGTTTCAAAGGTGTCTTATACTTGCATGTGCTCTGCATAACCACCTAATATTGATTTGCCATTGCTTCTCTAATGGTCAAACGTTTTCTAGTTTTGGTGCTGCAAAACATGTTGTCCTTTATTTTAGAGGAACCGTTCCAGCTGCCCTGTGTGTTGATCATGTTGAAAACTACTCTTCTAACCTCAATTTCTGGTTCTATAGGATTGAAATCTACCAGTAGCTGAGAACTGACTTAGGAAGGGGGGTGGGGTGTTATGTAATAAAGACACTAAAACCTGCCTAGTTGGAGCTTCTGAACCTAAAGAGCTGTAAAAGTGCCTGCTTAAATAAACATTCTTTAAATGTTTGTCACCAGATGAAGTAAACATTGCATTGAAAACAACACTGCCCCCTGGAAACTGTGGCCTGCTCTGATAAGGGAAAGTTTGGTTTGGGGTGGAGTGGTTGTGGGTTTTTTTTTTTTCCTCCTCCCAGTTTCTGATTACAGCTCAACCTATTCAAGAAGATCAATGAATACTATACCTTCTACTTTAACCTGTTTTTTTTCCCCTCAAAATCCACTATATAAGAACTTGTTTGGCTTACAAAACTGATCACTTGGACTACAAAAAACCTTGAACTGAAAACTGATGATGGAACACATGTCATTCAAGTAGAGAAAAAACTGATCTTGGAATGAGGTGTGAAGCTGTGTGCCTGTACTTGCCTGGCCAAAGGCCTTCCTTTTGAGCAAAACTGTTCCTTCCAGCCTGTTTGTGTCTCCTGTGGCTTCTGTGTAGTCACCTTTGGTGTCCTTTGCCAGGCACTTTTGGTGGCTTCCTGTCCAGCCTTTCTGCAGCACCTCCTGGCAGGGGGCCAAGCAGGAGGTTGCCCTTTTCCCTGTTACCCTGGAGCTGCCACCGGCAGTGACCCACGTGGCTTCCAGTGCTGTTGCAGAGGTGGCTCTTCTGCAGCCCTGCAGACATCCCTTGGGTTTGCAGACCTTTGCAGCTGGAGAGGCCTGGCTCCTTGTCTTACAAGTATTTTGCTGTCAGGAGTTTTTGGGCATGGGTGCCACACAGATTTTTTTTTTTCTCCTGGTTGGCACATCCTTATTTGGAGGGAGGACTTCAGGAGACTCCTGTAGAAAGGGAGCAATTCTGAGCAGCCAAACATGTCAGCTTAGGGTGGGAAATATGAGTCAGGTGATTTATTCTCTTTTGTTTCCTGAGAGAGGAATATGGTTATGGGCAGTTTAAAGGGATTCAGAATTTTAGACATGGGAGAGCTTCAGAAAGGATTTGTGGTATTGAGCTGCAGTCTCTCTGCCTGTCAATACAATGTGCTGTAACACCGCCTTCTGCAATGTCAGCGAGGAAAAAAGTGATCAAAAGAACTGTCAGCAAAGGAGCACTACTCACCACCAGTTCATCAGAATTTAATCTTTGAACAGCTAAGGATGCCAGACAAATTAGTCTACCACATAATACTGTCCCACTTGAATTCATAAAGTGTCTGGGAGAAGGGGGAAAGACCCTGGTTTTTCTAGTCTATGACTTTAAAATACTCACAACTGTAATACTGTAGATATGACTCTTCTGCATAGCAAACTGGTTACTCATAGCTACAGTGTTGTAGATATGACTCTCCTGCATAGCAAATGCAGTTTAGACAAGCACTAAAGCTAAGAGGTTTGGCACTAACCAAAAGATTAGTGAAATACTGATCGTCAGTAACAACCTTCATTCTCCATGGTGGGATATTATTGATTCCAATATAATAAAAATGAGCTGTATATGTACTGATTTCTGTTTAGCAGATCAGAATTGTGAAGTGAGCATACTTGGCCAAGCTGAACTCTAAATATAGACTGAGAGGGGCAGTCTGTTTCACAGCTATCTTTATGGGTACTGCAGGACTTGACAGGTTCCTATGGGACTAAAAGTAGAGAGAGGAACTGCAGAACAAGTTTTCTTCACATGATTTTCACTGGCTGATTTCTTCCATGCTGGCACATTACCTGAATGTAATTATGTTGTAAGTAGTGTTTCATTCTCATATTTTTTAACCTTTTAGATTTTATTTCCTTTTTTTTCCTGTGAAGAATTCTCAATGTGTTTTCTTTCCAAGTTGGGTTTTTTTTTTTTTTACCACAACAACTTAGGAAGAAATTTAAAAGTTGTATTGGGGAAAAAAGTCTTTAGGCAAGGTTAAAGTACAAGATACAATTAATTCAAAGGTCCCAATGTTTAGATTGATTTGTTGGGAATATAATCAATACTTTTGTCCAGTGACACTAATATTTGTATCCTTTCTCCTTTGGCACGTCAATGGAATCAAACAAATGTAATATAAACTTTTTAAATTAATAATGGTAATCTTCACTGTGTTTACACGTGCAAATACTTAAATAATAAGTGCAGAAAAATAGAATTCATAATACTAATGAATCAAAGGTAGTCACATTTATTATACCTCAAGCTGTTAAGAAGAGTCTTCCCTAAAGCTGCAGGGAGGTATTAATCAAAAGAGAGAAACAACTGCTCTTCAGAATCTAAAAATAACCAGCAGCCTTTGTGCATGCAGTGGTAACTTCTGGCACACTATTCAAACACAGGGCTCTATAATGACTGTGCTGGCTGAGGATGTGCATGTGGGGACACAGCAGAGCAGAGCCAGCTCTGGTGGGGACGTGGCTCAGACTCTGCTGCCTGGTGCCATGCCCTGCTCTAGAGGAAGGACAGTGGGCACAGCCATCTGTCCTGAAGTTACTGCTGCACACCCAAAGATCATATACTAGGTAAGGTTAACCCCTATCATGCCAGCTTTTCTATATTATTTTGTACTTTGAAGGAACACTTCTGAACAGAGAAAAAAGTAAGTTGTAATCCTTTCTTATGGGCTGTTAAAAAGAAATATGAAAGTATCCTTATAGTCCTGTCAGTCTCTACCAGCAGGAGAACAAGCTCTGTTGTCAGGATTGCTTTCAGTGCTTAGTCTTCAGACTTAGTGAGGCTCATTGAATGTCTGCTTTGCAGCGTGCTCAGATTTGGGGGAATTATAGCAATCTTCTGCATTTGGTTTGATGAGGGAAGGAGTGAGGATTTTCTGCAAACAATTGGAGTTCAAATGTTAGGTTTTTAATTTAAGGGTTTTATTAGGAATCTGGTCACACTGTGTTTTGTGTTCCTTGGAGAGGAAGAAAAGGCTCAGAAGCATGTCAAGAGGACAGTTAACCCATCTAGGATTCAGAAATCACCCTTAGGTGCTTAACACATGTCATCAAGGGAGGTTTGCATCCCACAAAGTGCTGATTTATGTTGGCAGATAAAATTGAACTTGGGAGCTTTATAAAATACTAAATGGGTAAGATGCATTCTACTCCAAATTTAAACTAATCTGTGGGGGCTCCCTCCTTACATTCACTAGCAAGAAAAACGTACATTTAGGCTGTGATTCTAAGGTGAGAAAGGAATATCTTAGAATAAGAGGGATATTACCTGGAGGAATATATTTTTCTTTAATAATTACAGAGGGAGTTTTCAGCGACAATTGTAGACAAACATGGCTACTTAGAATGCCTGCATCTCCTTATGGCTAGAAGTGTAGGTTATTTCTGGAAGACGTTTTTGTAATCACAGTACTGTAAAGAAAAGCAAAAGACTGATAAGGAATAATATACAATACATAGAAGCCACCTCTCTAGGTATTGCTTATTTTCTATATATAATCTTCTTTCAAAACTGTATTTATGTTAAGAATCATTCACTGAGTTCATGCACCCAGACTCTGCAGAGAAATTGCTTTTACTAAATGAACTTCATCCAGTGTCTTTTTTAAAGCAAGGGGTACCAGTCTGAAGAAAAAGCTTTTAAAATTTGTCCAAAAGTGTGAAGTAGACTACATTTTTTCACAAATAATAATGATATTCTAAGGTGTATAAACATTCTTCGCAGTGATATTCTAAGGTGTATAAACAGACACATATTCTTGTTGCTTATCTCCTACATTCATGCCTGCTTTCCCTGTTTTAAGTCTCAATTACTTGATGCTGAAAGAAGAGGACCTGAGTGACATCTTTCCTGGAAGTGTTAGTGAAGGTTTGGCTTTCACTGTGGTCAGGATCTCACACCTCCTCTTACCAAGTAGTCACTAAATAGGTACCATTCAAATCAAGGCTGGAGCCAGTCAAATTGACTTTTCTCTTTCTTTCTTTCCCCATACACACACGTATGTGCACAAATGCAATCCAAAAATGAAATGTTTTAATCACCAAAGGTTTCCAAGAATAAATAAGTGCTATGTATTGAGTTGTCCCTGCCTTCAAGATCTAGTAAGTGTGTTGGTCCTTCAAATCTCTGTATTTTAGGGATCATTTAGGCTGCTCAGTATTTCCTTAGAAAAGGATACCAGCTGTTACAAGTTATTTCCCACAGCCATGTGTTAATTTACCTTTTAAATTATTGTTTCTTATAGAGACAATGGAGAGGCCTTCCTTGGAATTTAACCTGCCTGATACTCATGAAGAAGGAAAACTTTATGTAGTTGATTCCCTAAACAACCTAAACAAGTTAAATGTTTGTCCAGCTGAATCCCAACATTCACTAGGTATGTATGATAGGTGATCTGTGGATTTCTGTATATACAATCCATATTGTGTGTCACTGATGTCAACAGCCTAATAGGCCAATAGGTATGCCAAGCTCTGTACTGAAAAATGTGAGGAAAAGATTAAAAATGGCATAATTTAGACAGATCAGACAATGATATAGCTGTCCCTGCTGAGTATTTCCACTTTAGGTTCCTGAAAATCCTTGCATTTAGTTAGGGATTTGCTTTCAAACCTGAACTTATCTTCTCTTTCAGTTGGGATTTATGAGGTGATCTCTTGCAGGATAATGCCCACTATACACCTACTATATAAATAGCATCATAGCTCTTCCCAAGCACTAAAATTCATACATGGCAATAGAAGCACCTGAGAATTTCTGCTCATTCCTTTAAGATTCATCTCCTAAGAACTCAAACCAGTTACCTGAAATATCTGTGAAACCTTTAAGCATTTTACTTTCTGAACTTTCTTTACTCACAGTTTCAGTTATGGCTCTCACATTTCTACTGGTTTGATAAGGCTTTTCCCTTTGATTTCTCACAGCAACAAGAATATTTTCACCCAGTGATAGCTACAATTTGAGTTCTTTGTGACATGAAAATATCTTAAAACCTGGAGCTCTTCAGCAACATTCCACATAACAATATTTGAGTCTGCTTTTATTTCCCTTATTGTAATGGCAAATTTGAGTGAAGAAATTTATAGATCAGCAGCCATGTTAAAATGTGGCCATAATTTAATCATGCTTCTAATTATGGGTCTTAAATATTTTCTCATTACTTCTGTTTCCAAGTCCCCTAACTTTTCCCAATCCAAATAGCTGAGTGGTGCTGGTTTCCACATTTAACGCAAATATTTTAGGCATAAAGTACTAATTTCTCATAAACAGATTAACTTGATATTGTCACTTCTACACATGGAAAATGAGACAATGGCATATATAAATTTTAATTTTAAGAAACTCCTTTCAGTGTGACTGTTTTGCTTTCTTTTGCAATTTTATTGGACAGTATTATTTACTTTTAGGGTAAATATACAAGGCTCTGTGGAAATGTATGTGATTCTCTGGAATAATCACATGCATGCCCCTCCCTACATTTCAGCAGTAAAAAATGGTAGCTTAATAAGTATTTTATTAATAAATTTGTAAGATCCTTTGGTTCCTTCTAGGATTATTCTTCTAATGTAGCTTTTAAGCTTGGAAAGTCTGTAGATATCTCATCCTGTCAGCTAACTTACTCAGCAGCATAAAACTCTGGTTCTCTTGCCAGAAAATCAGAGACATGTCAAAAGCTGTTTAGTTGCTTTGGTAGGAGCCATGCAGTAATTTCATGTTTTAGGTGATAAAATGTTCCCACTGTTTGCAGTTTGACAAGAACGTGTGCTCACCAATTCCTCACAACACTGCAGCCTGGCACGTTCAGCCTGATGAAATAGTAAGAAGTATTCATTAGGCAGAGCAAGCTCAGACCACTTTTGAGACCACTATTGATAACTTAGGATGCTTGTCAGGAGCAGGCCGTGCCCATCCCTATTATTCTGACTAGAAAATAATATTGGTGCAGACACTTATTATATGGTGCATTTGTTATGAATGCTAAGGGAATAAGAATAGAACCTCAAAGAAGAAATATGAAAATATTACAGCTTACGCACAGACAGGAGTATGTTAAATACAAAATAAAGAAAAACAGAAATACTCCCAGAAATCTACCAGATCAGTGAATTGCTCAGCCTTAGGTAGAGTCATTATTAAAGTCCTGTAATGGCATATGCAGCCTTTCCTCAGCTTTATCACTACAGGCTCAGTTGCAAAGACCTCAGAGATTTCCACCAGCTAAAACAAGAACGTGACCTAGAAATACATTTTTCACAGATGCACACACTACTCTCCCTTTCAGAATGGCAAGAGAGCAATTACAGAAGGATAAATTACAGTAATTTGCATGTAATTTTAATACGTATGAGACTGACACC
Source organism: Agelaius tricolor (assembly GCF_023055355.1). Classification (NCBI taxonomy): domain Eukaryota; kingdom Metazoa; phylum Chordata; class Aves; order Passeriformes; family Icteridae; genus Agelaius; species Agelaius tricolor. The sequence goes on from NW_027269263.1 coordinate 43,602,437, forward strand.
AAAGTGAAATTACATTAGCTTTCTCCTCCCTCCAAAACAGAAAATAAACCCAAATCTTTGTAAGTTATTACAGTAGTGTACAAACTTACTTAAGATTAAACAAACAGGGCTCAAGTGTAAATTTTTTACATTCACACAAATTTCTTCATGGTGTTCACTTGACTTGTTATCTTTGGGGCTTACTGCCACCTCACGTTGGTTGCAACTGTTTCTATGAGAGAAACTACTGAATTTCCCTATATATGCAACACATTCTTTAAAAAGCAATGAACTGGCTTGTTGAGCTGATTCAAGGTCAGCATTGAAAGTGCCCTTCTTTTTCCCCTCATTCTTCCTGCGCTTAAAGGACAACATCTGTAGTCTATGTGAGAGTCTGCTCCATTCCTGACAACTGGGAGGATTGGTGCCTCATTCTTTACTGGAATGAAACCAACAAATCCTAAAGATGAAGAAGAATACTGGAAACATTTGTTTTAAGATAAAACAGTCAAGACCTGAATTCATTCTATCCAACATTAGGGGTTTAACTGAGGTGTTTACTTTGGGAGATTAATAATCCCAGGGATACTTCTCATTAAACAGAAAAAGAAGCATACCTAGAGGATGAATGTGCATGATGAATCTGTACCTTGGTTTTCAATATGCATTTCGCTTTCTTCCCTTTTGAAAAGGTTAAATACAATCAAGCCCTTACAAATTTGCCTGATGAAAACTTCATTGCAACCTTTGTACGTGTAAAACAGCTGTAAAACTCTGAACTGTAAAACAGGGCAACTTCAACCAAACACTGTATTTCAACACAGAAACATTTTTGTTGAATGTGTTCTAACAGCTGTAACAGATGTATAATTTTTTATATTTCCAAATTCAAGCTGAGTTCATAAAGTTGATTTCTTCCCCTTTCATGAAATAACACAGGGAATGAAATCTGTTGGCCAAATATACGATGTATTCTGCATCATTTCAGATACCAGAAGCATTTTGTCATGCTTCTCCTAACCAAGCTTAAAAAACTGCATCACCAAATGCTTTGTCATCTCTTAACAGCTGAGGAAGAGAACACTGGTGGTAGTGGAGAAAGTATGGCAGGGAGCAACGCAGGAAACCAGCGTTTGTTCTTCGTCACCTTTGTTCTTACTTTGACCGTCAGTTTGGCGCTTGTTTCATTTGTAATATTCTTAATATGTAAGTAAACCAAAGAGTAGTTCTTAAAAATGTAGGGCCAATTGGGAAAATAACTTTGCTGAAATGAGTCATGCTACCCTGTAACATGCTACTCCTGTGTTTGCATGGTCTAAGGCTTTGGCTGGTTCTGGGCACTGGGTCGTGGTCCTGGGGGCAGAAGCACAGGCAAACAGCACTCTCTCAGGGCTAAAAGGCACAATTTTATTCTTAGGGCTAAGGATTTGTGAGCTTCAACAGCTGTGAAAAATTTATCTCAGCAGCATTATACTGTCTTGCTAAAAATGCTGGCTGGAAATGAAATTAAAATTTAAAGGTAATTGTATGGCAGTGAGATACTTTGGCAATGTGCCTTCCATTCCTTTCCAGATAAAAGTCAGTATTGGGGTCATTCCACTGAAACTGGAATTCCACCCAGGCTAACACTTAAATCAGGCTACCTGAAGGAAGACCTGACCCTTTGTCGTCCAAGTACTGCCTGGAAATTGATTTGGAACTAAGAAAGACTTAAGCATAAGAAAAAGAATTAGACATTTATCAAGATTTGCATGTAGCATTGGGTCTATAGACACAATCACTTTTCCAGTTTTTTAGGACTGATCAGGCAGATTTAGCTGAAGACATGTCTGGTTAATGGAACCCTTATCATCTTGGGGTTTCTGAGTTAATAATATTGAATAGAATCTGAGGTGCATTATCTCAATTTACAAGACTATTTTGAAAGAATTGGAACCCATATGAAATCAAGATTTCTTATATCCTGTGGTAGGGAATTTGCTGAAACATAGCGAAAATCCTGATTTTTCGTTTAGGCCAGGAAATCCTAACCCTTGACTAAATTTTCTTACAGGCACTCAAAGAAATAACAGACAACTAAAGAACATAAAGTAGATTTTAAGTTACATGATTGTAAAATCCTAATTGAAATACCTCATACTTGAATTTCAGATTAATTTACCATGGAGCTGCTAAAAGTAGAGCGTTGGTATAGAAAAAGTAGTCTTGGGTTGCTCTAGTGGAAAATTATAAACTAAAGTGAAAAGATTTCCTACAAGAATTAAAGCAGTTTGCTTCCACTCAGGTTGGTGGAGGCCTGGGCTTTTGAAACTGATTTCCAGTGGTGTTTCAGTTTATGTTACAATGTTTTATTAGATACATATAGATATAGTGTGTTCTATAATCTGAGATGTTTGCAAACCACATGCATAAATTCATTTAGCATTACTTCTATTACACTTAAGCTTCAAAGCCCATGGGTAAATTTTTGAACTTCAGAAGGCCAAAAGAAAAATAGCTCCAAGAGTGCATATTGGCATGCCAGAAGAGGCTGGCCTCAAAATGTCAGTATTTGCAAGAATTTTCATGTTATTTACAATAAAATAGATGCAAATACTTGCCACAAATTGGATCTTGAGCCCCAAAATGAGAAATTTCCCTGTTGACACTAATGGATATGTTCCTGAAAACTGCAAAAATTATTTGATCCATATATGATTTTATAACTCTGCACTTAGCTAAAAGAAGAATCCAGCAAATAAGCAAAAATAATGCAGTGAGCAGGTAAACCCACCAGATATATAACTTCTTATTATTAGGTTTTGTAGTTGTTTTCCTGTTTAATATTTTTAGTCATCATAATTCCTTACAAAGTCTCACAGGAATACAAGTGAGAGTAGTCATGCTCTTGATTTAAATGTTGCCAATTTAATGTGGTACATTTTCCTTTTCAAGTTCAAACTAGACATGAGGTGGACCAAATATCAAGCAGACTACTATCTGAAAAGAAGAACATAGAAGAGCTGAAGAAACTTAACAATATTATATTAAAGCATCTGAATCAATCCAGAATTAAGGAAAAGCCTTCTGATCTTCATGCTTACTTCTTTACCCATGCTGAGCTCAAAGTCCCTGGAGAATAAATCTTCTTTGGAAAGAAATTCAGCATATTCATAACTCCGACATGTTCATGTATGGCACACAGGCTGCTGAAACATGGTTGCTGAAACATTGCTGGAAAAGTCAGCTGAATGAAAAATATTAGCAATTAGTATTTTACCCTGTTTTACGTGGACATAGATTTGTAACAGTAAGCCCATAGGATTCACAATAAACAATGGATTGTCAGTCTGGGGCAAAACTTCCAGATTCCCTGTGTATTATAATTCACAGGGGTAAGGGCCTAGTTCTACTTTAAATGTAAGTCAATGATCACAGAAAATCACAAGTTCTATTCACATGATTCCAGCATCACCTTGTTCACTTAATTATTCTTCTGTTACCTTTGTACAAGCTTTCTGTTTGTTTCTATTACTATTTGTATTTAAGGATAACTTCAGATTTCAGAACTTATAAATAAATCCATTTCTGGTCTAGAGTTTTGTGGTTTTCCCTTCTGTGCACCTAAATATACTGATATACTACTCTTTCTGTGAAAAATCATCCAAACTTGAATAACAGCAAACCCTTTCATAAGATGCCATAATCAGCCCAAATTTGTATTGACAGAGTGAGTGTCCTATTGCCTGACACGGAAAATGGGTTTAGAGGCCCCAGTCTGGTAATGTCACAGCATCATCACAGCCACTCTATCTCATGGCAATGCCAATACACTCACAATCTGCAGGTGAAGCCCAAGTGTTTTTATAAAGTGATGTGGGGGAAATACTTGTCCTTGTACTCCTCCCTATAGTTCCTGCTGGTCACCATCAGAGAAAGGCCAGATGAAATGTGGTTGGAACCTTCAGGGTTTTAATGTTGAGTGATACCTCAGAGGTTAAAAGGAGCCACCCTCTCTGAATTCACACTGTTGTGGAAACAGACACCTAAAAGTGTGATCACATAAGGGACTGCTGGGTAGCTTTGTAATTTTTTAGTATTCAGAACCTTCTACTGAAATATACATTAAGCAGGCACCTTCATAATCAAGCAATAAATTGATTACTCTCATCATGACAGTGGAATGACAGCTGACACTATGGAATACGTTCAACATCTTTTGTTTTACTTAAAGTTCTCATTCTCATCCAATTCTTTCTTATTTTTTCTAGACAGTTTTACAAAAAAAAGTCACCAAACTCAACAGCTAGCATTTCAGTCTTCTTTTCCAGAATTTATTATATTCCTTTCTGTGATGACTACTTCATTGTCTGCAACAAAGGGAAGAACTAAGTGCAGGAGAATTCCTTGGTATCACTCTACCTGGATTTGCCCACCAATTCTATTCCTGCTATTACGAGTGCTTTCTTTTACACTTATGTTTTACATCACCTTCTTTCTATTTCCTGATTTTTATTTTCTTGATGTATTACTGTCAAGTTATTCACATGAAAATGGTGAAGATTTGTTTCAAGAGTTCATTACTCCAGCTGTTACTTCCCAGCTGTAATTTTAGTTATCTCCTCTGGACATCACAAGTAATTTTTACAAAGGTGACTCTAATACAGCTATCAGAGAATGAAAAAATAAGTGTAGAAAAACTTGTAAGGAAAGGAACCCTGAAAGTGTAACCCAAACATCTTTCTGTAAATTCTGTTAAATGATAAAAGAAAAGGTATCTTAAGACTAAAATAATGACACTTGCAGTGTTGCTTCTCTGTTCTTCTCTGAGCTGTGACCTGCTTTTTAGTGACAGTATTAATTTCTCATCTCTCCCACTCCCATTGTAGCCACTGTAACTGCTCTCAAGCTCTGCCTTGCACTGACACACAACCATACTTGTGAGTCAGGGATAAACACCAGTATTTGGCACTCAGTATCTCAAATGTGGATTTGTCACATCCCTCTTTACAACAGCAGTTATCAGAGCAGTCTGTGGTCTGCTAAAACTGATACCAAAAGCCAATAGATTTTTTTTTTCCTGGCAGGAAACTGTAAAAAAAATTGTGCTAGAGCAGCAGTCCCCAAAGGTATAAAAGTTTCCTCATCTCTCTGATGTTGTCCTCAATTATTCTTAATCTGGTTTTTCAATCAGTACTCATAATAAATCCACTTTTTCTGTCTCTGCTATTGATTAGAAGTGTTGTTGTTTGATTCCATGGTTTCATCCTGCAAGATGGTGAGTGATCTCAACTGGCCCAGACCTATGACCAGCTGAGTCATAGGAATGTACAGGCATGCTCAGAATCATACAAGACTGAGGCCTCAAATGATCCTTTTCATATTTAATTGCTTCTTCACTTGCAGTGATCAGTAATCAAGGTCAGTGACTGAAGAGGTGCAAAGGTCAAATGCTGATCCTGCTAGTGCTGCTAAAACACACCTAATGTTGGGAGATACTTGCAGACACAGAGGGTGTGGGGGAGCAGTGATTAAGGCTGCCTTTGGCTTCTCAGCTCAAGTTAACAATATTTAACAATATCCATTTACTGTCAGAACTGCTTCTATAGGACATCAGAGCAAGGGCTGAGAGCAGAGTACCACAATCCCTCCTTCAACACTTTCTGGAGGACCCCCTGCAAACTCCTTCAGAACTTTTCTATCTAATCTACTGACAGTTGAGTAGTCCCAAACAAACCAATATTTGACTCAAAACCTCCTACAAATCTGACCCTGAAGCAAATTTCAGCTCAGTTCACAGGCCCATAATCCTTATCTCAAATAAGCAGCTAAGTAAGCTCCAAGCTCCAGCTGCATGTGATGTAACCTCTGTGCTGTACATGGATGTTTTGATGTCTCCTGCAGATGTGAGTAAGATCTGTTCCTGTAGAGCTGCACATCTCAAGGGCCTTTGCAATGTCTGGTGTTAGAACCAGAGGAAGGTGATCTGACAGCTTCATCTCACAGTAGTCACAGCAGTTCTTGGTAGTACTGCTTCCCTTTTTCTCTTATTTGCAGGCTGTAGAGGTATCTACCCAAAGTAATTCATTCACCTTTCAGTAATTCCACTGCAAATGAAAAGAGTGCACAGAGGGTTCAGATAGATCTCACAACACGCCACTGACACTCACCTGCTGCAAGTACCATCATTACTGAAATGACAACATGGTTTCAGGAAATTTTCTGCTGAATAAACCTGAACAATGCTAGAAAAATGCTGGTAAGCAAAGAAGAAAAAATGGAATATTTAACCAATAATATACCTCCACCTCCCATCAAAGGCATCATCACGCCAATCCCTGAAGGGCTGGCTGAATCTTTGGCTTGTTAGGTAATATCAGTAGACAAAATACTTTCTTGCCTTGGTTAGCTTGCTGATAAATTCACTCCTTTGTTCCAGATATCCACATCAGCCCTTGCTCTTGTTAACATCAAACCATCACACAGTATCTGACTAGAAAATAGTATCTGACAATATCTGTGGGGGGAATATGCACTACTGAATAGCAGAGGGTCAGCTGGGGTAAGCATTTGCTTGCCTTGCTTGGGGTCATGTTGCCTTGAGAATATCAGCTTGTACTTGGCCTTGGGCTGCTCTAGAATGAAATAGCTCAAGCTCAACATCTGCAAACAGCATGTAACAACTGAGGGCAAAATGTCCTTTATAGACACCTGTCCATGTCAAGGGTTACATAAATCTGAACAGTGGACACCTTCATCTGAAAACAAGGAACAGACAATAAAGAAGGATTCTGAGAGACAATTGAATCCATCCCTCTGCCTAAAAGCAGCATTCAATTTACTCCAACAATTCCTGACAGAGGCATGTCTATTCACATTGTAAAATATTGAATAACAGCAAACCCTTTCATAAGATGCCATAATCAGCCCAAATTAGGGGGGACAAAAGGACAGTCCATGGGCCTCCTTTCTAAGGTTCAACTAAATGAACATGGTTAAATCTATTTTTCCTGAAGTCCAACTAAAATTTTCCCTGATGAAATTTAAGCCCATTAGCAACTGACCAATTCCTTGTGAACATGAAAAACTGTTTGTACCTTCCATTTTTTCACTTACTTGATATTATACTAATTTCCTGCAAAAAAAAAAGGTTAAAACCTTAAGAAAGCCTTTTTGCTCTCTGAGATACCTGGAATTTTAATCTAGCATTTATTCTTAAAGTCTAGTATGAGTTCAGTTCACGTGCTTTGCTCTCTGGTAACAATACAAAACTGATCACAGGTTATAAAAAACAATAACGATGATGTGCAAACTCTGAATGTAGAAAAAGAGAAAATACTAGAAGTGGCAAAAGGGTTTGTCACAAGTCTGTTAGAACACATGCTCTCATGTTGTGTGTGGCACAAAATCCAAACTGTTCAGGAATCCTAAATATGGTCAAGGTATTTGAAAAATGAGCAGGGCAGAATAGTGTTGAACAAAGACAAGCACTATTGTCAGAACATGAAGTATATGAAGAATAAAATCTCACTTTATCTGGTTTTGAAATCTTTGAAGATCAAATATTTACTTTTGTTTTATCAAAGCATAGTATTGTAAAATTACACAAGACTGCCTAGAAATATTAATTTTCAGGTCCAAAATTCTGAGTTTTCCTATTAATTTCACTCTGTCTGACTGGAGTTTGTGTTCTTGAGATTCAGAACCTACCCCATTGGAAATGGTAGCAAAGCAATGTGCTCCATGAAAGCTTTACTGTTTTAAAAATATCTATTTTGACAGACAAAAATGCAATTAGTTCTAATTGGAACTCTGATTAAGAAAAACAAATGATAAAACAAATGCTAAGTAGAAACTGAAAAACAGATTCATGTTTTGACTAGCAACTGAAAATCATTTGTCCAAGAAGATGCTTATCTTGGTCTTCTTATAGGCTGCTAGTATAATTATCTTGGAGATGTTGGTGAATAATGAAAGTTGGATCAAAACCTCAGATCTCAGCCCAGTACTACTGGGATTAAGGGGATTGTTCTTTTCAATTAAGAGAAAAAAAAGCACCTTCAGTCCATTACATGTTACTGTTCTTATTTTCCTGACGGATTCACTAGAATACTAAGATTTAAAGAGAGGGATGGAGGGGGTGAGTGTACTGTCACTTCCTCTGGGATACATAAGAAATAATAACAATGAGGCCAAAGAACTTAGTCCTATTCAAGAACCCAATGCATCTTAGAATTTAAGAAAAGGCTTTTATAGACTCTATTTCCGATCCTTTCTCTGGTTTCTGGGCCACACTTCAGCGATGGAAATGCTGTCCACGATTCACTGATGAGCCAGCAAACCCCTGAATGGTAATGAGAACCCTCCAGCAGGAACAGTCACAGCACAGTGCTGCTGCTAATTTGTCACTGTGAGCAAACTGCATTACACACAAGGGTGAAAGGACAATTTAAAAATCGATTGCCTGCCAATTTAAATATCTATTAATAATTATGGGTTTGCTTTTGAGTTCTGCACTGCTCATTTAATCTTAATATCTTCTTCATCATGTAACTGACTTTGGAAAGCAGTGTCTGTCTACAAGGTGACACGAAATGCTGAAACTCCCAGATTCCCTTTACTCCTCAGCAAAAGCTCATGGATAATTCACTAACTTCGCATTTTTAGTGTGGATTTTTCTTTGTTTGTTTTTGTTGTTTTTTTGGGGGGTTTGGTGCTTTTTGGGGGGGTTGTTTGTTTGTTTTTTTTTGCTTTTTTATTTTTTTAAGCTTTAGTTTTTTCTTAAAGCAACACTGAAACATTTTCTTCGGAAGAAGTCTCCCTGAGTACTCAAAATTATATGGGTGGATATTCATCATTAATTAAGGTGATAGGACAATGAGTAATGGTTCAAACTGAAGAGAGAAAATTTATATTAAACATACATTACAATATACAAGAAATCCTTTACTGTGAGGGTGTTGAGGCAAAGGAACAGATTGCCCAGGGAAGTTGTGGATGCCCCATTCCTGCCCCCAGAGTTCAAAGCCAGGTTGGATGGACTATTGAGCAGACTGGTCAAGTGGTCTCTGTCCATGGCAGAGGGTTGGAACTAGAGGATCTGTAAAATCTCTTCCAACCCAAACCATGCTATGATTCTTTGATTCTGTATGTAGGTAATAACAAAAATATTTTCAGTGATTTTTTAACAGAAGGTATGAACATGGATTCTATGTCTTTTCATGCATTCAGATTGGTGTGCTTAGCTGCTATTTTAATCTGAAATAGCTTTTAGGTTGCACTTCTTGCATGGATATGATGAATCAATGGTCCAGCTCCCTGAGGTCCTAGTGTTTAGGAGCTGGTTTGAGACTACATTCAGCTTCATGCAAAAATCTGCAGCAGGAAGATTCTCAGCTATGGGCACCGAATCAGCTCGCTGAAGTGCATGGGCAGTGAATGAAACCCAGGGAACTGATTCAGCATCTATAAATACTGATAGACTTACTCAAGGCCTTCTCCTCGAGGAGGGGTAGTGCTGACAACACATCGAAAAAAGAGGAAAACCTCCGGAATTTGAAACCTCTTCCCTAACACTGTTCACATTTTTTGTTCTTCTGCAAGAAGCAACCTCCAGCCTGTGCAGGTGCTTCGGTGCCTTTGTTCATGGGGCAGCGGGGGCGGCCAGCGGGGCATTCCCAGCGGGAGCGCTGGAAAAGCCGCTCCCTGAGCCCGGCAGCAGCGCCCGCCGGCGATCCCGGGTGGGGCAGGGGACCCTGGGGACACCTTGGTACCACCGAGACATCACCCTGGCACCACCTTGGCACCACCCTGGCACCACCTTGGCATCACCTTTGCATTACCCTGGCACCGCCGTGGCAGCACCGTGACAGCGCCTTGGCAAGGGCGGTGCTCTGTGAGGGGCGGGAGGGCGCGGCCGGAGCAGGGCGAGGGTGAGCGAGTCGGGGCTGCGCTCCCGGCCGAGAGGCGCTGCTCAGGTGCCGGTGTGCGGGCTGGGGAGTCGTCCTTCCTCAGGGCCTCTTGCCTTTTTCACTCTTCCCTCCCTACCAACTCCCCACCACCAGCGCTAATGCCTTTTTAATGAATTTTGAGATGCCCATTGCTATTTGATGGAAGTTGTCGAGTCATGTACTCACCAGGCTTGCAGATGAAGAGCAAGAAGGCTCGGCAAAAGTGCAGCTGGTCAAAAACATTACTTTGAAGAGAGAGAAATATGATCTAGTACATGTGTACTAGGTACCATAAACATGTACTGGTGTCAGTGTGCCTTTCAGTATCTGCAATCCAGTCTCGGCTGACTCCATTACCCGAGGCCGTGAAGCTACTCTGCTGTGGGCTGCAGAGGTGCACCCAGGGGGTCATGATCAAATCAAGTCTTAAAAGTAATTAAACAAGCAAGTGACCTTTGAAATGTGCCCAAGCCTTTCAGTATTCCCCCTCACAGGAAGGAGGGAAGGAAGGAAAGGAAGCAAGCAAGCAAGAAAGCAGGCAGGTGAGGCTGGAAGATGAAGCTGGACAGAGGGATCACGTCTGACTGGAAAACATGAACCTCTACAAAGATCTGCTTTGGTCATATATGGGACACAGCTGGGGTAGGGACTGTCACAGCAGTAACCTCATTCCATTTTGGATGTGGGGAATTGGCATTACTGGGCCAGTGAAGCCTGTTGTGTGCGTGGGGAAGGTCTGTGCTGGCCCCTGTGGGTATGTGAAATGCAGCCCTGTCTGGAGGAGATAAAGCAGGAGCCCTGTGCTCAGCCTGTGGCATTGGCCAGGCCTGCGAGCTGGGGCTATGTTTCCTGAGGGATGTTAACTTGGATCTGCACTAGTCTATTCAGCATCATTTTTTCTTTCTTTAGATTTGTGATAAAATGACATTTTGCCAGCGACTGGAATGGCCATTCACATACTGATGGAGAATGTACTGCTAAGCCTGTTGCACACTCATAGAGGCACACGCTTTGGCACATGCAGTCAGGCATGTGCATTATTTTGGAGGAGATGTAGGCCCTCTGGAAAATCATCATAAAAAGGGGCACTTTTATATCCATGATCTATTCATGCATTTTGAGATGCAGAATTTCTTATGTCACTTCAAGAACCCTTCCCAGTACACTATAGGACTAGTAATGATGAATCTAGTTCCTTCAATAAATGTCCTCCATTGTGCTTTATGCACCCTTGCTACATTTCCCTTTCTATAAAAATCTGGGATTTTTAGTTTGAATTTGTATCATCCTACTGAAATAGCTGCACTACCTGTCTCAATATGATATTATTATACAGTACTTGCCATTCCAAAGTAGCCAACAAACTGCCTCTTTCTGCTCTTGAAAGCAGTAGTTAAACACTACAGAGTGAACTGGGTCTGTTCAAAATGGGCCAGTCCTCTCATATCTGAGAGATGCAGTTTCCTCTGTATTCAGATTTTCTCCTAGGGGACCTCTGGTCTGGGCTCAGTCCTCGCTGGATCACTGCCATCTGACTGATTTCTTTGTTCTGTGCAATTGAAACCTGTTGCAAACTAAAATATTTCAAGACAAACTCTTGCCAGTCTCCTTAAAGCTGTCAGCCTAGTATATAAGGAATTGTAACTACTATTTATAGTCAATTTAGCTACCCATCTTGGCAGGAAGTGAAACATCTTATTTGTGAGAGACTTCATGATGATTCTGTGCATTTCAGTGCAGAGTTCTTTTTCCATTTAAAGGACAGCAGTTTTCACATTTTTGCAACCATAAAAGTATTACACAGTGTAATTGGAAGGAACAATTACCCTTCCCAAACTGTTGATATAGTCTTCTATCCTTTACTTAGGAATAGCAAGTACTAATACCATTACTTGGCATGAAATAACTATTTGGAAAACTTTCCATCCAGGTTCTCTTTGCCAGCTCCAGGTGTCCTTGACAAGTAAAAGGTCTTTATGGTAGTTTCCAACAATTTATGTTGCATAGCTTACTTCCACTTCTTTGTTAGATATCTAAAAAAGCAATGGGGTTTCTCATTTCTAATTAAGTTGCCTCTTCCCAGGGGATTCTTTTACGAGTACCACAGACTGTACTCCTCACCTGCTGTTAATTTCTTGCCAGCTATTCATGCACTGTATTTTCTTGTTCCTACTGCAAAAACATCATATGAAAGTCACAGAATGGGTCAGGTTTGAAGTGGCCACAGAGGGTGACCTGACCCAAGCTCCCTGCTCAAGCAGGGTCACCCCAGAGCACATGGCACAGGATTTCATCCAGACAGTTCTGGAATATCTCCAGTCAGAGAGACTCCACAGCCTCTCTGGACAACCTGTTCCAATGCTCAGTCACCCACACAGTCAAGAAGTTCTTCCTCATATTCAGGTGGAACTTTCTGTCCATCAGGTTCTGCCCATTGCCTCTTGTCCCACTGCAGTCCTAACTGCTGACACTTCTACTTTAAACAGTTCCTTTCTCAAATGTATTTTTCCATGTAAATGGTACATGGTTAATAGCTGTCACTGAGAGCTACGTTTAAATGCCCTTTAATTTGAGAGCTGTAGCTTTCACCGAGGAAATAGGAAGCAATAGCTGAAATCTCCTTACACCTACCACAGGATAGCTGAGCAGCCTCTTGTTGAGCTAGTGGACAAAGTGGGAGAGGGGACAATAATACTATCCCTGCCTTTCTTGTCCTGTGTAAACCACTATTCATCAGAAGTGCTCTAAACACCTGAGCAGACTGGGTAGGGTAGGACAGAGTGATGCACAAACAACTCATTTTTGATTGTGAACTAGGTGCTAACTGACCACTATTGCCAGGAGAGGCTATTTAAATGTTCAGGAAAGGTGTGTTTGCATATTTCCAAAAAGGTGTGTTTGCATATTTCCAAAGTTACATGACAAATTAGCTGGAGTTTTGAAGATCTCAATTTTGAACATAGATGAATGAAGTGACAGCTGGAAATAAGGTGCTGGCAAAAAGCTGCATGATGATAACATTCAAAGAATTATTATCAGGGTAAGCTAAATAGTGTGAGGCATCTAGTGAAATAATCAGATAATGGCATAGTTTGGTTTGGTTTGGTTTGGTTTGGTTTGGTTTGGTTTGGTTTTGTGGTGCTGTTTTGTTGTTGTTGATTTTTTGGTTTGGTTTGGTTTGTGGGTTTTGTTTTTTTTCTTTGGGTTTGTTGTTTTGGGTTTCCCAGGGAAAACAGAAGGAAAACTCCTACTAGGATGAATGGGCATGGTCATTATTCTGTCTGTATGATGTAAAAGGAAGAGAGCTTCTTAACTCTATTGCTCTTACTGCTGATCAAAGCTGGATCTGAAAACTAATTTTTTCTCTTCTAAGGCCAAAGCAAGCATCTTGCTCACTTTGGAAGAGGTGGGAAGGAAGAGGATACTCCATAGGTGTGCAAGACTTTCCTGGCAGCAAATAGGAAGAGGGGATAATAGCAATTGCATTTGCCTTTCATTAACCTTCTCTTTTCTGGAAGTTTCCCCTGACTTGCTTTGGGCATTTCAGTCTTGGCACCTAAAACACAGAGCATCCTGACACAGGTGATTGCTTGAATGAATACAGTGGGGTTTGGATAAGTTTGCACTTGAGGAATCTCCTGAGTGGGGATGAGGGGTCCCTGTGAAGCAGAGGAAGGGAAACAGTGACATTAATTGGCAGATCTTCCTCAATTTTTTAAAGTTTTCAGTTTTCCTTTCACATTAAAAATCACTGAATTGAAAACACAGACATACAGTTCCTCTATATTGAGACGTAATTTTTATGGAGTATATAATGTATGAGACCTTCAAGAAGAGTTTTATACAGCTTGGCAGATTCACCAGTTGAGAAAAAAGATAAATACTTTGGCAATAAGTGCTGGTAAAAGGGGCTTACAATGGGAAGGTTTAAAACAGGCATAAAGGGGAAATCTGAGCAAAGCTTTTTAGGTAACAGTACATTCTTTTCCCACTAGGTGGTGGAAATCTGCCACCATCGAGAGCTTTGAAAAACAGGAAAAAACCCACATAATTATGAAGGGCAGGCTGAATTAAGACAGAAAATAGCTGTAATAACAGCTTATGATGTATCGATTAAAATGAGTTCTCTGCCTGTCGAAGAGACAGTCGTAGAAAATGATTCTTAATGTTATCCCCGACACAAAGGCAAAAATGTCAGTTTGGGAGGTTTTCTGATGTTTTAGAAAAGGAAATGAAAGGATAATTTAATTGAAGTGAATTCTCTCTCCCTCTACAGAAGGACTGTCAACTGTAATTTCAGACTATAGGAACTCAGGAAACAAATCTCTCATGCATGTATTTATCTTCAACTGCCAAAATATATTTTTATAATTAGCAGTTTTAATTAACATGCATCATAGATCTCTCACAGCTCAGGACTTGCTGCTGTGTAAGTGCTGTTTCTAAAGGTGTCCTCATGGTGGCAGGCAAACAATCAATTATTTAACAACAGATTTGAAAATTGCACCATTTTATGCTGTTTTTGGCATGACTCATGGCTGGAACAGCAGAGACAAAGCACGTGCTCTGGTGGTAACATCACAGAAGGAGCAAGGCTTTGGTAACTCTTCTAGTACACCACCAACAGACAACTGTTGCTGACTTCATGCATTTTCCTTCAAAGCTACACCCAAGCCATACCTGATATATGTTTAAAGATGAAAGCAACTATCAGAATTTTCAAAGCCATTGAGGATGTACTGTTTTCACTGAAATTAATGGTTCTTATCTCAGCAAGACATCCCAGAGGTGATCAGCACACCATTTTGGAAAAAAAATAAATAAAAAAGATGAGATACCTTCAGTTATTGAATGCTCTTTTGGTCCTGCCAGTGAGGGTCATACCAGCTCTGCTTCTCCATGGCACTGCCAGGGAACATGATTTTTGATGAATTTGGTCTCTGTCCTTGGCCTGTCTGTCTGATCTCTGAGCAGCCTCCACGTTCCATGGGTACCCATTGACGTGTGCAGTGGCTCTGGGTCTTGCTCTTACCTCTGAAGAAATTTGCATTCCTCAGTATGACCAACACCATTTTCCCTGCCATCTTCTGAAGTTCCTGCCTCTGCACTGTTCTTCCATGCTGCTCTCCTTTACTCCCAGGGTCAGGCCATGATTTCTGACTGTGGTTTATGCAGTGATGCTGCAAGCAGGGGGTGTGTGCAGAACTAGATTAGCTTCACATCCAGTAAGAAGCCTTGTGGCCAGAGTGCCAGTGCTGTCTGCCCACACATTGGTGTGCCAGGATACCTGGCTATGTTTCCTACCTGACTGCCAGATATGAGTGGAGCATACAGTGATTATTCTGAAAGCAGTGTTACATACTCCTCAGTGAATTCATCATTCATGGACTTGGGTGGTTACTGAAGCCGATCTACTTTTTCTGAGAGGTTTTTAGGTTTGGGGTTTTTTTATTTTGGATAAATATTGTGTTGCTTCTCAGCTGAGGTCTAATCCAAGTGTGCTGGCTACATATACACTAAAATGGTATGCCCAGGTCAGACCTGAAATGCAGTGCTGTAGTGATGAATGACACCAAATCTCTGTTAGCTAGCAAAAAGTAGACATGTGTGATCATAACTAGATTATTTTTCTCCTATTAATTAAAGTCAGTTTTTTTCCCAGAGTGTTTTTTATGGACCACTGATAACCACAGCAAATAATACTATATTGAAAATTCTAATAATGGAGATGGATATCCCCTTTTTATTTGATTTCTGTAGTGTCATTCAAAAAGTTAAGTTTTTGAAGAACTCAAGATGGCCTCATTTTCTGTTCTGCCTAAATATAGGGAGAGGAATTTCTGCATTCCACAGATACTCTCTAATAGTTTCCAGAAATCTATTATTCATTAAATGTTGCACCTAATTTTAGGTCTCTCATTTTGCAATGTTATCCTTCACCCTCAAAAATCTGGTATCACTTACATAAAGGTTATTTTAGAAGCTCCTATTACACAGGATCACATTAGCAATCCAAACCATTTCTTTCTTCTCTATGTGGCGACTTCCAGCCAGGACAATGTGATTAAAATGCAGGAGTTACAGTACTTTTCTTCAGCTTTATTTGGAGGAGAGATGGCTTCTTTGGGGGCACCTAACAGCCTCCTGCCAGTATGTGAGGGGAATATGTCAAGGAGAGTGAGCCAGGCCCCACAAAGCAGTGCATGGCAGGATGATGACAAGGTGCATAAAGTGCAAGGAGAGAGGTTCTGACTGGATATAAGGAGCAATTTTTTCATGAGGGCAGTCAGGCACTGGTATGGGCTTCTTAGGAAGGTTGCATATCTCAGCCTTGGAGTTTTTCAAGAACTGTCTAGATAAATCCTTAAGGAACTTGCTCTGAGCTCACAGGTGAGCCTGCTTTGAGAAGAAGGTTGCACTAAAGACCTCCTGTGACATCCTCCAATCTTAATGATCCTAGGATTTTGTTTGTTCATGATTGTTGACATTATTAATTCCTAGATGTACCACAAAACAAGTGTTCAGTGCAATAGTCTTCAGCTTGATCCAACACTGAGAGGCAACACCACTGCCAGTAACTCTGGTGGCCCAAGGTCAGTTTGCCAGGATGAAATATTCCCAAGAGACCGTGGATCACTGAATTCAACATGGCATCAGATGATTTGTTGGAAAGTCTTCTCAGGGATTTCTCTAGCACCAGCACTGTAACTCTGAAGAGAGATAAGCACAACAGCAATCTGAAGAAATTGAGATTTTTATCCATTCTTGTATGCCTGGTGTGATTAAGTAGCTCCCAACATAAAGTAGTTGCTCAAGCTATTGACAGGTGGTGCATATGTTCCCTTTCCCTGTGTCTATTTTTAGTGTAAGCTCTTTGTGGTGGGTGCTGAGGTTTTTATCTTGTATTTTGACTAGAACAAAGCAAATTTAAATTCAAGTGGTCTTAGGAATCATAATAAACCAAATGAATGCTATTCAAGTCAGAAACATGTACAACACATCCATGCATCAGTGGTAATTGGAAGATGTTGTAATTCTCTTAGTGCAAGAAGGAGAAAGAGAGTAAGGCCAGCAAGATGCCTGGAGGACAGAGCACTTCATATATTAGAGTGCTATGAAGCCAATCCCTCTGCCTGGCTGCTTCAGAGCTGTGATTTTTGTAATTCATATCACTATGGCAAAAGAGGAATTTCAGAGCTGTGAACTGGGGAGACAACCAAAGGACTGGTAGAAAGTGAGAAGGAAACTTGATGGAGGAATAATTGTACTCTCCTAATTCCTATATTCTAAATGGCTGTCCATGTGTGAAAAGGAAAACGGTAATACCTGTTTAAATAAGAGTATGAATATGGAATTCAGGATAAAAGTACAAAGTAATAATAATAATAATAATAATAATAATAATAATAATAATAATAATAATAATAATAACTTGTATGTACAATATAACAATACAATTATTATTAGTAATATAATATAATAATGCAATTGTATCATTTGTGTGCATGCTTCTGTTTTCTGAGAGGCTGACAAGAGTGTTTTATGCATGAGAGGAACCAGTAGAAATCTATATGTGTCTGTGAAGAGCATTGTGACACTTTGGGAGAAACAGAAATTACATTTAAAAACTGAAAAAGAATCTATTAGTATTCTTACATCTGGATAAGGGAGCTAGTGCTGGTGTACCAACAACTTCCCTTCTAAGATTTTCTGATTTCTGAATGCCTAGAATAGGAATTTCTTTTGCCATAAGTTTTTTATATTACACCCAGAAATATGCATGTGTATGGACGTGCCCAAATGCACACATGCAAATTGTATTAAATTCACATACAACTAAGCACATAAAATAGAAAATTTTTAAAAATGTTATTGGTCCTCTAAAATGCTTTAGTTCTTACAGATACAGTTGCAAGAACAGATTAAAAAGTCCAGAAATGTAGGGTCATACAGATATAACATTTAATCTTAACATGTACTTTTTTTAGGAAAAGTGATCACATTTAATGTTAATTTAAAAAATACTTCTATCCAATGGGGGCAATTTTACACTAGTCTGAAAGATTGCTTGGTAAGCAGGAGACAAATTCCAAGTGTAAAGTGTTATGTCTGACACTGAAATGATGGGAAATTGCAGACTGAACATGTTATAGGAGAAATTTTCCTATATCTCAAGGTCCAGAATCGCATAAATGATTGGCTCCCTAAATTAATGATAAAAAGAAATGGTTTCACCTACTCTTGTACTGAAAATGTCTTCTCCTCTAATTTCTACCATTTTTCTTTCTACCATCAATCTGATTTGAAGATTTTTTTTCAATTTAATAGCCCTCCTGATCTTAATTTTACCATAGAAATGAAGAGAAAAACCTGTACCACAGACAGCAAGAGTACTTTAACCTGTTCACAGGTTTTCAGTCCTGTTCTGTGAAGTCTCAACAAATGCCAACAATAATTTGAAACTTTTTTTTGTATAGATTGCTGTCATGTGTAAGGCCACAGCCACCAGCCATCACACAAAGCTAGGACAGACAGACATGGCTACTGGTACCAGCTGCTTAAAGAGTGAGTGCAAGATTGCATCAAGCCTTCTGTAAATTTCTGTGGTAGTGACAATTATCTTTTTTTCCTTTGTTATGTCCAAGCCAGAAAAAATTTCTACTCATCTGAGCACATAGTTTCTTTCCTGTAATATTTTTCCCATATGGATACAAATGGGAGTTTTGCCACTGACTTCAGAGATTTTCACCCAGTTATGTCTAGAACTAGGTGCAGATATGTACCTGGAAGCTCTTGGAAACTTTCCAAGTGGCTGAAGCTGTATCTGTCTCCCTGTGGCTCCTGGGAATGTTAGTTCTGCCTGAAGTGCTGGATTCCCTAAATGATACAGGCAAATGTCAGGTGAGGCAATGTACATAAAAACTGCTCCACTCCTTGGTGAGGATTATGGACTGAGAGCTGGATCTTCCATATCCTGTTAGCAATGCTCTAGGTTGCTGATTGCATGCATTTTTCAGTCTTGTGTTCTGAATTAGTGTATGAACCATGAAATATTCACTCTTGGTATGAAGTGCCCAATTTCACAGCTAGGATGGAGAATGTCTCTCAGTGTGGATTGCTTGTAGCCCTGCAGAGACAGCACTCAGCTGGGTGTGGGTTCCTGGCACCCTGAAGCCAAGGAGCTAAATTTGGGGCTGCCTGGCCTGTTCCTCAGCTCCTGAGGAGTGCAGAGGTGCAGGGGAGCCCTGCTGCCTCAGAGGGGGTGCAGGGGAGGCACTGCCCAGAGCCACAGCTCCCCTGGCACCTGCAGCAGCAGCAGGGACGGAGGGTTCCAGGCTTACCCCACAAAACTCTGCCCTCAGATTCACCAAGGGAAAGGATGAATCCTGTTCTGGACCACTGCCCCATGGGTTGTGGTAAGAATTTGCAGTTTCTTAAGATGCCCCATGGCATGAGAGCTACAAAAAAGAGCAGTGTTAGAGGGAAAGAGAAAACAAAATGTCCAACAGTGTTGTGGTGTGTTTTATGTTTGTTCAGTTTTCCCCCCATTGTTCTCTCAGAAGGTCCTGCCCTGTTACCAGTTTGTGTCAATCCCCAAACCCCTCCCCAGTTGTCTTGGTTATCTTTCTTGTTCCCCACCCCTGGCAGCCTGCCTGTCACTCGACACCCCTGCCTCTTTTTCTAGAAAGTTCGGGACAGGGTGTCGAGTGATTGGGTTAGGGGCCAGGGTCCCTCCCGCAACTGTGTTTGATGGGTTCTCCGATCATGCCAATCCTTAATGTATCCCTCTCTGATTTGCTATCTTTCACCCCTCCCACCCTCTGTAAAACCGAGGCTTTCCCTGCCTCGGGGCTCTCAGCTTCTTCCACCGAAAAACTCCACGTTTCCCTACCAATAAAACCACCCTCCCTGAAGAAACTGAGAGTCGCCTCTTCATTTCATCCTGCGACTTCGGAGCTCTCTACTGTGGCCACACGTCCGCAAGGCCTGACATCGCCTTGGGCACAAGGCCCTGACTCCGGGTTGGGGAAGTGCCTGACTGGCTGGAGGTTGGCTGGACACTTATCTAGCCTGGGCGTTTCACTTTCCACCGGCCACCGCTCCACAACAGCAAAGGTGAAATGAAGAATATGACTGTATTACTGGGACAGGAGTGTGAAAGAGAGGAGCAGAGCAATTTCAGTGCAGCCCAAATTGTTTTATGCGCTGTCAGCTCTCATGTTGGATATTAGCATCATTTACTCTTTAGAAGAAAACTGGTATAAGCAGCAGGTTCATTGTGTGAACAGACTTAAACCAAACTTTTGCAGTACTGTCTCAGTGTACCTGCTCATCTGATAATTTGCAAGAGCTTCAAGTCCTTCAAGATCTCCCATCACTTTTGAGGTGATTTTTGGGAAAGTTTTGATAATAAAAAATATTTTGATTATATAAACAAAATCATTCTTCAGATCTGAAGCTTGAACCTTTGCCCATTTTCTGCTGTTTTGAAACTCAGGGCATGTTAAAAATATATTAAAATGTTCAGTGCTGAAAACAATATTTTAGCATTCTGAAATCTCACTTGGGACTGTAGTTTCAGGCTTCTATTTTATTGATATCTTGCCAGAAATTATTTCATAAAGATTTTTAAAGGTTTGAAAAGTCCAGATCTATATATGATTGTAAATTTATTATATATTGGAAGTACTGGAAATTATATCAAGTACTGTTACTCAAATCTAAAAAAAAAGAAATCAAGGCAGGCTGAGATTGATTCTCGTTTTTCAAATCTACTTTTAAAAAAGTGGCATTTTGATATTAAGGGTTTTTTTTCCAAAACTGCATTCTACCTTATTGGCAAAAAATGATGACGTGCAGTTATATTAGAATGGGATGTTGAGTCAGTCACAGCATGTGAACTGTTACAAAAGAGAGAAAATGGGCATGAAGAACAACTTAGCTGCAGGTTATTGCTTTACAATGTTTTACCATCTATGACTTTTATGTAGAAATAACCTAGGAGCTCAATCACTTTAAGCCTAGAAATGCCTTTTGAATTTTAAACAACAAACAAATGAAAAGAGCTGATTCAGTTTTATGTTTTTATTATTTCTCCATGCCAACTATCTCTAATCTGGCAGTTTGAAGGATCTAAAAATGTCATGCATAGCAAACATCCTGAGCGACCTCAGGCTGAATACAAATGGCACAGTTTAATTGAAATTCCATTTTTGGTATCAATTCCTGCTTCCTGACAAATGTTGTGAGGAAAAAGCTGTCCTTACATAGCAAAGCTTCTTCCTTTTTGATGTATCCTCTGACTCCAGTGGCAATTAGGTGGCAACTGTCCAGGCCAAAGTTGTTGTTCCTCAAACCCTTCCACTGAGCACAGTTTGTGCAGAACAGCAGAGGAGATGCCTGTGGAGTTACAGTAAGTAGGTTCCCTGATGATGTGTCAAGTCACAGTCTCTATTCACCCTGCAGCAGCAACATCCAGTGTAATTCCACTTTTATGTGCAGAATTGCACTGGAGTGGCACTGAAACAAAAGTAACAGGTGTGAACTGGGCTTTGTGGTTTTAGTGTGTCTATGAAATGACTAGATTTGAACAGAGAGGCTACAGCCAAAAGAGATTGCTGTCTGTTAAGGAATGGTGCTGTGCTTGTTTTTACTTTAGAACATTTGGGAAAGGCATAATTGTGTGTAATACAAAATAAGGCTTTTTATTTTCAGTGTCCTGTGCAAGTTGTAGTCATTTAGTCAGTACAAATGGATGTTGATCATTACCACTTCATGCTCACACCATGCAGGTCACCTTGGGAAATGCTGAGGTGGAAAAGGTAATGTGAGTAACATAAACTATATTTGGGCTATGTAGAAGAGAATGTCCTAGAATAGAGGAAATATCTCCATATTACAATATATCAGCTTAAGGTTCAGTTGTGCCATTCTTCCTCAGGAAAGCATTGACTTAAACACATTTTTGTAAGCAAGGAGAATAGAATACAACACTTCATAGTGTTTTCTGTATTTTATTGGACACATAACCAGTAATCTTAGGAGCTGATCCATGGTCATTTTCAAAGTCCTCTATTCAAAGAACAAGGATATTCAGGAAAAAAAATACAAATCTGATATTTTTCTGGTAGAGGTCTTCAGTGTTTATTCACATTAGGATATTCATTAAAATACATTATCATCTTAGCAGATGCATAGATAACAGCTGCTGTCCCTCACAGTTCTCTGAGCTGTGTGAGAAAACTGTAAGTCTATCTAGTAGCAATTAATGGTGATTATGCTGATGCTTATTCTATTTAGAGTTACATTCTGTTTCCAAGAAAATCTTTCTGAAGCTGCAGAATTAGAAACTCTTTCTTCTATTTGTATGTGAGCATTCATTTTCTGTGGTTATATTTAGTATTGTTTGTGAATTTTAGTAATGATAAGTTTGTAGGAATGAGAAATTGGTACTCTTTTGAATTTATTTTCTGTTACTTATTTTGATACATGAAAAACAGTTGTGGCTTCAAAGAATATCTATAAATCAGGTTAAACATTCCCATGTTCGTAATTCTAGAGAACAAAGTAGTCACTAGTTTGTCTGTGATGAGCAAATCTGCATGGGGGTTAGAAGGAAACAGTTTCCAGCAAAACTCCCAAACTTTTTAATGGTAAAATAAAGAGCTGTCAGAATACTGAATGAATTTACAGTTATTTTAAACTTTGATTATAGTATCAAATTAATATTATTTTTTCTTTCTTCTCAATATCAGCCTACAGATGTCAAGTTACATTTTGAAAACAATACAGATCTAAATTAGACAAGCATACAAGAACTACAGGAATAAGCAAGTACTAATTAGAGATAATCAGCATCAAGTGATGTCCCAAGTAGGTTGGATTCCCTCATCTCCATGGCTTTTGAGGGCCACGTTAGATCAGCCCAGGCTCAGCCTGTGTGCCTGAGTAGATGTAGCAAACCAAAGTTGGATAGCAGAGCACTGTAGCCTTCTTAGCTTTAGACACACCCCTTAAGTGTCCAGTGACATTTATCTGGCACTGAAATAGGAAAACAAAAGGCTCTGGCCACATTATTTTGAAGCAGTGCTTAAGAATCTTCCCTCTTTTGCTCTGTAAGTTATGCTATAAAAAAAGTACCTACTGTGTGGGAAAGGATTTGGTCCCGTTGTCCTGGCTCAGCTTCCCAGGATGGTGCAGTGAAATAAATCCCCTTTTGGTCTGAATCCCCTTAGCAGTTTTGGATGTTCCTTTGTTTGCTGGGCCTTTTGGATACTTATCCAAATTGTTCAGAAATATCTTTTTAGTCCCCTGCTTAAGACAAATTCACTTGTCTGTTTGGCTACTTGCACTGACATATTGCCCCTTAACTGAAGAACATGTAGGACAGTCCCTACTAACTGAAATGCCTTTTGGGTTTCATTTTACCTTGCTTGTGTCCTTCTGAGCACTGATACAAGGAAGAAGAGGACAGGGCTCATGTTTAGAGCTTCAGTACAAAGCACATGGCAAAGTTGGATGCTTCTGGTCTTCATGTAGAAGACGAGGATCCGTACACACCTGGGTGTCACTGTCATATTTTCTGAAAAATCCCTTTGCCAGGATTTCTTCTCCTGGGAAGATGAGAAGCCTCAGAGAAAAATGAAAACAATAATTATCTGATTCACTTCTCCTGTGTTTTGCTGCTGTGGAATGTGGTTTGGACATTGTTTACCAACTGGTCATTGTTTCATTGGTTTCATGTGAATTGTTTTAACTTAATGACAAATCAGAGCCAGCTGTGTTAAGGCTCTGGAGAGAGTCACGAGTTTTTCATTAATATCTTGTTAAGCCTTTTGTAAGTATCCTTTCTCTATTCTTTAATATAGTTTAGTATATAATTCTTTAATATAATATAGTAACATAAAATAATAAATTAGCCTTCTAAGAACATGGAGTCAGATTTATCTTTCCTCCCCATGATGGGTGACCCCAAAAATACCACACCTGGGTAGTTCAGAAAGCAGAGTTAGAAGGCAGCATTTGTGTTCAGATGTTGGAAGAGGCTGCAGATACCAGATCTGCTACCAGAGAAGCAATTAATATTGAGGGAATGTTTGCTAGACCAGGTGCTCCACACTGAAAACCAATCAATAACAGAAAAAAAAGCTGCAGGTTATCTCAGGTTTTCTGTCCTGCTTTGTACATTCTTGTTTTGGTTTATCTTCACAAAACAAAATTAGATTTCAATAGCAATAACTGCAGCTGCAGTTGCAATCCTTGTAATGTTTCCTTATTGCCCTTTGAATAGGATAACCACTGCCCTCTAAAAGACAACTGAAAAGAAAGCATATAATTAATGCTTAATACTTAAATTTGTTCGTGCTTTCATTTTTCCCTTTTGCTGTCTGTGCTTTGATAAAGAGAACAAAAGATTTTTAATGGTAGTTGACAGTAAGCAGGCTTCAGTAGCAGAACTGACAGATTATAAGCAACTATTGAATTTCATATTGTGACAGAGCTGTGTTAACAGTTTTAATCCTCAAAGTCTGTGCACTGCATCAAAATGATTCCAGCAGCTTTACAGGACAATTCTGTTCCAGTATTGAAAGGAATTCTAATCTGTGGACATGAGTAATATTCTCACTGTATCTATCTGACTACCTCCAAACTTTTTGAGTGCTTTGTCACCCAACAGGCTCTGCAGTCTTGTGCTCCTATGCTCCCCATACACCCCAGCACCACAGCAGTACTGTTACAGCCAGGAAACACAGGCATGTGAGGTAGGCAAGGCTTGCAAGGAATGGTGACATCTTCTATCAACAGACTGGATACAGCTGGAATACCTGAAAGTGCCACAACTTAATCTGGAAAAATCTGAGTTCTGATCTGAGGAAATTTCAATTGACAGATGTGACTTAACCTTTAAGTAAAACTGAGTATCCACCAATAGGTTTTAGAGTGAAGATCTCCTACACTTTTAACCTGCACAGAGAAGAACTTCATGCTGGAGCTCTGCAATGACATTATTTTCTTGATATGGAGAAGAAGCCTAGTAGGTGTTCTGCATCCCCTGGGTGTGTCTAACACACCAGGTATTCTATCTCCTACCTTGTGCTGACTTGGCAGTGGTGCTGAGAACATTCATCAAGTCATCCCACAGGCAGCATAGAGGAAATGCCTGTCTCTGGGTCCCTAAAAGGTGGGAGCTCCTGAGTTCTATCAAAATTAAGACATATCTCAGCCTGCCCAGAAACAGGCATTGAAGTATGCAGGAGATACTATCATAGAAAACCTTATACTTAAAATCCTAGGTCTACTACAGCAACCTAGCAGTGACATTGAGAAAAGAAGTTGTTACATGTTCTCCTGGTCTTCAGCTTTAACCATAGAACAGTTTTTCTGTTTTTAAATATCTCTGAAAATATTGAAATAAATAGAGGACAGTATTGTTCAAAGATTAATTTGCTGCTGAGGTTGTTTATGCAAACTGTATCTTCTGCCGAGTAGTTTAATGTTCTAGTGAGTCATATTGCAATTACATGTTTCCCCTTAGTTAGATGACAGTAATTAGCTATGCTACAGGAAATTGCCTAAATGGAAAATTTTATGTAAGCTTCCTATGAATTTATGGAATATATAATGAATATGGTTTTTCTATGCAGCTGAAAGATATAAGTCTTCTCTTTCATCCCAATTTTGCACTGTTTTAAACCTATTGATTTCAAGAAAATTATGCATGGTTTACCCAAAAATGGCTTTTGTCTCCAAATGAAAACAGAATCAGGTTACTGCTTCTGTATCAGAATTGGTAATGAGGCAACATGTTGCTTTCTTTGCACTTTAAAAAATTGTTAACACAGTTGCTTGTGCCTTGGTTGAGAAAAAGCGTTAGCAAATATAGAGTCTGATCTACCATCTCTACCTGGGATCTCATCTATTCAGTCCATGGAAGATTTTCTTGCACATTTATTTGTCCTAAACTTTAGATATAACTATTAAAGTATTTTCTAACATCTTCACTCTAATTTGTGAACAAACATACAGATATATATACATACATTTCTAACCATATCTTTGAAAGGATAAGAAAAAACACACACAGTTCAGTACTGGTAGAGCTGAGCAATTTATCCTGATATGGAACACACAAAGATTTAAAAAGAATCTTAATAGCATAAATTATTGTAAATTACTTTTTAAACTAAGGTCTAGTCACATTTTTTTAAGATTCTAATTGTGTGAACTCAGTGTCTTTTTTATACTCTGTTTAATGCGACATAAAAGCAGTCTTAAAAAACTCAGATTTAATTACATTTCAGTCAGGAAGCAACTCACGGATTTATTTTTATATCCTAAAAGCATTGAAACTGTGGAAAAAAAAAGAAAAAAAGGGATATCGATTTGAGGAATAAGTGTTGCATCTTATTTGTTTTAAAAAAAGGAAATGGTTGGATTTCTGTTTTAGGAAAAAGAAACCCCGTAAGTGTGGTGACCAGTGCAAGCAGAGTACAAATTTTGGTGCCACCAGTATAATTGGTGGATGCAGAAAGGCTGAAGTACTCAGTCTAATACCTAATTAAAAGTTCTGCAAAGGGAGTTAAAAATGTAGACATGACTACAGAAAGTACAGGGTAATGACTGGAGCATCAGGTCAAAACCAGAAGTCATGTCCTTTTTTCATGTATAGTGCTGTGGATTCTGGTCAGGTCAGTGCAGAGAAAGATAAAACACACTGATGTGGGCTCTGTTTACCTGTTACCTCTGCTACTTCTTTCTTGTTCCTATTGCCTATCCATGCTACATAACTGCAAGAGAGAAATCTCTTTGTTTTCTGTCTTAATCATTTCTAGAATGTGCCATGGAAAGCAAATTTTGAATCTCATCTAAGCATTACCTTGGTGCTGCTAATCTAGCCCTGTGTTTGTATGCATTCAGTACACTCATTTTAAAGCTATTGCATATTATATCTTAGCTCAAAATCCTCACATTCTTTAAAAAACAAAGAAGAACATGGACTTATACTAGTAGCAATCACATTTTAGCACCAGAAAATTTCCATTATCTGAAATGGTGAAAGGTCCCAAGTGCTCATCATAGCGAAGTTCCACTCTATGTGTCCTTTTAAGACATTTCCTGGGATTTAATTTTTATTAAAGTGAATTATTGTTGTTCCTATTTTAATAAAGACCTACTGCTGGAAATCGTCTAATACAAAATCTAAATGTGACTCTGCCAAAGTTGAAGGTGTTTTCTTTATGAAGTACCTGTCAAAAAGGATAGCAGTCTCTATAACTTACTGTTTTTTGAGGAAGAAATGACAACATGAAAATAATACAATCAATTAAGTTACCTTTTTTGTGGTCCCCAGGTGTGCTTTGGGCCTTTATTTGGTAAATCTAACTTTACTAATTGCATTCCTTCTGCAAATCTTTCTACCTACATGTTTTTCTATGTTTAGTCCAAGGCCACAGGTTTTGATAAGGCTAACCCAACTGTGAGAGCACAATTTGTATTTAGTTCTTAGCAGAATGTCTTTTTGCAGGTCGCCATACGATTTATTAAAATGTTGATGTTTCTTGTTCTGGAATAATTAAAGTTGTTCAGTGACAGATTCTACATTCATCTAAATTCTGCTTGGAAAACAGCATGAAATATAGCCTGAGAGACTTCAGTTCATATACCAGACCCCACCTAGTGTTTTGATAATTTCTTACTGGCCCTGTAAACTCATATATTTAAAGAGACTCTGTGTACTGCTTAAAAGGATTTGCCAGGATACCTTTCTTATACACAATGCCATCTGTGGAGCTGCCTATATTTTAAGTAATTTTGAGGGACTAACATTATTAAACTTAGTGCATTTAAAAGCAGGAAGTTTAAAAGGAGAAAACTAACATTTTTTAAGTTATGAAAGTATGTTATGTGTTGACTGGTCTTGAAAGAGCATATAGACCTCTAAATGTCTGGTTTACTGGCTGACCATCCATCCTTTTTTCTCTTGTACAGCTCAAGTAATATTGCAGCTTGGTGAGAGATTAAATGATATATGAGAAGAAAATGATTCAGTGAAAGCAGACCTATAAACATAACCCCACTGATGAAAACAATAGTGATAATGATCAGTGAATTGCAGCAGAAATTGTGAGTGTACTGAAAAGATAGAGTGCTTTTTTCTCTTGGGAGAATGGGTTTCTTAAAACAACAGTGACTGTTCCAGTGGGGGATAGCAGGTGTAGAATTGCCTTGGTTAGGTCTTAGCTAGGCTTGAGTGTTACCAATCTCATATTACACAATATTGTTGTAATGGGAGACAGAGATTATGTGGGAAAGAAAGAGAGAAAGACAGAAAGAGAAAAATAGAGAAAAATAAGAAAGAGATGAAGCTAGCTTTATGTAACTGGTCTTTTCTGAGGAAAAAAAAAAGTGGAATTAGCTTAGAGAATTTGGGATCATTCCTGTTCAACTTTTAAACATTTAGAAAACTGGTTTATTCACGGTGAAGGACAACTATTTTTTTTTTATAATGACAAATGTATAATTCCAGAAGTAATATACTGTTTGGTATTCTAGTTGTTCATCTGCAATTGGAAGTCATTGATAAGAATTGGGACCATGCCCAAACAGACTGTTGGTAAAAACTGTGTTTTAGATTATAAATGCTTAGGAATAAGATATTGGAGTGCTGAATATTTATTGCTACTGCTGCTCATGCCTGAATGCTTAGTTTTCTTCTTGTGTGCCAGAAAAAGGCAACCATCTTCAAAAATGCATCTTCTCTGTGATTTACACTTCCAGAGATTAAAACTGCGCTGTGATCCTGCTCCCCAAGTGGACAGACTGATCTTCTGTAGAAGCATGTCACTGACTTTCTACCCTTTCCACAGCATTGCCTCCATAACTGGTGACTGGTGCATTGATCCTTTTACTTATATAGATCTTTTTCAGAACAGATGTGTGCTATAAACAAGCAGATACTCCGTGCAGGATGTTGGAATTGAAATTATTTTTGCTTCTTTATGCTTGCCAACACTGAATTGAGAATGATGGCTTGAATAATTTACACTTTTTTTTGGTGTTTTATTTGGATTCACTCACCTTTTGAAGGATAGGCTGTTCTTAAGGAATGGCAGTCTCTCAGCTTCAAAATTTTAATGGAATGAAGGGAGGGGAGGGGAGGGACATAGAGGCAATCAGGGTACTAAGAGAAAAGTGCTGTGCATCATTGTAGATTTTCCTCTCAGAGACCTCATGCTTTCTGAGAAAGTCTATTAGAGATAATCTTCCTTAGGCAGACGTTACATCTTCAAGAAGAATTCTGAATACCTAAATTTCTGAGAGGCACCTCTCAGTTTGAGCCTTGTTAATCTAGGTGACAATACAGACCGAAAATGACCAAGCAGGGGTTCTCAGAATTTGAGGTGAAGATTAGTTTTAGGAGAGACAATCTCATGATAAAATGTCATTGGGAAAATGGTATTTGAGATGTGTCATGAAGAAAGAATGTTGTACATGACTAAATATTTACCTGGAGATGGCACCTGGAAGCAAGGAAGAATAAGAATTCAGGAGACTGAGTGCACTCATGAGCTCATGGCTGATCAAACTTTGCAATTTCTCTGTAGTGCCTTGAGATGATAGCAGTCTGAAATGGCAGATAACCAAGCTCATAAAAAATAGACAAATGGATCATTACACTTGACCTGAATTTTGAGTATTTAGTGCTTTGGAATCTAATCTACAAGTAATCTAATCTGATCCACATCTGATTAGATACCAATGCTTTGGAGAGACGAGAGCTTTTTTACAATGTAGCATTATGAAATTCAGTCTGATATTTGGCATATAGTTTTCCAGTCTTACACACTTCAAGAAGAAAAAAAAGATCTCCAGTACCAGAAACTGACCTGAAAGAAAGGAGGTATAGTGGGAGATAACTGCTATCCTGATGTTTCTTAATCACTTTTTAACTGGAATGCAATACCAATATGTATATCTTTTTTCCTTGCTGTCCAAGCAATAGTTTTTTACATTTTCTGTAAGTTTCATCATCTAATTGTGCTGAACTATTTTCACCCCCTAATAACCACTGCAGTAAGTGTGGCTGAAACAGTTAATCTTCCATTTTTCATTAGAGAAAACAGCCAGTAATGGAGTTGGATGGTGAATGTTTTCTCCAGAAGGCATTATATAGTGTTACAATAATGATGCTGTTCACCACTTTCCCTATTACGAGTTCTGCCCAGGACAGAGCTGGGTGCAGGGGGATGCAATTCAGTACTGAGGGACTGAGGCAATGGACCAAGGTGAGGAGACCTGCTGGAAGGTATGGAAAACAATACATCTGTGCTTTGAAGATGTGTGATTGACAGCTGTGGTTAAAGTTTCTAATTTATGGAAAATTGCATATTGCTTGCTGCTCTTAGCTAAGCAAGACAGGATCTATGCAGGAGTTTTCTGCTTCTGCTGCTCAGTAAGCTGTGAATATTTGTTTTGGAGAAAGACCTTGGTGCCTAACTCTTATGCTAGATACTGGCCTGTGATATATTTTTTACTGTTCTGTCTTTAAAAAGAAAGTGATGCTGTGGAGAAATGAGCAGCCTAGTTATTTTCCAAGAGCATATAACAAAAGTATTTCATGATGTGGAATGTCTGTTTATTTCCCCATGCAGTTTGAGACATTGGCTTTGAGCCAAAAAGCTCCTGAGTCAGCTTGGGATTTTTCTCTGTGTCCTTATGCACTGGAACTCCTGGAATGGCTGGGGCAGTGACAGCACTAACAGTGTAATATTACTTGTTTAAAAGCACAAATACCTGCCAGCTGAAAGTTTTCTGTAAAGGGCTCTCAGAATTGCAACCTGAGTCTTTCTCTCACTATCAGGAGAGAAAAATACCAGCATCCCTTTAGGGGAGCAAAATTCCAGCATCCACTGGTAATTAATGCTGGCAGCAAAGGATTATTAGTTCAGTACTAGGCTTTTGCTACTTGATAATGGGATTAGGTATAAATATACCCTGTTCTGTGATTCCTTTGCTGTAAGACAAGGGAGCCTAGAACCTACAGCAGTACTTTTAATGCCCTCTAATTCTGATTAACAAAACATGTTCAGAACAGCTGTATGGGAACACAAGGTCTCTGCACAGATGGCCTTTTCCTCTGACAGCATTTCCAAGATCTATGTGGATAATGGAAATCTAGAAACTGCAATTTTTTTTCTTTTTTGTCACAGAAAGTGAAAGAATTAAGTTCATTCTCTATTGTCAGATGAAAGCTGTGATAGCATTTTCCCTGCTCTTGCATTTATTTCAGTTTCATACTGAAAATAGGCTAAACATCATGTTCACCACACTCCAGACCAGAATTCCATAAATCAATAGAACATATTATGTGAATCTATTTTGAAAACTGACAAGTGATGGAAGGTGTTTATATTTTTAAAGTAAAAGCATATAATGCTTAATATTGGATTGCACAGTACAGCATCTCTAAAAATGATGTAGGTACTCTTTTTCAGTTTTTTAAATTAGCCATCTACTCTCTCTGCTATGAGTTGTAATCTTTTAGTCTATTTTATATGACAGAAGCAGTTATTCAGTGTATTAAGATTTAATAGGAAAACATGATGATCTACAGAGAGGAGCACAAGGCCTTATTATGCTGTTTTTTAGGCAGAATATGAATGAGCTTATTTTTTTCCTCATAGATTCTCTATTGAATTCAGTGTCAAAGGCCTGATTCTCTTAATTCTTCATGGAGAGGAAGAGGGAGAATGTTGCATACAGCCAATTAGAGATGCTCAAACTTTACTTGAACTATGGGGTCAACTGTAGGACTTTAAATATTTGATTTTGTAAGTAAAAGCATTCTATAATTTTTAGAACTATTTTTTTTTAATTTTAGAAAACTTTTTTAGAAAAATTTTACTCTCAGTTTTATAAAAATTTCCTTGCTTTTTATCGATATATTTTTAATAATTGTATATCTCCATAGCACAACAATTTGCTTGATCTGAGAGAGGGATTAGGGGCTGGAAGTAAGGCTCAGTGAGAGTTCAGGTAATTAAGCAGGAGTTTGTATTTCTTAGAGAGAATGCCAGCACCTGCAGAGGTGGTCAGAACCATGCAGGTTTTGTAGCTCCTTGAACAACTCCAGCCTCAGCCTAACCAGAAACCAGAAACTGAGCTTTCCCCCTCTGTTCCCAAGAGAGGCTTACTTCAGAAGGCTGTGTAATACAGCACTTAGTGCTCATGGAGCTGACTGTGGCTGTATTTTGAAGCACAGGTAAATCTGTTTGGCAGCTGACACCTATTCCATGTCTCCCTCCAATCTGAGGCATGTGAGATGTTAAACTTTATCTCCCACCTCAAAAAAACCCCAAGAAACAAAAGGTGCAGTTGCCTGTGGGTTACTGCATGTGGCTCTGTTTTTTCATTGAAACTGCAGACATCTAGAGAAAAATTCAAACTCCTGAGAGATCACATAAGTGCAACTGTAGAAAAGGCTCTGACGTTGAGACCTGACAGGTGATGCTCCAGATTTTTTCTCACTGCACCTAGGATTCTTCTCTTATATCTAATTATGTGAAATAAAATACAGAAAATATAAATATGAGCTTTAGTTGCAATGAATAGAGCCTTAAGGTCTCCTTTCATAATGGCTTTGCTAACCATTTGTTCATGAGACTCATGCTCATCCCATCTCCTCTGCTGCTAGTTTCATGAATTTATTGCACATTTCAACTGGTTCAAGAGGGGTGAAAAGAGCACCCCTGCCACTGCCTTTGTCACTAGGTGGATACATAGACTTTAGTGCCCATATTCTCTCTCTGGAATTACCTGAAATCTCACTAGATAACTTTAATTAAAAATCACTTACAGATTCATCAGCTATCAGCAATTTAGAATTGGAACAATCAAAATTTTCTCCTTGTCTATATAAAGTAGCTGATTTTTTCCCCCTAAACTTCTGTTCTTGGAGTAAAATATATGTCTAATGTTCTCCCCTTCACTTGGAAATGAGAGTTTAAGCCACATCAGTTCTTAGGTACTGGGAGAATCGATCACAGAATAGAGCAGAAAGCATGGAATGTTTACTCACCTGTTTCCCTTTGTTCTCTGTGGGAACAATGTGAATGCAGTAGACAAAGGATAATTCAAAGAGTGTTTTCAGTAGCCTGAAGTAAAGCTCAGGTCTCAGAGCCTCTGCTAACCCTGCTATAATTTTTAAATTTGTTTTTAACCTAATGCCTCTTCAGTCACGGGGGCATAAAATGGGCTGTCATTACTGTCTACCTTTTTTGCCCGAAGGAAAATTCTTTCCATGTTTCACAGCACCTGTTTCTCTCAAGGTCTGCATTACAATCTGGGGAAATGTGACTCTCTCCTATAGATCCCACCTTTGGTAAAAGCAAAAGCATTTTCATCTTTAAAGGTACACAACTGTTGTACACAACTGTTCACTTTTATGTAACTCCATTTGAATTACCTCTTCTGTGGATAATTCTAGCACCTATGAACAGTAAAATAACAGCTGTGATGAAGGTTATTTTTCATACAATGTCATTTTGTCATGAGTTAGGAGTTAGATGTATTCTACAGCCCGAGTTTAAAAGGACTTCTATTTTGTCATTTCAGTGGTATGATTCTGAACCTAGTGGGGCTAATAGTTTCAAACTGGCTTGTTGTGTACTACAGTTGCTGCTCTGGCCAGCTGAAGAAAAAGTAATTTTTATTGTGCTTGGGATTAGAGCCTGCAATTCACTGGGAACTGAGAGATGTTGGTCTCCTATTCTGCTCAGACTAGGGCCCGGTGGAGAGGACACTACTTAAGAAAATGGAAGATGTGGTCTGAATGTCTTTGTGAGCAAAAGGAGTTTCCATACTGGTCTTTCACATATTACTGTCCTGCTTTCACTAATAAATATATCTCACTGTGATTTAAAAAGAAGAATAGCAAGCAAGCCCTGCTCTGTTCTGGGTAATAGCATTTGTAAGTAGCAACTCTTGAGAAAATGTCTTTGTCTTTGCTGCCTCTGTGGATGAAAACTAGTTCAGGAGCATAAACTCTGCAGAGGTAATAGGATATTGGATTTTCTAATCTACATTTAATCTTTCTTGTCAGTTTTAGATACTCTGTTGCTTGCAGGGTGGTATGGCTAAGCTGAAGCAGCTCTGCAAGTCCAGAC
This sequence comes from Agelaius tricolor, assembly GCF_023055355.1. Lineage (NCBI taxonomy): Eukaryota > Metazoa > Chordata > Aves > Passeriformes > Icteridae > Agelaius > Agelaius tricolor. The sequence continues at coordinate 43,636,509 of NW_027269263.1, forward strand.
AGTTCTGGTTTTTCACCCCTGCTCCCTTGTTTAATCTATGAGCTACAGCTGTGTCTCAGTTGGCACGGGTGTGTGTCTGGTCCTGCAGAGAGGCAGTTCCACCTTGCTGCCAAGCTGGTTCCATGCACTGCCTCACCTGGCATCAGCCAAATGACTGCTTTGGGTCAAATGCTTGGGACTGCTGCCTCTTTTGGCAGCAGGTACGTACAAGATCCCTTTGATGTATTCCCAAATTGCCCTTTTGTGCACAGGTTTTGAAGTATGTTTCTGCCATGCCAAACTCTAATTTTAACTGTCCAGACTGGAGACAACTGCAGCAGTCATATGTTTAATGAGAAAGTGCAGAACCTCTTGTATTATCCAGATATCTTAGCCAGGATGGTTCCTGTGAAAGGCACTGACACACCTGGATGTGTCACAGCCTCTGCAGTATCTCTGGTGTGCCCAGGACACAGCACATTGACAGAGACTAAATATGGACAAGGGCAAGAGACCTAATGCATTCATGACTTGTCATTAGACAGAGCTAATGAATATGCAAAAAAATGAATAAACAGCAATAATTTCCCTCCTAAGACTTGTTTTGTTGGGTTTTTTTAATGTGGCAGCTCTTTGTTGTAGGAGTGTGCAGCTGCACTTGGGAAAACCATGGCAGCCTGATGCTTAACCGTACAACATGTACATGATTCAGGAGAAAATAGGTTAGAAAAAAACCCCAGAAAAATGGTATTTCCCTCTATCCTTCTAACCTCTTGCCATCCTCACTGTAGAGAAATACTTTTAGAGAAGCATTTTAAAAATAAAAGATAAAATTTTGAGGAATTTATGATTAAGCAATTGTAATACACTGTAGCAATCTAAAATTTTAAAGTATACTCTATGTCCTTTAAATTATTCAGACATTTAAATTATCTGTTATGGGTCTCCATGCTAAGATGAGCTTTTAATTTCTTGTTTTAATGAAAGCCAGAAGCCAGGAATCACAAAACCAGCAGATGACTCTGAACAATTGTATTTTCCAAGGAATGGTGCCATGCTTATAAATGGATTTGGCCTTTAAAACTGGTTTGGGAAAAAAATTAAAATCCTACTACGAAAAGACTGGGATAAATATTATATCTGTTTAATTCTGATTTACCTGGTTTATTCCTAAGGAAGGAAACATGCATGATGCTCCTTGTATGACCATGATTAGTCTTGTGCTGTGCTTTCATTTTTCTCAGGATGGGGCAGTGCCAAGCTGAAAATGCACAGGTCTTAGTGCTGTTCAGAAGGACACCCTTTTTCAAGCCAGATTTTTAACCTGATTTCAGAAAGCAGTTGTGCAGGAGGAAGGAACTCCAATTTCCTCCATTACTGGCTGATACCAACCAACACTCAGTTAATTTGTTACTCCCTTCTGTCTGATCTGCTCTAGTGCCCCTCCATTTATCTCCTACATTAGGTCTGGAATTACTTCTTCAGTGGTCCCTTCTTTTGTTGTTCATAATACTAATTTTTTTTTACAAGCTTGAAGTAAATAATATTTTTGTGTGGCTTAGTACTGTGCTAATTTTGCAACATTTAAATTAACTTGTCAGATTTACAAACCATCTCCTTTATTTCCAAAGATTTTGTAATGTGAGATAATAATTCAGATCTTCTATCAGCAGCAAGTTTCATTGTTCTAGTGAATGAGTGAAGCAGCATATTTCCATTTAATCCCATAAAGCAGAGGGCTTTACAGAGAGCAAGTGTCTGTCCTAAGACTGACCTCACCTGAAAGTATCTTAGAGGAGGCATTTGAAGTAGACAGATGTTTGGATATGAAGGCTGCACAGGAAAAAGATTAAAAGTAGTTTTCATTAGGGTAAAGAAAACTTAGGCAAAAACTAGTTATGATTCTGATCACTTAGCTGTAGCCTCACAGAAATGGAATCATCATAAAGAGGCTTTGGATGAACTCACTAAAGCAATAGAACTTTCATCTATCCTAAAGGTACATCTGCAGCAGGATTTATGGTATATTCATTGCATAATAGCCTGCTCTTTTGTGGGGAGAAAAACATCCTGGGTTTAGTGAGCTGCTACATTTTCAACCAGCGAGTACATCAGAAAAGTGGATTTTAAAATATTTGTTGTCGTGTTTCAGGCTTGTAGTTTTTTATTACACTCAATTTATTCTAAAGTGATTGGCAACTGTGTCTTAGAATATAGCTACAGTACAGCAAAATTAGATCAGTGAATATAATAAACAATACTGCATCTAGAGGCTCAGGTCAGACTGAGCTACAAGTAATCCATCTTCTGAATGTATTAAGTTATACTTGCACATAGCATTAAGCATATTAAAAATTGAATTGTGAGATTTTTTAAAAAAGAAAATGAGATATTTTAGTGAGTAATGGAAAAGAGAGACTTAGGTTCCTTGGTTTTCTACCCACGTAACCGTTATCATTAGGTTTTATCCTTAGTGGTCACTTTCTGAAATCATGGGTTACCTTTTGATCCCTGCAATGCACTTGGAATTTTTAAAAATGATGCATTTATAAATCAATGTCTGCCATTAATGTCAGGCTGATCTTATAAGAGTCTGAGAGCATTTAAAAATACTGTGCAAGTACTGGAGACCCTCACTCCTTTCTGGGATTCAGTATTTTCACTGAAATGATGTCTTTTCTAATTTTTCTGATCTGTCTACTAACATCAATAGAACTACACATGTGGAAATGGATTCCTGCTTGTGTTTTCAGGCATTATCTGGGATGCTTTTACAGTTATTGATTAAACACACTTAAAGCAGTTGCATTGGCTTTGTACTTCTTCTGTAATCTTATTAACTTTTTTTTTTTTCAATTTTTTTCCCCTCCAAGGGAGTAAATTGATTTATATGAGCATGCTGTTAATATTATAACTCCTTGTCTAGCCCCTCGGGTTCTAATGTTTTTTAAACACAGTACAATTATGGGAAACATTATATTGGAATGACAATATAAATCATCCCCATAGGAGTCTGAGCAGTCTGGGGAGTTAATCACAGAGAGCCCTGCTGAGGTAAATAAGAACAGTAATTTGAAATAAATAAAAGACCAGTGGTGCTAATGCGGGTGTCTCAAGAATATCATTAAGTTTGTAATGGAATTGTTTACTTTCTGTAATGAGACTCATGAAGTGTAATGCTGCTGCTTAAATCAAAACTTCATAGTTCATGATCTGCTGCCTCTTTCCTTCAGAGGGTGTGCCAGATTGGCCATGTTTCCACATCTGTCCTCCAAACTCCAGCACTTGGCTGGAAAGTACATGTGAAATGCATTGAGATCCTCTAGAACTCTGGTTAAATTTAGTTGGCATATATTGAAGTTCAGGTTCAAAAAATTGTCAATGGGGATAATATTTTTTTAAATTTTTCTGTTTCTTACCATAATCAGAGTGTTAGAAAAGTTATGGAAGATGGGTAATGAAAATAGTTTCATGTGCTGGTCATCCATATTAAGTAGTGCAGGTGTTTGGATGCAAAAGGGGTCTTACACTGCTTTGTGCCTGAGCACAATGTGAATTTGGCAGCTAGGCAGCCCCATGGTCTTCATCTCTTGCAGTAGCTTCTTCACCGGTACTTAATTCCCAGAGATACTCCAAGCCATTCTCCCTTCCTTGACATGCAGGGAAAGTAAAGTGTGAGTTTAAAATACAAAATGAAAACAGTTATTCTGAAAAGGGACTACTCCAGGGATTTTTCTCAATCTTTGTTTTTAACATGTACAAATGACATAGTAGAAAATACTTCAAAAATATTACTTTTTCATAGAAAATATATTCCCTTAGAATAAATTCAGCAATATCATATGAATAAAATTATGGTGAAAAAATATTAAACCAATATATTTTTGAGAGGTAATTGATCTTCCACGAGATTTCTTTTATAGATGCTAGGGAACTTGTATGTAAGGCAACTTATATAATTGAAAGCATCCTCTGTTTATGCAAAAATGAATGTAAAATGTTCATTGCATAAACACAGCCTTTAGAACACATTGTTTGAAAATTTGATTGTATTAACTTTTTATGAATTTCAGAACCAATCTTGGAGCAAGATTAGACTTGTGCAGTCTGTTACACAGATTTATGTGCTGCAAGTATAATAAGGCACTACTTTTCAGTGATAGGAGTGCTCTCAGTACAAGGCATAGAAGTTTCTGGGGGAAATGCTTCTCATATTGGGGACTTCAGTGCATCTTCAGCTTGGAATAAAGCAAGCTTCATATTTTTAGAAGAAGACTTTTAGAAACTATCAAGGACATGTTTTAAAAATTATAATAGTGCATAGTCATACTGTATATATTAAATGTACTGATGTCATTATTAAAAATTTCTGTTCAAAAGAAAAATCTCCACAGTTTATTTGTTGCTCTCTGTTGCATATTCTCCATTGGTAATAAAAAATTGGAAAGAAGAAGTACATGATGCTAGTGATACTGTATAGTTGAACTCTGCAAGTAAGTAATCATGGTACAAACAATGTTTATTGTTTATACCACATTTAATTTAAGACCATGAAAATGTAGAGGAATTTTAGTTTGTTTTGCTTCTCATGCTCCGTTAAAAAAGAAAAAAGAAAACATAAGGTGAAATTAAGCTTTAGTTTAGGCACTTTCATAACTTTTCTAAGCTGCTGTTTTTTCTGAACATAGCATAATGAGCACGTATTCTGCCTTCCAAAAAACGCCTTTCCAATAGGCTTTGTCCTTGCTGTGGAGACAGAAGATGTGGAAATGTAAGGTTCACCCATAAAAAGTTTTTTAGTGGAACTGTTGAGACTCATGGTTCCAGTGCTGTGTGAAGACCCCTTAAGTTTGTAAGACTTGCTCAGGTAACTGGCAAAGTTTGTAGCTGGCTGGTCTTCGTAGAGTAAGTGATTCTTGATCAACACTGACATCATGTGTATTAAAGCTGCCTGGGTGGACACCTTGTTATTATTATTAATCCCTCAAGGAATCAGGAGTGATGATTTTGGAATCTGGTATCTATAGCTTCTCCACATGCTCAAGCTTACTCAAGGAATCATCACTGTGTTCTTATAACTTTAATCCTATGTAGTTGATAGTCTAGGTAAAATTTCATTTCTATTCCCTTAACAGGCCTTTCAACTGTCCAAGAAAAGTTACCAGTTTTTTGATAAGTAGGACTCCTCTAGTCTTAAAATGGCATATTTCTGTGCTAAGTGAGAACTCATTTGATTGTATAGAGAATAAAGAGCCTATCTGAAATGACCAGTGAGGAAAAGCTTTGATCTATTATGGTTTTGCTTGTTGGTCACTTAAAGTTCTCCCGCATTACAGATCAGTCAGAATTTATGTGATCCAAATATGAATAACAGACAAAGTACCTCAAAATGAGCACTGCATAAGACAAATCATTCACTTGGTATTTATCAGATGATTCAATCTCACAAGGAAATATGTATTTATTACTGCAAAAGTTATATGAATGCTGGCCAGACTGGTATCATTCAAGAGGGGGGTGGTTGACTTCTTTTCCTCCTTGGAACAGATCCTTGATGATGCTGAATTTCATCTTTTGATTATCTGTTTTTTCCTGAAATTTTTGTACATTTATATGTTGTTTTTCTTTGCCCCTTAAACTCCTATCTCAGTAATTCTCTAGTTGTAGTTTTACCTTTCTTATCTTGCCTGGCTTCACTCTGCAGATCCTCTCACTGCTCTTTCTCACATTGCAGTTTGCCTGGTGCTTAGAGCTAAGGTTACACACCTGGCTGTATTGGAGCTGGGCTTTGGAGCTGTGGTCACAGGCAGCTCTGGCTGTGGGGCAGCCTCAGGCGTGCTTAGAGAGAGCTAGAACTAAATACCAGTGCATTTATAGTCATTAACATTTCCCATACATATCAGTGTGCTAACATTCTCAGCTCTGCCCCCCACACACCAAAGCTCTGAATGCACTGAAGATTTTACTACATACTTTTTCAAGGAATGTGTTTCTGAATCATAAAACATGCTACTAAAATATTTAAATCCTTCCATTTTTTGAGAAAGCCTGTTTTCTTTCAGTGCAGCATTAAGGAGAAAGCATGCAACTGAACCACTTCTGCATTAAAAAGTGCAGCCTTTTAAGTGCAGCACTCCAGCCAGATATCCAGACAACACTGCTCTTTTAAGGAGGATTGTGTCTCCATCAGATGTGGAGACAATGAAGGAACTGGGTGCAGCATCAGAAGGTCTGTTCCCAAAGGCCTATTTCTTTTCCCCTAGAAATTTCTGTTCTGTTATTTTTGTTGAGAAGCATTTCTAGGTAAATACAGAAGTACATAATGCTTTTATAGAAAATAAACCACAGTTCTACTTATCACCTACACAAAGTGTGGGCTGTGAATTTTTTTGATTGATAGGATTATTTTACTATTTCTATAATTTTTACTATTGTTCTTATTGGAGTTTCTTTGTTTGTTTTGTTGGATTTTTTTTAAATTGACAATATGGAAAGAATGAACAAGTGGGAAATGAAAGGCTCATAGCTGTGGCTTTTCAAGACAGGTAGATTACATTTCCATCAATCTGTAAAATATAATAAGCGTAAAACAAATAAAATCACTGCAGGCAAATGACCAAGTTATGACTTTCAAAATCTGGCATAGATCCTGGCACCTAAATTAATGCTTTTCAGTGATACTTACCAGGAATACTGCTGCTGATTAGAAGGAGTAGAGTTTTTTTCTTAAGCTCAGTTGCAGAGAAGGATTTTTTTTCCTTGAATGTGTCAAATTGATTAAACTGAATGAAGCAGTTAAAGAATAGTAACATCTTTTAGTTAGAGGCATGAGGAAGAAGTTCTATAACCACAGGGAAGGTTCAAAGAAGATTTTTTTTCCAAACACAGAGTATATTTGCATGTGTAGGTCAAAGAGTGAAATAACAGAGGAAAAAACTAAACTAATTGAAGTGCAAATGTAAACTCATTTCTGGTTGTTGTTTCTCTGCAGATTGTTTTGCGTTGTTAGTTTATCTAAGCACTAACGTGCAGGTAAGATGAGATTTCTGTTTCCATGAGCCTAAAATAGGCTTATCAAAAATTGCTGTTCCAAAGGAGAAAAGAGCAGAGTTGACACAAGCAGTTTTATACAATCCCTTTCCTGAAATTTTCCCCACATTTTGCCATCATGAAATATAAAAGAAATGGCTTTGGGCCATAATAACCCATGCCAGTACTTTCAGGCCAACAGATAGCTGTGTAGATATTAGGGGTCATTTTGTCTGGGAACCCCAGACAAATAGTTTTGATGTACCTGTGTTGGCATTTTTTAGTGACCAGTATTAATGTACAATTGAGACCATTTAAAAAAAAATTTGACACCACCATTTTGGTGACCCCTTTCAGATACTTCCTGTAGGCTGCAGTCAGTTCCTCTCAGCCTTCCTCTCCTTCTTGTCAGACTAAATAAGAATTTTTCTCTCAACCTCGCTTCACAGCCCATGTCTCCTCTGCCTCATGAGCCCTCTCCTGTCCCTTCTCCAGTTATTTTCATTTTCCACACAAGCCAGGTGGCACAAAGCCAGATCCACTATTCCACAAGTGCCTCACCAGGGCCAAGCACGGGGAGATGGTGCCACTTCTGCAGTTTGGTGTCTGTACTCCCCCCCAAAGTGGGCATTTTTTGCTTTCTGTGAGTGCACTCCTCTGGCTTGTGTACAGCCTGAGACCCACCGTGGTGACCCCAGAAGCTTTTTGGCAGGGTTGCTCCTCAGTCAGTTGGATTCCAGTTTGTCATGATGTCTGAGTTCTGTGTCTCAGGTGATGAATGGATGTTTCTTTTGGCTTGATCCCCAATGTCTCATCAAGCTGAAAGTGCTATTTTTGAGAATAGAATTTTTCATTCAGTGTCTGTAATAATGTAGAATTAATATGGTGTGGTATTTGAAAATTTTGAAGTATTCTAGTGGCAAATAACTTTGTAGTAAGCATTTCCAAACAAAATCTTTGGCCAGAATTTTCCTCTTGGTTTTTTATCATTTTATTGCAGTAGAATTTGGGAAGGTTCTACTTGCAGAAATGGTGTAATGTAGTGATGAACAAGACATGCCTTAACTCAAATCCTGTTTTCTCTAAGCTTGAAGACACTATGTTTGAATTAGCCTTCAGTCTAATTTTATATCAGATATGAGAGATCCTATAAGAAATTTTGAAAAGAGCTGAATTGACTGAAGGGGTCCCAGGGTGAGATGCAGATTGATTAATAGTGACAGATGTTTGCAGATCCTTGAAGTTATTGTATATAAATCAAGCACATCTATATTCAGATTTGCAAATTAAATCTCTGTTCATTTCACGTGGGTTTGACTACTTGGGAGGGAGGGGGGGAGACTAATAGTAACCTTCTCCCTTTTTTTTTGGAAATGTAACAATGTGATTGAATTACACCTTTACTGCTATGAAAGGCTGTTTACCAGCAGGTAGGATGATATGCCTAAGGCTTTGCCTATTGCTCTTTCGTAGCCCGGTTACAACTTCACAAACTCATAGAAGCAAACCCACAGCTGTTTATGCCCATCAAATAAGTGATTTACAAGAAAAGCCATAATCAGTAGTATCAGGTATTTTGTCAATTATATTAGCAACAGAAAATTAAAATGATGACTATTAGACGAGAGACTTTTTTAAGATACTACATTTGCATAATGTTTGTCTTTTCAAACTAGAGAAAGCAATAAGACATCATAGAAGAGATATATCCATTATTCATGAATTTAAATAATCTGACTAGCATGTGGAAAATAATACTGAACTAGATTTCAAATTGTTAGAGTGTTTTTTTTAAATACAGGCAATTACTGTTTGTTGTTTTTTAACTAATCCTGTTTCTTCAGTCTGATTCATTATATGAATTTGCAGTTAGAGAATTAAATATCTTTTTTATTAACTTCAGTAAAATTGATACCTTACATGACTCAGACTGCTGAAAGTAAACAATTCAGGCTGAATTATCCTGTCACATCTGCTAGAATGATTAGACCTAAACATCAGTCATGACAATTCAGTTTTACTGTAGTGCATGTGGCTTCTCCAGAGGCCCCTGTACCATGAGCATGTGTGTTGACTGAGGCTGCTTTTCAGAAATACGTAGGTTACAAAAGGCAAAAGTAATTAGGAAGAAGAGTCATGTTACTCTATTGCTCCATCCTGGTTTTGCAAGCAAGAAGGGTTTCTTTGCTTTGCAGTTTGCCCTGTTTCTCAGTGCAGGAATAGTGACAAGGCCTAATGATCAGTGGAGGAGACATAAACAAGCCCAATAGGTACAGACCTGCTTACCCAGATAGCAAATGCAACAACTACATGCCAAAAAATAATGCCCGAAATTTGGTTAGCTCAAAATGCTTGGATCTCTGTTGGTTTTTTCTCTCTTTCCAGTGAAAATTTGCAGTGAAGTAACTCTGTTCTGTTGGAGCAACTTGCATCTCTGAAATGCAGACAAGATTGTGTTGCATCGAGTCTAAAGCTTCATCAATTCCCTCTCACAGCTGCCCCAGTGAGACGTTAGAACATCTCTTACTCTATTCAGGCTTTTTATATACAAGTCTTACGTGTCTCAACTTGACCAAGATCCTTTTTATTTCTGACTCTACAGCTTTATATTCTTTAAAGATAATGGTGTACTTTGCAGACTCTTATCTAGTAATAGTAACACTTAACTGGTAGTGGTAGTCTGAGATTGTAAGGAAATGAATGTTTATAGGTATATAGGTAACATCTGTTAATTATTTTATTAGGTGGAACGTTCTGTAGAGCAATGAAGACTTTTCTGACATTGAGGTGTTTCTGACATTTCTGAGCAAAACCAGGGATGCTGATAAAAGTGTGGATTACTACACAGTTAAAGGAGGAAAATACAATAATGATTAATGTAAATTTATGGAAAAATGGCATTGTTAGCTGCAAACCAGATTCTTCCTAAATAATTTAATATTTTTATATCCTACCAAAGATAATTTTTAATCTTTGCTTTTACTATCAATTAACTTTCTCATTGACCAAGTTCAACTTGATCTAGGAAAATGCAGAGACTCTAACCAGTGATGTGATCACAGGTCTTAAGACAACCTGGATAGGACAGAATCCTTTGGAACTCACTTTGGCTTTGTGGCCTGTTACAAACAGATTAGAGGTCAAGATTTTAATATTTAATACTCTTTAAATGTTTATCTTAATGTGATAGATACTATTATGAACCAACCCTGTTCCATTATAATTTGAACTGCTTTGCTTATATTCACTAATAGAAGAAATTAATTTTTTTCCCCACAAATCTCTAACCTGAATAGCAGTTTTCTAGCTGCTGTCTGCTGATCTCATTATCCATGAAGAAACATACTTGAAAAAGAAAGAATAGGTATTTACTTCACAGAAATGAAGATGATTCACTATGGATTCCATGGCTAAAACAGCTTTCTGTTGTAGTCCTGTATAGTATTATATAATGCAAGAGGAACAGGACTGCTCCAACATGAGGCATAAGGACATTTTGAATTCAGCTGGGGTTCCTCATGACTGCTGCAAATCAAAGAAAATTCGATGATGAGCACTTGGGGTTTATTACATTGGAATGGAAAACCTTAATGATTATATTTATAAAAAATATTGTATGTTATTTCTTGTATTTCTAAGAACAAGTGGGTAGAAACTTTCCTCCTTTGTGTCATTATTTCTTGTCCCTCTATAGTATTTTTATTCTTCTCTGACAATCCTTTGGTTGTCTTCTCATACAGATGTCCCTCCCAACTTTGTTTTCCAATTGTTCTCCTGACTGTCTTTATGTGTTCTTCCACTTAGTGAGTAAAGATTAGTCTTATAGGAGACTAGCTCAATGATAGATTAAAAATGTTGAAATACACTCTTGTCTGTGCATCTCTTTTGTTTCTAAGACTGCATTGTTAACTGTCACAGCACACTGTGACTCTCATTGAAAGAGTGCTTGGAATCCCTACTCGAAATTGTTCCACTTAAAAATTAAATACTTAAATATCTTTTGGGTCATAAGGACAGAATGTGTTTTATAAGGTGAGGCTTTGAGCTGAATGCCCTGTGATTGGACTGTTTCACTGTTCTTTGTAGCTCCTGTACTGGTAGAAATGTGGGGGTCTGTTGTTTTGACTGGCACTGCTGGATTTAAGTACATGTGTTGGATTTAAATTCCGCTTTAGACACCTACATTCTTCTATGAAACAGGAGTTTAATGCTTCCTGACATAGGCAACAGCTGAATGAGTGTTTAGGAATTTAAATTCTGGGCCTCAGCACTGAAGACACATAGTGGAAGTACTGAAATTCTGCAATTGCACACATGTCATGGTTTTGGGGGCTATTTATAAGCTTATACTGTTTTTTTCAATTTAGCTCATGCATGTGATTTGATTAATTAGCATTAGATGTTTTGATTCTTCAAGTTTGACACAGCTCTTGTGAACTCATATTCTTTCAGCATATAACACCTCATATTTCAGATTTCCTGTCTTATTTCTATTTAAATAGGTGGCTATAGGAATAGGAACGTTCCCATGTTTTGTTTGAATTATAAGAAATTTGTTTCTCTGACGTTAAAGAGGGAAAAAAATTCCTTTGAACTCTTTTGTATCATTTGCAGTTTGCTGGCTTTCAAAGCTCTTAGAGCATTTGACTAAATATTACTAGATTTACTCTTAGAAGTATCATCCTCTAACAGGAAGTATTTGTTATCTCACCATGGAATATGCTTCCTGCAGTTCAGGGTTAGGTACTAAATACTCCATTAATCTCATCATGCCTATGTTTTCATTTAGATCCATCTGGTTAAAAAGGAAAGGGGAGAATATGTTGGCATTTGTGTGGTACAGTGCCAGCAGTCAGCTAAAATAAGATGATCATAGAGCATTTTAAAGGAAAAAAAATTCTGGATTAGTGGCATGGATAATCTGGTGAAGATTTTAAGATTTTTTAATACTGTATAATTGTAGCACTATAAATAATTGCAATTTTTGAGTCTAGTCATTAGCAAGAAAATAAAACAAGCTTCCTGCAGTAATATGTGTATCAGTTTTAGTTCTGGACTGGGAATATTTTATGCTTACTCACACACCAGTTTTAAATGCAATTTAATTAACCTAATTACTTAAAAATGTGAGGATTTAGCCTCTGACATATTCATACTCTTGCAAAAGTAATGGTACAACTTATAACTCAAGTAGGGTGGACTATCAAAAGTTCCTCTGAAATTTCTCAGCACTGAATTGTTTTAAAACATTTTTTATTTAGAAATGGAAGTGTCTGCTTTATACTCCTGATTCAACATGAGCTGGATGCTCTGGGTTTCTGAAGCTCTTGCACCTTGTTTCTGGAGTGGGAAGATCCCTGTTTCACCAGAACATTCCTCCCTGGCTGTGGCTGAAGGCAGTGGGACCCTGGGTAGAAGGCAGTGGATCTTGTGGGAGGGCTTCACCTGAGCTCTTCCTGTGTCCTCCTAGTATCTGCAAGATATGTCACACCTCTATCCACACTTGTGCTCCTAAAATGAGATTTCTGCCTGGGAGATCAGAGTATTTGGGGTGCTACAGAGCTGGTAGCAGTCAGCATCCTCTGGGAGGTGCTGGTGCTTTACATTATTCCCAGACTGTATGTTGTGGGACCTGTCCTCCTAAGGAGCCATTGAATGCTGTTTTTTCACACACAACTTGGGGAGCTGAGCAGTCTTGAAAAATTGGTCTCAAAAGCATTATATCATTACATTCAAAGCATTAAAACATTATAGTTTTCCCCTTTTTTTTCATTTCTATTTGTGACACAGTTAGAGTATTTAGAATTACTACTAATAAAAAAAGAAGCCAAATCAGAATGTTTGCAAATTTCCCTTTTTGGTAGAAAATGGAAGACTTTTAACCAAAACCTCCAGAATCTTTAACTGCATTTAACTGTTCCTGTGACATAGATATCCATCTATGATGATACTAATCAAGAAAATCATCTCAGTCACTTATTTTTATCCAAGCCTAGATGCACATACTTCATTTTTAACAGGCAAAGTTATGACCATAATGCAGCAAAATCATGATCCTCTGTTCATTCAGAGAACAAACAATGAAAAGAAAACAGATTTACAAAGGCTGTATCCTATTTTTCTTGTCAATCTATCACATGCTTAGTGGCTATTTAAGTTTGCTAAAAAGAAATATTATTGTAGCATCAGAGTATTTTATTTTAATTTTCTCAGTGTAAATAACTCAGATAACTACTGTGGCTACTCAGTGACCACCTTCTGTACACTCCCTGCTCTTACTCTGTAGATCTCTGTCTGCTCCAGGTGGAATATATCCTTGACATTATAAAGCTTCTTTTGTCCTTTTTTCAGAGACTATAAATCAGTTTTGTTTATGTGGCAAACCTGCAGTAAATGAAAAGAAAAAGAAACAAAGGTTAAATTGAGTTTTGGCATAGCTATATTTTCCCATGCTTTTGTGAATACTCATAAAAAATTAACAGACCTCAAATAATTTCAGGTATTGCTTCTTTTAAAGCAGCAGTAAAATTTATAGTAAGATGATTTTATCCTAGTATTATTGTTAAGTTTCAGGCTTTAATCCACTTGTAGCATCACAATGGTCTTGGATATCACAGTGTGAAGTTAGGTCTGGCTGCCTTTCTGCATGTGTTGGTTCATGCTTAAGCATTCCACCAGGATATGTCCTGAAGGTGCACACACAACCTTGTACTCGTTCTCACCTGTCCCAGATGGGATCCCAGAAATACAGATGGGAATTTTTAAACTACATTGCAGCAATTTTGGACAGAATCCCAAGTCAGCCTGCACTCAGAAAATGAAGCCAGAGAAGGGGATCTTAACACAGTAGGTCTGTGCTAGGTTTGTTTAGAATAAGAAGGCAAAATTCATTTTATTTAAACTGATGGTATTTGAATTCTTAACTTTAGCCACTAAAATGTGACCTAGTTTTCAGAGATTTTGTAGGCACAAGGAAACCTCTTTGAAATGCATGAATCTTTTTGGTCAGTATAATCCAGTTTGTTGCTGTAATGCAGAGACTCGTCATGCTCCTCTTTTCTGCCCTGCTTCTTCCATTTTTATTGTGGTCTCAGATGTGTCTGTTCCAGCAACTGAAGGGTTGCATTTCATGGGTAATCTCTGTAAATCTTTGACATTTTAGCAGCTGTTGCAGAGGCACACCTGAAGCAGGGCATCTTAACCTCCAAGAGGTTAAGTCACCATAATAGGTAAGGTGTGCATTCATGAATGGGTCTTCAGCTTCATCTGCAGATCACATTACAGTGCTGTCTGCTAGAATGAAGCTGGCATGCCCTTCAAATGCAAAAAGTGGGGTTTTTTGAAATCTAAATTACACACATATACTCAAGACTTCCTTGAAATCTAGCATGTCCTGTACTTAGGTGGAATAGCCCTTGTGAATTAATACAGGCAGCAGTCCTCAGATTCATTTTCCACTTCATAAACCAGGACTTTTTAGTGCTAGCAAGTGAAGGTCCCACCTTTTGTGAAGATGTGAACTGAAAATCATTAATTTATTTATATCCCAAATATTCTTGTTTACTCAGCATTTATCCTAGCCAGAGCAAAGGACCTTGTGCAGTTCTGAGGGACCTGCATGGAGAGCTTAATCCTCTCTTTAGAGGTGTTGGAGGAGGTCTCTTGGGTCAATAAAACGTGGCCTTGTGAATCTCCATTTGACAATGACTCTGGTGTTGACACAGGGTGGCCACTGAACTGCAACACCATCTGGTTTATGTAACGCTCATGCTTCTCATTGACAGAAATAATTCAAAGTCCTGAATTTAGAAAGGACTGTTGGAGGAAACTGTCTATCTCTTCTTTTTACTTAAAGGAAATGCCCTATGAAATGATCTGCTTTATATGAGTTACAAGTCAGATAGTTCAAAAAGAAACTACCTGTTAATGTTTGCCACAGGCAGAGACTACAGGATGAAAAGCTGGGGAAGAGAAAACCTGGGGTTGCAATGCAGAAAAAGACAAATTATGGGAAAAAGTGAAGTGTTGGGACAACTCTGAGAGAATGACCAGCTGTGTAAAACTGGAGAAATAGGAGGAACTGAATTTGTAGGGGATAGAGGTCTGCTGCCTCTTACTGTGTACCAGGATCTTGGGGGAACCCATCTACCATGAGCCTGTGAACCTGTGTCCTCCTGTGAGACCTGACATTAGATCTCTTAATTCAACTTACCCTCTGATCACCTTGGTCTCCATGTCCCAGACTCCCCCTTGAGCAAGCTGGGGAGGGCATCAGACACCACAAAGCAACCTTCAACTTTTGCCAGCCGCTTTTTGTTTTGTCAGTAGAGAATAATGCTGGCAGGCTCCAGCTTCCTGCTTCCTTTGCAGGTGCTCAGCACAGAAGCAGCCAGCTGGGGAGGCAGAGGGCAGGGGGCTGCTGCTGAGTTATGGGGGCTGTTCTGGGCTCTCCTGAGCTGGGCTGAGATACTGCATTACCCAGTCTGTAAAAATACCCATCTGAGGGTACCTGCTTTGCTTTGGTTAAGTCATTCCTCTGGATACCATTAACAGCCACACAAATGTGCCTTGAAGATTACTTTACAAAACAGTTCAAGAAAGTGGTATTAGAGAATGAATGTTTAAAAATAGCTATTTTTCTGTGACACTGCAACATTTTGGATGAGATGCCAAATCCAAAACTAAAGACGTGTCTTTATAAGGGTATTTATTTCCCATTAAGTTCAGCCACTGCTCATAAAAGAAGCCACAGCGAACTAAAAATGCAAACCAATTAGAGTGTGCTGACTGCCAAGGCAGTGTTTGTTCTTTGGTTTGTTTTGAAGCTACTTTCAGTTCACTGCTTATTGATGTAGTACAGCAAAGATAAGCCTTAATGCATGGCAGCTCTTCTGTTGTGTTTCACAACAGGTCCAAGCAGTCCTTTTGCCTTCAGGCCTTATCCAGCTGTGGAGAAAATTGTGGGCATTTTTACCTGCACATCATTGGCTTCAGCAGCAGCAGAATACAACAGTGGTACTCCAGCACTGTGTCAGCCAGCAAGGGTCAGACTGCTGTGACTCTGGGGAAGAAGGCAAGGTTCCAAATGGACTTGTGAAGTATCCCATGAAGGGGTACCTGAACCAAGGGGCATCTAGGTTAGCCCATTGTATTAACCAGTGAGGTAAAAGAAAATTGTAGAATCTCCAAAGAACAAGCAGCAGGTTTCATGAGTAGCAAAACCAAAAAGAAATTAGTTACCTGCAGATTTGAATCCCCTAGCTGGACCCTCTGATGATTTGATGATACTAGCCATGTTTTACACGATGGCAATAGGATATTCAGGGTGTATTTACTCCTCTATTCAGTAACCAGCACCCGAAGTGGGTTCAGCCTTTCATTCAAGAAGGGGTGCTCATTAAAGGTTCCCCTCCATCTCCTCTGCATTCTACTTCCTGTAGGAACCTAACATCTCTAACTTGATGAAACAATTTTTATATTGATTACTGAGAACATACTTGTGCATATACAGTTACTAATTGTCATTGCCATAGGAAGCTGGGCAAACTCCAGATGTCCAGCAGTACTTTTATTGTTGTTTTGACAAGCTGGGTGGCATTTCATCAGAGAGCAGCCCACAGTGAGCCTCTCTCAGCTTCTGACAAAGCCAGGCCCTCAGAGCTGAGGACAGCTTCTTGTGCAGAGGGCTGATGAGAGAGAGGTCCAAGATCAGACTGTATCAGCAGCCAACCTATCTGCTCCAAGAGTGTTTTTAGAGTGCCACTTGCTAGATTTAGCAAGTGAAAGCAATTTTATGGATCAGTCTAGAAGCAAAGCGTCATTTAAAGCAGTTTGATTCACTTTTTTCATTAGGTTGCTGAGATGACACCTATGACAGATGACTCAGAATTATGCCACAGTGGTAGAGCATTTAATTGCCTAACAAGGCAATTCTACAAGGGAATCCTACAGGGGTTATTGTAACTGGTGAATGAACTTTGTACCTATCTGCAGGATACACTGAGGGTACACCTGTAACACTGCCAGCAGCATTCCCTTCTCATCTGCTCTGCTATATCAAGATATATCCTTTCATGCCAGCAGCATTCTGTGAGGGAATCAATCTGCCTGTGTCTCACTGAGTTTCCATTTGCCTTCTTGAACAAGTGCATCTGTGCTTTCTAACACTAGACACAGTCTGCAAGTGGAAACCACCCAACAATTGTTAGCTTATTTCCTGCAGGCATTCAAAGCATGACATTTCTTCCATGGCCTTCCCAAGCATTCTCCTGCCAACATCCTCTCAAAGTCCTTCTTCCCTTTCCTGCTGAAGGGATGGGAGCTATTTCTGCTGATGGTCAGCTCTTCTTGATCAATGGTCCACAACAAAAAATCATCCACCTGCCCCCACTGGCCATATGCCACAGGAGCACACAGAGAGGATTCCTGACCATATGGCAGCTTACTTGTGGAAAACAAAGTGGGGAAACAAATTTTGTTTCCAGTCTAGGAAGATGCAAACATCTCTTAACTGAAGGGTGTGGGACACTGTATCTTTTAGTCATCCAAATAAGAAGCTGATGTTAGTCTGCCTGCTTTCCACAGTAATGCAATGTGAGCCATTTGTGCTGTCAAGCACAATTTCCTCCTTGGCAATTCTGAACAAGGAGAGAAGAATCAAAGGAGGAAGAGACTGAACAACACATAGTAAGTAGTTGAAGTGGGCCATGAAGTTGATAAGAAGCCATGAAGTTGATAAGGAGACTGGGGCAACTCCCCTATGGGGACAGGCTAAGGAAGGTGGGGCTGTTCAGCCTGGAGAAGGGAAGGTTGCATGGACACCTCACAGCAACCTTCCAATACCTGAAGGGGACCTACAGGGAAGCCAGAGAAGAACTCTTCATCAGCAACTGAAGTAGTAGGACAGGGAATAATGGGTTCCCACTGAAAGAGGGGAGACTGAGATTAGAATGAAAGAGGTTCTTTACAGTGAGGGTGCTGAGGCACTGGAACAGGTCACCCAGAGCAGCAGTGGATGCCCCATTCCTGGCAGTGTTCAAGGCCACACTGGATGGATCACTGAGCAACCTGGTCTGGTGGGAGGCACCCCTGTCCACAGCAGAGGAGTTGGAACTAGATGATCTTTAAGGTCCCCTTCAACCCAAGCCACCCCATGATTCCAAGGTGTTAACAGCAAGTGTTTTCAAGGTTGCTTTCAGGATCTCACAAGGTAAGAAAGAGAAAGATGAGAGTTGACCATCTTACAACTGAAGAAAATCTCATCATAAACAAATAGGATTGGAAAAACAAGATGAGTGGGCATCACTGCCAAATTTTATAAAATCAAGAAGGATTTTTCATCTGTATAATTGAAAAAAGTTCTATAAAAACATAACTTTCAGCCAAAGAAGTTCTCTGCTCATATTCAGCAATTTTCATGAAATATCTAAAGCATTTTAAAAAGACTCCCTGAAGTTTTCATAAAATATAGATGCCAGTGTATAATGAAAATAATTAAAATCTCAGTGAAATATGTTCTAGGTTGGGCATACTCCAAGACAACACATGCCCAGTTTTCATGAAATTGTATGCTGCATTTCATGAATTCTTCAGACCCCATATTTTACAATATTCATTATGTTTCATTTAATAACAATGTGCATACAACATTAAAGCATAATAAAACCCCATCAAAGCCACAAGCTTAATAAATCACAGAAATATAAATTGTCTTCCAATCTGCAGGAAAACAGATATCTTCCTGAATTTTTCTTATATTTTCTTAAAGGTAGACTAGCAATGTTTTGTAGTAGATTCACAAAATAGATCTTAAATTCTCACCAGCTGTTCATAGGCTGGCCATTCAGAATTACAGAAAGCATGAAGACAGCACTGCTGCAGCTACAGTGGAATTTATTTTAAATTATTAATTATTAAAAATAACTCTTTTTCATCATAGCAGGGATCTGACAGCCTTGATCAGAGACAGCATAAAGTTCTTCTGGAGAGAGCAACTTTCTAGCTGCTCTTTTACCTCTGTGCCTTCATGTATATTTAAGTCTGTTAAATAAAAGTCTCCACCTTACAACCTGCCTTTTGGTTATCTAAATTCATACTTCATCCTTACCTTGCAGTTAATTAGACATTAACTCATCAGCCATTCAGGACAAGGCTTTGTTGATCAGGGAAGTGGAGGATATGGTGGGTATTCAGAGGGAAAGTTGTCCATTACAGCAATTAATGAAGCTGAGGGAAGAAGCAGGTGCCTTACAGCACAGGGTATTAATGCCCACAAACACATCACTGCACTAAACAACCCTCTGGAGGAAGGGGCTCTACTAAAACACAGACACAATGGCACAGCAAGGAGGAGCAATCAAGGTTCTTGAATTGCTTCCAGCCTTTTGAAATCACATCATGTCCTACCTGCACCAGCTGAATTTTCTTTACATCATCAGAGGCCAGTCCCACCCCCAGCCAGCAAGTAACCTGCCCAGGTGCTGGCTGAGGAGCAGAAGGAGCAGGTTGCTGGCTGGTGTGAGTGACTGGCTTTTGCAGAGCTTAGGAGCTAGGTATGTGCTGCTTCCCCAGCTTTGCTGGCTTTTTGCTCTATCTCTAGAGACATGATCTGTCCCATTAGGAGGTTCTTCACTTGGGGCAGGTGTGGGGAAAGACACCCACCCTGTATCCAAAGAAATGATTTCTCTCTCCTTGTTTCTCTTTTTTAAATGTTTTGTTATACTCAGCTCTCAATGCCTGTGGATGGCAATGCAGAACAAATCATCAATTAACGTGTGCAACTACTCAAGAGTAACAGTACTCTACCTGTATGGTAAAACACTGGGGCAGTAAGTTTTGCTGCTGCAGGGATGTATTTGCTGGGCAATGGGCAGAGACATTGGGATTCTTTCTGGAGTTTATTCTATTACTTCTTAGGAAAAGTTTCTTCTAATGGTAGTTTTGTAAGAAAGTTGCTTAGAATCTGTCTCACTATGACTAATAAGTAGAGATAAAAAAGTGTTGTGGTTTAATTTTTTGGTTCTTCCTTAGAGGAAATTCTTGCTAGTCAAGAGAGGCCTTAAAGTATTCTATTCTCAGCTCCTACTAGGCCAGGGAGTGGCCATCTTCAGATTTTTCACAGGCAAAGAGCATTCAGGTTAAGCAGTTTTCAGGACAATTCATGTAAGCACCTGGAGAAACTGAATCCCACAGTTTTTCTCTTGTCTGTGTAGGAATGAGAGGTGTTATGTTGGCATTTGTGATTCAGACTCCAGCACTGACCACTTTCTCTATCAGTCACAGAACTGCTCCTATACATAAATATTTAAAAGTAGTGTTAAATATTTCCAGACATGACAAAGCTGAAGTAAAATATACTGAAGTGACCTGCTTTTTTAGTGTGTGTAGTGGCTGGGAGAGGAAATTCATATGCTCACTACTTGGAGAAGGGTAGAACAAACTGACAATCACATGCAGGAAAAAGAAGAGTTGGCATACAGTGCCAGTAATGCCTGGAAAACACAAAACATTGCTGACAGTAGGATGTTCCTGTGAAGCCATTTGGTGCCAGCTCATTAGAGTGCCTTGGCAAGGATATTTGGCATAAAATAGATCTTATTTAGAATTAGGGATTCTACTGGCTTGCTCTTGGCATGAAATGAACTTGTAAATTAAGCTGTCTTGTAATATAATGACATTGCCTGGTATTATGAATCATTTTAGAATTAGAGAAATTGATCTGAATAAGAAATTAAGGCTTGCTAAGAAGTGGAGAAACACATACAGCTGACATTGAGGGCTGGTAGGCATAGGCCTGTGGAGCCTGCATTGCACACACTGCCCCAGCACTGCAGAGCTGCTTCTAAGCCTGTGGCCAGCACCTGGGTCCTGGTTTGCAAATATTTTCACTTACTCTAGGGGTTGCTTCAGCAATTATCCTTTCCTCAGATTCAATTTCTTTAAAAACTTTTCTTCTTCACTGGATGCCTCAGTTGGGTTAATATTAAAATTTTATACTTGCCAGGGGCTTACTTTTCAATTAGCAAAAGTTTGAAAAGTCTGGGTTAGGGTGGAAGAAGTTCTAAATACAGGGAGAAGGTGGCTGGGCATGTGATACCTCTCTAAATGCTTGATGAAGTAGAGAGCTCTGTTCTTGTTTTCCATATTCTGTACAGGGCAAAAAACCCATGGGGAGGGCTGTGCACTTTTGGAGCAACTCTCTAAGTATAAGTTTGGCTCATTTCCTAAAGCAAATTCAGTATTTAAAAATCACTCCCAACAAACACCATGAAAAAGAAGACTAAACCAGTCTTTGGTGTTGCTGACCTTCTTACAAGAAATTGATACATTCTCAGTCTAATCAGCTCACTTTTCTCAACATTCTTCAGACTCACAAAATTACAAGTGGAGAGAACTTTCTTGGTATTTCCTGGCAAATATTTTTCTCTCAGATCAAAGACACAACCCAGGCTTCACTCAGAAGAAAGCTAAGTCAGGGAGCACTACAGCTATTTTCCTCCAGCCTGAGAATATGGGAATGCAATATGTTTTTCTGCATGTGTTGTGCTTTAGCATTCATGAGTATCCTTGTGAAGGCAAATTTTGAGTCACATGCTGTGTCACACTACAGGGTAGAAGAATATCAATCATACACCATGCTTAATCATGAGAGGAAATAGATGTGAGTAACTGAATATGCAAATGCTAATTCAAAATAAAATTACGAGTTCTTCCTGATATGCAAAATGCCACTGGTGAAAAACGTTTTAATATATTAGTGCTGGACTTCAGAAGAGTGTGGTTTATGGAGGGAAAAGAGAAAAATGTAATTTAATTTCTTCTTGCATTGTATTATTCTTGTTTCTATTTTTCTAGTTTGGAAAAGTATAGCTGATATAGCTTTTAAAGCATATTTTGACATTTAAAATGCAGCTTCCCATGCTTGCATTCGTGCATGGTTTCCTGAGATGAAGGGTGGTAAGTAAATACTCACTGCTGGTTTTCCATGAGGCCATACAGGATGGGATTTTGTTGTACATAAGGACAAGCTTCTTCTGGAATCTTACACCCTTGCCCTACTAAAGCAACAGCTGTTTGGCAAGGAGACAGGAACTTTCTTTTTTACCCAAAACTTGGTATTTACAGCTTATCCCCGGTGGTGTGGGTGGTCACAGCTCACTTCCTGAGGCTGCTCAGTGAGAGCAGCACCTCCCACCTGCTGTTACAGCAGTCTCTGGGGGAGCACCTTCCCCAGTCCTCATGCAGACGTGTTTCATCTCACACCCTGTGCTGGGCTGCTCACCCAGGACAGTGATGTGCTGTACTCAGGAGCATCACACTCTCCTGAGTAATCCCAAGTATCTTACAATACTGTTGAATTTAACTGGAGTGTTGGCAATCAAAGCCAGTTTCCAGCACCTTCAGTGAATACAGGAACCTATTACTGAGTTAAATAGGAAAGTCTCTTTCCCCTCTTACAGCTCTCCTATAGAGCTCATGTTTGGAGGTCTCATCTAATCACACCTCCAAGCTTGAGCTTTATAAGGAGTTTGTGTCCAGCTGACACAATCCAGCTGGAGGCCAAGTGCCCACTAAAAGCCACTCTATCTATTCAGGGTCCATCGACCTTGTCCTGCCTTGCTGATGGCCTCAGAGACCTTGCACACCTTGCCTTCCTGAAATGCTGGGTGTGGGCAGCACTGCACCTTCAACCCACGTGCTGACAGTAGGTGGAGGCTCTGGGGCAGGTCCCCCCTTCTCCTGGAGGAGGGGAAATGGCCAGCAGTGTTTCTCCAGAGGGCAGCTCTACTTTAGCCCTGAAGGTGCAGCCTTGCTGTGCAATGCATGTGAGGCTGTACACAGCTCAGGTGAAGGAAGAGGATGTTGCTGTACACTAATAAAACCCAAATGGAGGGCCAAAAGTGGAGTTGAATTTATTTACGTGTCAGAATAACATTTGGTGGAAAAGTGCTAGGTGAGTCCTACTATATATCCTACAAAATTGGGGGATTTTGTAGTACGTAATGTTTCCTTTTGACTTGTCAATAAATAAACCACTGCTTCTTAAGAGTGTACAACCTGTAGGCAGAAGCATTGATGTGGGTGTCCAGAGTTTACAGATACAGAATTCTCCCATGAGAGCACTGGGATGCTTCACACAGCTGCCTGCAAGCTCAGTGGTTACTCTGCTGGTGCCATTCTCATTATGGTTTTGTCTGAGTGGGGTTTGGGGTTAGTCTGTGATAGCTTGAATAGGAGCTGTATCTAAGCCATGCACTCAGGCTGGGGATTTCTGCTGTGGGAAATACTACCACATAAATAAATGAGAAGTGAAAGATGGATGAGCTGGAATGAGCTGTGAACTGACAGCTTTGTGACTGGTTTTGACTTATTTTCTTTTTGTGGCCTAAAGCTGAGTGCCTCATAAATTCTGAAGACATCAAAACTCTAACTAACCCAAAGAAAACCACCCTGGCTTCACTGGAAATACAAAAAGCAGTAACTAACTAGAAGATAAGAGACAATGAGAAGGGAATGAGTTCTCAAAGTGCTGGTTTTGGGTATTTACTTCAGTTTTGACATTATAGATCAAACCAGCACACAGACAAATTTTGGGTATTTAGGGTCACACAGTGACTGTCCTACAATCTCATATGGGCCTAGAGATGAAAATATTTTACTGATGGATCTTAATGATCCTGGCATCCCCAAACAGATACGTGCTAGTGCACCTCAGCTGTGAGGTGACACATCATAGATGCCATTGGGCAACCACCAAGCAGTGTGCTGGTCTTGGGGACTGTTTCATACTTTGCTCACTGTGGAGACAGGAGGGCAGCAGGCTTTCTAGGGGGAAGGATGATGTAAAGTGAGAGCAGCTGCACTGGAACTGGTCAGAGCCCCATCTAGCCCAGCACCATGTTTCTCAGAGTGACCAAAGTGGGACGAGCTTTAAGAATGGTTCAAACAGTCCTGATCTTAGGTTGCTAGCTTTGTGTCTCAGAGCCCAGGGTACAGCTTCTTCCCATGAATCTGTCCCAGGTCTCTCAAATCAATACAAGCATCTGCACCATCCTCTGGCAGGACTCATAATTTAACGCTATTAAGGTTATTTAGCGAACAGCTGGGTAAAAAAGTTGGAAAATGAACGATGGTAACAATACTCCAGCTGCAACTTGATATCCAGCATCATGCAATGACCAACAAAACTTCTCCCCAGGGTGTGTATAAGTGAGAGCTGTTTACTTTTCTCTGGCAACAGTTCATTGTGCAATTGCGAGTAGCAACATCCCAGCTGCCATCAATTTCTTTTGTTTCCTCAAAAGAGCCACAGGGCACCTGACACACAGCAATGAATTGCAGAAAATGGTTGGGTTTGGTCTGATGGTTAGTTTCTGGTATTTTCTGCCCCCTTTGCAGAAATTGTCTCTAAATAACACAATTTTGTAATATCCAAGTGACATTTTGGAGCAGATGTTCAGGAGCCCCACACTTAACTAAGCTTAAGTCTAGCATCCCCAAATTGCTTGCCCCAAAGTGAAGATGCCTGAAAGACTCTCTACATCTATTACAAGTCTCCAGCAGCTAATCTTCATGTTTATGTGTACACATTTTTGTGCATCAAGAGCAGGCTGGTCCAAAAACTTTCTTCCTCTTCCTTTCTTCCTCTGTGGGTGGTACCAGTCTGTTCTGGCTTGTTCAGATAAGGGCAAGCTCCTGAGAGGCCCTGGCCCATGGTGCCCTTTTGTGTTTGTAGCTGAGGTAGGCTGCAGGTCCATCATCTGAATCCTTCCTGGTACTCAGTTTGATGCCTTTTTACACACCTATGCCCAACAAGCAGGAGTAACAAAATACTTAACTTCTTAATTCAAGCAGTCTTGTGGTATGTCTGGATGCAAGACAAGCAGGATGCTGCTCCTTTATAGGGCTCTCTCCAGCCCTGCTTTCTGTCCTTCTCCAGTTCACATACCTTGTCCATGTATGCCAGCATTGTATTCTGTCTCCATTCATCAAATCTCTTACCACCACATGCTCAGTCTTTAAACAATTTAGTTTAGTGAGCAGTTTTTCTTATTAGAAACCTAATAAGGTTCTAATTCAGGCTGGAAGTTACCATGTTTCCTCATCCAGAGATCCACCTGAGAGTAAAAATGAAATAGAGACAGAGACCAAGACCCACCTTAAGTGGTTTGAGCTACCTTCCTCACAAGCCATGGCAGAAGATGGAACCTCCTTCAGTGCTGTAGCAGATGTTTCATGCACAAACATCACTGGGGTGCCCAAGAGTCAGTGACATCCACTATATTGCCTTGTACTATAAAAGCCCCACTGCTCTGCCAGCTGTACCTCTCAGCCAAACCTGTTTTCAGGCACTGTATTCCACAGATAATAATTTTTAGAAGCCACCCTCAGAATGTTAAATGGTGCCAGGACATAAGCCTAGATGGAAATTTGTCTGTCCATCCTGTCAGTTTGTTAGGATGGGCCACAGAATAATTCTGGTGTGAGATTACACAGGTTGCCTCCACAAGAAACTAAACTGATCAGTCCTGAAGCCTTTTTCTATTTTCCATGATTCCCATTCTTCTGGCCACAGCACTGAACATGACCCATCTGATAACACTACTTTTTCTCTAGGCTTTTTGTTTTCTTCATTCTTAACTTCCTTTTCTTTGGCCCCTTCCTTTCTTCCTAAGAAAAGAAGTAAGCTTTATCTAAGGACAAAAATCTTTCTACTCTTTTGCAAGGCAAAAGAAATCTTTAGGGTTTTCAGCTATAAAAACCTAATTTGTCAGTTTCTCCCCCCACCCCCCATCTTTCTTAATGGATCTCTTATGCATTTATAATGTAGTCAGCACCACAGTACCTAGGGACCTTATAAAGAATTTATAGAGCAAACATTTTTTTTGCAAAGTTTCTACTTCTCTTCTGACTATTGCCAATCTCTGAATCTGTTCTCTTTGATTTGCATAGGAAGCCAAGTTGCCCATTTTATACTCTTGACACAGACTGTCTTACAGTATCCTGGCTTTGCATTTGGGATAGTAAAACCAGGTTCACTGGGATTTGTTTTAGCAGTTATTAACTACAAAACTGACTGTAATAAGCAGAGCTGGCTGCTTTTGTCCATCAGCATCAGCACTGGGACATCCTTAGCTCTGTGTAGAGTGGTATCTGAGGTAAGAGCCCAGAATGTTTCACTACACCTTGAAGTGACTATAGAATTACTTCATAGGGAAAATAATTCAGTGCTGGCAAGGAGTGAAATTTTAAATTTCCATGTCACTAGCTGGAGCTAGTAAGGAGCTGGATACTGCAGGCACCTCTAGGGAATATCATCTTCCTCCTCAGTATCCTAAAGATTTAGACTGTTGCTTGCAGGGTGACCAACCCCTCACAAACACCCAAGGTGTGTGCCCATGATTGTGTGAGGAAGTTAAACTCCTTCAAGGCCTGAGTCTCTAAAGGTGAGCTCTGTAATACTGAGGGCCTTCACTGATCCAGCTTTCTGGTCTCCATTATAATCCAGTAGTAACAGTTTTATTTTGACTTCTCAATGCCAACAGACAGCAGCTGAAAGCAGTGCTGGTGCGGCAGGTAACGTTGATCGACTCCTTGGTGCCTTCCTTGCCCCAAATCAAGGGGTTGAAACTTTTGCTACACTTGTTTTCCAATAATAATGTATCTTTGTAACAACACCTAAGGAGAAACATTCTTTCAACTTTGAAAGAGCTATTTGTTTTTATTTCCTAGGTAACCAAAAACAATTAGCAAAACCCCCAAACCCAGTGCCATGGATGGAGACATATCTTGGGTTGTCTGACTCCATTCAAAGAGCCTTAGAATTACCTGCAGGGCAGCACTGAGGGTGAGCTGTGCTGTCCTCTAGGGTTACCTCTGGATTTGTGACTGAACAGAAAGGATCTACACAAGTTTAGTAAGGAAAGAACACTGAGTAGTAAATTACAAAATTAATGAATTAAATCACAAAGTACAACAGCCAAAATTAAACTCCTTCTGTTAAAAAAACTCCAACCAACCAAAAGGTGTCGCTCAATCATCCTTGTACTCAGCCAGTCAATGTGCCAGAAGAACTGGCCATGCCTTCTTGGCAGCTCTGGACACTGGATTACCACTGAGATACCCATCACCCCGTATCACAGTACCACTCTGCTTCTCCATTGCCTGCCAAATTCCAAGTCCAGGCCTGTTAAGAGGAATGCTGGGACTGTTCCATGAGGACCAAGTGCAGGAACCTCCCCAGCAATTTCTGTGAGAAGCAGATGTGTGGATTTGTCATCCTCACCATTCTGCAGCAACAGTTTCCTTCTACTTCCTCTCCCAGGCTTGATCTCACACAGGAACCCTCCATCAACTTGATCTTACTGGAGATAAGAAATTTGACTAACTACAAGTACTCATGTAAAGGAAGTCTTCAATTATATCTCTATAAAATTATGTCTTGAAGTATAAACAGCATTTTTACTAGCTTGTTGAATAAGTGATAAAAAAGACAAGGTGAAAGGCATTAACAATTTAAGCTAGTATTTCTCATTTCTATTAAATTATTAAACTAAAAATATTCCTTAGAGTATTTTCAAAATACTCTATTTTCCATAAACTCTGTTGCAATTTCTAGTTATAAAAAACCTCCTGTGAAGCAAGCTGTATAGCAAACCCTCATGTAATTCAAGAGGGAGCACAGAAATCTGGAAAGCGATCAAGACACAAACAAAAAGATGAAATTGAAATGAGCATCCAAAACAGCAAAATATATTTAAGCAGTATCACAAATACACTCAAAAAATCTATTTACACATCTAAAAACCGTATATTCAGTAAAAATCCTCTCACAAAAGGTATTTATAAACAAGAAAATTAATCTGATTTTGTTGTCTACTGCTGGCAACAGAGGTGTTTTACTGCTAGCAAAGCATTAACTATGCTTTTACAAAATATACAAAATTATTTTGGGAAAAACTTGAACTGAAGACTGGACAACAACTACAAGGCATACAAAGCATAAGGAACTGCAAGTACATCGCTCTAGTAGTGCAAAAATGAAGAATAATGGCTTTTTTCCCCCCCCAATACTTGTTCAGAGAAAAACACCACTGTGAATATGCAATTTGAACCCCTTTGTAGGACTCAGTGCATTTGCATGTTTTAGCAAGGCTGGTACTATACAGGAGGTAAATGAAACAAAGTCAACATAAAATCATGCTGTGACACAAGTTTATAACAAACTTTATAGCAAAATGTCTGAATATACAGTACAGAGACAAACCTTGCAAAAATGTTTCTCTCTACCCAGAAATCTGTACACGTTACCACTAAACAACATGTACATAACTGATAGCATATGCAACATTCTTTGGAATTAGATTTAAATTTCCTTCAGGCCCTGTCTTTCAGACAGGAATAGCAGAAGGGTAACTCCTCACTTAGATCACAGGAGCTCCCAGTGCTCATCCCTCAGGCACATGCCCAAGGCTGGGCAGAGACCTGTGGAGAGGCATAAGCACCAGGAGCTGGAGAAAAATTGCACCTGGGAATGTGGGTCACTGTAGGATGCTTTGATAGAAGTCAGTGCAGAAGTGAAGAACTGATGAAGTTGAATTCCTCATCATCCATAGCCCTGGTTTGATAGTGTTTTGAAACACATGACAGTCTCTGTCCAAAAAGGCCTCATAATAGGAACAGCTGTAAACATTTCTTTTAAAGTTAGCATTTTCACCATGCCTTTGCAGTAACAAAATCAGAAGTAGGAACACCTTAGCTCATGTTAGAACTACCCCAAATTTAGAAAACCAGAGGTCTATAATTGAGAAAATAGAAACAAATCTGCAAACACATGATTAGTTTTGCAAATAGTATTTTTGCTCTCTTTTTCAGGTCTTTATGTGCCTTTCAGCAAACAGCTAAATAACACCCAGTCTATCCTAGGAGAAAAATCTAACTTTGGTAAGTAAGCTGGAAACCATTTAATATCCAGAGGCAAAACAGCAGGACAAACTGTTCCATTTATTCTGCCCAGAGCTAAGTCCACCACTGCACTACACAGCAGATTCCTGTTCACAGATTCAGGAGAGGTCAGGAATCCCACACTTTTCTTGTTCCCTTTCATGTACAAAAAGAAAGATACAGATGATGTCCATAAAAATGTAACAGTAGCAGGTAGAATCTTACCCATTAAGATCTGTCAATTATAATTAGTGGCAAGTGTTATGATTGATATTTAAAGCTTTTCCAGAACAGAAAGGACTAACTTCTTGACTTCAAATGTTCAAAATGTTCACAGGGTTGCTATGAGGTATTTATGGGGACTTTACTAAAATTTCAAAGGCTCAAGCTCTAACAGTTTATGATGCAATCAGGCGAACTTCTACTGAAAGAGAAGTCAAAACAATGGTGATTTCACAAACCAAATGTAAAGGAGTCTTTATGCATCTATACTCAAGAGCTGATGACCAGGAATGGAAGACAGTGACATCTGCAGAAGGCAGCACTGCTTTTCTGCAACCTGACAGATCCTTGTTCAACCCAACTTCAAGTATCCACTTTATGTGCTTGAACAAGGAGCTTAGGTACCCAGCTCAGGCTCCAGAGGATAGCTTAGGGGTGCTCTAAGGTTATTCAAGAGATGTAAGGGATTTGTCTGCTTGACCTTTGGCACAGGAAAGCAAAACAAAAGAAAAAAAATGCAATGCCCTCAAAAGTCATCCTAGAATAGAGACTAAACCAGTCTTCCTCTGGAAATATTTACTTCTCCTTGCTAATGAGCAGTGGAGCACTTCAGGTCACTAGCATGGATTCAGGTATTTGGTTTTTGAACATCTGAATTTAAATGAGATGACTCCTACCTCTGTCTCCCACATTAGGACCTTAAGTTGGATACGTGAAGTCAGGTGGTGTGAGAACCCTCTGTCCTTACTGACAACTGCCACCTCTTGATTCCCTGACAGAGCTGCAATCACAGCATTTATTCAGAGAAGACTCAAAGGCATTTAGTCTTCATAGGATTAATCTCTTATTTCTTTATCCCCTTCTCACACTATGGAAGGGGATGGAGAAAGGGAAAGCGGAGTGGGAGGCAGTGCCTTGGCTAAACAACATTGTGTAATACATACTAATGAAGAAACTTAGTGGCTGCCACTTTTAGATCTGAGAAAATCACCATTTTGAATCTGGTGGGTAAAAATTGCTTTGGCTGTTGTAGCTCTCCTTATTTATTTCAGGAGCTACTGATGAGTATGAGTGTTAGCAGATTCTCTAACTTGGCTGGCTAAAAAGCTCAAATGGCATTAGAAAAAGCAATGATGGCAAAGACTTATTGAGCTACATATTATTTGCATGTATTTAAATTAAAAAAAATTAATAAGTTATATTTTAGACAAATATCAGCTGCTCTCTAACACTTTTATTAAAATACTGATGGAAACAGAAAAAAGTGAACTGTATGTCTACTGAATTGCACACACATATGCAAAGAAATGACCACAAATTATACTGTCTTAGCCACTTACTTGTTTCACCCCTAATTTTCTGTACTTGAAAAATTGACATAAAAAAGCTAGGCAGCTTTTATGACTGAAGGAAAGGATTTCTAGAGTCCCATCCAGCTCTGGAAGGATTAAAATCAGGACCTTGTGGGTGGGAGAAAAGACTTAAGGAATACTGAGGATTCCCTTTTCTCCTAAGGGAATAACCCATTCAAACAAACTTTGCTTGTGGTTTTAATAGATAATGAATTCACTGGTCCAACTCTGTACTCAGAACTTCACAGAATCAAGATCTTAGCCACAACAAGGACTTCAGATAAACATGGAAGCAAGGCAACACTCATATTCCCATTTTTTATCTAAGGATTATTTTCTTTGTTATATTTCTTGGGTTTTGTTTTGCTTTGTTTTCTTCAGATTAGCTTTTCACAATACAAACTAGTAAGAGCCTGGAAAATTGAGAATACTTAGCAGGTGAGGGAAAAATGTTCACTGCAGTTTTTATTCCATATATAAATTAACTTCTGGCAATGTATGCTCAAAGATCACCAGCAAGATATTTTATGTTGAAAGTAACACTGAATAGTTTTAAAACTCACTTCAAAACACACTTCAAAACTGTCTGAGAAGTATCAGAGCATTAGAGGGTTGTCTGATTTCCTTGTTTTCCATGGCAAGTTTCCACTGGTGGCAGTAGACAACTGAGGCAGGGCACAAGATGTAAAAGCAAATAAAACTAAAGCTTTTTGGTAGCTACTTATATACAGTAGCTATATATTCTGGGGTTTTTTTGGCTCAGTGATCCCACCACATAATTTCAAGCACACATAAATTGATTAGGGTAGTAGGTTGGTTTCTTTCCTGTATTTAAACTGTATAGTGAACATAAATGACAGATCAGCATCGTGTAACATTCACAGGAGCTCCTGTCCATCAAACGGGTGTCTCTAAACAAAGGCTGCCTTAAGTAAGACATATGAACATGGGACCTGTCTCCAAAATGCATGGTCGTATTAAATAAGTCTCTTACAAATGTACATGTAACAAATTTAAAATATCATAGTTCTACCCTCTTCTGTTTAAGATTGCAATTTCTAACTGTTGCATATACTGTAGCTGCTCAAAAAGCTGAATAAAGTGAGTAGAGCAGACGTTTTCAGAGAAAAATAGTAATAGAAAAAGTTTTAAATATGGTACAGTGAGAAAGTTCACAAAGCTCTCACTTCATTTTCTCTTTGGTTGCTGATTAGGATTTGACGAGTTTGAAGCCCTGTCCTGTATCCAGCACTGTGGGAAGAAACCAACTCATTTTCAATCTTTTTAAGCACCTAAAGCAAGCTTTACAGACCCAGAACAGATTGAGACCACAAAACCAGTTTGCCAAATGTACTAATGGATAGGTGATGCGTGGGAAGTACATCATCCAGTGTTTGGCAACATCACTTCCCGTTGGCAAATGCAGAGTGTAGTCGCTCCAGTGCTTTGAGACCCCGTAGATGGCTCTCACCGTGCGGCCCTTCTCAGACCAGCTGATGTTGCTGTCAGGGTTACAGTTGTACTCAACCCATTGCCTGGTGAAGTCACCGAGCTGTGGAGGGTCTGCTTCCTCGATGTCTACAACTCTGGCCATTTCTGCTCCTTGCACAGCAACATACTGGTCATTTACTTTTCTTACTTCTTTAACCCAAGGCTGAGAATTCTCACAGTCTAAAACAATGATCAGTCGAGAACAAAAAGTGCCGTTCTTTTCTCTCCACCACTCCAACAGCGTGTCCAGTCGTAAAGCATCACCCCCTGCCACAAGGACAAAAAAGATTTAGTATCAGGATGAAGAAACAGAGACTTCTGCAGAACTTTAACTGTTTTGACTGGTTCTAAGAATCCCTTACTTGAACAATCTGGACAGATATAACAGATGTTTTCAATTCATCCTTTCTGTCTGTAAATGCTGCATATCTCCATAGAGGTATTAACTGACTTGCTCTGGCAAATAAAGCCATTAACTTACCCTTGATTAGAAAGAAAACCCACCAACAATAACAAAAAAGGAATTCCTTTACAGAATGAAAGAAATTATAGGCAATTGATGAAATCTGGAAAATACAGATAAACTGAAAAAATCTGAAATAAAGTTTCTTTTGTATTAAATCTTAATAATTTTAGGAACAGGAATAGGACTCTTTTCTTAGAATGTTTTTATGAATATTAAAAAAAGACTCGTCTAAGAGATGAATTTAGAGGAAAATACATTTTCAAATGGTGGGAACCAAAGCAAGCACAAAAATTCACATGACCAGGAATGAAGAGATTCTCTCTAGAGATAGCTGTTTTCAGAGCTTCAAGAAAACAGGTATCGATTTACAACTCAATGAAACAAAAATCTCATTGGAATTTTTCCACAATATTCTTTTCCTGTCAGGTCAGAAGACCCTTGCAACTAGTGTCCAACTTCTCGTGTTTTTTCTAGCTCCTGTTCCAACAGCACTTTGAAAGAGGAGATTGTAATTAAACCTGAAATGTTATCTATAGTGGGAAGTCCTTCTGCTTAAATGTACTGAATGCTGCAGGATCTGTGTAGCTTTGAAAGGCAGACTGCTTACTTACTCAGGTACCTGAGGACAACATCTTGCAAACAACTCTCCATTGTCTCCCCAGTGATACTAAAGTAAAGAACTGGTATGCCTCAGTTCTGGCTAGTTGAAGCTATGATACAGGTTTACAACAAAATATTGAAGTTTCAAAATATCAACTTAAAAAAATTAAGAAAAAGGAGAAAGGTATTTAAAATAACTGAATTTTAATTCCAGAGTGATTTTTCACTAGTGACTATGATGAAGCAGTGTTTAAAATGTTGTTAGCTGCGTATTTCAGCACTTACAATTCTACCTGTAAGGGGTGACAAAAAAGTGCTTCAAATTAATATCTCAGAATTAAAGTGTTGTGCATGCTATTGTAGTTAAAGTAAAAGCAAAATTCCAGGGCTGCACCTTTCTCCAAGAAAATGAAAAACTGGAAAATTTAGTACCAAAGAAAATCTCTAGGATGCAAACAAAAAGAAATGACTTGTCTTGGTACATGATCCTCAAATTGCTGTAGTTATTTACAGCAGAAACTTATACAGAAGTAGTTTTCTTTTTCTAGGTACACCTTCTGTGTGAATTATCTGTAAAATTTTCTTTATTTGTTCACATTTTAAAGGCTTATAAATAAACTTTATTAAAAGTGTAGCAGTGTAGGAGTGCATGTGATTTCAAAACAGAACTGGATAGAATCATCCAAAGAAAACCATCTCATCCTTCACAGATCAAGCAAACACATGCTTGGCTTCCGACCCTATGGCCTCAAACACATGGGCTTGTCACCCAGCACAAGGTTTTGGCACCAAGCTGTGCAAGAAATGCAGGTGTCTGGCCACCTCTGGCTCCCTGGCAGGTTTAGCAGGACAACAGGTACGCCAACAGTTTCAGGAACAGAGACAAAGCTTTATTAGCCCAGCTCATGCCTTTGCCTTCACTCAGACAACATGACCCCCCAGGTCATTTGACTGCTCATGCTTCATGCATGGCTAGTTAACAGTTTCTTTTTTACACCACAGTGCTGTATCTCAGCTTCCAACAACAGAGAAACATCAGTACTGAATTAATTAATTCAGTAAGCCTCTTTTGCAATATGTCATTACAAAGCAAAGACTACACTGCTACTACTGTGCTGTACCATGGCATAAGCCAGCAGTGAGAAACTACTTTTTTAATCAGATGAATGGGTTTTTTTTCATTGTTGCCATCTCTTTTCATCCTCTTTACAGGTCAGAGGAAAGCACACATTACTGGAACTGATGGCCAAGGCTCCATCTGTCACAAAACGCCCGTGTCCAATACATGGGGCACAATTTCAGCCTTTATATTTTCAGTTTATACTTTCAAGTTCCATGCAGGAGCAGTGATATCTGGAAGGAGGATCAATTACACTCCACAATTAAACTAAAATTAATCACAAAACAAGTGTGCAAGACCTATGACAGCTGCCTGTTCTCCTTTATGTGACTATATGTGTATCCATGTAGAAGCTGAAGATGTGTTTGGACAGACAACTAAAAAGGAGCTTTGTGAGGAAGTTGAACACCACTGTATTTACACACTGTATCTTTCAGCACTCAGAGTTTAAACAGTTACCTTGGCCTTTCTCCTAAAGGCTAGATATCAATTTAGGTTACAGCTACCTACATGCTACAGAGGGACCTGAAGCCCCAGTCACACTCCAGGGTGCCTAGATGTAGTAAGCCAGGTTTGGGGTGAAAGCTGTCCAATTTTTGCAGCAACATTTGGCTCTACACATGCAAGAAAGCTGACTTTATCTACGCTGCTGGCTGGAGCACAGGTGGGAGGTGGAGTTTTGCTGATAGTCTGCTCCACACAAGGTGTGGACACACTCAGCAATCGCACAGAGTGGCAGCTGCTCTTGTGGACAAACAACCCCCTTCTCAGAGAAGTAATTTGGCCACCCTACATACACTGTAGCTCATCACTTGCACTAAGGTCACAGTAAAAGCTGTGGCTTTTTAAAATCTCTGAAAATACAGGTAAAGCCCTTGGGAGAAAATACACACTGTTTTTCAGCAGGTCTAAAGGTTCATGGATGGAGCTGCACCAGAACAGGTACAGAGCCTCCAGATGGAAACTGACTTGTGCCTGAACACCCACCTCAGCCTGAGCACACAATGAAGGGCACGCCCTACTGAAGGGCACATGCACCTGGAGAGACACTGCTGACAAAGAGCCTGGAGCTCACAGGCAAAGTGCTGTCCAAGAGAATTAATTCTATCCCAGGAAGAAAAAAGTTACAAATTTTAAATGTATTTACTATGAGATTACTGTTCTGCACACAGTGACCTCAGTTCCCTACAGCAGCAGAGCAAGGCTAAACTTGCAATGATTTGATAACTTCATTAAGTTTACCAAACAAATGGGCCAAGAAAGGGGGAAACAGTGAAGTCTATGCCAAGCATATGACAAGGCATTAAACTGGCACTTTAAATAGAGGTTTACAATCTTGAGGCTACACTATGCCCACAATCACTCCCAAAGTCCACAGTGTCAGCAAATCATACCTGTTTTTATGATACAAGGTTTGTTATATGTTTGAAGACCTGCTTTTGTAGTGTGAATTGTGTATCTGCCTCCTGTTTCTTTTACTGATTCTTTTACAAAAAAAAAGCAAAGCACATCTTAAAGACATAAATGCAGTCCTTCATGACAGTCAACTGACAGTGTCACAGAACACTCTGTAATTCCTTCTGTCATGCCCAAGGAATGAGAAAAGATTATGCTTGTTTGTTACAGTGAACAAATATTCCTCAAAATACTGGGAAAAATCTGTCTTTAGAGCAGGAGTGTGTAATTTCCACTTTTAATTCCATGCATGGAAAAAAGCAATCTTTAAAGTTAACTTGTTGAATACAAAAATCATGTGCGAGGAAAATCAGGGGAATATGAAACTGTGTTTAAACTTGAAAGAAAATATTTGGAGTCAACACCATTAGACAATTTTGAGAATAAGTGGAAGATTAGTTTGCTGTAAAAGGATTTTTATCAAGGTCAGTAAATACTAAAATGACAAAGTTAATGAAGTAACATACCTGACTGCCACACAATGCAAGGGAAGGAAAGAGCTACCTCTTAACAATAACTTACCTGCATCCCGAAGGGGCTTCTGCATTTCTCCATTCTCTCCACTAGCAGAGGTAGTCAGCCTGCAACTTGGCTTGTTTTCTCAATTTCTTGTAGCCTCTGAATCTCTTAACAGTCATGCTCTGTAATACTACAACCTTTTCCTTTCTTTCCTCCCTGCAGGAAGTTGTATAAAACTGTTCTCCAAAGACTGATGGTTCTTTGCCATTCTGAACAAGCCGGTAGTAAGTACATTCAAAACTTCAAAGTTTTGCAATACAGTATGATTTTTTACAGAATTAATGAATTGACTTGGAAAGGTTATCAATAACCAAAACAATTAAAAAAAAAAAAAAAAAAAAAATCCCCAGCTCACTTACCTGCCAGAGCCCATTCACCAGTGCCATGTGAGTGACCACTGTAATACAGGATGTAGGTATCGTGTCTGGGTCCATCTGCAGTGCGAAGTTCAAGGAAAGACTTGATCTTGGAGTGAAGGGTATCGAAGGTCAGCCCGCTTGTAGAGTAGTCACAACCATATGCCTCAATCATGTGATAAGCAAAAAATCTTTGGATGGCATTAAGCATGCCAGTAGACCTCAGATTTAACTCTTGGACATGGTCAGGTGGAAGAAGAGTTGGTTGGCCATCAGGACTAAAGAGAAAAACAGCTAATGATTATGGCTGAAAATTATTTTAGGCTAAGTGGACTTCTAGTAGCTGCTGCTATTTTCCCCTGTGCATATTCTGTCTGCTATGAGGTAGCACTGTTCTAAATTCAAATTTACTTCAAATTTACAGTTCATAAACAACTCAAATGACTGCATTTGAGTGAGGGACCACTATCTCCCTTCTGTTACACTTCAATTCCAAGCATAGTCTTACTCAACCCTATGCTATTCCTGCAACTGAGAGACAGAGGGAGAGAAGGAAGCTGTGATAGGAAGAAGGGAGGCTCCAAAAATTTAATGAAGTCCCACTGAGGAGCACTGCCTTCACACAGGCACTTTTTCATGAACAGCTGGGAAGAAATGCAGAGAAAACGAGTGCTAATCTGCACAAACCATAATGCAAACTAGTTTCCAATAATGCATGAAAGAGAAATCCACATACACACTTTGCTCAGATACTCTGAAACATGGAACTCACACAAATACAGTAATTCTATATATAAGAAAAATAAAAGAGTCCCTGGATTCCAAAATTAATTTTATTTGTATCATTATCTATATTTTATATAAAACATATATAAATATATAATAAATAACCCCAAATATATACAGTATCTAAAATATCAAAAAAATACACTTTTTTTTAGGTCTACACAGCTATTCATTAATCATAATACCAGGAAATTTGGTCTTGCAATACACCCAGTTAGGGGAGTGCTTTTCAGAATATATTTTCAGAAAGAGAAAAGCATTCATCACTCTTCAGCTGATGTAATAAGGGAATGATAAGGAACATGACTGACAGCTGGGCAAAATTGGCCTCATTTATGCTCAGTTACAGACATGGAGAGGTTTTGGGAGTGAAAATATTGAGATAAGTCTTTATTTACTCTACTAATACAAAACATGACATTATGGTTGTTTCCCTATATATGTATATATGTGTGTATTCTTCATGTATTTTGTTTGCAAGCCAATGAGTAAAGCTACCTAGTCTCCTTATTGGTCTAGGTAATTAAGTTTTGCACCTTCTCACCTGTCTAGGGCTTTTATGAAAATTATTATTCCACTGGTACAGCTACATTGAATAGCTCATCATTACTATTTGTCTCAGCAAGTGAAGACTGAGTTCATCACTGAAACAGTCAAGCTTTGTTAATAAGGAAGTTTAATTCTGTCAGGTTCTAAACAGTTGCTCAAGAGTATCTCATTTGCTCAAAATTAGAGGGAACTGCCTGTGTCAGAATAATATAATGCAATGAAAGAATTAAATTGTTACCATGGAAACAAAATTGATTTATTTTTATTGTAATGTAAATTTTGAAAATCTGTTTTTCAAATCTGTAACAATAATTGACAAGGATTTTTTTCAGGGTGCACAGCTGAAAGACTGTAAATCAGAAGCTCAGAAAATGTGTTTTTTACAATATTTAAGATACAGTTATTTAAGATTAGCATACTATCTTTGGTTTTTTGATGTTAAGTTCTTCCTTATCCACTAAATCCATTACACACACTGAAGCTGTGAAGTTTTCATAAATTGGGCAGTTCTATTTTGAAGTCTCTCATATCAACTTACTATATTTCTCTTGTGACTTGAAGAGATAATTTATATAGCTCTTGTTTATCACTTACAAAAAAATGTGCACACACTGATTTTAATTTTATGGCAAAAGCAGCATTTGCAAATTTAAAGCTTCTAAGAAAAACACACAAACATGCAAATAATAATAGTGTAATGCCTTTACAGTAATTCATTTCTCATATGGTAACATTTATGTTGGAACAAAAACCAGCTTCAAATTCTCCACACCAATACATGACATGTAGTTCATCTGAAAATCTAATTATAATGAACTTTAAATGTAGACACTACCTCATTTAATTGAATTCAAAATTATTTTGAACTGATCTGTTTGGTTTATTCAATCTCCTCATGTAAGATACCTGGTCTCAGTCAAATGCCCCAGTCCTCCTTTGCGTGAGATATGGGCTGAGAAATCTGCCTGTGCACAGCTGCTCTGTATTCATCAGCTTTCTAAAAGCAAATTACCTAGACAGAAAGGTGGAGTTACTCATTCCAGGGTGAGAAAGAGGAGCAATAGAAAATCTGCCT
Source organism: Agelaius tricolor (assembly GCF_023055355.1). NCBI lineage: Eukaryota > Metazoa > Chordata > Aves > Passeriformes > Icteridae > Agelaius > Agelaius tricolor. The sequence goes on from NW_027269263.1 coordinate 43,675,450, forward strand.
ATTATTTGAATTTGTATTTCATTGCTGAAAATCCAAGCAACAGCACTGCATTGCCTCCATGAGCAAACAATACATTCACACTGTGAAGCTGGAATGGACAGTATCCATACCTGCAAAAGTTGGTGGGAATCACAATAGCATACCCAACACACGTTCCTCCCAAGCAGTTTCCCAGCTCATGGAAAAGCCCATGAGCCATGGACTCCAAAGGCAGAACAATCAGAAATACACTCATGAAGATCCCATTGGTTGGCTAAAAAGAAAATGAAGAGATTTAGGTATTGTATGAAAATCCCTTTGCTTGATCCCACATAATTGGGCCCTGAAACATGCAAAGTCTTACTGGTAATGTATATTTATTTTTCCATGTATTACATGGTGAATTACTGTAAAGACAAATGAAAAGCTTGGGGAGAAGGTGGCTGGTAAGCAAGGATCACTCTTTTGAAAGGAATGCATTTAAAACACTGATAGCACAGTATTTAGCTGTAAAAACTGTGATCATATCTTAGTTTACCAACTGAGGCAAGAAAATCAAATTCCATAAAACTAATTATGTGCATAAAATAAGAAGATCTGTAAGCATCTGCAGGGTCAGCCTTAATCAGTGAGATACAGCACAGATATTATGTATCTAGCATCAGATGACAGCACACTGGTTTATTGCATCCATCCCTGGAGGTATTTAAAAGATGTGTATATGTGACACTTTGGGAGGTGGTTTAGTGGTGGACTTGACAGTGCTGGGTTCATGGCTGGGTGTGATGATTGAAGAGTCTTTTCCAACCTAAGCCATTCTATCATAAATATACATTTAACTTATGGAATACTATGTATCACACAAGAGATGAATTCTGAGATAATTTGTGATTATTTCAGTTAAAAAGACAATTCTTTGTCAGTTACATAAATACCACATGAGTAAAGGAACATCCTCTACAGGACTTCATAGCATTCACAAAGCTAATACCCCATATGAAGCTTTCCTGCTTCAAAGGAAAAAAGCAGCTTTGGAAAATATTACACTTACTAATACATAGCTGATTTCTGTAAAAAACAATCAAACAAGACGTTTCAACAGTTACATCTCAATCAATAGTACTAGTAAAATAAAAATGGACTTCTGAAATGCCAGATATTTCTGAGAGGCAGAACAGAGAAGGATTCATTTTAGTTATTTAGGCATGATGGGAATGGGTTTAATCAGGTATTAAATTTTTTAGGATAGATAGAAACAGTATTATAATATATAATTAAACAAGAACTTTAATATCCATGGTGCATTTGCTAAATATTTACGTTTGCTTTGTGGCAAAGGAAGTAAATTCATAGCTAGAGATTTCTGTCTTGAGAAGAATTCTGTGGTCTCTGACCCCCTCTGTGTTTTATTTGTGCTTTTTGTACTAATCTACAATATTAATGTTGTTATTTTTTTTTAATCTGGATATTGCCTTACTGTGTAAGACTCAGTGACTTGATGGGCACTGGTAGTTCAACTTAACACAAAGTCGACACTATTAATAATTTGGAAATTATATTATACTGAAAAAATGACACCTAAACCAACCCAGATCTTGTTGGTACATGGCACGAGCTCAACTACATTCAGCTTTTAAATACAATTACTTAGCCTGAAAGAAGAGCTTTACCCATCTAATGCACTAAGAAAAACCTGTCCTGGTTTTAAAAAGTGTCCTATCACACTTCTGATGGAAGGATCTCACCTATGTTTCCTTGAAATTCCTTGAAATGACAGCAATTAAACACCAGAATCTGATATTCAATAATAACTAACTGACAGCATTATCAACTGATAGCATAAATTACCTGAAATCACCAGAAGACAGGAAAGCTTAAAACACTGTATTATGGTAACACCTCAATTTGTTTTGTTGTTAATCCAGAGAAAAAAAATCCTTTAACTAAGGAAATATAATTTCTGTTTCAAATGTATCAGCAGCAATTGTTCCTTTTTGTTGCTCTGTTTTCCCAACACACTCTGAAAAGTGGCAGCAACAAAAACTTATAAAGCTCTGGCTATATTTTCTTTCTGTAGAAACCTTATGAAGTATAAGACTTTGTTGAAAAAGCTGAGTTTTCTAGCTAAATTAATTTCAAGTCTTGGAGACTCAGTTTTTCAACTGTAAATTCCAGAAGGGTAATGCAAAAAAAAAGGGAAGTATTTTTGTGACAAGTTCAGCTTTTACACCACATATAAATATATTTTCTTGGACTTTACTAAAGCAAACTACTCCTATATTGCATTAGTGTTTTGATAACAGTGAACATATTACAAAATAAAAACAAGAGCAATCATAATGTCCTAAATAATTATTAAACTATTATTAAATAATAACTATTATATTATTATGAACTATATTACTAAACAATAACTATTAAATAATTAATAAACTATTATAATATTACTTTATATTAATTTTATTGTAGTCCAATTACAACAATACCCTCTCATTCTAAATACTCCCTGCATTTCCCCAATCCCCTAAACATATGCAACTAATTAAACCCACAGCATTCTGCCACAACACAAATTGAAATTATCACAAAAACTCACTCTGACTGAGTTTAGCTCCTAAAAAATACTTAAATATTGAAAATGCTCTTACTAATATGAAAATACTGGCAAAGAAAATTCTCAAGTACTTGTGAAATAAGGGTGTCACACAGAAGCACTAAGGATCATCTCGGTGATCCATCTTGCTCTGTATCCTGCTTTGAGTTTGTACCAAATATTACAACAGGAATGGGAAATAAGCTCTATAATGTTATGAATCAAATCAAGCTGAGTTGATTCATCTGAGGTTTCAACTGTGTTGTCTTTTAGTGGCCATCTTATCTTATACTACGGAATAGGAAAATGTTGGATATTTTACATTTGTAGACATCCATCTAATGTAAAGATGCTGGCAATTGCTGTCAGCACTTTTTCAACAGTTTTGATTTAGAAGAAATATTTCACAAATGTAAAAGTGCCTAATGATGATTAGAACAAATCTATAATAGGATAATAAAATCCTACTATATATATATAAATACAGCACAGCAAAAAATGACTAGTAACATTTAAAAATACCTAAACAAGAAGAACTTCAAATAGCAAAAAATATCTGATTTAGTTATTGCAGTAAAACTGAAGACAGGTTCCTCCCTTAAGATAAACAGCTAGAATTCCAGATGGAAACTGTCAGTGCTTTATTAAATCCCAAAGATTTGGTGACTGGTCCTTAATGGAGCAGATGGCCATGGATGCACAGGCAGAGCCAGAAAGGGATTTTGTTCTTTCATGTGTTCAACCCATTTTCATTGTTTTCAATTGCACTAGCAATGTGAACCTGCAGTACGTCCCTGAACTCCAAGTGCTCATTGATTCCAGACAGACTGCTCAAAAAGCAAACAGAAGACAGGGACCATCTAGGCAATCCTACTGAAAAAACCCATGAGAAATCATTTTATCTCTTAATCTTCAGGGTTTTTTTGGTTTTTTTTTTGCCTTTGTCTGTCTTGTTCTAAAGGAATTAACAATTAAGTCTCATTTCAAATAACACAGAAAAGGTAAAAGAAAAAAATCTACTCCTTGCCTCTGATGATGGAATGACAGACAATAATAAAAGAGTGGTGAGATTTCACTAGTGGTAGTGTCTTTCCACTTTCTCTTTTTTTGAGCACTGTTTCTTTTTATGTGTAACTGTTAGAACCAGAAGAATTTAGAGGTATTTTACAGCAAGATGTCATTTTATATTCATGGATAGGACAATTTCCATCCCAAAGAATAACCACTGTTTGAAGCAGAATAACTCTGGAACTGTACTTAATTATGGATGTGTGACTGAAGAAAAAACCCCAAAATGCATAAAATGTTAGTTTAAATTGGAAGCCAATTACAAAGACCTATAGAAGAGCCCTTCTGTTTAAAACAAAAATGAAACACTAAACATATGTCAACTAAGATGGTCACAGGATCACTGAATGGTTGGGGTTGGAAGGAGCCTCAGGAAATTATCTGGTCCAACCCACTGCTCACACAGCAGGGTGTCTGGGATTATATCTAACAGACCAGTAACTGAGAAAGCTTACTTTGAGAAAGATGCCTTTGTGCATTTCCAAGCAAAAATACTGTCCTGCTTTCCATTATCCAAGCTGAATATTTACCTGTTTTTATACACAGACACACAAAGATACACAAAACTCCCCAAACAAACAAAGTATAATAAAAGAACACCCTCTATGACAGAGAAGGCTGAGGAGAAAAAAGGTAACATGCTAAGATTCAATGAATAGCTTATTTCAAATGAGGATAAGATCTATATTACAGGTAGAAAAAAGCTTAAAGACAAAATTTGTAAAGCTACAAAGGACATCAGCTACCAGAGGAAACAGTCTTATAACAAGTTACCGAACAGAGAGTCTATGGAGATCAATAAATAATCCTTTACTTCTGACTATGAGAAGAGCAGTGGGAAAATCTAGGAAAGAGTTTGCAGAAAACAGTTGTCACAATCACTGGCAGATAGATTTAATGTGCTGTGTTTCCCATCCCTGACTCCTGTTCTAGCCATGGGAAAGCCTGTGCTTTTATCTACATGCATTTGTTCCAGCAAAACCACGTGCAGTTATCAGTTTAAAAGCAAGCTAAAAACTCTGATGTTTTTAAATACAAAAATGTGAATCCTGAAACTAATGAAATTTTGACAGCACGCTAAACACATAATAGACTCTTCAGACTCACAATGAATACTTGTCACCAGAGATCCCCTTCAGGACTGAGGAGCTCTTGAAGTGGTGGTGACAGCAGCAAGGTGTGCTGCCACTGTGGATTTCAGCAGGCAACCTGAGGTAGCCCTCGGGATGGGACTGGAGAGGAAGAGAGCCAAGGAGGGCTGAGCACACACTGGAGAGAGGAAGGCAGCAAAAGTACACATGATAGAGGGTGAGTTTGAGAAGAAATGGTGAGCAGTGAGCAACTGCTCACTTAGGAGCACTTAGGGCTTAAGAGCTGATGGAATAGTAGAAAAAGAGGGAATAAAGGTATTAGAAAAGAAACTCAACAGGACAGTATAATAACAGCAAAGCACAAGTATTGAAGGCAAATCAGCAAGAAGAGGAAAAACTCTCAGTGATGAAAAGAAAGGGGGGAACTAAACTTGAGCAGACAGACAGATGAAAAAAGTTAGGAATGGCATGCACATTTGACAAAACACGGAAAGAGGCCAGAGGATGCAGCAGAGTCTCTGGGGGGAGTAACAGAAACAACAAAAAATAGTTCCAAACAAGAAAAGCCTGAGGAGGATTGGATTAAAAATACAAGCCAGGAAGAAAAGCAGGGGTAAAGAGAAGGAGAAAGACTGGATATGATTTGCATTCAAGTTATTCAACCTGTGATGTTAATAAAAGTATGTATAAGTAAATATAGATGTTACTATATATATGTGCAACCACACCAGAATAGAAACTACAAAATCATTAGCTCTCCCCCAAAGAGGAAAGTACTCATACATACAGTAAACTTATTTTGTCTCCTATAAATAATTCAAGTGAAATGGTACAGTCCATTTAAGTATGAGTATTCAAGCATGTAAGGAATACTATTATTTTACTAACTCATAAAATTCCCTAAAACCAAGAATAATGTACTGAATAATGTACTTCATTCCATTACTTTAGTGGCTCTAACATAGTTAATCTTTCTCCTGGTAATACTAAATACAAGCCTTCCAGGAATAATAATTCTCTTTAGCCAGTCAGTAAGAAAACCTGTAGATACCTTGGCATAGAGCATTTAACAAAATTTGATTTTAAGTTTTTGAGAAAAACAGTGCACCAAACCTTTCCAAGATCTTTGTCTGAAAATTAAAAGCTCTTCATCTGCAAAATTTTCATCATTTTATTGGATTCTTGAAGAAGTAATATCTGAGTCATTTGCATGACTTCTTCTGGATCTTGTCCAATCCAAGGGCCTAATTACGACCGGGCACATGATTAATTGCTGAATTAAGTTGGCACTAAAGAGTCTATTGATCTGACCGAAATTACTCACACAAATATAAAGGCAGGTGCTGACCGTTTCCTGCAGATTCTGCAAAGAAAATGTCCGTACATTTTTACCAACAACACAAGACATCTTTCCTCTGCAGCTCTAACAAGGATTATTCTCAGAAGCAGACCATGTCCCAGCTGAAACACGCCCCATTTTTTAATGCACCCAACTTTAACACATTATTTTTACAGTTCTTCCCAAGCACATACCCAAGTACCATGAACAGAGACTTTAAACCCTTATCACAAAGGCAATGCTCCCCTTCAAGGAAGGTCATTGACTGACAGGACTTTTAGCCTCAACAGCTCTGCATCAGTAAGAAAACCACTGTCCCTGCTACAGCAAGTTAATTCAACTTACTTTAAAAACCTTTCCACAAAAGGAGATTTGATATCTTTCTGGCAATTTTAATAAAATAGGATACTTCTAGACACCAATTAACAGACAACTGGTGCTTTAGGTCTTGACTTTTCATACACATGAGATTCGTACGAAGCACAGATATTACAGTTACTAGAAATGTTAAGAGGGCATATATAATGTGCCTGCAAAACATTTTCCATGAAAGGGAACCCCCCTCTTCCCACTACTCCATTTCTGGCTATAACTGAGCTCTTTTTATAAGCTACTGCTAATTATTTATAGCTGACTGTTAGGAAGAACCTTTCCAAGGCTCAGATTTTTAGCAATTCTATTCATAGGAGGTCAAATGGCAGACCACAAGTAATTTTAAGCCACCTCTTTTATCAAATGCACTATCATTAAACAAGCTTTCAGTAGTGAGGAAAGGTATAAACAAAAAATGATTCATCTTTCAGGTCACTTTCAACAGATTTCAAATATAATTCACACATACTGAAATAGCTACAGAAATCCCAAACTAATGTTGCAAAGACTGAAAATTCTTACATCTTACATATGCAAGAAATGTTTTAAATAATCTTTAGAAGAGCAAACACGTTTTCAGGAACTGAAGACCAAGGAATACTTGGCATTCCTAAGAAACTCTAAGGAAAAATATGTTAAAAATGTAAATGTAAAGTATAAAAAAATTTCCTTAAGATAAGAATGTATGAATGGCTGTATTAATCTGCACCAAAGGCCCATCCAGAAGAATGTCTGGTCTCCAAAGAGGCCAAATTCATGCCTAGGAGAGATGTAAGGACAGAAAAAACATGTTTCCTGAATACTTTAACCACTAGTGGCTTAACAACTCCCTGAGCCAGACGTGGTTTCCAAATAGTACACTGACCCCTGTGAATTTTGTCCAGCTTCCTCCTGAGCCTCTTCAATCATGGGGCACCACACATGGCATGCCATGATACACAGCCCCAGAGCTCAGCAGCATATGAGGAACTATTCCTACCTACCTGGCTACAACCCACTTCTTGCCAACTTGATTCCCCTGAACTTTTGCACTGAATCGATTTTTTGGTTCTGTTTCCTTCTGTCCATTCTGCAAGTCCAACCACAGCTATGAGTGCTGATAATCTTTCAAAAAAAGGCAAAACCACCCAGTGTTCCTTGGAGACTCGTCTGTTAACCTCTCATGCTCTTCATACAAAAAACAAAACCCCAAACCCAACATAGTTACAAAGAAACTGTTAATTTAATCTTCCACTAATTTCTTAAATACCATTCATCCACAAAGTTATTTAATCTGACAAAATCTGCAGGATTAGAAATTCCAAAGGAGTGGGCAGGAAACTGCTCTGGAAAAAGTAGAAACACATGTCTGTAAACCTGATCTACTGTAAAAGCATATTTTATATACATTATTATATGTTTGTAATTTATATAAGAGGTGAATGGACACAAATTTGTTATTGTGGTTTGTATCAACTTGAAAAAGAAATGCCCTGTTGCAACTATGACAACACACCATGTGTCTTAACTTGGGCACTGAAGAAACATTTTGAAAGAAATGTATGCTTTCTGCTAAAGAAAAGACAACATCCTTAACTCATAAATGGAAAGAAAAGTCAAAGGCCACTGTGTGATTTTAATGACTGGTCTTCCAGATACCTTATCCTGGGGTGTATAATCAGATTTGATGGTGAGACACTTAAAGCTCATGCTATACCAATGATTTATCAGTTTATCAGCTGATCTCTGATTCCATGTAATTGATTAAAAGCAAACCAAAATTATGGAAAATTACACTATTTAATACATTTCAATCTAATTAAAATAGTCCGCAACAAAAGCCCTAGAATTAGTGAGCATTACTAGGGTTTAATTAATGATTTATTCTGAAAACAAATTTTATGGCACAATGAATTCAAAAGCAAAACAATTTCTGATGTAGGTAAATGCAAAATACTTTGCTCACCTCTTTTGCCCTGAAAGCACTTACCTTTTCCCATGCTGCCAACATAAGGAAGCTGGTAAGTTGCACTTGCTCGAACAGGTCACAGACCAGGAAGCTTAAAGTGTTAAGTGCAAAGCCCAGGACCGTGAAACCACGCATTCCAACTTAACCCGCAGCATACCATCAGATTTTAGGAATTTTAAGGATCCAGCAATTCTCAGGATTATTGTCAAGAGGAGATCAAGATAAAGAGATTATTATTTACCTGCCAAGAGACCGCTCCCAAAACAGCAGTTGCAACAAGGCTGAAAAATACCAGCTGCTCTGAGATCAAACAGAAGTGACGCATTCCTTTAGATGCCATGACTCTGTCCAGGCTGTTGTTTTCTGCTCGGTGAGTATAATACACCTTGTGGCAGTCATTGAGTTTTGTGTGAAATCCCCAAAGAGTTATAAAAAAAATCACATGACAGATCATCCAGAAAATTCCAAAAATAGAAAAACCAGGTATCACAAAATACCAGAGGTCCAAATCACGTAGTTTAAAGGCTGCAAGAATGAAAAAGATTAGTTCAATGACTCCAACTGAGATGACAGAAAGCCGCCTGCAAATTTTACCACGGTACAGGTATGGCTTCCATCGCTCAGTAACCGAAAGTCCACTGAAGTAAACGTCGAGGAGGGGATCTGAAATGAGGCAGCTGAAGAAACACGCCAAGGCAAAAGGGTTTGTGGGGATCTGCAGTGATGGAAAAAAGAGTAGGGATGCAATGGCTCCAAAAATTGCCAAATTTGGAATCGCCAAAAAAGACTTCATACGTAAGTCAATAATCAACATGGCCAAAGCCAAGACCAACAGAATAATACTTAGAGATTTTTCTACCAGCATAGTTGTGCTGGCAATTGCAAATCCAACTAGCTCCAGAAACTCAACCGTTGTCAGCAGAGTTGGTCGATGATGGACACAACCGCAAATCCTTTCAACTAAAGCACATAATATCCTTAAAACAATGGCAGAGAGAAGCAAATATTTTGTAGCTTCTTCTTTCACATCCATTTTGAAGGCAGAATTATTGAGAAAACAGAGAAGGCCAAGCAAAAAACCAAACCAAAGATTGGAGAGACTCAAACTTGCTGTTTCCATTGAAAAATAGTAGTACAGTATGCTGGCAATTCCAAGAACAAAGAGCCCCAGAATAAATATTACCAAAATCAGTGCATCTGCAGTTTTTTCCCACCTGACATAAAGGCCCATGCAAATGGCAACCAGCAGGTTGATTCTGGCAAGATAGCCAAGGTATCTGACTGATGAGTGCATGTTCACTTCTCTGTTTGCCTCTTCTAGCCTTGTCATTGCTGCATAGAGACAGTGACTAACACAGTACCGCAGTGACCTACACATGTAAACGGCAGGGAGGGCTTTCACCCACTTGACCGACAGTAAATATTCGGGTTTCATCCAACAAACACAATGCAACTGCTGCCTTCTGTAATATCATTTCAGTAACAGTGGTCCAGAACCCTTGAAGCCCTGGAAGAGAATTAAGAAAAGTTTTAGTGCCAAATAATTCCTTATAAGCCTACAGAACATAAATATGAACAAGTTTAATATCTAGAGTAAAAAGAACACATTAAAAAGACCAATTAAGTGTGAAAACCAATATAAAATGGGTCCTGCATAAACCTTATTTCATAACTTGAATGAGAGGAAAACAATCCTGGCCTGTTTTCCATAAAAGTCATCGATAGGTATCTCTATTAGATATCTGTGGATATCCAAAACCCTTCTATGATAGCCACTTGCTTCTAGAACATTTCATAATTATTTTAAAACACTATTTTATTTCACCATTACATTTGATAAGTTCTCATTTTCTATTAAATCTTTTCAGCATGCTTTGCAAGACTTCCTTTTAGCAGTGAAGTAAGTATATGATTCACAAAAAGAACTTCCCACTCAGTTAATGAGCTTAACCCAGAGTAAAAAAGATATTATTATCTCAATTTCACAAAAGGAGAGTGGACACAGAGATATAAAAACTGATTTGGTGTGATTTTCAGAGATTTCTCGTAATGTAAAATCAAAGCCTTCATTTGCACCCCTTCAAGTCAGTTTTCCCCCCCCTCCAAAAACAAGAAAACAAACAAGTTGATCAGGATAAATATTATATTTAGAACAAAAGCACCTCCTACTCAGATCCATTTAACTGATGTGATTTTCTTTTTAATATAGTTACAAACAGACAGAAGTATTTTTAAGGGGCATTTTCTAATGTTATGGGCAGAGCTTCCAAAACACAAAAAGACACATGTAGCCTCCATAATTTTTTAAGCAATTAACTAATTGCCCATCTTAGAGAGATTTCTGAAAAGCGACTGGTATGACAGTGCAAACAGTGTGCCAAGAACACTCAGTGCTAGGTTATAGCTTACTGCTTTTATTTATATTGGTGGGGGAAGTGTTAAAAGACACCTTGACTCAAATGCAAAATTTAGACTTTATTCTCTTTTGATTTTTAAATTCTTTTTTTTTAAACCAGCGAACAACAAATGATGAAGTGAATCGACTGATTTGCCCCTAAGTTTTGGCAGATTCAAAGACTGACACACAGTGTAAAATCAGCTTCAGTAACTGCTGCAGAGAAAAACTAGGCCGAAGAAATCCTATTGTTTAAATTACTTATTTGGTAACACATATTTTCAAATTATGCTATATACCAAACAACAATGCAGATATTACTTGGAAGAACTATGCATTAAAAATCTGTTTACCTGAAGAAGAATAATACACACCATATATTTAAAGCAAATTGCTATTATATGAAGTTATGATAAGTTAAAAGTTCTTTGGATGTCAACTGTGCTTTTTCACAGTATTCATTATTAGTAGTGTTTTACAGATATTGACTTAATTCTGAGTTGCCTGGATGCTTAACATCTCACAATATCTCTTCCTTTACTTTCTGTTCCTCTCACCCTTTCGTTTCACTATTATACAGATAACACAAACGTGAGTTGGCTTTCATATTCCAGATTTAGGTTTCAGAGCACTGACTGCATCTCACTGTTTCTTGTACTACAATCAACATTCATTTTGGGGACAACTTGAACCATTTATTTCAGCTGCTACACATGCCCTCCCCTTGCCTCCTGCTCTCTCTAGTTCAAACCACGAATGCAGAGAAACTACTTCCCATCTCCTTTCAACCCACAGCACCAGCATGCAACTACTGCTACTCTGAAGAACATATGCCATCCCATCCTTTTAATCTGGATTCCTTTCTGGAACCCCTCCAAGTCGAGGGGCTAACCCTATGAACGTTCAGTTGGACAGCAGCCCCAGCAGGCAGCAGGAATGAGCCCTTTGCATACGAGCAAACAGCAAAGCTCCTGCCTCACACCCGGATTAAAATTTTGCTGCAATCACGGAATTGTTTTCTGTGAGATCATTAACAGCAGCAAACTCCCCTCTAGGCAGGCAGCAAGCCACTCTGACAGAACACAACTCTCACTGCCTCAGCTCGTGTGGAGTTTTGCTGCCAGCACAGCACAGAAATATGAAACTGCTCTGCCCCTCCGCTGCGAGGTGCTGGGGTAGGGGAACAAATGGGGCAACGTGTCTGTTCCTACTGCAGAGACACAAAATCTAATTGGGCACAAGTAGTGAAAAAGGATTTGCAAAATGACAGCTCAGTCTGTGAATGCAATCTCTTCTTCCCGACTCCACCTTCTACCCAATTAGCAAAAATGTGCACTCCTAAACCACACTATTAAACATTAGCATTTTTTAACCAAAATACATGGTCGACTTTTTGTGAAGAGGAAAAGGTGCATTTTCATGATTAAAGTATCCCATGACACAGCTATTACCAAATAGAAAGACAACAGCAATTCAATTTTAAAGAGAAATATCAGTAACTGATTTGTTGTCTAAAACACACCTATTTGCTAGTAATTTCTGTCAACACCTTGTTTACACAGGGAGTGTTCAAAGTCCTGGGGAGGGGGTAGCGCTCCTGTGTTTGTTTTAAACTAATGGCTTTAAGGTTTCAGGTTGGACACTGTTATAACCAAAAAATCTGCCTTTTTTTTTTTTGTGAGAAAAAGGTTACAAAAACTAGTCAGACCTGCTGATGCTGCTGAAGTGCTACCTGTTTGTTATGATAATTACAAGTCGTTGTCGTTAATAGTTCTTTTTTGTATCAGTAAACGCCCCGGGTGGGGTTACCTTGACGGCTCTTCTCCCGAGACAGTGAAGAGCGGGGACCTCCCCAGACAGTGAGGAGAAGGGACGAGACGTAAGAGGGGGAGCACGCAAAATAGCCTCAAGACCAGCATGCCATGAGAGGCTACTACTCCAAATGGACTGAAAAGACCCCCAAAACAACGAGCCAATACAGAGTTGGGAAATTAGAGTGATGTCTAGATCACTCCTAGTGAGGAGCGGAGTGCTGGGCCTGAAGAGATGCTGGGGGACTTCGTTACCCCTCACCCTGAGCAAGAAAATCCTCTCGGACCGTGACCCGGAGAGAGCGAAGAGACGAGGCTTAACATCTGAGTCACACCCGGAAAGCTCCCACGACAATTACACCCCCAGCTCTGTTCCTAGTGTACAGAGTTCGGCATATTCTCCTTCTATGAGTCACTCTGGGAGAGTCGACAGAGACTGCAGACCTGTTGAGCTCCCAATCTTGAGCTGATTGCTGTTGATAAAGGCATTAAAAGGAGAAAAGGTGTCCTGCTTCGTTTTTATTTCAGACCCGACTTGCAGATCTCAACAAATCACATTTAGATCTCAAACAGAACGTAGACACCCACTTTTAACTATTTGTCAACTTTTGCAAATATAATTTTAAGGAAAACCTGGAGCCTCACTAACATTTAGAGACCAAATTATCTAGTAGCTTTCCTATACGTAAAGAAACACTGCTCTCAATGTAGTTTTAACCTTAACTCGTCTAAGAGAGTTGAAAAAACAACCAAACCCCAAAGCTGGTTCAGTAGTTAAGCCCAGGTGAGATCTATCTAAAACAGTGAATCCACTTTCCTTCACCTTTATTCTTGCAGTTTACCACTTTTTTTTTTTCCAGCAATTCCGCAAGAGTTCTTTTTTAAACAAAAAGTCCTATTTAGTTAATACATAAATACGTCAGACTTAACCTCCGGTGAAGGGCAGCATTAATTTCCAGATGTTAACACCGGGATGGCCGCTCTGGGGAAGGGCGCGTTCCCGGCTGGAGCTCCAGCTGCGGGGCCGGCCCGGCCAGGGAGGGTCAGTGCCGGCATTGGGGTCCCTCAGCAGCCTCCCCGCCACGCCGATCGGCGCTGGCGGTGCCCGCCCGGCCGCGCTGGGTGAGGAGCCCGCGGCGCCCCCGCCCCGCCCGGCCCGCTCTCACCTCACCGGGCGGCCCGGAGCCTGCCCGCCCCCCGCGCCGGCCGCCGCCATGTCGAGCCCGAGAGCGGCGCTTCCCGCTACGGGCCGCGCCGAGGCTCAAACACCGCCGCGCCGCCACGGCGCGGTCGGCTAGAATTGCGGAAGGGCCCAACCAGCCAAGCCATAAACCAAACCCATAAACACTGGTGCTTAGGCATGCAAGCGGGAAAACTGTGATTAAATCAGGACTGCAAGGCAGACTGAGCCTTCCCCAGCCTGTGGTCTGGCTTCGTCGGCCTCGGAATGCGTTCCTCTGTACTCGGTGTCGGAAATGCACATTTTGAACTGGCTCTCGCAGGCAGGTGAGCACATAGCGTGAAGGTTCTGGATCACAGGAACCCCACGGCCTGGCCGAGAGAGACAAAACGCGAGGAGTTTGGATGACAAGTGCTGCTCAGGCACTCTCTGAACTGCAGGTGGGCTGGGCTGCTGCGGAGAAAGCCTCTGTTCCTGTAATGCTCCATCACAACCAGCACCTTCTGCCCCTAGTCAAGAAGCACTAGAGCAGCCTAAACATCTAAGCTTGCCCCTCTGTGGTTCCTGACTCAATTATTCAGAGTCACAATAAGAAGCTCAGACATCCCCCAAATCATTACACCTCTTGAAATACTAGATAAAACTGGCTCTAAGGCCTAAAAGTTACGCGGGTTAAAAACAACAAACAAAGCAATGAACCCCCCAAAGAAACAAACAAAAGCCCAACAAAACAAAAACAATCCACAAGCTAAGAGGTTTTCCTTTAATAAATAAGTATGTCTGAGATCTGAAATCTCAGTTACCTAGTGAGGGTCACATGGTTCAGATGCTTTACCAGCACTATGGACAACACTTAATTGGTACTGTATTGATCCAACCATTATCTTGTTATACTCCTCAAGCAACTATGGAAACTTCTTCTTGAATGTTTTACTTGGAGGGCAAAATAACCCAACTAAGTTTCTGGGCAAGTTGGTGAAATGAACCCTTTCTAAAAAGACAACTTACTCTTCTACAGGTTGAAAACACTTGAGGGAAACAGAAAGAGAAGGAAAAATGAGCAGAAAACCTGCTGCTGACCCTAATCATGGAGATATGATTAAAAAGGCTTAGAATGATCACACTTGTAAAGCCACTCAGGCAGTCTTCCTGAAACAGAATGAGGCAGAAAGGATGTGCAGGAAGCGACACTGAGCCCATGTGTGAAATGCTATTTAGTCATCTTCCCTCTTAAGAGATCAGAATGTAGCAGGTAGGCTGTGCAGTGCTAGGGACACACTTCAGTTCTGCTGAAATCCAGTCTTCCTAGAACTTGTATCTGAGCAGGAGCCCTGAATTTTCAGGTTCTTTGGATTTCTTTTCCCACTGCCATCCTTTTCCCAACACCTCCAGTATTCAGAATCACAATGTAGAAAAGTACAATAATGATATTAAAGGGGCAACATAAAATGGGAGCTGTAAAAGTATTTCAGTGAGATAGAAAAGAAATTAACATATAGAGATAGATGAGAGGAAGTGCTTAGAAAATGGTCACATCTAAGTGGGCAGGGAAAGCAGCATGGTAACAGAATCAACTGGAGGAACTTAAAAAACCCTTCTGAAAAGCAAAGACCACCACTGAGATGTAGAAGCTGAAACTGAAGTACCAAATTCAACATCCTTAGGGGTTATAAATTAAACCCAAGACAACTATCTCCTTGAAAATAAAGAAAATAGCTTTGCATTGATTTCACTGGATTTCAGCATAAACAGATTGCACAGCAAGAGAAAAAGACACCAGCTGAATCCCCAAGAATTTTAAAAAATGCTTTCGGTTTTTCAAATTTTTTTTTAATAAATGTGCTTTGTTCACAAAAGTAGTGACATAAAAGACAACAGAGATGCCAACACGTTTTCTTCCTTTTCTTCTCCAGCACCTTGCACAGTCATAATTTTCAAATATTTCATAACCTAGAAATAATATTCTTGCACCAAAGCCAAATATACAACAACTCCTGGTATCACCACTTTATTATTAAGGGAAATGTAGGTATTTATATAAATCACACTTTCCTCCTTCACCACAATCTACTGTCCCTTGTGAAAAAAACAATACAAACCAAACCAAAAAAGAAAAAAAACCAAAACCCACAAAACCAAATAACCAATAAACCCACTTTGGGCATTCAGAATGATCAACAAGAAAACCAAGCTGTTATGAATCTCAGGTCCCTAAACCACAGTGTTGTCACCAACCTCCCAAAAAGGATTAAATGTTAAACCTTAGTATTTAAGCTATTTTGGGGGGTAAATCTTGATCTGAATTGCACTTCTTGGTGTATGAGTCACAAACCAATTTACAGTAATCAATGCCAACATATGTTTGATGGTTGTTGTTTCTAAATAGAGTATCAGTTAAAATATTATGTATACTTTGAAGAATGCACTTATTAACCTCCCATAAAGGGCTGAATTTACAGCAGCAATATTTTAACATGAGCACTGCTGGAACCAGTGGTTAATTGGGAAGAAAGGCTTTCAATGACAAACATTTTAATGAAAATACTGACTAAAAGCCAATTTTGAAGCCATTGTGTATTTCATTAGAGAAGTACTCTCTGTAACAAAATTTCTAACCTTAATTCTTTTTTTCTTTTTACACATCACAGTATAATTGTTTGGTTTGTATAACCCTATCATTCAGATTGAATAATAAATTTGAATTAGGAATTTGGGAATGCTTTAAAGTTAAGAAGAGACAAAAAGCTTATGTCAAAGAATACAGCACCACAGTCCAGATCACATCTGAGTGTAAGCTGGACCAATGTGATTACTCTATGTAGGAAATACTATAAAAGAAAAACAGGTAGGACAAACTGTGACACATTCAGTGCAAAACTTCAATGGAAGGAGTAAGTTTCATTTTTGTAGCAAGCACTGTAAAACCCACACTACAACTTCAATTTATCTAGCAACTTTCATATTATAAATACAAGGTGGCAGTGTAATGTAAGATATTTCATCTTGTAAGATGACAATGGCCTGTGAAACTGTATTAGTATTTTTTTACCAATTTTCAGAAGTCTGAAATAAATCATGATCTGGCACCTAGTTCTAATAATTTACTATTAGGCACTTACATATAGATTTAAGAGCCTAATATCCAAATCTGAAAATTCTGGCCATTATTTTTAAATGGAGGAAAACCTAAGCTAAACTAATAATGAATCCTTTTTTTAACCACTGAACAGAATTTATTTTTCCTGCAAAAACTCACAGGTTCATTACACAAGTTAGAAACTTAATAGATGTAAAAATAGATGTTTAATCTCTTTACAGTGCAGACCAGTTTTCAGTCAGCTATGGAGTTTTTATTTAACTGAACAGAAGTCAGTTGGGTCCTAATAAGCAAACAAAAAGCATGTGTTAAATTCACGTGTGTGGTCTGAATAACACGGCTTTATGCAAATATGTGGATCCTTGAAAAACTTGTAGAGTTATATTCCTTCTTACAAAATCAGTTTGTAGTCACTGGCTAACTTAGGTCTACAAATAAGGACAATTCATGAAAAAGTTTTTTCTTTTTAAAATGCATAAATAATTTACTTTTAAAAAATGACAAAACCCACTCTGTCCCCTCAAAAACACAGTTGGGAAAAGAATACAGAACACCATAGTTGGGCAAATACTGATATACATTAGTGCTTGTATACTCATAAAACTGCAAAACATATTCCAGCTTTGGAGTGAAACATAATTGTCTAGACGTACCATACTCCTCTGGAGGAAAAACCTCTTCAGAAATTGCTATTTCTGCAATGAAATTACACAGTATGTAGAACTATGGATGAATACATTCCAGTGTTTTGGTGTCACGTCACAAGGGCTGCAATAAACATAAAGTCAAATGTGCAAGCATTATTGTTTCTCCAGCCCAGGCTTAACCAGAGTGAAACAAATTTTGGAAGAAAAAAAGTTTTGTTCCATAATTAAGAAAGGACATTTGCAACCAAGTGTCTTAACCTATCTGCACATTTAATTAAAGTGCAAATTATTTCTTCCTACGTATACTTCTCAGAAGCCCACCAACTCCAGTGCCTTAAGCTCAACCACATTGAGTTAAAATACTGAAACAACATTTAACAAATTAAATAGAATTCACACTTCACAGCACTAAAGAAAAGAATGGTACCTTTCTGGAAAAAAAAAATAGTGATACAAATCTAAAGAAAGTAACAGCAATTTATGCTATGACATGAGTCATTTGCATAAAACTTGTATTTTTTCACTTTCATACAAGAATAAATTTTAAAATTCAAAAGTAGAAAAAAATAGCAAACTCTGTAAACCTTTGCATTTTCTTTATGCAAACCATTTTTTCTGTGTTGAGCCCACGTTAGTATAGCAAAATTAGTTAAGCAAGAAGTTTGACTGAAAGGGCATTTCAACGACCACATTAACTCAGAAGCAATATAGGATCTTCTAGCTCATAGAAAGGAATAGAACTAGACTGGCTTTCTCCAGAGTCTGAGTCATAGGGAGCATCAGGCAGCTCCATAAAACCATAAGCTAGCTGTTCATCTTCTGTGTCTGACCGAACGTAGCAGGCAGTGCTGGAATACTCCTCATCCTCTATGCTGTTGAAATCCTGTGGGATATACAACATCCCTGGGTAGTTCCTGCTAACTAAGTCACTTGTTGTTTGAAGGGAAGTTTTCCTAAATGCCATCAGGTGCATGTGAGAAAACTTGGAATACTTGAAGCGTTTAAAACCCAAGGACTCTATGGCAATTTTCCAGCTTTTCATCATCATGGCCCGCCGATTCTGATGAGATGAATCAGGAGTTATTACAAGCAATAAGCCATTTAATACCAGAAGTTCATGTGCCTTCTTGCAGCATATCCATCGTTGATAGGGTGATGGAAAGTAAGAAAGAAGGAGAGAGAAAACGACAACATGGAACAGTTCTCCAGGTAGAGAATCAATGGGATTTTTCAGTTGCTTAAGAAAGGCATCTATAGCATCTTGTGCCAGTTGAAGAGGTTGCTGAATTTGAAGATTTAGGAAGTCACATTTGTATACGCTCTGGTGGAGTGACAAAAACAGAAAACCAAATATCAAAGTTAGTTTAAAGAGCAAATACAACCAAAATCCACAGAAAAATAAATTATTCCCTTAAAACTTAAGAGTGACGCGCTAACTTTACTCAAGAGTAAACTTTACTAACTTTACTTAAAGAGTTAAAAAGTTAATGGTCACACATATACGGTTGAAAAAAACCAACTTAGGCTGCAAGTATTTCTGAGTAGAGGAGAAACACAAATTAGTAATGCAGAAATAATGTTAAAGACAATTTCAGGACTAAGGTGTGTTTCAAGTGGAATCTGTAATCAACTTAGGACAAAAATGCTGTTAAACTGGAATCTGCTACTGAACTTTTGATATACAAGTCTTGAACTAATGTTTAAGTCCTCACAGACACTAAAAGAACAGTTATCAGTGCATCTACTGACATTTAAGAACACAAACCTACTTATGTGGATAATTTGCACAGATATTTCACACAATATTCTGAGTTGGAAGGGACCCTCAAGTATCGATATATATATTCTAATTTTTAACTCCAGTACCCTTCCACCTCTTTTTTACTTTTTTTTTTTTTTTTGTCTCAGACTATATTTACTCCAAGACAGCATCTGCTGCACACCCCAGTCTCAGTTTCCATCCTCCTGCCATCTAATAATGCATGTTTCCCTCAGTGTACTTTACCCCAGGACACCAGGAAGTGAGTGCATGCTGCTTAACTAAAGAAAATATTAATCTTTTCTTGGTAAGCATTCTCCCTCTCTCTCAAAACCCAAAACCATCAATGGAAATATATTTCCATATTCAAAAAAATTTTGAAGACATTTATCCTTTAGTTACATAACTAACATTTCAGTTCCTTTCCTTGTATTTCCACAATTATATGCTTCTTATTCCTCCAAATTAGTTGAAGTATTACTCAGCTACTTAGTCTATATCCAAAGCATTTCTATATGAAGGTGGATGATACTTTTTTATTAAGGAAAGAACTATTTAACCCTCTGATCAACATTATTTAAGAAACTGGCTTTGTAAGAAGCCTCTGTGCTTCAATTTGTTTTAAAAGGTCCTTTAGGGTCTTACCTAAGAAATCTGCTAAATCAGAAATTTTTACCAGTTTATTTTCTTTTCAGCTTTTACCACAACTTCTCAAAATAATTTTTTCAAGTCAGGAGATGACATTAACTACCATAATTAACCTCTGGTTGTTATTCCAAAAACCTTAAATCAGCCCAGGCAACTTCTGGCCTTAAGAGATAAATTTGTTCAGAAGGTTATGGTGCTGATGCAGCTCAAAGAAGAGTCATCTTCAGTACATCAGGGCACATTAATTCTGTTCTGGAGGTAGGACTAAGCTTATTCTAGCAGATGCATTTGACTGCTCAAACTGTACTCCCTGTCCCTCCAAGAACACTTGCTAGCCAGCCTTTAAGGTGCCCTGAACAAACCAAAGCATCCAAGATAATCAAAGATGTTGGTGAGCCTGAGACAGGCCCAGAGTAAGCATGTGTGTCACCACTTGTACATTAACACTCTGGGAGCTCCTACCATGAAGCTATGGTACTAACCATGTCAGATGACCAGAAATCAATAATCTTATTGTTCCCTTCTGCTGGGAGAGAATCTAAAGAACTGGTTAGTACACAGAAATTGCATATGTTCCTCCATTAAATCCACAGAAGTTATTTTTTCAGGACTTTTCCCAATAAATGTTTTGGTCACTGCACATTTAAATTGATTTTCATCAGAAGACATATAGCTTTCTTAGGAGAGCAGAACAACAGACTAGTAGACAGAAAAATATTAACTAGGCATACTCAAAAATTAATGTTTAGGTTCAACTCATATAATGTTAGGTACCTAGGCTGCCATTATAGTCACTGGAGAATTAGTCAATACACAGTGGCCCAATTCACCTCACCATCAAAGAACAGCAGATATTTAGGTTTGACTATTTCTAATAGATCTTCACTGACTGTAATTAGAACTTAGAACCTGAGATGTAGACACTGAGGATCTATGTATCATAGCTAGAAATTCACTTGCCATGTATTACCATTTTAAATGCCACAGGCTCCCATTTCAGTGGCATGTGTCTTTTTTACCTCCTGTGTCATGCCCAGCAGCCCTACACAGTCCTACAGCCTCCAAAGTCATGGAAAGTAATGATGATGCCTGTGTTTCAAATTAGGCAAGACAAAATCTACTCAAAGTTTGTATTTTAGACATAACTAACATTGAATTGCTTTTGAAAGCAATTTATCAGGCTCAAATTTTTAAAGAATATCTTTCAATATCTCTCAGCCTGTATGCAAAAATACAAATGAGGTGTTAATGGACTAAACATGGTAACAACAACTAACTACCAGGCATTTAGCATGTAAATCACACTGCAGCAAATAAGAGAATGTTACTTTCCAGTTAACTGTATTTTTTCACCTGTACATTTCTTTTCACCTCTCCACTTCTAAAGAGGGTTACCTTCAGCCACAAATTTTAATAGAGCCTGATTTTTAACTGTAAGTAGTCAAGGTGTGCATAGTCAAACACTTTTCTGTTTTTTTCTCAGAAATGTATTTCTGTGTCTTTTTAAAACATATTTATTCCACTTTATCCTTTTACATGGTTGATAAATGCAATTAGTGCTGACAGAAGTTGGGTCAAGAGCAAAAGACAGAAAGAAGATATGATTATAGCAGAATTCAGGCATTTGAGAACCTTACTGCCTAGAGAAAATGAAGTAATTTACCCCAAATATGCTGATAAATTTGTCTTCTGGATTTTGGAAGCTCAAAAATATTTCTAGCAATAAATATAAATGCTCCCTTAAAGTGCACTTCTGAATACTAAATCTCCCCAGAAAAACTCACCAAATACAGTCACTGATCATTTCCTTCTGTCAGTGAATGCAGCTTCTGAGAAGCTCTTGCCTAAGCACAAGCCTACTTAATCTTTATTTTTACCTTTTAAGATGCAAGGAGTCATCTGAAATATGGTTAAAAGATGGCTACTAAAATTTTCAAGAATTTAAAGATTAATAATGCCATTATAAAGGCATGGCTCTGGGAAAAATTTGTATTTTTAAAAGAAAATACAACTAGGACTTTAGAGCCTGTTCATGGAAAAGGATGTAGTGTTTAGTTCCTACTAAAGCAAATATTTAAAAGGCATGTAAGTATTAAACATACTCTTTTACAGTTATTTTGAGGCATTCCACAAATTTGAGGATCAAGTTTATACTAAATACAGCAAACATTACATACCTCAACAGCTGGAACAATGTCTATGCCAACTGTCAGAAATTCTTCAAACTTCAGAAATGGATTAAAGCAGCTACCAACATCAAGTAATCTGATCTTTCCCAAGGAGTGAAGGAACCTAAGAAGTAGCAAGAATTAAGTTTTATCAAATGTAACTTTTAAAGCTGTATTCTGAGTTATAATTTCAGGTAACTAATACAAAAGATTCTCAGAGAACACCACAGTAGTGACTAATAGAAGTGAATGCCTTGCTTCAATTGCTGAGTTACCTAAAGAACCAAGATCCATCAATAAAAGCAGGTGGTCCTCAAGTGGAAGAGTTTTGTTCAGAGAAGGTGCAATAACTATGCACTTTTGCACTTGTAGCAAGTAAATAAAATAGCAAATTGTGTGTCTACTAGACAGACTCTCATAATGTTTTGTGTTTCTCACTTAACTTTTTGTAGTATTTACTGATTTTGAACACTAGACACCAGAATTAAAGTTTCATGAGTTGAAAAGGGAAACAGAGAACAACTACAGGATGATAAACTGCATCATTTACAGGGCCACAATCTAAAAAAATTCCATGATGATTTGTAGCATCTTGGAATATCCAAAATCCATTAACAGAGGCAAACAAAGTCACAGCTTTCACAGGGACTTCACAAAGATGAGAATGCGAATAACATTCCAAAAATAAAATGTTTTTTGCTTCAAGTTTCTGTAGCCAAAACCAACTGGCATCTCCAAAATGTAACTTGTCACTTTTCTGGGAAAGGTTCAGCCCTGGACAGTCAGATAACTGCAAAAAACTTTCAGAAACAGAGGTGAAGGGCCAATGCAGTAAAACCAAGCCATGGCTATACTCATAGCAACAACAAAGCAGAAAGGAAAGAAAAGCCTCTAAGCAGCAGTAAGAGATCTGGGCTCTCTGGGCTCCTTCTAGACTCCCAGTAGCCTACCAGAGAGAGGATGTTGGAAAAGCAAGATAAAATGTCTTGTTGCATTTGGCAAAATAATAGCAAATGTAAACATTTTGCTTTTACACAGAACAGAAGATATCCAGGGCACACTTCTCTCAAAATACCACCGTGACCAAGGCAAAGAGTGCAACAACTACCTTTAACCTTTGCAATACCAAGCTGCCTCCTAAGTCAATCAGTACTGAGTGAGTTTTCAGACTGAAGATGAAAGCAACAATTTTTCCAGACTTGGAACAGGAATTTGGATACTGTGTAGGCAGATCCTAGTAGCCACAAATCACGAACATGGTTGGAAGTCAAATCAGAGATCTTTTCCCACATAAGGGTAGTTTGTGGTTTCTCAGACCAGTGTATCTCTTTGTCTAGCAAATTGAGACACTTATGGCAGATCCCTCCTCACTCAAACACAAAAATGTATGCTTACATTCTATACGAGAGTCTAATATGGTAACACCAAATCAATGGACACATGGGACCACAGAAAGCATAACAAGAGGAAACTGGATACTACGGTACAGAGAGGACTTCACATGAAAAAGAGAGAGCCTCTAGAGATCTAAACATGTTCCCTTTAAAGTGTTCAATGAAATACTTGTACAGATTAAAATAAGCAACAAATCCCAGAAGCCTCTAATTTCCAGGACAGTCACTTCACCTATGGTACAGAGAAAAGATCACCATGATGTATTCTGTCTTCTATTTACAAAAACTACCTTATTTATATATATTTATAAATTACTTGAGAGAGGATTATATGTGGGATGAACAGAATTATTGTCTTCACACCTACCAGAGTAAAACAAAGAGTCACAGGCTTAGTCATACCGATAGACAAACCCACACTCTTGTAGTGTTACATGACCAGAATGGAGTGACAGTCTTTAAACACTGTGCGTAGGTTCCCCATATTCCCTGTACCAACTTTCAGACTTCACTACTAAAGCAGTGAAGCTACATGATAAAGCATTTCAGGAGAGATCTCTGTTTTGTGTAATACACAATCCATTTTCTTTCGGATAAACTCTGTAATTTCTTCTGTAAGGCATCAAGGAAAAAAAAAGGAATTTTGATTTCTTTGGGCAGTAACTTAGACCAGTTATGCCTTGTTGTTCAAGGTCTACTAAGAACTCACTATCATTTGTAGCTTACTAGGGTAGATATTATAAAATTTGCCTTTTCCAGGTATGTCTTACGAGGTGTGTATATTTTTAAACTTCTGAAAATGAAAATAAAAATCATCAGCACTCACTATACTAACAAATACTTTAAAATAATTTATAAAACTTCTCTATTAACTCCTTTCTGTACACATTAGAACAAAAGGGAAGGCTACAAACAACTGGTAGAAAGAAAGCAAGTGAAGTTAGCTCTGCAACAGCCACTATTAACTGCAGCAAGTATGAAGACAGAGATCAAAGAGATGCAAAGAGAGAACCAATGCTTTATCCTGACAATGCCTCCCACTGGTAGAAAGCTTTAAAGTAAATATGATCATCAAACCTATTGATTTAAACAAACATGAGAGACACAGAAGACACCAGCTCCTAAGGACAGACACACCCACTAATAACATTAGTAACATGTCATTCTTCCCTAACTTATCCTACACCTAGCTGCAAGTAAGTGCTGATCACAGCAGACATGATACAATAAAGGAAAAAACCTCTTTACACAATAGAAAAAACACTACTGCAAGAAGTTCTAAGAACTAATCTATAAAGAATACAAAACAATTCATAAGTATAACTTTTATAGATTCTATGATTATGCATTCATTATTTCACTGTACTTGCAAAATATGATTTTTTTTCCATCACACATGAATAGTCACAAACATGACACACTATTTAGGAAAAAAAATGGAGGGTGGGACTTCAGAAATAATAAAGTTAGTCTTGGATTCCAAAAATAAAATTCTTGCTTGAGTGAAGGTCACAAACAAAATTAAAACTGTTGTTTGGAAAATACCTCAAGGATACTACAAGTTCTGCAGAGCCAGTCATCAGAAAGCTAGCACATTAAAAGTTAAGGGTTGTAATTCCAAATTGCTTTTGAAGTGTGTAATTGGAATCAAGAGTTTCTCTGCAATTATTTATGAAGAGAAAGTTTTAAGTACTCTGATATTTACATTTGGCACTTAGTACTTACATAAGCAATTTACTTTTCAACAGTGCTGAACAGCCATTAGATTCTAACTTAATTAACATCTCCCTTATTTCACCTCAAGGTTTAATATAAATTGCATTGCACACCAATGACATACTAAAGTGAAATTGCTTTAGCACTAAAATGAAGATGACTAAGTTGTCATTCTCAAGCAATTTTTTATGGCATTCACCAAAATATACTACAACATAAACAGCTCTTGAAATGTATATATTCATGTGAAAATTGCCTTTCTTAGCTATTAAAAATACATCAGACTGATCGAACATGTTCTGGGGAAAAAAACATCAGGGTAAGTTTTAACACTCAAAAAAGGGGAAAAAAGGTCAAAACATGTAAAACTTACTCTTCTGTCACAGCTTCATGATTTGTCAAGCCAAAGTTTGGCAAAGGATCTTCAATCTTGGGAGTCTGAGGAACATTTAAAGCTGGAGTGCTTTTAGAAGCAAGAAGTGCTCTTTTTTCATCTTTCTCAAGTGCTTTTCTTTTTCCACCATTCTGAAAATATTCTCGGCATACACTGAAAAGACAAAAAGAAAAATTCCCCAGGAAAACTGAATGCTCTTGTTAGTCACTACTACAGCTAAGATACATACCAGAGGGTTAAGAGATCAAGTGCTGTCAGCTTTTAAACAAATCTGAGTTTTATTTTAAATTTGGTAAATCAACATTAAAAAAAGATGTGATACATCCGACAGTATGAGTGGTGGGTTGGTGGGGTTTTTTTCCCCCCAAATTATGCCATAACTCACAGCTGAGTATACATTTAATTTTTTTTTTTTATCTGGATAGACATTTAGAGTAAGACAGCAGAATTCTTGTCAGAACATCACCAGAAGGTAAACTTCAGCTCAGTTCTCCACTATAGTGCAAAGAGTTATGAACTAGCTCCCTGTCAACACAAGGTTTTGAAATGTGTTTCTTGCTAGCACATAAACTAGGGGAAAAGAAACCTAATCCAGATTTATGCACAAACTTACATTTTCATTTTAATTGAGTTTGACTGGACATTTTTTAAGTAACAGACAGAAGCTGTGTTACTGTCAAAGACTTATTTTAGCTTTCAGTTTTTTCCCATATTTACTCATTTTTCTTATAGGCACTAGAACAAAATAATTAATCATACTTGAACAGAAATATTAGCCAGTTTAAAGAAATTATTGTTACAGAAGAAGTTAAACAGCACTTGTGTTCTTCAATCAGTAGTCAGCATTAGTGTATGAGAAGCAAGCACTGTGTTTGAGAATAACTGAATTTCATCCACAAAATATAACTGGAAAAAAAGTGTTGCTGTGAAATTAAAAAGCTGGATTCACCCTGCACAATTCAGATTAATTAAATCTGCTATCCAAGTATTTGCACGAAAATTTCAACAGAAATAATACTTGTTTGAATAATCTTTTCTGAACAACTCATTTTTATGATGCTTTGTTGAAATTCACTCCATTTTCCTCTAACAAGACTGCAGAGATTTGAAGGAACATTCCACAAAAAAATAATTTCAAGTGTAGTTTAATAATATCTTATACAAAGCAGGAACAAGTTAATGACATTTCACATCACAGATTTAAGGATGGACACACTGGTAAAATGGTGCATTTAAATCACAAATAGTGACAAAGACTTGGAATACACAGGTAATCTAAGGTTTGGTGATATTTTAGGCATCAAATATACCCAGTCTCTTCATCACATAAGATGTGAAGGACAACAAAAAAAAATGTCATTGGAGTGGCACTGAGTCTCTTAGATGGAAACATACACAAACAGGCACACTTAGAAATAACTTTACCCCAAGATGGGTAGGAAAGAAGTGCCTTGAGTCAGAAATTCTGTTTAATCACAGAATGGGTCAGGTTAGAAGGGACCTCAGAGGATCATCTGATCCAAGCTCCCTGCTCAAGTCGTGTCATCCCAGAGCATATGGCACAGGACTGCATCCAGAGGCTTCTGGAATATTTTCAGTGAGGAAGATTCTACCTTTCTGTGCAGTCTGTTCCAGCGCTCAGTCACCTGCAGAGTACAGAACTTCTTCCTCCGTTTCAGGTACAACTTCTGTGTATCAGTTTCTGCCTGTTGCCTTTTGTCCCACTGGCTGGCATGACCAAGCAGAGCCTGGATCCATCCTCCTGACACCCTCCCTTCAGATATTGATAGACATTGATGAGGTCCCCTCTCAGTTGTCTCTTCTTGAGATTGAACTGGCCCAAATCCCTCTGCCTTTCCTCATAAGACAGATGCTCCGGTCTAGGTTGCAATACTACCAGACATACAGACTGCAAAATTATAGCAACTCCACCCATTAGAGACTGCACGTATGGAAAGACAACAATTCTAAAACTAAGTATAACAAGCCAGTCACTTAGCAGGAAAAAGATTTTAAGGAGATCAATAAACAAATGAGAACCCCAGAAAAAAACACTTGCATTACTGCTGGTATACTAATTAAAGTGTATTTTACACATTGTATTATTTATTTATAAGCATATTATCAATTTAGAACTATTTAGTTCTGTGTATCAATTAGTCAAAGAAATGCAACTTGAAAAGAAAAATCTTTTTTCTCCATTTATCAGCTACTGCACCACTTTGTTAGCATGCTGTAGTCTCTATTTTTATTCTAAGTCTTTTTTTCTCATTATGTATCTTAAAACATCCAGAATCAACAGCAGTTTAAGTAGTGTTGCACTGACATGTAAGACACGAGAGAATTCTCAAGCTTGGAAGAATGTTTTCTTTTTCTACTCAACTATTCATGTTATCAACCTTTTAATTCCCTAGAAGCTGGTATGCTACCCAGCTTAACACTTAATGAGCACGGGAGAACCACCTACTTGTAAAGTGCCAATTCATCTTGTCACTGAGAAGCCATTTCTTCCTCATTCTTGGTACTGATGCAGATGAGTGTTCCATCTTTCTACCCCTAACCATGTCAACTGAGTTCTCATAATTCCGTATTTTTTATAACAGACCGTCCTCATTTGCACTTAAGACACTACCAAGTTAACAACAAAGAGAAGCATCTCCTACTTTTTCATTTTCCCTGGTGGACAACTGGCCAATGCCACAGGAAGGCCCAAGAATGGATACAATTCTTCACATTCAGATCCCAGGCTCTGCATACTGGTGCAGTACCACAGTGTACCAAGAAACCCCAGCCAAATCCACCCAATCCCAACAAAAAAAGCTCAGATCACACTGCACTTCATAGCCACTGAGGGTTATCTTCCCTTTACACTTTTCTGATGTCACAGTCATTCTGGCATGATTACTACATGTTGCCCTTTTGGCTCCTGAGCTCTCAGAGGAGTTGCCTATGTACTCCTCCTGTAGAAGTGACCTTCACACTTCCTGTGGGGTAACAGCAAGCACATAGGCACTACCACTCACTGCACTGGTAGTTAGCAGAAATAATGCACTCTGTAGTTTACCCCAAGGTAACATGCTGATGCAGCCAGATGTTGAACTTCACAGCCATTAAACCCATCACTGATCACCCTGGTTTTGAGTCTGCAGTTATAAAACACTCTGCATTTAACAACTGTCTCAAGTAAGAAACAGAGCATCTCAATTATCTACAAAGCAAAAATTAAGGAATCTATTTTATAATTCTAAAATCTGACACAGCTCCATTTTTAACTGACAAACATTCAGCCTGTGATGACACAATATTAGCTCTACAATTAACATACCTGCTTGTGAAGAATTGTACAACGTAAACGCTACCTGAGCTGACACTTGCTACAGTTCACACAAACTGCAAAATAAATATTTCAGGTATAAACTGTTTCAGTTTCCTAGATGAGAGACAGGTTAGGTTTCTGGGTGAAGTGTGAAGTTAATGTCTGCTTTAAAAAAGAAATCAAAAAATCAAATCTTTGTATTTCCTCAGTGAAACTTATTTTCTGTATTCCAAATATCAAATGATAAATAACCTGCTCCAGTTGACTCCCCTGCTCTGTCTGCCATTTGGGTTGGACACATGAAGTGTCAGAAAAAGCCAATATGAATACATATGATTTTGTTAATCAAACATTCAACCGGCCATCGACCAGGAGCCCCAGGTCCCTTTACGGTGCTGCTTTCCAGTATTTCATTCCCCAGTCCATCCTTACATCCAGGGTTGGATGTAAGGATTCTGCCCCATTCTGCCCCATCCCAGGTGCAGAATCTGGCACCTGTGTTTGTTAAAATTCATATAGTTTGTGATTGCCCAGCCCTCTAATTTGTTGAGGTTTCTCTGGAGAGCCTATCTGCCTTCAAGGGAGTTAACAGCTCCTCACAATTTACTATCATCAGCAAACAATGTGTTTAACAGCAAAAAGTTAAGACTGTCATATAAATGTGAACATTGTCCTTTCCCATTTAAAATGGTTCCCCTCCTGCTGTTTCTTCCACCTTCCTCAGTTCCATTCTCCTTGCAGTGAATTGCTCATCTAATTGCAATCATCAAAAAAACCTGCAAAACAGTGTGGAAGGGACTTGCAAACACTCGTTCATTTAATCTTCCAATTAAACAGGATCAGCTTTCCAGTTCTAGCAGAGATCTGTTATTCTCAAAGATCCTCTAACAATCAGGTTACTTAGCCTTCTCTTCTTTTGACTAGACAGCTCCAGTTTCTAGAAAAGAACACCAAGGCTTTTGTGGAAAAAATAGAAGGCTTTTGATAATTTCTTTATCTTTCTTGGAGTTGAGCTGCTGTTTGTTATTTTTGAAATGCAGTGGCCAAGGTGATATTTTGGCTAAGAGCAATGCTAAATGAAGTCAGAGTAGTACTTTACATATCTGGTGGACAATCTCATTAACACACTTAAGTATGATAATTGCCTCTACTGCAAAAGCATCCTATGACCACTTCATATTCAGTTTATGGCCTGCTTCAGAATCAAAACAGTTTTTTGAAAGACTGACACAATCAATTATTCCCTGGCCTTTATTTGTAGAGCTTATATTTAATATAGTAGATAATGTCTAGTATAGTTTATAACTGCAATAATTTTAATTCTGCTCTCAGAGTGACAGTTCCTCTCTCTTTGGTCTCATTTCCAAATTTAATAAATACACTTTACTTCAGCAGACTGCTAATAAAAATATTAATTAGTTATGGATAGAGAGACACACACTCTGACAGAATCCTTCACAGTAAATCACATTTTTAAGATAAGCTTCTCACATCTATTCTCGGCAAATGTTTCCAAACAGTTCTGTACTCACCTGTCATTAATTTCATCAGAACTGTATTTCTTTACTCATTAAACAGTCAAAAGACTTTTAAAAAAAGTGCAGGTCTAGATAGTGTTTTGTCATGATAATTAGAAGATTTTATTTTATGCTCTTTAAAAAAAACAGTCAAGTCAACACAAGTCTTAACACTGAGGCAAAAGCAACAGAAAGAAGCAAACCTGCTGGTCTGGCTTATTCTGTTCTAACTAGAACCAGAACAGGCTGGCATTCATTGTGTGTACAAAGGTTCACCTGCCTATCTATGCCAGCAAAAATCAAAGAGTTACAACAATTATTCACGGTAAACACTACCCTAATATGTTTTGTTTAAGTTTTGTGTTGTAGTATAAATGAAAGAGAAACAGAAGTGTTAATTTGCAAATATCACTTGCTACTCGCTTTCAATTTTCTAAACGTATATAAAGGAAGGAAGGAAGGAAGGAAGGAAGGAAGAAACAGCTGAGTGTTGCCCAGGCTTTTTACACCACCACTCAGGGGATCACAAATGTGGATCTGAAAGCAGATAAAGTTTTAATCCCTCTCCCCACCTAACAGTTCTGTAATGTGTTCCTGAAACAATAAACAAAATTGGCTCTATACAACTCAGCATATGGCCACCAGCACAGTCTATCAGTTACTGCTTTCCATTTTTTACAGTTTCTGGAGTTGGGATACATGCTCTTTAAATCTAAATCAACACTAATGAAGAAGTAAAACAGTAAGTTTTATGTCATGTGATTTAAGAGTTAATATCAGATTTTTTACAGTGTCTTCAACAGAAAGGCTTTTGAAAGAAAAACAAAATTGTTATTCTTGATCCTGAGAAGGATGCATAGCTTCTCTAGTGGTTATTCTATGCTATCTGATTTATTTTATCAGTTCCTAGGAGAATACAAGGAAAATGAAGGAAAGAACAAAAACTCAAAGTCTTTTGTACTTTTTTTTCCTTTTAACTAGTGGAAAAAACACTTCTCACTTTCAGATCACTGAAAAGATCGTCCTTCAAGTTAAAACAAAACGCAGTCTCTTCTTTCTTCAGGAGACATACACGGGTGGTTTCAATCTATTTTCAGCACTCCACTCACAAATTAAAATTCATCTAATATGAAACAGCTACCTTCCTGCTGTCGTGGTAACATAGTAATAAGCATTGAGCAAAAGCTTTCACCTAAGTCTCATGCCAAGTTCTCTTGCGTGCAATTCTGTACCCGGGCACAAGGCGGAGTAACAGCAATGGGACCTGCGGGCCACCTGTGTGGCACACATCTTGGCCCCGTGAGAAGGAACAAAAAATTGCAGAACACAAAGTCAATCTGATATGTTCTGGTATTTAGCAATCCAGGCCTCCGTATAATCTGAGAAGTTAAAAATATTCTCTCCTTTTCTACCAATCCCTTGACTTTGCAAACTAAAAAGCTATGTGCTTTATCTGAAGCTTTATACCAAGACAAAGCATTTTAGCATCTCTTAGTGGGTGGATTCTCTTCCTAATATGAGCTCAGGCTGCAAAGCCCAAACTGGACATTTACTTCAATGTTTACTTTGTAAGTGATCTATAACAGAAACCAAGTGGGAGCCCCAAAACCTTCATATATAAGTCATCACTGTCCACAAGAAACATTATCCTACAGGATAACAGACAAACTTGCCACAAGCTATAGGCTTACTGCTTAGCTGAAATAAAAGTAACACACAGCTCTATTTAAAATGTTTCAAATATTAGTTGACAATCAAATTGTAAGAAAATACCAAGCAATGTTCCATGGAATATGCCCTGGGTCCAGTACAACTATTTTTTTCACAGATAACCTGAACTGTGGAACAGTCAATTTCATTTCCTCATAAATGATCTGAGAGTGATGCCAAATCAGGGCAGGGTGGGAGGAAGATGCTGCAAGAAATTGCACTATTAGAATTCAATATGATTCAAAGGAGTGTAATGTAGTAAAGAGAAATCTAAGTACCAGCATTTCCACAGAAGTAAAGAACAGCACAAATACAAGTGAACAACTAGCAACTCAGGAAGCCTGGAACACAGAAATAGGCAGCAGGGGATCACAAAGGAGCGAAAGTCAATGCCGTGCCAATTACAAAAAAACAATACAAGCTCACAAATAAAAGAACAAAAACAAAAAAAGCCAAACAAGACCCAAAACCAACAAAATATCAAACCCCCACCAAACAAAGTCAATAGCATAAATGAGAGTCTACTACAACCTCAATAAAATCTATTTGATTTATCCCTGACAAAGCCATTGAAACGCTCAGTCCATTTTTGGGTTTAGTTCTTTGTAACTGAGACACCTCTCACGTAATTAGGATACAGATACACAAAGCATGTCCAGAAAGCTGTCTAGAAAGAAACACTTAGCTATGACTTTTTTTTCTAAGCTAAAGAATAAAACATTGATAAATAAAGGAATGGTTTTCAAATATTTAATAGTCTATGCCAGGTAAAAAACCTCAGCTTATTACTTGCTCCATTTCCAGAACCACAGAAGAGCTCAAGCTGCCACCAAGATCAACTGTTTCACAGTCAATTCCCTCTTCTCTTTTTTGTTTTATGGGCTCAAGAGAATTTAAATTTAGCAATACCACATCTACTGCTCTTTGCTCAGCACTTTGCAACACTCACCTGCAGGACCTACAGACTGGCACACAAGATTTCTTTCTGGTTTTCTGAAGTCATTCCCTTCCCAATGGCAAGACCATTGATACATTCTCTTCCCATTTAAATCTCAGCAGCATTTTGTTTTATTCTGCTGTACAGATACTGTGGTATGTCTTGGAGGCCAACTGTATGCAGGAATTCTGAATGACCAACATCTCTCCTCTTTTTACTATTTATTTTCCTCAGGGACTGAAATAGTTTAGTGCCTCATTTCATGACTTGACAATTCAGATAGCCCAACAAAAACTAGACGTTTATGACTAGTAGGAATTTTAGAGTTTCAAACACATTTGAAACAAGTTTCACAGGGGTAAAATCTGTCACAGGAGATTAAGAACTGAAAATTAAGCACCAGAGATCTGCATGTAGACATCAAACACTATTATATGTACAAATCAAACCAAACCCCTGAAAATTAAACTTCAGTTACACTCCTTGCATTTATTCAGCTTAGGTTCAGAAGCATGGAAAAATACTTCACAGGTTTATCTGCAAACAGCTTCAGTATTTGAGAAAAAATAGTTTATTGAAAATACTTCAAAAAAAGGATCACCTAATAAAAAAACACTTCATAAGCTATTTCCTTAGTAAGCTGGAATGCTAAGAAGGTATTTCTTTAAGAAAGCAATAAATTATTAATATGCTATAGGACAAATGTTAAATATTGGCAAAAAGTAAAAAACAATTAAGCTTTGCATTATAAATAATTGCAAGTAAAAGCGTGCAATTGTGTGTTTCAAATACATTATTTACCTGCAACACCATTCAATTCGGCCTTCCCCTTCACAAGTTTTTGCCCAGTGATTATCTGCAAGGTTTTTCATTGCCACAGCATATTCACACAGAGTTTCCTCATCCTCACAGTGCTCACGCCAGATCTTATCAAAGTCTCCCACTAAACAAAACAAAACAAAAAAATTGCACATCAGATACAAAGTCTCTCATTATCTCCATGGCAAAATCCCCGTCCAGTTTAAAAGTTACATAATGCACCAAGAGCTTACTTTACCTGCACATAACAAAAACAAATTCTCCTTTCCGTAGTCATAAACACAAAACTCCAAGTTTTGGGGGCAGGAAGGGGCTGTTGGGTACTTGAGAAACTAGAAATATCAGTACATGGATTTTGTTCCATTTGTTCTGTGAAATTAAAGTCCCTGGGAAGTTTTGCTTTCAGGTTTCTGTGCATGAGCATTTAACACGACAAACATTTTAGAAATGAAAGATTTAAAGGTTTCTGTTAGCATTCACATCCATGGCAAGTACTGTAGGTGACATTACGTGAAAAAGCCATGAAAGTTAAACCCACAGTATAGATTTCTTTGGGTATACTGAAAAAGAAATTCATACTTTCATTGATTGCTGTCTAATCTAGCCAGGCCCAGTAAATTAGCATCTAGTACTGAAGAATCAAACCAACTATGATCAGGAAATCTCAGACAAACTCCTCCGCTGATCTCTAGGGACAGATTTATTTCCATGCTCCTCACCTCACTGAAAAGAAGTCTTGCAGGTTAAGTTCTGGCTCTTCAGAGTAATTAAACATTATGTTTTTCCTTCTTTGCTATTAAAACATCCACTTCTCCTAGCCTGCTTTACATAATGTACTGCTAAACAAAACCAAGATAAATGCTAGTCATGGCTAGCCCCATTTCCTATGCAGCATGCAAACCCTTGGTGTACCTTACTGAAAGGATATTTCTGCCCTAAGAAAGATGCTTTCCTGGTATGATATTCACTAATTTCTTTTGTGTTTCTTAACCACAAATGTGTGTACATATGTAGAATATATGCCAATCTGCAGAATAAAAAAATATGTACTAATTTTGAACTTACAAGCTAAAACAGCTAAAAATAACTTTTCAAGAACACAGCTATATTTTAAGCTTTAACTTGGACAAACAACACACTTTTCACAACATGGTTCCATCTTGTAGCATCTTTATATGCGAAGGAAATACTTTGAAAGTATATCAGCCATAACCTAATAATAAATGTCTGTTAAAGCCTGAAAGTAGCTTACAGTATGACCTGTCCTCACACCAGTAAGAGATTGCTGTTTCTAACACACTTATGGCAATTCCTTTGATGTATTTTGTTTCAATTAGCAGTAAATCAAGGATTTTTTCCAGTGACAACCTTTTTATTTTTTCCCTCTTGTGCAAAGCAGCAACAATCCTCACCTCATTTGTCCTCTGCTTACAGAAAGACTGGCCCTGACGGACAAGTATAGATGTATACTTAAAAGATTTAAATCAACCATCCAGGTTACTCCCTACTTAAGTTTGGTTTAGGGATGTCACAGCAATTTTCAGAAATAAGCATCTAGTACACTTGTACAATCATCAAAGTGAGTCATGTTTAAAATTAGGTGTTTATACTCCCTAGTCTGAGATGGCATTTGAGATGGAAGGGAGTGGCTGAACTTTAATGTTACCAAAATGGGGAAGCTGTGCAAGAAATTATTCATTCTACTTGCTATTCAACAAGCATATATGAGAAAGTTATTACACTGGACAAGAAAAAAAAAAGGTACAATACTGAATGACACCCCTCACTATTTTCCAAATGATCCAAGTTCAGAGAGGTATGCTTTATTAGAAATGGTACTAGCAAGGTCACCAGCTGACCACCAGAGCAGAGAAACACCCAAGTTGCAGGCAAATCCTCACAAGGGGTTCTGCTAAAACCTGTGGGGCTATTTTCCAGAGCTTTCAGGAGAGCCTTCTGTAGAAACAAACACGCAGAACAGGACATACCCTACTGACAAAAGAGAGCAGAATATGGCAGCAGTGACCTACCAGCACAGGGGGCAAAACAAACACGAGTCCTAGCAATCGAAGCACTAAAAAAGACTGCAGTGATTCTCAAAAGCAAATTAATTCTGGTGCAGCTTAGACAAAGTGTTGTAGTTTCTCCAACACAATACTCTGAGTCCTACTGCATGCTCCAGACAGCTGTGAAATGCTTCAATGACTCGCAGTTGCTAGAGACTTGTTTGAGTACGTGGCCGATTGGAAAGGTAAAAAGTAAATCAACGAACACATACTGAAGGAAAATAGCACAAATAAAAAATCTGAAGTTTATTACAGTTCTTTTATTTGAATACTTCATCTGGTCTATCCTGAAGCAATTATTCTATTTTCAAACATCCCTTTTCCTTAAAGCTTAAGAAAGAAGAGAGATGGGAAAGAAGAAATATGCAACGACCAGATGTTCTTAACTAGCCTACCCTTAGTAACAGAAAATGCCTTCTAAGATCAAATTCTGCTCTCATAGCAGCTGCTCTGATTTCCTTCTGAACAAATCAGATTTGCACCAGCTCCTGGAAGTCAGCTGAGGGTTAAAAGCATCCACAAGTAAGGGGTCTTAAATTGAGACATACAGCAACAGACCCAGAGCTGACGACCAGCACACTGGGACGGGAACTTTGGGTTACAACAGAGCTGCCTATAAGAGTAACAGCTTCTTGGCTCTGAGCTGACAAGAAAATAAAATTGAATTATACAGACCATGAGGAGAGAGATGCAGAACAAAAGTGAAAAATTCATCACAAAGTAATTCTGTCACACATCTTCTATTAAATCAATTCTGTGAGCACTTCTGGTTTATTTTCATTTACTAATACAGAGATACAGAAATTGTCTACATGGGACAGATGCAGTCCTGCTTTTGTATGAGGAGCACTGAAATAGAAGAAGGCAGATAAAACAAGGAGAGGACAAACTTCCACAAGATCAAAACTGACAGAGGGAAGGTTAATATGGAACAACTTCTGGCTGTTCCAAGAATATGAGACTGAAAGAGCTGCTTAAAAGAAAAAAAAAAAAAGTTATTTCCTCATAAAATGTATAACAAAGCCTAAAGTTCATGAAGTTCATGCGGCTGGGCAAACTACAGGAAGAAAATCCATGACAAACTCCATATTCAAAGACGAGATTTCTAACTCAGGAGCTCCTAGACCACAAAATCACAAAAAGAGAATGGTAAGCAAGCACAGTGATACTCCAGCGGCATTTTTCACTTATTCTTGTCTAAGAATCTGCTGTTTACCCACTGTCAATACTGATTTTGATATGATGCCCATTCCTCTGCTTCTTCATGGATACAAGCTACAAACAACTGCAAATAATGGGTCATCTTAAGGCACTGGCACTGTTGTGCAGGGCTTTTCAAAGGGTCTGGCATCTAATTTCGTTTGAGCAAGTAGCATGGCAGTGCATTGTTTTGCTGTGGTGTTTCCTCCCCCATACTTTAACATAGTGAGCTTTGAGAAGACACAAACAGGCACACCAGATATAGGAACTTGAAATCCATGCTCCAATCATGCTCCAATACTGAGCTGAAGATGCAAACTGTCCTTCCTATCTATATGAGATTATGAGATTTTTGATACCTATTATGAGATTTTGAGATAGTGACTACAACCAGTCTTGAAGCATTCAATTTCAAAATGATATCCAGAACACAGAGAAGTGTGCATTAATTTTTTTTTTATCAGTATATTATAATCCACTGTGCACTAATTTTTCAAGCAATACATTATAATCCAGGTGTAAACATGGCATTAACACTATACTCATTTATTTATGAATCAATAATTTTTTGCTTATGTAACCAAATGGGCAGTAAAATATGCAGGAACGTTTTATGACAAAACTAGTAGTTACTAGAAAAATAAGATACATAAAGTCTTCTATTAAGCAATCTGTAACTGTAAATTAAACAGCAGTTTGTGGCAGGCAAATCTCATAGAATAAAAAGAAAAGAATCTCGGATCTTTGACCACATCCTAAAGTTAAGATTTGATTTTGTGGATTAAACTTTTCATACTCATGACCATACCATAACATAAAGTTGAAGGCACTAAACACTTCTACTCTACGTTTACCAATTACCTTTTACGCAATTTAAAACCTCTTTTGAGTGCTGAACCTTCAGAGATCTTCATGGACCTAAGATCTCCACCAAGGAGCCAGATATGCCACTGTCCTGCTGAAAAGTGTGACTAGCAAAACTAGCTCACAATAGGGAGTTTCACACACCTCTCAAAGCACTATACCCATGCTATTTCAAAAGTAATTAATGCTTGTTCTATTTTATTCAGAATTACCTAGAAAACAAATAAATATCCTACTCTTCACCTTGAAGGTTAACTATTCCTTTAAAAACAAAAAAGGTCAAAGAATTCTGTCACTGAACAAGTGACTGATAGACTTGTTCTTCCAAACACAGCCTTTACAGTAACAAAAATCCAATACTGCTTACCTAGAACAGATGAATCCTTCTAAGTAATTTCCACCCACGTTAATATTGCCCACAGAACAGCCAAGTCATAATCCTGAACTCAACCACAGATGTATCAGCAGTTGCTGAATACTGTCACACACAGAACAGGTCAGGCATGTAGAAGTTATTTTTAAATGATCCTAATTACAAGATAATATTAATTGTGGCTAACAGCAATAGAGACCAAATGTTAGCTGTAGCTTTTAACAACCGAAAATATTTTTAAAAGAGAAGAATCATACAAAATTAGTTAGTAAGAACTCCCCTAGGTCTGCATCCATTTACAAGTCCTTATCAGAGGTTCTCAGAACAGCATGAGAAGATCAGGTCTGCCATTCTTGGCGAGCCAAACCTACACCGTAATTCTTCTCTCCAGATAGTCTGCTATTAAGGAAAAAAAATTCAGCTTTCTTCCATCCCATTAAAAAAAATTATTTTAAAAAGTAATTTATTTGTAGAGTGTTAAATTGAACTGTCATTTAATGTATGCTTATAAAATAAACAAAAAAAATAATTAGGCAGTTTTTCTTCAACTTCTGACAGAACAAATCATGTCAACTGGTATTTTAAGAAAACACAACCTTCTGTAATATAAAAGAAATAGAGCTCAGTTCTGCTAAAGGCAGTATTTTTCAGTTTGGAATGGGTTGAAATCAAAACCAACTGATTTGAATAATTCTGTTTTATCAACCTACACAATAGTTATCACATAGAGTCATAAAAGTACTATCTGCACCTACAAGAAGAGATTTGTAATTACTATTTTCCATAAGTCCACTGGTGCTCTTTGGAAAAACAGTGCAGTCATCCTTGACAATCTCAAAACTAACTACAGAATACTTCATCCATCACCAAACAAGACCTAGCATATCAAAAGTTAATTGGCACTGATACTGTGCATTTAAGTCTTCAGGTACAAGTAATGCAGGTTTAGATCTTAAGCAACAACTTCCTCCAAAAAAAGAAATTAAAAAATAGTAATAATAATCTAAAAAAAACTCCTAAAAACCCCAGAAACAAACAAATAAACAAAAAAACCCCAACCTCACCCATCAAAAAATAAAACAAAACAAAACCCTCAAGAAAAAGGGTAATTATTTCCTTCTGGGAAAATAAAATTTTCTCAATTCAAGGCAGCTTTAATTGGAAAAAACACAACAAAAATAAACAAGCAAAAACAACAACAAAAAACAACCCTCCAAAAACCCCCCAAAATGCCCCAACACACCAAAACCCACCCCCAAGTGTTTAAGGGCTTGAAGTCTTCCACATACTGATAGATAACTTAGGAGTGTAGAAAACCAGATTCAATCCACTCTTCAATACCTTCATTCAACAATACACTGCCTTTCTATTTTCTCCTCTACCAGAACTTTGGCTCTGGTAGAAGAGAAAATAACCTCCATATACATAATAACAATAAAAGGCAAAACCAAAACAGACATGTTAGTATTTGCACAATATTAACACTACCTTAATAAAAATTACTAAATTTTCTTCATGGTAAAAAGGAAACATATCCCCACAAGTAACAAGTGCCCATGATAATGCTGGCTAACTTTACATGACCAGCTTCAAGCCGTAGCAATGCCTAGAAAGATTATTGAGGGTTTTTTTTTTGTATGAAAAGAAGTGATCTCATTCTCATCCTCTTAAGATCACCTCTCACTTGCTGGAAACAGTAAACTAGCTTCTAGAACATGCTAAGCAGTAAATGAGGAAAGCAGTCCTACACTGTTCACTAGGCTAAAACTGAAACCAAATTCCTATTAACATCTGACAAAATTTCCTCATTAACACTGTCAATTGAGATTTAGCTGTACTACTAATGTATGGA
Source organism: Agelaius tricolor (assembly GCF_023055355.1). Lineage (NCBI taxonomy): Eukaryota > Metazoa > Chordata > Aves > Passeriformes > Icteridae > Agelaius > Agelaius tricolor. The sequence continues at coordinate 43,715,703 of NW_027269263.1, forward strand.
TGCTGCAACAATGATGAGAAACATTAATTACATGAGGAATATCAGCAAATACTGTGAAATTCATAATTTTCATTGTATACAAGATAAACTCACTGAACATCTGTCTTACCAAAAGCATATTCAGCACTCCTTGCAAACAACATTAGGTATTTTTGGCTTCTCTGTTTTCCAATTTTACATGTCTATATACAGAACATGAACTTCAACTTGGACAAAGTTCAAGCAGTCAGAGTTAATATTTTCCTTCTCATGTCTGACTAGTATTTGCTTCACATTTCTTAGGAGTTACCTCAACTATTTTAGAATAAAATATTTTTAAAAAAATCAAGTGCAAGAATCTAACTTTCTCTATCTCAGTATCAATGCTCCTCCCTTCAACTTACATGGCAAGGATTCATTTGACCAAATGTGGATTTCTACATCTGGCCTCTCGGGTAAACTTCCTATCCATCTGTTTCCATGAAACAGACTCTGAGGCCCAAATTGACATTTCAGCATCTACTGGAGGTCAGCTTAGATCACTCTGAAGAATAATTTGTGTCTCTGATCTGCTATAAATCTCTGATGGCCATCACAGAAACAGCATGTATTGTGACAGTTTAAGCAATTACTGCCCCCAGGTGTTGGATCTACTCTTCTGGAAACTTCATTCCTCTCCTCTTTCCCAAACCTGACTTTCTGGGATGGACTATGTGCTGTACCTTAACACAGCCAACATGAACATGTCAACAGAAGCTACTGATTTTGGTAATTTTTGCAAATGCAGGAGCTAAACTTATGCTGATGCATAGGTACAGATTTCATTATGCTGACCCTGTAACAGGAACACCATCTTCCCTGCCAGGGCAGCAAAGGAGCAGGGAAGGTGTCATAGACCTGTTTGTTCAGTGAGTGCAAGCCCATGCTCTAGCCAGTACATTTTCAAATTTACATGCTAGTAAATGATAGTACTAATTAAATCCCCAAAAATGTAAATCTTATGTGATTTCTAATGCAATCCTTGTTGCAAAACTGTGGCGTGCAAACTGTAAGGCCAATCATACCTCAATGCTCATGTCATAAACTAGAATCAGTTTTCATTTTAATTAAATAAAATTTAGTTTCTATTGCTGGAAAATTCAACAGTTATTATTACAAAAATCTTCCTCTTCCAAGAAATTATTGCAAGTGGTAAAACACAAATTAATACCTCGAAAACTTCAGTTTATTTCTACTGTAAATCAGTAATATTTAACAAAAAGGAGTAACAACTGTTAACTTATCGTGTAGAGTTCAATGACAAAGTTTTTCCTGTCCTGTGAAAAATGACACCATTTCAAAATGTTTCCTGTTTCACATTAGGAAGAACTGAAGCTCTCACATGGTTTTTCATGAAAAACATGAGATGAAGAGACCATTAAACAACTGAGTTCAGAACAACCCTTCTGTCTAAATGTCTGAACCACTTACCTACTTGGGTTACTTATTATCATCAGGCAGGGTCCTGTAAATTTTCCCTGATTTTCTCAAAAAAAACCTTTTAAAAAGTTCCTTTTCTTTGATGTTTCAACAAATATTTCTTTTAAGGAATCAAACTGCCATCGAGAAATGTTTTTGTCAGCTTCTGTGATGTGGTAACTAGTAACAGGACAAACAACATTTCTGTGTGATTCTGTAAGCCTCAGCATCCTTAGCAGGCATATGTTAGGAGAAATGAACTGTTTTAGTGAACACACAGGAAAACATTTCATGAAATACCTTTACAGATACCTCAGCAATTTTTTTCACTTGTACTTATTACAGAATTTTAAGGGCAAAGTAGTCTTGTAAATCATCTTTCAGACTATACACAACCATCTATAACTGAGGCTTGTGCTATAGAGAAAATGTTTACTTGATAAATACATGTCTGCATGACTACAAAGGCAATAAACAACGGAGAGAAAAACAGGATGCCTCTGTATCAGGGGAAGGGATTTTTATCCCAGTAAAAATTCAACCTATTTAGTTACTACAAGCAATTGGAAGCGAACAAACATACATCACATAGCAGATGTTCAGCAGATCTTGTGTAGTTCCTTAGGAACCACTAAATCAGCTTTAACAGGTCTAGTCTGTCAGGTCGACACAATCAGCCTGCATGCAGCACATGAAACATTCATGCAACCCATACAACACGCTCCAGCCCATGGCTGCAGGTGCCAAAAGATGCACTGAGGAAAGCTCTGTGAAACTCAGGGTCACCTGTGGTACCAAGCAACAGAACCAACAGGAAGCAACTAAATCAAACATTGTTTTTGCCCCATCTCCATGTAGTAACAGAAATTCAAACATTATGGAAAATCCTAATTTCTATACTTTCTAAATGCTTGTGTCAAGCATCCAGAACCACTGTGAAATTTCTGGTAAGTGAATAACTCACTACTTGAGAGCAGTTTCAGCTTTTGGATTTTACTGTGGTGTGTAAAATAATAAAGATTAAATGACTCTGTTTGAATAGGAATCAGGAATACAACTAAAAAATCCCATGAGCTTTCTACTAGTGAGAGAGACTCCTAAGTGACCATGTTACATCTCAGAGCTGTTCTCACTTAATGTTTTCTTTATTATGAGAAAGTTTATAGGCTAACCTCAGGAATGACGCTTATTTTTAGGAACTACTATGTAAGTACTGTTTGTCTATCACTACCTATTAAGAAGAAACAACTTCTTAATGGTTTGCTGATTTAGTTGGCACATTCACTCAGTGTGGACAAGAACCAACCACTTTAATTTAAAACCTACACTCATTTGCTAAACTTCATTGAGTAATTTCAAAATATCACATAGAATACTACTGCAGAACTCACAGTAGAAAAAAAAAAAGCAGCCTACAATTTCAAAAAACCAAATCTGCCATAGCATTTATGATGACACGATTCCCTTTATTTTCTTATTAACAACAGAGAGGGGAAGGGAAAGGAAGGGGAAGAAAAGGAAATAAAGATGAATAAAAAGGAGAAAAAAATTGAAATATTCCCACTATAAGTCATACTGGGAATATTCAAACAATAGAAAAGATAAGTACTAGTCACACAGCAAAAAACCTAAAATTGTTGAAGAAAACAAAAAAATGCACTTCAGTGCAAACTTAAAAGCATTTCAGCTGCATCATTTAAAAGATGGTAAGTGCTTGTCATGAATGGCATGGGCTATGGTATGACATGAGGCACAGTACAGAACTGCATATAAAATCCATGCACCATACTTACAAGTATAATGATTCAGTAAGTGCAGAAATTAAAAAAAATAGCCAAGGTTCAGCTTTGATTAATCTCCAGTTTTTCGCCAGGAAAAAAAATCAAAATCAAACCCTTTACAAGACATGATGACTAAACTTTATTCTAGTAATTCCCTAGTAACTGCAAAAAAATTGCTGCAACGCTTCCCTAGTTAAGAAATATTGCTCTTGCACTTCTAACAAGTATGCAACTTCTTCAAAAACATGTTGGCTTGCAATTTTGGAGCATATTGTCACTTTTTTACTGGTTCATCTTCAAAAAAGAAGGGAACCATTGCAGAAGATGAAATGAAATTTTAACAATGGTGCAGTTATAAGCAACTCAATACTGGCTTGCCTGTTACAACTGCCCATTAAAACACAAACCTTGATACTGTCAGCAAGGCAAATGAATTAGCAAAGAAATCAGCTTATTAAAATCAAGTCCACATAAAATCTATCAACACACATCTCAGTGTATCAAGGATGCATCTACTTCCTTTCAACACTTCTCATAGAAGACAGTAACTTAGGATCATATTACAATACAAAGGGCTTTCTTAGACTTATCTGCCCTGTACAAAATAATCATATAGCTTTCAGGATAATGAACATGATTTTTCATCTACCAACAAAATTAATATGGGATTCTACTTTGCTTCTACAGATAAAGCACTGAAGTCCATGCAACAGCAATTCTAGTACAGTTTGCTTATTCAGACAAAATGGAAACTAGCTTCAGAGAACTCCAGTAAAACATGAGAAGACAGAGTAGAAAAAGAAAATAGAAAAAAAGACAATAAAAGATTGTGGAATAATGCAGAATTATGTTTCTGTCTCACATGCAGGTGAGAACACTGAATTGTGGAGTCAAGAGGCTTTCCCTGCGTAAAAAGGTGTAAAAACATAAGCAAGGATGAAGGGATTTTGCTCTTTGCTTTTCTATACTCAAGCCATAATTCAAATTGTACAGCAAAATTACAGATGACTTATTGATTTTTTATTTCTATTTAACAAACTTTCAACTTTAATTTTGTCAGGATAACATACCTGCCAGTCAGCATCACCAAGTATTACAAAAAAAAATTTCAAGAAAACACCTTTCAGAGATCAAGCATGTCCTGGTATTACAATTTCTGAATGACATTAAAGGCATTTAAGAAGGAGATTCTCAAATCTGCCTTTGGAAACAAAGGCAGATGTAGGTAGAAAAGACTCCAAAACTAAAATTCTCAAGCTGAAAGAACCTAACATAGGAAGTACTACTAGCTACTAAGCACTAGTTACTTGTAAGGACCACCTGCTATTGGATGAGTGGGTAATGGGTAGAGCATTTCTTGTTGCACAGATGTGATGAATTGTTTGGTTTTAACTCAATGAAATGGTTTTAACTCTCAATGAAATGACATATCATGTTGCTACTTTGGAGTGACTAGAAAAATCATTGTAAAGTTTTCCTTAACACATGATTTACAAGCCATAGGAAGTAAATGAAAATGCTGTTGGCTCTTTCACTTAACCAGCTGCACACAATTTAAACTTGAGCACAAACTTGCTTTTTGCTAAGAAACAGACTTACAAAAACTTTCTCCTTATTTAGGCTCTCATCTTAAAAAAAAAAAAAAATCAGTTGCTACAGAGATTGCTCACTTTAAAAAAAAAGTTAACAAAGCCAATCCTTGTCTATCTTAATCTACAGGCACTCTGAAATAACACAGAAACATGTACTGCTAAAAGCTGGACTACTTTGCCAGAATTGGAATGTTTAAATATACTATGTTAATTCTCCCAACATTTGAGTGAAGGGAGATCCTCCCTTAAGTCCTGCCTCACTAAGGCCAAAATAAACAGCGAGTTTTGATCAGTATCTAGATAGGTCGGTTTTTGTGCCCAAATCGCATGAACTGGCTCCAGGGGAGATTTTGGGAGTCCAGAAGGCAGTATGACCTTGTTTCTTTCACAGAAGTGTCATATGCAAACACAGAGGAGAGGCAAGAACTTGTGCCTACAAGAGGAAGAGCTCCCATTTCATGTGTGCGTTCTTCTGGAGGTGAGCTGCAGGCTCACTAAAAGAATGGATGGGTGAATTTTCTGTGACCTGTGCTAGCACTTCAGGGAGGTTTTAAAGCATTCCAATACCACCCATAAAAACCTTGCATAAGAGCATTGATACTGACGACAAAGTAGATTTTTCAAAGACTACGAGTAATTACAACAGCTTTACCCCAACCCCTTCAGTTAGTGCTCCTGCCTCAACTACTGCGCTACGACTGAAAGACAGGAGGCACAAATAATCCACAAAGACCTGTGCCTTCCCAGATCACCATTCAATCTCTTTTGGCATTCATCATCTACTGTTCTCACGCTTGCAGATCCTCAGTTTGGAAAGCACTGCTGTACGGCCGGGAAGCTCCCTTCTCGGCCAGGAAGGGGGCTCCGCTGCCACCAGCCCCAGGAAAGAGGCACAACCCCGGCAGACCCGACCGGCTGCCTTCGGCGGGGCTGCGGGCAGCCCACGGCGGCGGCGACCCCGCTCTCCCGGGAGGAGCCTGAAACGAGCGCGGGGCCGCTGCCGGCCGCCCTCCCCCGACACCGGCCCGGTCCGCCCGCGGGGGACACCCCGATCCCCGGCCGGCGGGGGCAGCGGGGCGGCCCGGCCGGGGCGGCCCCCTCCCCCGCGTTACCTTCCCGGTACTTCTTGCGCAGCCGCCGGTGAACGCTCTTCACCACCCCCGACAGCTTCTCCTGCTCCAGCTTCCGCTCCTGCTCCGGGGGTGGCGGCGGGGCGGCGGCGGCCCCGCCGGGCCGGGGCCGGGGCTGCGGAGCGGCCTCCATGGTGTTCCCGCTGCTCGCCGCGCACCGCCCGGCCCAGGGGGAGGCGCGCACCGGGCCGGGGCTGCGCCGGGCGGGCATGCGCGCGCCGCCCCCGCCGCGCGGGCCGCCGGGACATGGAGTCCGCGCGCGCGCCCGCCGCCCCGTGGCCGCGCCCCGCGCTCCCGTCTGCGCTCGCACCGCGCCGGCTGCGGCCCGGGCTGTGTGAGGGAATATTGCCGACCGAGCTTCCCGTCCGCACGTCTGGAGAGGGGCACTCCGCCGTGCCGGGTAAAACCGTGAGGCGGAAAACACAGCGAGTGTCCGGGGCAGTGCGGCTTCCCCTGCAGCTGTGTGCATCACCCCGGCTGACGGCCTCCCGAGAGAGCCCCGTGAGAGCCGGCCCGAAACCCATTCCCCACCTACCAACGACCTTGCGTGTGAAAAATGCGTATTTTATGATTGGCTTTTCGCAAATATTAAAATGAATATTATATGTGTTGTGTTAGAAAGTAATGCTGTAATCATTATCTTAAGTAGTGTGTTAAATATAGTTTTTGGTTATAAAAAATTGTTAAAATAGAAACTATGCTATGTAAGATACTTTTTTTAAAGGACTCGCAGCGAGATAGCAGCCACAGGACACCTAAATCTTTCACAGAAAAAGAATTTATTGCTCTCTTATCAGAAGAAACGAACTTCTTCCTGCCTTGAAGGCTCTGTTAGGATTCAGAAGAAGTTGACGATGACCCGACAGAATCCTGTATTTGAATAGAATTTATGCATCGTGTATGAAGTGTATGAATATGCAACAGGCTGTTGTTTTAATTTAAGAGTTAATCCTTTGTTAACTGGGGTCCTTTTTCAGTCTCCTGCTGCCCAGAAAAAGGTACCCGGACGTCCGTAACTCTTTGTCTCTGTTGTCTCATATTGTCCTAATTCAAATTGTCCAAATTATTATTACTCTAATTGTATTACTATTTTTATGACCATTTCATTACTATTAAACTTTAAAAAATTTAAAAAGACGTGATTGATGGTTTTCACATTGTGGAAAAAACCTGAATTCAGAACATACTCGAGCAAATCTGGGCGGCTTGCTGGCCATAGTGTGGGTGCGGACGCTTGAAGAACACAAGTTTTGTTCAGCTTTTTTCTGTGTTCATGGAGCTGCTGGGCCCTTTCTCTTTGCAGCCCAGGTTCTGGCACGCATTTGGGTGGAAAGGCACTGCAGGAGCAGGGGCAGCACCTGCAGCCAGCAGAACTGCCCCTCACAGCGGGCACCTCTGGCTGCTGCTCTCTGTGCCCGGCCGCTGCCTCTCCCCAAACCCAAAGCACTTCAGTTCTCTCTGTAGGAAATAGATAGACAAAACCAGTCCTTAAGAGATCATGGCAGGGAAATATGACATGAAGCTGCTTGTTTGACGTGGCCAGAAGCTGCTAATTGTCTTCTTTGAAGGTGTTAAAAAGCATGAAGGGGGAAGTTGTGGCTACAATAAATCTGTGACAAATCTGACAGTAGGTAGGGTTGAGATTTCATCCTGATGAGGAGTCTGTGGCACACGACTTTGTGCAGTGGGATGGATAACAGGTTCTTATCAGCACCATGATGGTCCTGCCAGAAAAAAAATTACAGCCAATCGCAGAACACAGTGGTTTTCTGCGTTTCTGATAAAATTCTTTTGAAGGTGCAATTATCAAGGCAAAACTCTAATGTCCAAAGAGAAGGTTTTCATTGTTACTGACTGCAAATTCACCCCTTGTTCACTCACTCTGAGTGAGGTACACAAATACTGATTTCACTCATCACCTTGAAGTGCCCATGTAATGCTCAAAGGTCCAACTTCTTCTGTGCTGATATTTTTCAGAGAGTGTTTAAACAACTTCATTTTATTTTGGATCTTTCATCACTATGTGTTATGTATTTCATTGTAAGAGTATTTCCATTTTGTTTTGTCAGGTGGGGTTTTTTTCTTCAAAATACAGGAGAATTTAAATTTTTGCTACTAACATCAGCAATAAGAAATAAAAAATCAATGTAGTGACTTTTTCCTTTAATTACATTTTCCTTGCTAAGTTTTGAAACTGAAATAAGTGATCATGTGTTAATGAAAAAAACATACCACTGTATATTAATTTTACTTTGACTTTGAAAATATCCAAGAGTCATCTTCTAGTGTGGATTATTGAATTCCGTACCAGACTAGTTCAGGAAGTTAAATCTGAATCAGAAATAAAACTTTATGCTGGGGTTAATTATATCTTTCTGAAATATTTTTATTTCTAGTTTTATATGCAAGTCCACCTAAGAAGGATTAAGATGGTGTAAAAAGAGATTACATTGATAACTACTGGGACAGGGAGCCTACATTGTGGTTAATGTTCTTTACATTTTTCCATTGTATAGGATTTGGGGAAGCACAGGCTGAGGAGGAAAAGCATGAGCCAGTGTTCTGTGTGTGGCATCATACTAGGAGAGCACTGAGGGAGGCATTTTGGAAGAGTAAGAGTATCAGAGTGACAGAAGAGAGATGGAGGCATTTGGAGGATGCCTGAAAAATACTGCTTTGGCATCAACACCCCCAGTCATGAGCCTCCAGCCTTGGAGTGTAGATTACACAGTCAAAATATGAGTGTGTGTGTTTGTGTGATTTGGAGAATGGAAAATCTACTTGTAGAATTGGAAAACTGGAGTGAAATTATACTTATGGAAATATACTCTCTCAGAATAATAAGTTATTATTTGAATTATGTTATCACTGTTGTTTTTCAGTTCTCAGGGTTTCTTTCTAAAACTAGCAAAGTGGGTTTAAATACAAACTAGTTTTAATTTATCACAATGAAGTAACACAGATGTATTTATCAGATGTCAAGTCTTTCCAGCCATGACAATTAAAGAATATTTGATGAAGAGACATTACAGTCACAAGACACACACGCATTTTCCCTGGAATATGTGATGGGAATTGGTCCCAGTGACGGGTTTCATACAAAATGATTGAAGGAGGTGTTTCCCCAGAGTGCTGCATGGAGATATTGGTGGGGAAAGGAGTGGGCAATTAAAACAGGACTGGTTCTCTAAGGCCTGATGGAACTGATGTCCCAGTGCTCTGTCAGGGTGGAGAAAAAAACATGTGTGATCTATACATTTCTTGAACACATTACAGGAAGACTCAAGGAACAAATTAAGATGAACATAAATGTATTTGTCCCTGAGGCACAAGAATAGAATGAGCAAGAAGGATGCATGCATTACTCCAAGGGGATAAAAGCAATAAACTACTCATGTCCTGATAGAGGTGATGGAGTTTCACTCTCTGGGAATGAATGGTTTTGAGCAGCTGGACTTACTACCTTGAATGTAGAAAATGGATTAACAATCCTCTATGTGCTAGTTACTTTCTAAATAAATTAATTTTAAAAGCCAATTTAGGGAAAACTAGTTTCTTTTGACATTTCTGAAATATTTTAATACCCATCACTTTTCATGAATAACATTGGAATCAAAAGTCTTGGTTCAAAGATTAGGAGGAGGAATAATGAAAGCACTTTCCAGTACTTGTGTGGCTGGAATATTCACAGAGGATGTGGGAAAACCAGTTCACATCTCTGCTCTGCCCACAGGGATCTGAACCCACATCTTCACCATGAGATTATATGAAATGGAAGTGCTCTCCCTTCCTGAGGGAAGGGTGAAAGTAGCCTATATTTTCAGTCTTTCTCCCAGTGAAATTGAGGAGGAAAAGTAACATGGAAACTTTATGAGCTGTGAATCAGCAATGCTTTGCTTCCATCTTTTTAAGTGGCAGTTTTGACAATCAAGTCTTCCCAGCCTCCTCTGTCCAGTTTGATGACATCATCATAAGAGTCTCTAATGCAATGTAGTCTGCAAAAATATTACTGAAAGCATGTAATTGTTTTAATGGAACACTGAAACACGGTGTGATTTAAAAGGAATAAAATGTTCTTTGTTAGATGTGGAAATGGTTTTGCTATATGTATCTGAATGGCAGGCAGGCAGCAGTAGAATGTTTGGGTTGAAATTAAGATTTTCTTCTTCATTAACTGTGGAGTCTTATAAGCCATGAAAATAACATAATTTGGTTTAAAAAATGGGAGTCCCATCCCTGAATTTGCACTGCTGTGGTTATTTAGAGTTGGTCCATTATTGCATTCTCCAGACTACCCACTGCAGTAATTTAGTAATTAAAGTTACATAGTAATTAAAACTGCTACCCCATAACAATAATTTTATAACTACAGATCTTGGATTCCATTTCTGGAGACTGACACCTTTAAAAGTAAGTACACACCAGTAGTCCCTTTACTTAGTACCCTGTGTATTTTACTGGAAAAAAATAGGCGTGATATTGACTTTGGTTTGCATGTGAAGTCCCAATATTTACATAAATAAACATTTTGCTTTGGAAAGCAGAGGATTTTTTTACTGCAGGACAAATTAAAGTTGCTCCTCAAGTGGGTAGAGACACCCAGCTTGTAGAAGGGTTAAAATACTTCCCAAATAGGGGCTCATTCTGGAATTTAATTAAGTATCTTTAAGATCATGAGAATTAGATACTGATAAAAGATTTTATTGATTGCAATTGTGTCTTTTACTTGCTAGCTTGTGTTGCAAAATGACAGGAATAGTTTTAACAGCAGCCAGCATTTCTGATAAAGAGTACATTCTCTCCATTCTGGCCAGCAGATACTGTCTGTCTTTGTCCATGGAAAGGAGCTGTTTCTTTTGACACAGGAGGGAAAAGTTATGAATTTGTAAGTCTCTTCAGACTATTACTTGTGTAATTGTAAAGTGGGAGTTAAATTTCAGGGAACTACTGAAATGTTTACTGGAAAGCAGCAAAGCACTTTGTACCTAATTTTTCCTGGATGTTATGTGCATGAGTAGAAAGTAAAACAAGCCTTTAATGCTGAGAACAGACAATGCACTTTTTGATAATTGTTGTATTCATTGCAACTTCTTTCAACATGAGCATCACAAACATACTTAATACTCTAGTAACAAAGATGATTAATAATGATGATAATTTTTTAAAAATCAATCCTAAATTCCCTTAAAAATCTGTTAGTTTTTTAAAATGGATTTTTGTCTGAGCACATTCCTGTGTTATTTGGAATGTATGAATTATCCAATAACCAGAGCCAATATCATGATAGCTTTAACAAAGAATACTAGCCACTCTATCTAGATTGAGTTTCTTAGCTGGTTTCTTGCTGCCATGAAGGATTAACTCATAAAATCACTTTGATTTAGCAAGAGATGTCAAAACATCCAGCAGGTCTAACTGGTTTTCTTCTAGTGTCATTCAAGATAGTATGTGTTTTTAGCACGGGTTCATGTTTCTGTCAGCTGCTGTCTATAAATTTGCAGTATAATCAATTCAGACACAGTAACTTTAAGAAAGTTTGGTACTAGTACAAAAACTTTTATGTTCAATTATTTGTGTATCTGCAACACCTAATAGTCTTAAAGACTAAGACTAGATAGTCTAAAGTCAATTTTTGGGATTAAAATTCCAGCCTTCCTGTATGGGTCAGGTGTGTACAATTTCAGTACCTCTCAACAGCAATACAGCTGTACAGTAGGTCATTTTCAACTTGGGAAATACTGCAGTTTCCTGTAATCTTGTACTGCAGGTCTGATAGCCTGACTCATAAACTAAGATGACCTCAAAGTCTGATTGGAGTAGTGTATGCTAAAAAATTGCCCAGGGAAAGGCTAAGGTTCATGTGAATTTTTGAGTTAGGAAAATAACTAAATTTGTGAGGAATAATCTATTTCTGTGATGCTGTGTATAGATCAGGGTATGCTCTGTCATTTCACTTTTCTCCTTCTTTCCCCTCCTAAGTCCTCGGAGGGCATGGGAGAAGATATTTTAGGTATCTTTAGATATGACCTATAAAAGAAATACATCTCTAGAATGAATAAAGTGTTCTTGTCTGTTCCAATGATTGCCCAACTCGTTTTAATCTCTCCTGCCTCTTGAATGCTGTCATGTGGCTTATTTGGGACTCTACTGAAGCTGAAGTCAATTTTCTGCTAAGCAGATGAGAGAGCAACAACAAAGTCTATTCATACAACATCAAACAGAGCTTTATCTTCAGGACAGCATATTGCAGGCAGTATGATACACTTCAGGAAGAGCGAGGAATGCCAAAGCTCTAGCTTGTCCTGCACACATGGTATTTGGTGCACAGATCATGTGCTAGGCTTAGTTAAGTCTGGCCTCAGTGACAGAAGTATCTAAGATGTTATCAATAAAATTTAAAGGTCTAGTATTCTCTTCATCATTTTGAAGGAGTATAAAGAATGGTGGTAGGAAAAATGAAGTCATTAATATTAACGCTGCTTCAGAAATTTTGACTGGGAGTATACATAGGGTTTGCAGTAATTTTCCCATATGAGCACCACAGATAAATATTTGTTTGAAGTATGGTTTCTTTTTATTTCTCCAGAACATCTAATAAAACGACTGTGACACAAATAGCATGAAGTGAGCATCCTCCACACTAGATTTTGTCAAAAATTTATCTCCATTACTATGGCTTAAGAATGATCTGATAGCAGCTGCCCTGAGGTATGAATTATACTACAAACTGTAGAAGAAGAAGGCAGTTCTTAAATGCTTATTTAAAGCTAGGTAGAGTAGTGATAAAATTAAATAACCATTTCAATTTATTGAGGATACACTGATAGACTGTTACATTTAAAAAGATAGGAAATAGAACAGAAAGGTACTGTAGCAGTTACTGAAGACATAGATTTCTTACTGATGTTCAGATTTTAGTCAACACTTAAAGTCTCAGATTTCTGGCTGATAAAATTGTCTATATCCTCTCTCTATGTGTAAAGGTGTTCCTGGACGTTACCCATCTTATTAAAGTCTAGAAAAACTTTAGATGGAAAATACCTCTTATTTCATCAAATCCAACTATTAACCCAGCACTTCCAAGTCCACCACCTAGTGATGTCTCTAAGCACCACATCTATGTATTTTTTTCAGCTCTTCCAGGGGCAGTACCTCTTGATTTCATCAGAGTTGTGGTTATCTAGTGAACCTCTTGTCTTTACAGAAAATATGTTCTGCTTTTCAAAAGAGGCTAAATTTTGCTGGGGATTCAGTATTGAAGTCCTCACATTTGCTGCTTCACATGTTGCTTGAAACACATTATATGTAATACTCTTTGTCAGAAACGGTTCCAAAACAGTGCAAATGTTCCCTGTAATGACTTCATTACAGGGAGATGTTATAAAGAATGCTTGAAAAGTAAAAATGTCTATTTTGGCTACTCACTTCTCTGCACTGGTCACCAAGGAGAAGACTTCCTTTTGGAAGCCATTATGACAATATACTAGAAAACAGGTACAATTATAACATGGGAGGTAATGTAAGAAGGTTGTAAGAACCAGAGACAGCCCTCCTGCTTGCTGAAACACAACAGGTGGATTTTTGCTGAATGACTCCTTTAAATCCAGGAGAAATGGATGTCAGCTAGCAGGACGTATTCTCAGCAGGAACATAATTTCATATTATAAAGTTAAAGTATTTGCCTCTTTCAGAGCCTAACATGATCAGCAAAATGCAGCCTGTGGCTTATCACACAGCCTGACAGGGACTTGAAGTATTGATGTCCAAGCCTTTTTAGAAGGTAAAATGGTCTCCTGCAGGCTTTTCTACATAAATAGAAACGGTACTTTCTTAGGAGACAGAGAAATCATTCTTTTTTTGAAGCAGCCAAAAAAAGTAATTGTGGCCAATTTTCTGAAATAACTTGTGAGCTTTCAATTTCTGTTTGTACTCATGAAGGTGAATTTTACCAATCATTACCTAAAAGGTCCCTGAACCAGAACTAGAAGCATAACCAAAAATCTATTTTAAAAATAATATTGAAGCCAGTCTTTTTATTAACTTCTTTTTCTTTTTCTTTTTCTTTTTCTTTTCATTCCTGCGTGAACAGGTGGGAGGAAATTTTTTGTTTAAAAATATTGCAGATTGTACATTCCTTTGGTAAAAGGCTACATCCATTTTTTTTACCATTCAGACTGAAGTTTAAAGACTAACAGATATATCAGAAGTTCTGTCTGACCTTATGGTTGTTGGGGGGTTGTCCATGTGAGTAATTATTTTTACACAACTAGCTATTTCAAAAGAAGTTGCCTGCGTGGGACAGATAGAATGCTCTTGGCCTGTGAAGGCTCATTTATGAAAGAAGCATCTCAAATGAGATGGAATGTGAAAGACATTGGATTTAGTATGGGCACCAGTCATATTTAGATCATGTTTGGCAAGTACTCAAGGCAAATACTTATTTGTGTTTTCGCCTTGTTCTCAGATCCAGCATGAGGCATCCTATGAATCCTTGTTGACAGGTTTTTTTTCAGGCTACCTATAAATATAATTTATTCTATGGTCTTAACATTCCTTAGGATGCCTAGGATTACGTAGGACAAAAATGCATTCTTAGTTATGATTTCTGCCTTCTAAGTTTTTCCTTAATTTTTGTATGTAATTTGTGGTGGCCCAGCTGTTACTTCATGAATAATGGAGGAGAAACCTCTGAATGAGAGACAGGTGTGAGCAGCAGCTTCTGTAGCCACCCCAGCGTAACCTGCAGGAGACAGAGCGGTGAGAGAAACAAGACAAATGGCTATTGTACTTCAAATTCATACCTGACTTGTTAGTTTTGCAATAGCTGTTTCATGTAGATGGTAATGAATGGGACCCTAGCCAATTTTGTTTTGCTGGTGGAAACGTTTGCTTCTGGGGATTGATGGGTCTGCCAACATTAGCAGTTAAGAGCACTACATAAATGTTTCTGTGATGTGAATTGCCCTTGCCTGTGATTCTCCTACACTAGATGATCTTTAAGTTACATTACTTAAGGCCTTTGGAGGACAGGATCTAGTCTTCTTTCTGAAGAAGCTTAGCTGGAAATTACAAAGTAGGGATTTTTCTAACACACCCAAAAGGTAATAGGAACATGTAATCTTTGGGCTATTGGGAAGGAATACAGACTTTGATCCTGTTATTATTTTGAATTGTACTCCCACAATTTCCTCTTTTCTCCTGAATAAGAGAAATACCAGCACAAGGGTGAGCTTTTAAAGCTCTCAGTTGCTGAGATTTCGTTGCTGGGATTTCCCTTTTTCAATCTGATCTACTTTGTGAGATTTTTGAATCTATGAAGAGAGGAACTTTACAAAATGCCTGTGCTCCTGTTACGGGATAAGAGACTTCCAAAAGACTTGGCTAATCTTCACTGAGTCACATTTCTAATGGAATTTTATATTAAACAAATTATCTTCTAAATTCTCTCCACTCTGGGATACATGCTCAGTGACTATAATACTTGTAGTTCTGATATATCGAGTTACCAGATCATCTGTGAATGTTTCTGAGAATCCTCTTCCTGAAGAACCTGGCACCTAAATGAAGGTGACAAGCAAATGACTATAGTCTGAGGTCTTCTTTTGCTGCTGAAGATTGCTGAATTCACATGTGCTTGCTGGGTCTTGGAGATGACTGACATTAGCAGCTACCATTTCTGACAGCAGGTGCTTACCAGGTCTAAATTTGAATCTCTTAAACTCAGTGGCAAGACTTGGGTCAATAGGCTTAGTAAGTGACTTGTGATCACTGCATATACTAAAATATATACCAATATACTAACATACTAATCACATAATTATTAGTTGTAACCAATAATATATTATTAATATAATTAATTATATATTGCTTATTAATTATGTAACATACTAGTATACACTATATACTAATTATACTAATAATATAATGCATACATATTTTATATATATATATATATATATATATATATATATATATATATATATATATATATGCATATATTCAGCATATACTCTTTTTACAACAGTTTTACAAACAGTTGGCCCCAAACTAATGTAATCAGTCTTTTTTCTAGCACAAAACTGGTAATGGCCATTAGATCACATACTGGCATCTGGTGTGTAGATGTGTAAATCCTGATTGATAAATAGGCAAAAGAGCTTCACAGTTTTGAAGAGGCTGCAATTCTGATTGCAGGAATAGTAGTCAGTATGTTCAGAGGAACTATATTTTCACTTAAGTGCTTCACTGTTTCTTGTCTGGTTTTATAATTTCCCATCAGTAGAAGTGGAAATTTATTTATAAACATACTTACGGAGTTGTGTCCTTAAATAAGAATACCAGAAGAGATTGCAATCAGAAAAGATTTGTAAACAGAATAAAGCAAACAAAAAAAAAACCAAACTAATTTTTTGATCTTATATAAAAATTCTTGGCACTTGACACTGTTTTCACCTTTCCTGTAATTGTGTTTAATGTAGTCACGAATGCCACAAGAGCAACTTACCATAAATTAGATTTTTGGTCTTGATACTCTATAATAATTTCTGACTCCCAATTTGCTATTTTAATTGCATTTTTGAAGAGTACATAGTTTGAAATGGTAACTTTAGCCAAGTATTATTTTAAAAGACAAAAATTTACAATGGGGCATGATTGGAAGTGACCTAATGAACCACAGAAGAAGAGCAAAAATTAAAACTTATATTAAATATCTGTCTTTCTAGATTTCACCAGACTGACTTTAAATTTATAGACTAAGTGAATATAATACTTATGAGACTGTATTTTCACAAAGATTTTTTTATTTACACTGGTGAAGCAGAATTATAGTACTTACAGATCTCCTGTAAGCAAAAATTGTAGATTTCTTATCAGCTTATGGACAGTGACCAAATAAATACAGTAGAGACAGAAAACGAGGAATAGAACATTTTTCTAAAGCTCATAATGTGTTTAAAATAACAAGAGATAATATTGTAAGAGTGGTCTGCAATCAGAAAGAAGAGTTGCAAACTGTTTTCTAATATGCTGTAAAAATTTGAGAAATAGAAACCAAGAGAAGGAAAGATCCCATGCCAGGAATACTATTAAATCCAATCATCCAGATGTGGTCAATTAGACAAGATAGCAAGGACAAACAGATCAATGATTCTATCTTCAGATGAAAACATATGTGTTAATTTACCAACATCTGCATCTTTAAGATAAGCATAAACTGCTTTCATTTTCATGTCAGTTAAAATTCCAAGTCTCGTTGGTGTTGCCTTTTTTTTCCCCTTAAACAATTACTTTTGTATTCCCTTATTTTGCCCTTACCTGACCTTGAACAGGGACTGGCTGCCAAAAAAGAGGCAACCGCTGGTATCATGCAGCTTTCCTTAGAACTTCCTGTAGGAAGTTCAAAGAACTCATTCTCTTTCATGCCAGAGTCACAGATTCAGATCTATCCTAACTGGAATTAAAAAGAATTAATTTCTTCGTGGTTTTCAGTTGCTTCATATCTGTTAGGGACAGTTTCAAATGGACAAATGCCTGTGGGGCAGCTGGGTCACTACTGGTGTCTGCAGGCTGTTCTAGGGGTGGTGAAGAGGGACCCTGTGTTCAGCAGGACTCATTCACCACAGTCACAGGAGAGCCTGGGATATGTGTGTTCTTCTCAGCATCCTTAGGTCATCCTAGTTATGTGCAGCTCTGAAGTTTGCTGCTCTTAAAACTGAACTGAAATAGATTTCAAGTAGGGAGTTAGAGAGCCTAAGTGAGGAAGGGACTTCTTAGGAAGGACTGTTTCAGCACAGAATAAAAGCACCTCTCTTTACAAAATATTTTATTGTTTAATACAAAGGAGGCAATCCTCAGGAAAGAGGAAGGTGTGCTGCCACTTCCTGAGCCATTTCCAGAATGTGGGAAAGAAGGATGCATTTCAGGGTATGAACCTGAAAGCTTCCACCAGCTCTGCATTGAATATGAACAGTCACTTTGGTCCTTGCATTGGTGAATTCATCAGGGAAACTTCCAGTTATAAAGCTGTACAATGTGGAGAGGGTTGTGTTTAGCCTTGAGCTGTGCAAAGCAGGCAAAAGATGTTCTTGTTCTGTCTGGTGTGCAAGTAGTAACACACTGTGTGAAGTAAAGACAGAAAACCCAAATTTGTCATTCTTAAGCTTGAGAAATTGTGGAAAAGCTTCTTAAATTATACTTCTTGTGAAACAACTTGTTTGAAAACAAATAAGTGATATTATTGGTTTTTATGAAGATATTGTCTACAGTAAACTCACCCTCCTCAGAATCTGAGTACTGTGCTGTTCATTTACCTGGGGGAAGAAAATCAGCTGGAGCCACAGCTGCACTGGAGCAGATGCCACAGCCATACTGCTCATTGCTTTTACATATATATGAAAAAATCCTCTTTACATGGAGAAGCAAGACACTGGTATGGTGGGTTCTGAGCTATGGAGACTAAAAGCCAGCACTCATGGATGAAGGCCTAATGAAATACAATTCAACTGTGTGTGTCCAGTAAATGTAATAGCAAGTTTAGCTGATACACAAGTGCATCAATCCTTGAAAACACAAGTAGAAATTTAAATCCAAATCTTTACAGCAAGACCTTGTCTTCTTATTACTCTGGAAGAGTGTGAATGTGAGCAGCTTTCTCCAGGTATCTAAGCACTGTGAAAATGCACGACACTTTCAGGGAAATGTGCCATCATCAGTGCCTCAGTGATTGTGTGCAGTTACATTATATAGTAGCTGGACAAAAATGAGTTAATTACAAACTCATACTCAAATCCTGCGTCCTGCTTCCCACAAGCAACCTCTGCCTTTGTTCAATCTTTAGGTTTGGTTTGTAAGTTAGAAGTAACAAGGAAAGTTGCAAATTTTGGGGAACTTAGCTTCTAGAGAAGTATGAGAGCACACACATCATATATTTTTCTGGCTTGAAGTAGGTAGGTGTAAAAGGATCCAAAGGCACTCTGAGTTCTGGGAAGAAGTCTTGGGAGAGACTGAGCATGCTGCAATTCAGAGCAGCTGTGGGAGATGAGAATGCTGGAATTTTCTCAACCTGCTTTCTCGTCACTTGGTTTTTAGCTGCTTTGCAAAGTCTTAAGTTTTGGTGATTGCTGTCCTCAGCTGTCCTTGGCATTATGTCTTATTGATGAAACTTCTAGGAAGAAGCCAAGCTCCCTGTTTCTGTCTGCAGTTACATGGCTCTGGTCAGGGCTCAAAGGTGAGTTCACTCAATGCTGACAGGAGCAGTATGCAGAGAGTTCATTACTTGCTGTGAGTCACCCACTCAAGCTGCCAGAGAGAAAAAGATCTTTTGTGTTTTCTGCCTTCTCCTGGCTCTTGTTGCTGTTGTGAGACAGGAAAAACAAAGCATTCTTTGACTCTGTTTTTATTTTAGATGAATTTTCTCCTCTTGCCTTATTCAGTATTTGACGTCTATAAAGCACTGTGATACAATTGACTTTCCTACCACTTTGACAGACATACCAGATTCCTAGGAGTGTTTGGAAAGAACTTGTAGATGCCATCTACCCCATCTCCTGCTTGAAGCAGCACTTACCTTGGAACTAAATCAGATCAGACATGGATTTGTCTGGCCAAGTCTGGAAAACTTCCAGGGATGAGGATCCCTTTGCCTTTATCAGCATGTGCAGTGTAACAAGAGTAGAAACAAGCTGACCATGGTGTTTCCTTTTTCACAGGTTTGCTGCTTGGTAGGAATGCAATCAGCAGAAGACAATCTGCCTTTCCAATCAGGAAGTTAAATTTGCAGCAGTTAAGCTTGTGGATAAAAAGTAAATCCTGTTGTAAACTGGGGTTTATTTTCTTGATTTTCATGAAGCATCAACTTTTAGAATCATGTCAACCGAAAATGTCATCTTACTCTGCTTTATATGTAGGTTTGTGATGTTGCTGATTGCAGAAATACAGTATAAAATATAACTTCTGCGTACTCCAAATTTAATAGTGTAGGGCCCTTGCCAAGCAGAAGAAGATGGTCCACTTGCCACCAAGCAGGAATTTCCCATCTGTGTGGGGCTTGGAGGGAAACCAGAGATGGCAACTAAATGCTACAGAGAGGAGTTGTTAATGAAAAGGTGCTGGAGCAAAGGATAATAATGCAGTAGTTCTTATTTTTACTCTGAGGTGCCAAGAATGGCAGGATTGTGGCAGGTGCTTGGAGGAATATTTAACCTATCCCTGATAGGACTGGAGCCTCTGGCTCATTTTTTAAAATGTTCTTCTCTATTTCCTTTCAACAAAGAGGAAAATAGCAAACTATTTTAATAGCAAAAACCCACAGCAAAGGTTTTCTGAGAAGTAATTATAACAGGATTACTATGTGGTGGGAGTAAATGTGCTTATTTGCAGTGTGACTAGAGAAGATGGAGTTGGGAGAGTTGAGTAATATTCTGTTGGATTGTCTGAATTCCCAAAATTCTGGGTAAGTGTTGACTGAATTGGTTATTTTTACTAAAGGCTATTTCCTTAATCATAAATTGCAGAAATGAAGAGGAAGACCTGAGGGTGATGGAGAGCAAATGAGACAGGAGTTCACAATGTGATGAAGTTGCAAAAAAATTAGTATTGTACCAGATATATAAATAGAACATGACTTTTAAGGACAGAAAAATAATTCTGCTTCATGCAACTTTGCTTACACTTAGGAATAATGTGTCCCAGCTTAAAAATAATGTTGAAATTTGATGGAATCCTGGACAGCTGACAGTAATCCTGAGGGTTTGGGGAATCATTCCTACGGAATTAAAAAGGAATTTAAGTCTAAAAAGAAAAAGCTGAAGTTTCACTCTGGTTCCTTATCCTGGAATAACCTATGATATTTCAGTCATGTGAGACTGTTGCTGATGTAAAACAGAGAGAATGTTCTGAAATGAAAACAACTGTCCCCACTATTTAATTCTAAATGAGCTTTGGTGATTTTGCCCTCTTTCAAGAGTGGTTTTATGTACCATTTTAGGCCCATGAAGTGTTTCCTGCATCACAGAAAATTGTCACAGATGCATCAATACCAGGATGGTAGTAGGCACTAAACTCCCCCATATCAGCTTGTCTGCCAGCAGATCTTAAAAATACAAGTTATTCTTTTCCATAATTTTACAACATGTGAGTTACTACTACTGAGCAAACCTAAATGAAGAATGCATATTTCTTTCCATCTATATGCATATTTCTTTCCATTTCCATATAGCCATGCATAGAGCTAGCAGCATATCAGTCATGAAATGTGCTTTACCTAAAAACACAGGTCTAGAACTAAGTATTAGGAGATGGGTAGAATACTATAGCCCAATATGTTTGCTAGCTTGAGGTATTAGCAATTTGCTTAGGGTAGTAAGATGTTAACATCACGAATTAAAACCCGGCAAACAGCTGATGATGTAATTAGGAGCTGCCAGACTGAATGCATCTACTAACTCCAAACAGCTTCAAAGTTTTCACAGGCTTTCATGAGTTTTCACTATTTACAGTGGTTTTAGTATGTAATGCATACAAATACTGGATCTGCCTATAACAAGAGACCAAAAAAACCCCCCAAAAACCTAAGCTATATATTTGTCCAATTGATTTACAAGTAATTTGGGAAAAGCAGACCCTTACCTAGTCTGATTTTACATCTCTAATATATCTTCTGGAAATAAAAACATCATGGATGCTAAATACCAACAGGATGCCAGGCACATTTTGATGCTGCTTTAGTGAGCAAGTACAGGTTATGTGGCTAATGCCAAGAAAAATATAGTCTTTAAATTGCATGCTCTTGTTACAGACTTTTGCTCCAAATTCTAAGAGAAGAAGCCAAAAGAAGAATTGATAACTGGAAGTAAAAATCTATACTTCTAGCCCTAAGTAGTTAGTAAATAATAATCTCTTATTAAATATCCAATGGGAGAATTAAAAACTCTATTTTTGTGAGAAGTCTCTACATAAGAAAAGAACAATATTGAAAAGCTGAACAAAGTTTCAATTGCTAACTTCTCCTTTTGAGGAGGATATTTTTCCTAAGAAAACAATTTTTTTTTTATTTTTTCAATTATGATTGAACACAATCAATCATAAGCTTTCTTTTATCTTATTTATAAAGAGAAGTAACATTTATGTCAGATGCATTCAAATTCTACCACCATAATTTTCCTAGCACTTCCTCTATTACACACGAGCTACAACAAAGGCAGGGATAATATCATGAAAGATCTATTCCTGGTGATACAAGTGGGAGCTTGCAGAAAGTAAGAATCTTGTTGCTGTTTGGTATTTTGTGTCCTTGAGGTGCCTATGCATCCCTGCTGATGGCTGAATCCCAGACAGGGGGGTTGTTCTCCTGACTTCTTCAGTGCTGTCAAAAATACATCTCATCAAGTGCAGAAATTTCCATGAGCATGTGACCTGTCTTACCTTCACAGTTTTACTTCTCTCCACTAAATAAATACATAATGTTCAAGGTCACCTTTCTCTTCTATAAGGCCCTTAAAGACATTTTATGGTATACATCTGGGTTAAGACAGCAGCTGTCAACTCGGGTACAAAGAATCTGACTATCAAAACACAAAAGTCAGGAGATGAGGCAGCACTTTCCTGGACACTGATCCAGGATCACTTCTGATCTCATTACTCTCTGGGCTAGACAAAGAAGAACTTGAGGCCTGCCTTCATGCATAAAAGCTCATGGACCTGATTATGAATGAACATATATGCAACTCTTATTGCAAAAAATAGGATGGACACTGTAAATTACAGATGCTGTGGTTTGTGGGTTTTCGGGTTTTTTGTTTGTTTGATTGGTTGGTTGTGGGGTGGTTTTTTTTGTTGTTTTTTTTTTTTTCTTTTTTTTTTTTTTTTTTCCTTGTGTCTTATGATATGAAAGAATGGCACAAAAAATGACATAAAAACTTGAATGGTGCTGCACAGCCAGGCCTACTGTTAGGTCCAGTTGTCTTTTTTCAAAGGCGTGGTCCAAGGCAGAAGCAAAGGTTCTATGCAGACATAAACATATAAATTTCTGCTAGGTATGTGGATGCATCTTTCTCCCCTTCACTGTGCATTTTAATGGGGGCCTTGTGACCTAGGAGGCCAGTTCAGAGGATGACTGCAAGGTTCTGTTTCTTGGAGTTTATGCCTTTTCATATGAAACAATGAACGATGTTTTCTGAACAACAGCTTCATAGTAATTCCTTGTCCTTTGGCATAAATGGGTTGCCAATATTTGGAGGCTCTTCTGGCTTCCTTCAGTAATTAGCAGATTTTGATAATCCTCAGTAATTATTTTTTGCAGCTCTGTTAGCTTAATCCCCCTAACACAGTATACAAATAGACTTCCACAAGCAATTTTTTAACTTATGGTAGCCAAGTGCAACTTTGCAACTGGTTCTGTGCAACACTAAGCCCTGCATTTGCTCCCGATGAACAAAATTTGTGCTGTATGCTGGGTTGCTTTTGGTGTTTTGGTTTTCCTCAGCCTCTAATAATGCAGAGCTAAAAACATCTATGCCTCTACCCATTGCCTGGAAATCAACTGAGAAATCAGAGAAGCCTTTTGACTGAACTGGCTTAACTGCTTACAAACTGACTTTAACCTTAGGCAGGAGTTTCTATTTCAGATGTCATCATACATGGGAATATTTAATTACTCCTTCCTTCATCTGAATGAAAGGTACTTACCAGACTTGTGTGAGTAATGGATATTGTGGTGGGGCAAGCACAAAAAACAGATTTAAAATTGTTTGGATTTACTCCAAATGTATCATTCTGACTAGGAATGAGACTGTAAGTTTGGAATGACAATTGTTTTAATTAAAAAACATTTAAACTATTGTCTTAATTCAAACCAATTGCAATTCTTTCAAGATTTGCCTTTCCACTTGTAATTTCTGATCTCTAAAAATGACTTCTATCCCTACTATTCAGTATATCCATCTATTTTAAAGGTATTAGTAAATTAGTGGCAGTCCTTCTTATGAATGCTAAAATTAGACATTTGGGGATCATAGTTTGAAAGTGTCTTTTTCTATCTGACATTGATTTTCAAATCCATTTTTTTGATGGGGATTTATTTTCAGATTCCTTCTTTCAATGGTTGCTCTCCCTAAATGCAGAAAAAGCAGTCAAATTCTCTTTTCCCACTGTGTCATCTAAATGCAAATGTCCTCATGTTTTCTTTTACTTGAGTTTGTCTACTTATATTAATGGCTCATCTTCTCTTAACACATGCTTGGATTTCATGTCTCTGTTCAATATCAGATGACTGTAGTAATTTCTCAACCATTGGTAATTTCTGCCCCAATCCTCAACCTATTACTCTTTCACATATGTATGTGGTAAAGCTCTTCGTAATCCTCTTTCCTGTTTGCCCAGCATTACTAACATGGATTCTGTTTTTGATGTTGCTCTTCTTGCTGTCCTTGAAATTTGCTTCTCAGAATATAGCTGTTTAAATTCTGAAAATAGATCTTTTCATGTTATGCCAAGAAAACAGTGATCATTTGGATTAGTTCTTCAGAAAGGTGGATTCTCCCTTGCTTGAAATCTTTGATTCCAGGATCATAAAATTGTAGCCTGTGTAACCTTGAAGGTTTATGCTAGCTTTGACTCATGATCAGAAAAAAAATGCAATTGAAGAATCCACATCTGCTGCTAACTTTCACAAATTTTCAGGGAAAGGAGTGAGGTTTACATGTTTAATAGACTAGACTAGATAGTCACTCAGACACCTAAGGCCTATGATGATACAATTATGTTTGTTGTTTTCAGTTGATGATCAGTGGGGCCTTGGAGCTTTTCTGATATGCAGGTGAACTCCTTGTGTTTTGCTTTTTGAAGCTTTCCATTGTTTCTATTTGTGTAAATGGTACAGTGATATTCTCTCAAGATATGATCTGGTACCTTTATTATGCAGTAAGCAAGACTGTGTGACTTTGCATGCTAAATTCTGAATAATCTTAATGTACTCTATAAAAAACCTCATAATCTAAAAAGAATTGAGATGTATAACATTGATGTATAATTCATGCACTCATTTATGGAGAGTTCAATATGCACATGCTAGCGGTTTCCTCTGGGGCCTGCAAACTGAATGGAAAATTGTTTTGACTTATGTTCAATGTAGTGTATAGTTTAGTAATTTTCCAAGATAAATCTTAATTGTTGGCGGAAGAGGTGAGTTACTATCTGAAGTAGAAAGTAGGACAGCAAAATCTATGTCGTGTCAAAGTCAATAGTCCAACCAGAATACAAACAAAGAGGAGGGACCTTGGAAGTGCTAACCTTGCAAATCATAAAAGAGAACAACCTCAAAATTGAGATTAATCACACAGTGATTATTTAAATGTTATGAGTGTCTTCTTTTATCAAGTGTTTTCAACTCATACGAGTGGTGTCTGACAAAATAGATCAGGAATTCTAATGGATGATTGGTTGGGAATAAGAGAATAAAATCATTATGTATTGAAATCATATTCATTTACTCTTCATATTTGTGAGACTAATGGGAAAAGCAGATACCAGTCCTATTCTAGAACTTATACAGTATTTTTCCTGGGATTTTTAGCCAGGAGGATATCTATATTATCCATATTTGATTAACCAGATCTTGTGATTTTAAAAGTACATTAGGAATGAATACAAAGTGTTAACAGGAAGAACCAAGAGTATTGTGGGAAAACCACTTGTAAATTTTTTGGGGAGCTTTTTATTTCTGTTCTTTTTATTTGTGCTGATTTTGTTGTTGTTGTTGTTGTTGTTTGGTTTTGGTTTTCTTTTTTTTAATTGGCATATCTTAACTTTCCTCAACATTTTGGGTTTTTTAAAGTTTGTAATTTTCCCTCTGAAAAGGGTTTCCTATTCTTAGCTTTTTTCCTTTCTTAGTTAAATTTTCATACTTTTTTTCCTTACCTACATCCTCTCTTTCCCATCCTCTCTAGCTGCATTACCTTGAGAAGTCCTTGTCTCTGTAGCTCCATCTCTTTAAGGTCAGGCATGACCTTTCTTACCTTTCTTTCTATTGCTCAGTGTTTGTAACAATTTAGAAATGCTTATTTCCTCTATGAATCACATGTTATTCATCTAATGCTCAAGTCAGTTATTAAAGTATGACAAAGGTTTACACAGTTACATTGTTCTGTAAGTATTACATCATCCCAGTGTGGGCAGATATCTCCTCCTGTAGCTGAGGACTCTGGAACAGGAACTTCACTCCTTTTGTCAGCAGCAGAGTCCAGTTGGAGCTGCTCTTGGCACGTATCTCTCCTTCACTGAGCTATTACTGTTTATTCCTTTAGACTGAGCCACGTACAGGTCAGAATAGGGATCACATATACTTGCAAATGGCCCCTGCATCTTTAGCAGGGAGCATGTGGTAGCACTAACAGCCCTAGAAATTTCAAAAATATTTTCAAGCTGCCTTCAAGTAACAGAGTTGTAGCTATAAACTGCCTGGCTACATGGAAGAAAACTAAAATGAATTTTTCAGAGAACTCTTTGTCTGTTATGAGAACGTTATGAGAAGATCTGTGAACAGATTCACCTGAAGTGAATTTTAACATTTCTAGGAACTCCAAAGCAGAAGAGGAGCTGGACCTCAAAGATCAGCTCTGAAATGAGCAGTCTGGCTTGGGAAGCTTAGGGACACCAGGCTCCTCTTGTGTGAGCTTGGGTGAGCTGGCGCTAACGTCAGGCACATCAGCCACTTTTCTTACACTGCAACAGAGTGCAGAAGAATATATCTCAGTGCTTTGGAGACATATCTCCGGGGAGGTTTTGTCCCACTATTGCTTCTCTTGTCATTATGGGCATGTGAGTTTAACCACTACAATAAGCAAAGTCATGGAGTTTAAGAAATAAGATCCCCTCTGTACACTTTTCTATATCTATGGGGCTTCTTTTGACCATGGGCTTTCTTCCTCCTGCTCATGACAGCACTGGCAGCATATGACTACTGGTATTACATAAATACATTAGTATGGTGCATTAATTTTAATGAGATGGTCAGTTTAGGGCAGCGTATGACTACCACAACTTGGATGAATTCAGGGATCTGAACGTCTTTGATGGAGTCCTGTCTGGGGCAGTTACTGTGCCCATGGTAGACAAACAAGTGTAGGCTAAAGCCTGTGTTGGCTCATGTCCAGCTGTGTCAGCTCTTCCAGAACTGCATCCTATGAGCTTCTGCCACTGGGGTAAGCATGAGGGGAGTGAATGCAAATCTCCCTGCCTGTCAAAGCAAGCACAGCCTAAGTGAGTTCTCAGTTGGACTAATTGTCCATTACAAACACACTTTGACACTGGTCCACAAGCCCTGTTTTCCTCTGAAGGGGAGCATCTGAACATCTGAGTACATGCCTTTTGCATAAGGAAACAGTGATGGTAAAAACCAGGTATTTCATAGCTGGAGCTACCTTAAAACTATTACAATTCTGTGAACACGAATTCAGCCCCTGTCCCATGAAGTAAACAGTTCTTGTGTAAACTAAAGCACAGCACAGAAATAAAATAAAAATTAAAAATAAATAAAATTAAAAAATAGTAGCAGGGAGCACAAGCTGGCAGTGAGTTTAATGGACTACGGTGTAACTGCTAGCCAAACCTGCTGCCTGCCCAGCTTCTGTGGGCATTGCTGTGAGGGAGAAGTTTTAGGAGGTTTTAGAAGACTTTGCAAACTTTAACACTGATGTGCACTTGCTGAAATGTTCATCAGATTTTTTTGAAAACTTGGTGGACTTTTATAATGAAATCCACTTGTACATGAGGGAAGCATGGGGGGGAAAAAGCAAGCTATGAAAACCTTAGGCATAGCTGCACAAAAAACTGCTTATGAAGTTAAGAAAGGAGGGGAAGTAAACCCCAGGCACAGTGGTAGAGGAGAGAGTTCATGAGTTTAGCATAAAAAGAATGCTGAAAAGGAGAAGAGCAGGTCATTACTTGTCATCTGTGTCCATCACAAATCCTACTGGTATCCTGGAGACAGCTTTGTGCCCTATGGTGCAGTGCTGGTGGAGTGGGCAGGTGGTGAAGGGCTGTATTTCTTCCCTTTCATCTGCCCTTTCCTCCTCCTCCACCTTCTCCTCCTCTTCCTCCTCTTCCTCCTCCTCTGTGCTCTCCACAGCCAGAGCTCAACCTCCTCTAGGCTCTGTTCCCACCATGGCTTTGCTTTTTTCACCCCACAGAGCCAGTATGACAGCCCCACCAACTGGAGTGGCTTTGGCAATGTATTTTCCCACTGTTTGTAGCTCCACCTCCAACAGCAGTTGTCAGACACTCTCTTGCCCCTTTTGTGACCCCTCACACACCCCTGCAGAGTGCTATGGAATACTGTCAAGCAGAATAGTACTTGATACCCACTTTACCCAGACATAGTGACTGTGCAGAAGTCACTAAAGTCCACAGAAGCAGAGAACAAGTACACAGTGTTCTGAAAAGTAATTAGTCACTGTATGTGAAATACCAGTGAAGCCTTAAAGGGAGAAACTGCTAAATGAATCAGTCTTGAAAAAGTACATCCATTTAATCAAGTGAATTTAAAAATCAATCTGGTTCATCTGGCACAAATCTGTAGTGTAGGTTTCTATCAATCCTTTTAACCCTTGTGTATATCAATTTTACTCATGTCAGTAAGTTACTGATGGTGTGCAGATATAATAAAGGCCTTAATACCCATGAATTAGGTGCTCCAGTCCTGAATTCTAAGAGCTTGGAGTAAATTGCAATCATAGATTCAAGCATCTAAGCTCCTAGTACAGGCAACAGAAAGAATTAAGTGCCTGAGATGGGGTTTGAACCAACCCTTGTGCAACAGGAATCTCCTCTGAGTTAGTGATGGGGGATGTTGAGTACAGAGTTATGTCTGAACTTTTTGCAGTTTTAATGCCTAGCCTCAAAAAAGAGGTTGTGAGCCTGTATCAAGAACTCCAACCCATTTTTGGGTGTCTGCAAACACACATAATTTTAGAAGCCTTGCCTTCTGTCTGGTCATGCTTCCTACTTTCTGCATAACAGCTGAGCAGATGGAGCAGTTGCCCAGGCATTGGGAGCAAGCCCAGGGCATCAGCTTTCTCAGCCAGGAAAACTGCACTGGTTACTGCCTGTTTCACCAGGGGAGGCACCTCCTGCCCCTTCTGCAGGCATGGGATACCAGGGAGCAAGGAGCACAGCCCCTGTTTGGAGAGCAGATAGCTGTTAGTCTAGGAGGGTAACACAGAGGTGGGGAGGTTCCCCAAGACAAGAAAATTCTTGTTCCATAGAAAGTCACAGGGTTTTAGCTAGTGAATGTAAACCAACATGCAACACATGATGTTTTCAGGGAACAGGATGGCTGGTTGGAGGCACCTGCCTCTCCCAATGTACGGCACTGACGGTTCTGTGCCTTATCCTGAGCTCCCTTTAGAGGCAAGGGACTAAGGATTCATTTTAAAATGGCCAAATTTTGCTTAGACTGAGGCCTGAGGCCTTGCCTCTGCAGATGTTTGGAGCTGCCCTTTTTTTTACACCTCCTTCATGTTCATGTTGTGTTTTCATATGTAAGGTAAAGCCCTGCTTCTGCATTCAAGTGGCGGATGTGCAGAAGAGGAAAGGCAAGGCAGATTGCTGAAATAAGGCTCAGGATTGCCTCTAATTGGCCCCTTGTGCTTCATTTATGTGTCTGAAGCAGTGTTTTCTGGGGAAGAACCAGGACTGAAGGGAAAAATGCACAAGGTCAGCCTCATAGTGCACCTAGTGGATCTGCACAATTTTTGGGTGAGAAGGGATGAGAGATTCAAGTGCCAAGTGGAGAGGTTTATAGACTAAACAATGAGGCATCATTTTGCCTTCAGTGATTATTGAAAGCACATGCTATTTGACCTCAACATAGCAATCCTAATGCTGTTTTCATCAGCCTCATGGAGAATTTTGCTTAGAGACCTCCTGGAGAGTGCTGGGTTAGGCTAATGTCTAATTGAGTTACCTGAGTCTAATTCTGTTGTTGTAATTGCCTGGGGGAAGTAGAAAGGGCTGCTTATCAATTAAGATTTTAATGTTATTAATTTAAGAGAGTTTGAAGGGCATATGTAGTCTAAGGAATCTATTTAATTGATAGGAAAGCAAAATAAATATCCTCCTGCCTCAAATTCTTCCTGTTTTCTCTCTTCAGGGAATTCAGTTTTCTATTTTTACTTTTGAAAGGTCAGGTCTGTGCAGCCTGCAGGGGGCTGGCACAGTCATGTCACGAGAAGCTGAAGTCCAATCTGCAGCTCTGACTTTCCACAATGAGGGACTGGGTGATGAATGGGGAGACACCCTCTTCTGCAGAACAGCTGTAATTCATGTAACAGCTTCGTGTTACATCAGTGTTTAGATGTCTCACAATCTAATTGCTGTCTTCCAGTACAGAGAGCAACAGAAGAAGAAAACATCTTAGCAGAAGGAAACAGTAAGGACTGATAGATTTCTTTTAGCTTCACAGTGTTTTGTTGAGAAGAGATGAACTCCCTTCTAGAAGTCATAAGGGAAATGTTATGTGAAATCTTTGCTAGGTGACCCCATCCAGTTTGTTTTTGTGAACTTCAGCTCACAACTGACCTGAAGTACAGGGTACTACAGTCCTACATAGTTGCAAGGAGGAATACTAAAATGTGGCAACCCTCCCTGTGCAGATGAAGATTACTAAATCTTCTTGACTGAATGGTTGCTCCACATATTTGTGAGAATGCAAAAAACCCCAACAAAACAACAGCACAATTAAATATTAAGCAAAATCCTATTTTTTTTCTCCTAAATTTTTTAAATAAGAGAGAGGATGGAAACTGTTACCTGTTTAAACTGTGGCCAAAACATAATCCTGTGGTACATTTTAGATTTGTGTTTGGCAGCCCTATACACAGCTCCTGTGTAGGCTGTGCATTCACTGAGCCCAGTAAGTCTTATGCTACAGAAGTGACTTTTGGGATGCTGAGGCTCGTTTTAGTAAGGCAGCAGTGACTTTATAAGGAGTAAAATTGCAATGTATAATAGAAGCTGCAGAGTTCAATTTGCCAGAGTGTGGCCTAGGGCAGGTGTGTCTGTGTGATCCAGAGGGACTCTGCCTGTATGACCTGAAGGGCAGACCATTGTCTGCCCATCTTCAAGGACCAGGCACTGGTATCAAAGCACAGCTCTGTGTGGGCTCTTAATGGGCTCTTTGAAGCCACAACAGCAGAGAAGGTGAAGTGCTGCAGCTCCCTCCCTCCTTCTGAAGAAAAGCCAGCACAGCATGGCTCTCTAGAAGTTACATGTATAAAAGTAAAGAAACTAAATAGGATTTTATGGAATACCCTCTTGGAGAGCTCCTGTTTCTGTTGAGTTACCTTATTTGTCACTGAAACTTTAACTGTAAAGCCCCACTCTGCTTTTGATAACACTGCTCTGGTCTGCAAGTGGAGAAACCTGGTGTTGCTTTCTCTACCACTGCAGTCACTTCTACAAGCAGAAAGCGATACCTCCACGATGTTCATGTAAATGGATACACAATATGAAAAAAACCCAACAAAAATTAATTTAACTGTACAATGACTTCAGATTGGCTGATACTTTAGTTACCCCATTTGTTAAGAAACTCGTATAGCCTATTTTCATAGTGGTTTGGTGGTTTTTTTGCAATTAAGTTAGCTAGTAGGAGTAATTGCCAAAATGGAGAATAACTGAATATTGAAAAATATGAGTGAAACCTAGTGCTGAATTCCTGTCTTCACATGGGTAAATTTATTGTCTGATTTATAGCAGTGCAATCAAGAGGTATAAAAGGTATTAAAAAAAGCCCAACAAAGCAACATGACAAATCTATTGAAATAGTTCTTTTTTAATACTGACTACTGGCAGCAAACTACTTACTAATGAGGTTCAGGATGTCAATTATTGTTGAAATGAATCCTTGAATAGTTTTGTGTAATGTGTTGAAGAAAATCACAATCTGTTTGCAACATATTTCAAAGCAGAAAGAGACTAAATTAATTTCACATATTATATTTCTTTCCAAAAAGCTCCTGGCCCTAATAAGCATTTCTTACTGGACCTTTTTTTTTCTGGTAAAGGAAGACCTACCTAAAATAGAAATTAAATAAGCAACTGCAGTGAATATTCTAATAGCCATAATAATATGGCTTCTTTCACATGAGAAATAGGTACCAAAATGTTAACATTAAAGACTTCTGTTCTTTGTTGTAACTTTATTCTAAAGTATATTCAAAGATAAATCAGCAACTGATAATCCTGTTACAAATGATCATTTTCTGTGTCTTTTCAGTTTGATCCTTACTCACATATAGCAATTTATTACCTAGGAGTTAAATTATTAGAACTTATTTTCAGAACTGTGAAGGAAAAAAACCTGTTCTGTTTTCTCTCTAGTCATGCTTCAGCCTTGCAAGTTCAAAAGAACCCTCTGGGTTATATTTATGCCTGCAGACTTTATGCTGCATGAGAAAATGCTTGTGTTATGGTGGTGCAAACTTTATAAAGGTCTGAAGAACAACTCCTGGCTTGACTTGCAGTCAAACTTGTGAAGTTATCCTTTCAGTTAACAGCCAAGGCACCAAAGTGCCTTTGGGAACTCCAGTAAGTGCCCACTGAGCACTCAGAGTTTACTTAGAATGTTGTGAATTGTATATGCCAAAATAGAAACAATATTATTATGCTTTCATAGCTTTGTACATAGCTGATGAATTGGGATACTTCATTTCAGACTGGCCCTGCTAATGTTAATATTGATGGAGCAAAGACACACATTAATGAAACACTTATGGGCTATGATGGTGGCAAGTAAGACTTGAAATCAGTGTCTTTGTAGAAGTTACCTTCATTTTAGTGTCTGTGTTTCTTGAACATTCAGGAGTTGCCTCAGAGGTAATATCCAAGAGGCAGGGCACACAAGTGTGGCTAAATCTTCCAGTTAATGTGTGTGCCTAAATCTTCCAGTTAAAAAATAAATTTGCAATTTTTTTGTTAATCTTTGATTTGGGGGAACTCATACCAGTCATTTCTCTCATGGCAGGAGTTCCTGTGTCTCCAAGCAAAGTGGCAGAGGGAAAAGGGATCTTTAGGCATGAGCCTGCCTCAATAACAGCTTTGAGTTATTGTTTGTCTTCATCTGCCCTCGCTCAAGCTGTAGGTGCCACCTGTGCCACTCGACAGGGCTGTTTGGTTTGTCCTAGCTTTCCATAATTTAACAAAAAACCAGCTGGGTTAATGCAGAAACCTATTTAAATTGCTGATACCTTTTCTATCCTTCACTATTGAAGACTGAAAGTGAAGTTACCCCACTCCAATTATTTGGTAATGTTTTGTTTGTTTTCTTTCTGCACTTCCAGTTGTGCACTGATAGCAAAACCTACATATAATTTTCTCTACCTTTTTTAATTTTTCATTTGCTCTTATAGATTATTCAATAAACTCAATTTGCTTTTTGTTTTAATTGGGTCTTATCTGCATTCTGCTCTGGTCAATTTTCAGCCTATCACCTAAATTGCTTTGTGCCCTAATAAGAATGACTGGTTCATAAATGGTGGTATAACATTTATTTTATACCTCAGATTCCACTCAGCTTGTGTAGAAAATTAATTCAAGAATTAACATTTTACATCTGATTCTAGCAGACACCATTTTGCCAGAATATCTTGCTGGCTAAAAGTAACTGGAAGAAGACTGTTCAGCCAGGCTCTCCCTTCAAACATTTAAATTTTTTTTGCCATCTCCCATCTAACAGTAAAATTTTCTGAAATCAGTTTTTGGAACTTTTAGTACTTTTCTCAAGTGTGAACTGAACTTTCCTAGTTTACAGTTTGTGTTGGTTTCATTGGCACAGAAATCTGAGCTTGCTGGAGTTTAATGGCTCTGTTTTCTCACTAATTAATAAACAACTGTTGCCATACCTCCTCAGCTCAGGCCTCTCCCACTCTTGGATCTGTGTTGTTGGTTTTTAATGCACTTAAG
This sequence comes from Agelaius tricolor, assembly GCF_023055355.1. Classification (NCBI taxonomy): domain Eukaryota; kingdom Metazoa; phylum Chordata; class Aves; order Passeriformes; family Icteridae; genus Agelaius; species Agelaius tricolor. Next base: position 43,749,600 of record NW_027269263.1, read on the forward strand.
TAACCTCATCTATTTTATTGAAACTAGATGTTATATCATGGGAAATAGGCACTCTGAATACTCCAGTGGAGTCATAATAAATCTGCTGATCCTTGTTCTAAAAAGGACATATCCTTGTTTCTAACTTCTCCCAGCTCATAAGAAAAAGTACAGTGAAACTCAAAAGGGATGCATCAAAGGGATACATTTTGGTATATGAATATAGCTGGTTCTATTTAACTTATAGAAAAATTATCCAGGGATAATTTTTGTGTGACACATAAGAGAGAAGGTAAAAGAACAGTAAAATTATAGTTTATTTATTTTCAGATAATCATCCCAGAAATTTTGGGAAAGAGTTTAGAGTTGGTCAGGTTTTTTTTGTTTTGGGTTTTTTTTTTGCAAATGAAGGAAATCTATAAATTTACCTCATCAATGAAAGTTTAAAATGATATATTTATGGAAACAGAGGTATTGTAAGGTGAGTTATTACTTGTTGTCTCTGGAGAGGTGGCTTAGCTGCTCTGTTTGGCTCCCTCCACCTCCCCTGGGCTGTCACCATATGGGCTCTGTGTCTCAGGGTCCTGGTTTAGATGGGTGTTGGGTTCCAGAGCCCTCTGGTACCTGGTTTAGATGGGTGTTGGGTTCCAGAGCTCTCTGGTACCTGGTTTAGATGGGTGTTGGGCTCCAGAGCCCTCTGGTACCTGGTTTAGATGGGTGTTGGGCTCCAGAGCCCTCTGGTACCTGGTTTAGATGGGCACTGGGCTGCAGAGCTCTCTGGTACCTAGTTTGGATGGGTGTTGGGCTCCAGAGCCCTCTGGTACCTGGTTTAGATGGGTGTTGGGTTCCAGAGCTCTCTGGTACCTGGTTTAGATGGGTGTTGGGCTCCAGAGCTCTTGGTACCTGGTTTAGATGGGTGTTGGGCTCCAGAGCTCTCTGGTACCAGGTTTAGATGGGTGTTGGGCTCCAGAGCTCTCTGGTACCAGGTTTAGATGGGTGTTGGGCTCCAGAGCCCTCTGGTACCTGGTTTAGATGGGCACTGGGCTGCAGAGCTCTCTGGTACCTAGTTTGGATGGGTGTTGGGCTCCAGAGCCATCTGGTACCTGGTTTAGATGGGTGTTGGGTTCCAGAGCCCTCTGGTACCAGGTTTAGATGGGTGTTGGGCTCCAGAGCTCTCTGGTACCAGGTTTAGATGGGTGTTGGGCTCCAGAGCTCTCTGGTACCAGGTTTAGATGGGTGTTGGGCTCCAGAGCTCTCTGGTACCCACCAGCTGAAGCACAGAGTGGATTAATCCATGCTGGCACCTCCCTGACAAGGAGACACAGCTGCTTCCCAGAGCCACTCCTGATCTGTGTGTGAGAGTGCCCTGCAGCAGCTCCTTCTGCCCTCCAGGTCCAGCTGTGCTGCAGCTGTGGGGCAGCAGCTGGCCCTGCACTCAGCATGGGGTTTGGGTGGCCGGGCTGGGATTTTCTGTCCTTTCCTGCTGAGCAGCCATTCTGCTCTAGCAGGGAGCACAGTCAGTGTTGCATGTGGTTTCTTCCTCCTTACAGATCCCATTAGCTGGGCTGAAATGGGCCATCACTGGGTCTTCCAGTCAACAGAAATCTGGATGTGAAATCTGTCTCTTTTTTGCCAGCCATGATTACATGGCAATCATCAGCTGTCTTTCCTTTCATTTTCTCCCTTGATTGCTTGTATGTGACATGCTCTCTTTTCTCACTTGTGTTTCAACTGTTAAACTGTCAGGAAAGGCTGGTGTTTCATAGTGTTGAAGCTGCATTCAGGGTTTTAGGTTTTATAGATTTGGTTTTTATTGTGGTTTTTTTCCTTACCTGTTAAAAATGGTAACTTTTTTTTTCCTATTTCCGTCACAGTATAAAAATTAATAGGTGGCAGCATGGCTGCATTCTTCTCCAACCTGGTTAGGAAACATGAAAAAAATGAAAATTTTCAAGTAGTTTCTTGTTCATGAAAACTAATCTCTAGTAGAAGAGTAAAAAATATACATATAACTTACTTATCAGTATGCACTGTATATTCTTAACTAAGGATATATGCATCTTCAAATTGATGAAAACAACGTACTTAAGAAAAGGTTTTTTCCTGTTTATATATTCCTATAATAACAAAACAAAAAATCAGAAAGTAAAAAGTAAAAATCTTGTGTAGCCCAGAAATAGGATTTTAAAAACCCTCCAATTTTATAGCATTGCCACAAAACAAACACATATCCATTTTTCTTTGGCAGCACACTATCTCTATGTAGATTTGTGATAAAGTTTTTAAAACAACACTATGTTATCAAACAACCCTAAAACTGAGGCTATAGAGGCTTTGTTATTATTACCAACCACTTTATTAGAATATAAATGTCACATATAATGTCATCACTGTACACAAAACAAACTATCCTATAAGCCATTGTAATGCATCAGGGTGTTACATCTGTACATTTTATAGGAATTTTCATATGCAAGCTTAAATTAAAATAACTTGTCTTTCTATAATTAGTATGTAAAATGGGTGAGAAACTGAAATGCAACTCTAAGAGCAGAATTTCAGATGTTATTTTAAATTTCTGTCGCTTTTCTGAGAAAAAGTACTTCATGTAAATGTTCCCTTCCAACTTCCCCCCAACTGCTTTTCCATATTTCATTTTAGACTTGGGAGGAAAATCTAATTTTTAAATTTATTTTTTCATTATTGTGGATTTTTGTGCAAATATGGGTTGTTTTTGCATAATATAGGAAATTTGCTCTAGTGTAGTATGGAGAAGAATATAAGCTTTTTTCTGCTGATGTCTTCTTTATATTTTGATGCAAGTATGAGGCAGATACATTGTAATTTTAATGCCCTCGACTGACAGAAGCATTGGTTAGAGGATGAGGAACAATAGGCCATATTTCTCCTCCCAGTTCAAACTAGTTATAAAACTTCTTGTTATACTGTCCTGAAAATATGGTCCTCCCTTTGAGAGAGGAGAGTTCAGATCTGGTGTTGCACTGGCTGATCCATGACCTCGATGTGGTGACAAGTTTTGGGACCCATGGGAACAAGGTGGTTTAACCCCAGTCTGTGTTGGAGCTGTGGAGAGGATTTTTCCTAGCCTGTACTTCTAAATTCTTTTTGTACTAAGGAGCATAAATTCATTATGCAGGATCTTCTTGTTGAAAATAAGGTATATCATGGTGATGCATTAGAAGATGAAGCCATTTGAATAGTTTGGGTTTCAGCTATTTCTCTCACCATTCAGAGTTTGCAAAGAAGCCAGATGCTTTGACCAGACCTGTGTTTCTGCCCAACATGTTGGAAAAGTCCTCCCCAGCCTGGGGCTTCTCCTGTTTCTACTTTCCAGCTTTAGCTGTTACAACACCTTGACAAGAAATTCCTCTGACAAGAAATGGGGTGGAAGGTGTTTTAGTCCCAGCCTTGGCCATGCTGAGCTTAGAGGAGCTGCAGGGTGCAGGAAATGACTCAAGGCTGGTGCCTGCTGTGCTCTGCCCCTGCTGTCCCAGCACTGAGCTCCTGCCTGCACCTGGCTCGGGTTTTGAGGGCTCCTGGGGCTTCACAGCCTTTGCAGAGCGCTTGTGTCTCTGTTGCTACTTTGCTTGTCCTGATTCCCTCCACTAGTGTTGGCCCTGTGGTCTTTAAGGAAGGCTGTTTCTGGGCTATTCACTTAATTGCTGATCATTAATAGTAAGATGATTTCCTTCTAATTGGGGATATAAACTAGTATGTTTGGCTAATTATTACATCTTACTCAACATTGTCTACTTTTCAAGTGTGCAGCTAGTGTTCTATTGATGAAATCAGGTTGTTTCTTTTTTTAAAAAAAATCAAAAGTAATTAATGTGAGTAAAGTAAGGGCTTTAGTGGTTTACTGAGGTATTTTTCATTTCAAATAAGTAGAACACTTTCCCCCACACCATCTTTTAGCAAATTTCATCTGTCACCCATCTTTCTTGAGCATTTAATGCTTGCTTCATGCAAAATCAGTCTGGTTTTTACTATTGAAACAATGAAAATATATCTTCCCTATTTAACAGCTGTCCTGTGGATGTTAATTTTTTTGTGCACTGAATGAATAGGCACTCCCTCACTGCTTTTCACATCATTCTTTGGTTTTGATTGAATTGCTTCTGTCTACTGAACCTCATAGGGATTGAAAAAAATTTAAATATCAATTGCATCTTAAGTATATATAAAGTATTTGAATAAAAGCAAAAAAAAAGTGTATGGAAATAAATACAAGATTTATAAAAGGAAATTTTTTCAAAGGCTCTATTTTTCTTTTGAAGATTACAGGGCAGTTTTAGGTAATTTTACTCAGACATCTTATTTTCTATATCCCTTTTTTAATATAGCAACTCTAGTTGTGTGCAATTCTCCCCTTATTCTTGTGAATCCCAAGCCTACAGACTGTATTTGGCTTTCATCCATTTTTTGGCATTCTGGAACTTCTTCAGTGCAAGTTCTCATATAAAAGGTTCTGCTTTGGCCCCTGGAGACTGCAGCACAATATTGGCTGTGGAGGCAGTGGAGACCTGACATGGCCTTTTCTTTGATCTGCTGGAACTTCTATTGACTTCTCATCCTTCTCCTGCCTGACAAACTACTGGGGATAGAGAGGAACCACTGAAACAGAGATAAGAAAGCAGGGATTTACAGTGTTCCAAACTCAAACATGCAGAAGTGCAGAGATACACCCTTTATTAAAGGCACTGATTGTACTAAATAAAACAAACAAACAAACAAACAAACAAACCAACCCTAAGTTTCAGGAAAGTAAAAGGAAAGGCTAAATAATTTATCAAGAAGGAAACCTATTAAACTGACTGTGTGCTTATCCTACATTGCTGCAACCAGCAGATATCTTAGAAAACAGTTCTAGGATTGCTTGTCTTGCTAGAAGCCTTGTGTTCATACACATTGCTGTAGCAGGTGAACTCCAATAAAATTGTTGTGTTCAACTGATTTTTTTATCCTGTTATGTCTTACTTTGCAAATAAATTAAACAGGAAATAGCTGGAATTTTAAGAAGTGCACATCTTTCTGCAAGCAGCTAGACCAGAAAATCTTTGTAGTAATTGACCTGCTGACACTAATTCAAATACCCACTGGTTCTTATGTCTTCTGCCATACTTCACCAAAAACCTGAGCACAACAATCTTCAAGAGCAGCTACAGGAATGACTCATTTTCCCAGGATGATGTTTTTGGGTAAGCTAGAGGGGTAGGGAGGTGGGAGGCAGGAAAGATGCCTGTATTGGGATGGCAGGGCCAGGTTTCAGTAGCTGGGGTCTACAGGGGTGGCTTCTATGAGAAGCTACCAGAAGCTTCCCATATGTTGGATAGAGCCAAAGCCAGCTGGCTCCAAGAAACACCTGTTGTTAGCCAAGGCCAGGCCCATCAGTGATGGGGTAGTGCCTCTGGGATAGTGTGTTTAAGAGGACAAAAAGCCTGCCCAAACAGCAGCTGCACCAGAGCTGAGATCCCCCTGCAGCCTGTGGGGAAGACCCTGAGTCCGGCTGTCCCTCTGCAGCTCGTGGAGGTGCAGGATGGCACAGAGAACCACCTGAAGCCTGTAGAGCACCCCACACTGGAGCAGACAGATGCCAAAAGGAGGCTGGGAGTCCATGGGAAGACCGTGCTGGAGTAGGCTCCTGGCAGGATTTGTGATTTGGGGGGGACCCCAGCTGAAACAGTCTTCTCCTGAAGGACTGCACCCCATTTTGTGAGGAACTGCAGCCCATGGGAAGGACCGTGGAGAAGTATGTGGAGAACTGTCTCCCATGGGAGGTATCCCACCCTGGACCAGGGAAGGAGTGTGAGGAGTCCTCCCTCTGAGGAGGAAGGAGCAGCAGAGACAATGTATGATGAACTGACCACAACACTCATGCTCTGTCACACTGTGCTGCTGTGGAGGAGGATGGAGAAAAAATTGTGAGTGAAATTAAACCTAGGAAGAACAAAAGAATGTGGGGGAGGTGTTAAAGATTTGGTTTTATTTCTCATTATCCTTCTCTGATTTGATTGTCAATAAATAAAGCTGATTTCCCCAAGTCAAGTGATTTTGCCCATAAAAGTAGTGGATGAGTGATCTCTCCTTCTGCTTATTACAATCTTTCATTCTTTTAAATCTTTCATTTTTTCATCACAAGCCTTTCCTTCTTTTTTATCTCCCCTGTCCAGCTGAGGGGGAGGGAGATGGAGAGGCTTTTCTGGACACCTGGTGTCCAGCCAGGGTCAACCCACTACCACAGTGATGTACTTGAGTAGAGTTCCATCTCAAAAGCATTTTCAAGTCTGTTTTCTTTATGGGGTTTTGGGGAAATGTGTTTTGTATTTAAGAGATGTTGGTACATTTGTTTTACCTTTCTAAGGGGAAAAACCATTCTGGAGCACTTTAGGATGGCGTGTGTGAAAGACTGAAATGTTACAGCAGCTGCTGTACATTGCTTATGTACCTGCTTTTATGACTTCTTGCAAACCCTGAAAAAAATATTCTTTAAATAATTTCTTCAGGCTTAAACCCAGCTCTATTATCCTCCACGGCCAACTTTTCTTCCTGAGGAAATTAAATTGAAACATATTCACTGTCATCTCCACTGCCATGGTTGGTGGTCCACTGGTGTTCATTTGGAGAGCGTGCCACCTCCACAAGCACTTGTGAAGCACAGGAAAGTGTGTTTCTCTAGCTCTTGTCAGGGCCCTTGTACCCTGGTTTGGTGAGCATTGGACACAAACACCTGTCCTGCTGCTGCTGCTGCTGCTGCTGCTGGCCAAACCAAGGGTAACCAAGGTGCATGGTGTGATTCAGTGTGTCTCACTCAGACCTTCTTGACCAGACCAGCAAAGTCTGGCTCTGGGCACTGGTTTGGAAGGACCTGCAAGGCAGCACAGCTGCTGCTAGGATATATCAGAGATATCAGAGATTATGTAAGATTTAATCCCATGCACAGCATGAAAAGCCTATGGGACATAGCTTTCCTTATGCTTTTGCATACAAGGCATCTGAAAAAAGAGTTTTTATACATCTGAAGCTGGGTGGCCCTATGCTGCCCATAAAAATATTTGTTTTGTGCTCATGATTGACTTGTCTGCTGGCAGTAATGGTTCTTCCAGCTTTTTGTGGTAAAGCACACAACCAATAGGGACTTCTCCAGATGGGATAGTAATATCAATGTTGCAAGACAGGAGCTATTTATTTGCTATAAATTCACTGCTCCAAGAGACTGAAGAAAGGCAGCCATAGGTTTCCCAGCTTGAAGTAACTCACCACAAGCTTTCTGTGGTTTTGAGGATCTCAAAATCCAATTGGTGTCCAGGACAAGTCTGGATATTTTGGAGGCACCTGGTCTTGACAAAAGACCAAAAAATCCTGGGTGGGATTTTCCAAATTCCTCATACTTGATGTCAGACATGACACAAAGTGAGTATTTTAATCAGGCAGAGGGACTGTTGAAGTAATGGGAAGAAGGGACAGAGATGATGTGGAAGAGCCAGCAGATTTTGCAGTGACTCAGTTGTATTTGTAATTAATTTGTCATTACTCTATGTATCTTATTCTCTTATTTCTGCATTTTTATCCTAGTTTCATATTTGTGATTACTTCAACTCCTCACAACCATCCTTTGACCTGTTCAACTGGCATTAGCCACATCTGGGAATGCAATCAGTTTAATGATGTTTAAGGAGTTCCTCTAAGGGACCAGCACACAACATGTTTTGCTCACAAAGCCTTCTCCTCCCTGGGATGAGCAGAGCAGCTCTCTTTGGCTCGCGTGGACATGCAGGGACAGAAGATCCTCAGTGTGTTGGTACCCATTTCCACTCCCAGCTCCCCACACCATGTCAAAGTGTGACAAGTGAGAGATTTGAGAAGTACCAGAAAGAAGGTGAGGCTACTGTAATTCCATTGTGAGACATAATTTAAAAAAAAATAAAAAACAATATATATCTCAAAGAGAGCTATTAATTCTGGTGCTCATAAATGGTTTCTTTTTATTTTCCCATATAAAACATTACTTGCTTCATTTTTCCTTGTCTTTTCCAGCTCCATGTGAAATCCACAGCCAGCAATTGTTCCTCATTCCCTTCTGTCAAACAGGTGGCATACTGAACAATTAAGGTTTCTGTTCATAGTAAGCTACAATGTCTAAAAGAAGAAAAAAGGCTTCATTTTAAAATAATCTGGAAAATCAGAGGGCAGTCTGCTGTCTCATAGAAACCAGGCCTTACTTTGTAATATAGTAAAAGCCTTCTCTCTTTTAGGACAATGAAATAAATTTTACCACTCACCACTTTTGATTTTCATCATTTGCAATTGCTGGGGGAAGTAATCTACTTTCTATTGTCCCAACCTGAGATGATCAATGGTATATCATTATCTAAGAGGGTTTTCTTTGCTATTAGGAATCCTGTCCTCAAAGAATACAACCCTCTCTCAGTGAAGCCAGTCTCAGTAGTGCCCCAGTTCTGACTGCCTGCACTGTGTGCCACTCCAAAACCAATTGAAAAGCTGTTACCAGGAGACAGACATGAAAAAACCCCTGCACATGTACTGGTGATTCTCTGCACCTCATTTCACTTTCTAGAGCTGGCTGATTCAAAACCAGCCCACACATAATCTGAAAAAGCAATTTTACTTATTGTTGACTTACTTAAAGTCTTAAACAGCTGAACATAGCAGTAACAATTTAAATGAAATTATAATGTATGATATATAGGAAATAATATTGCTGATTAGTGATCACATTAGTCCAAAATATGTTTTTTCAACTCAGTTATGAACATTTGGAGACATGTCTTCCTCTCAATTTGAGCATGAAAAGAGGAAAAATTACTAAACTTGAAGTAACCTTGTATGAATGGCAGATGAGATGCAAGTGAAACATGTTGCAATAAATAAATATACAATTTGGGTTCTATAATTTTCCATTGCATTAATTTGTCTGAATATATTTAGAGCACTAATTTAGACTGGAAATTAAGGCTGTTTATGGCAACTGCTGCATGTTGATGGAAATATCGTTTCATGTGCTATATTTTAAAACCATGTCATTGACTTTTTAAAACTTCTTCAAAGTTAAATGCACAAAATTACTTTAGCAAAATGTTTTGCCATACAATTAAAACATAAAAGATGAGAAGTTAAAGGTCTTACATATTTATGCAAAAGTTTCAATTTTTCCAAGAGCAATTTATCTGACCTGAAGTTACTTTTATAGAAAGATGCTGTCAGCTGTAGTAAAAAAATCTTAGCTAAATCTTGCTTTTTCACTATTTTCAGTTTGAAATTCTACGTTTATTAATATACGCAGAAATTTATTTTTGGCATTTTAATTTTACAAAGCCTAATTAAACCGTCCGATGGTTATAGAATAAGAGCAGAGTCTCAGGAAACTCTGTGAGAGCTCTGATTTAATGTTTCATTCCTGGGAGAACATACTGAAATTGCAAATTTTCCTTCATAGTGCCCATGGACTGGGTGAGAGAATTCTTTGCCTGTGCACCTATGTGTGGGTGGACTTCGTTCCACCATTTCATTTCCCATTTCATCATGAGTAATGCCAACGCCTTTGCAAAATCATTACCTCTTTGAGGGGACAGTCTTAATTCCAGTTTTATCCAGATCAATGATGGATAGCACAGAAGTGTTCATGTAAGGGAGTCAAATTTTGCCAGTGTCCTGGGTGTCCAGAGGAATCAGTGGAAACAAATGATCACTTCCTACCAGGACACCTACCTCAAGAGCTGTTGCTCAGCCTCAGGAGAAGACAGACATGTTTTGCCTGCTCCTAGAGATAAGTAGGAGTGAGGAGGGAGAGGGGAGGCAGATAGCAGATTCCTGTTCCTGCAGTTCTTGGTGCTGGAAACCAATAGACTCCAAAGGTTACCCACAGTGGCAAGGGAAGGCTGGGATTGTCTTCAAAGAGAAAAGCAAGAGGGTGGGTGTTTGAGGAGAGAGAAGGAAACAGCACAAGCAGTGGGGGAAGAAAGCAAATAATGGTAATAATAAAACTCTCAAAATGAAATGTCAATAGTTGTAAAATTGAATGCTGTTCCTAAAGTAACAAGTAAGGCTTTGACACAGTTAAAACTTTCATTTCACTGAGAGACAGGAGTAGAATAAAAGAAGTAAATTTCATTAAATACAGAGAGAGGTTTTAGCCTGTGTTTTCAATTGTTGACTCTGAAGGGGTGCTCAGAAGAAAATGAAAACCTGAATAACTCTGCGGAATGTTCTTGAATACACATCTCCTCTTTCTAATTGAAAATCATCATGGCAAAGCCTCTGGCTGACGGGCAACTCTTGGAAAAGTAGCCACTGAATCTGAGTGTCACTGTTCTTGATTGCCTCTTCTGATATGCTTTACAATGTGCAATAAAAATAAATACATAACTGGGCAGGACTGATGCCTAGCAATTACTGGCATGCACATCCACAGGCTGCAATTGCATGGCCATTACACTGTTTGTAAAGACAATGTTTGAAATTGTTATCCATTATATACAGGTACTACACTACCTTAAAAGAGAGAAATGCAGAGATTGCTGTAAGCAATTAACAAATGTGAAGTTTAGCAGAGATATTATTCTTCATCCTAAAGATCTGCTCTTTTTTTTTTTTTTTGTGGTAAGTTATCTTCTATTTTCCCTCTCTTTTTGCACTGAAAGGCACTTAAAATTACTTGAACCTGTTTAAAAAGTGGTTTAATTATGGAAAGAAGATCTTAGACAAGTGCTTTGAAAATGCTTAGAAATGAATCATCACTTTCAAACAGATTAAACTCTCATATTCTGCCTCCTACACTTATACAAATAAAAAAAATATTATACAATTCCTTCCACAAACTGCATTTTAAAAACATTTGGAGCTCTCATGAGCCACGATATTCCAGTTGAAGGTTGTTGCAAAAGTTCATTTTAGTTTAGATATTCTTTCTAATCCTTAGAGCTATGTTTAGATCTTCCTTCTAATTTCTAGGATGTAAGTAATTAATATTTGTTTTCGTGTCAGTTTGTTTTGTGACTGGGTAGTTCTGTTCCCTTCCTGCAGTTAATAAGTGAGTCACATCCTTTCTAATCCTTTTTTTTTAATAACCAACACAATTTTTTTATGGTATGATAACCTGGGCTTCCCTAGTCATTCAAGCAGTTTCCTCTGCAACTACCTGGCTTAAAAGTGGTGGTTCAGAGGACCCAGTGCCCACACATTTAGGAGGTTTCCATTTTAGTCTTCACTTAGTCTCTTTCTGTGAGCTGAATGCCTGTTAGCAGTCAGGGCATTTTCAATGTGCCTTTTCAGTCTATCTCCCAGTTTAGTTCCTCCTCCATGAATCAGCTCCATGTGCTCTTTGACCCCTCTGTGGTGTGAACCAAGGCACAGTCAGCAATGATCCACTTAAAAAACACCCACCTTGTCCAGACCAAAATGCTGCTGTAGACAATCCCTGATAGCCCCACTGGACTTTCTTGAGGAACTGGGATTTAGTACTGTGTCCTTTTCCAAAACTCTTCTGTCTGTGTCACATGTGATAATTGTTTGTTGCCCTCCACAGCTATCCATTATAATGAATAATTGGTTTTTTTTAATGGAAAAGAGAATGCAGAGGTTGCCATAGGTGATTTAAAAGTATTCCCCTTCTTACTAGCCCAAATGTCTTGATATTCTATTTTTCTCATAGAATTAATCAATTAATAGAAAATTAATTTTTAATAGGAAACAATTTTAACATGCAAGTATTGAAAGGAGTGATCATTTAGACACTTCAAATAAACATGCTTCACAGTTTTTGTTTTAAAACAAAACTCAGGGGTTTTTTTGTTTTTTTGGTTTGGTTTTGTTTTGTTTTGTTTGGCTATTCCAGAATAGCATGATCTTACTTGGTTCTAAATGTGTTGAAAGGCACATTAAGCAAGAGAGGGAAAAAAAAGGAGCTATATATAGTTTTACTGTCCCTTTAGGGAGTCATTGCTTGAGCTTCATTAATATGCATTTTAGCACAATCTAATTTACTCATATGGCTGGCCCCAGGTGTTTGGAAAGGCAACCAGAGGAAAATCAGATCATACTAAAATTAGAGGCAAGAAATATTGAATGCCTTCCCTTTTAGGTCCTTGAAAGACACATATTAATTATAACTGGATGAATTTATGAAAACTAATACTATGAATAGCTCCAATAGCAATTATTTTTGAAAAATTGTATTTACCAGTAAGTGTAGTATGGTCAAAGTGCAGGGAAAATCTTCTATTAAAGAATATATTATATACTTTCCCCTCCAAACATTAAATTTTTGGTGCAGTGTCCCTGTGACACCCTTCTGATATATATTTAATCACTGAAAATCACAATGAAAACCCTTATTTCATGTATCCTGTTTTTTGAATGGTTTCAAATGGGGCATTAGAATTGGATGGATTTGACAATTTTTTCTAAGAATGCATCTTTACTGGATTACAAAACACCAAGGCCAGAAACACTGGTGAGGGAAAAGTGAGGAGGTGTGGGGAAAAGAGGTTAAAAAATTCTCTCTGTGTGGTCTGATTAAAAGCTTCATGCTTTCATGATGCCAATGGGAAGCTTTGGCAAGCAAGCGTTCCCAGCTGGTCTCTGAGCTGCTAACAGGATGGAGTGGGTCAGTAAAGGGGCTTTATATATTAATTTCCTAAGTGTCATCTTGATTTGCAGCAGAAAGTTTAAGCACAGCAATGTCAAACACATGAGCCCTGAAGGTGCCTTTGCAGCAGCACTCGTCGCTCTGCCCTTGCCCGCGTGCTCTGAACTCTTCAGCTGGGGAGGCGCTTGCCTGGGGAAGAGACTATTTCAGAATCAGTCTTTAGGGGTTGAACAGCATGAATTACAGTGCTAGCAGGCTACTGAGGGATGCATATGTTATGAAAACACTTAGTCATCTCTATTGAGATTGTGATCTGAAATATCTGACCTTCCTATGATTCAAAAATAGCGAGTCTCCAGCACAAAGGACAGTCAGCACACGTGCAGCAGCGCGGGGGCCTCCATGACCTGTGCTTGGAGAGCAGTGCTGACTAACAGGGCTGCTCCACCCTGCCATCCCCACCCAGGAGACAGTCTACAAGGCTTCACTTCTCTCTGGGCCTCATGTATCTCATCACGGGGTATTGTGAGGAGTTTCATTCCTCTGGACAGGAATTTGGTAAGACATCCTGTTATTTCAGCTTGGACACAAATTTGCCAATTTGGAAAGGAGAGCAGTTAGTTCTGTTTCAGGTAGGGTGTGATTTCAGGAGATACCCACTGACATGAACTCACATGCACATCTTTGGATGTTTGTCTGACATACTGCTCCTTACACCTCAGTGGAGCACTACGGACAAACGCTACTTTGATGTGATAAGCAGGGTGACAATAAAGGTGAATACTAGAGTTCACTATTAAGAAGGAACTTAAAATATACTTACAGAAAGGAATAGAGTCTCCACAGAGGGTGTCATTTAAGAATAGTCCATCTAAAGAACATTCCCCTAAAGCAAAACATCAAAAAAAGGATAGGAAAAATGTTTTAGGCTGCAATTCTGGAAAGAAATCAAAGTCATATGAATTTCATTAAATCACCAAGGAGTTTAAGAAGTAGATTCGAAATGCACATGAAAAATATTGCAGTAAGTGAAAAATAAAGTACCCAGTGACTGGAGAAAAATAGAGAAAAGAAGGTGATGAAAAATGATTATTCAGAGGTAACTTAGGGAAAGAAGTCACCCTGGTAGATAGGAAAACATACCTATGGGAAGCAGGTTTTGGTCCTGTCTGACCACAAACTCGAACAAAATCTATTCCCAGAACCAACCTATATATAAATATGATCCTTCAACCTTGGCAAACTAATAGGACCTTATAAAAAAAAAAGAGAAATTGTTGAATCAATTTCCTGTCTACATGCATCGTTTCTCCTAGGCAAAGGCAATGAGCTCATTTACAGGAATGAGAACATTGCCTTTAATAGTTTAACTACCTGTTAGCAAAAGTACATGCTTTTGCAATATGTCAACAAACCACCCTTCTCCAAGTCTCTCAGTAACATTGCTGCATTAGTAGGAATGACCACAGATCTTAATGAGATGGAGATTTGGTTTGCCATGGCTCTCCAGCATCCACCCACACGCAGCTGCAACCCATGGCCATGTGTGCAGGACAAACTGTGACTTGTGGAGTAAAAACCCAGCCATGAAGAGAGCACACAGAGGGAAACATGGCATCCTGGTGCAGAATGAGCCATGGCCAGAGACCAAGCACTTGGCAAAAGGAACTTAATGAGGCCAGAGCCTGGCTAAGTCCCCTTCCACAGTGCCAGCAATCCTGCAGCGAGGCCCTTCCCCATCTCTACGGCTTGGCTGCAGCTTCTGGCTGGGGAAAGAGAAGGAATGTAGGGTTAAGGAGAGATTGGATTGGAGCTAGAAGTAATGGCTGGGGTGTAATGTGACAATTAGTGCTTTAATTCTGGGAAGAAATAAAATACTTGAGCAATGCTAATTATGTCAATTCCACAAGACTTTTTGGATTAATAAAGTCACAGAAGAACAAGGGTATCCTTCAAATGATATTCTGTGTGTCTTCATTACATATGGTGCCACTGATATATGTATTTTTGTACAAAAAATTCCATCCACTAACAAGATCTGCTTTTACCAAGAGTGTGTTGACAGGTAATGCTCAGGGAGTTGCAGAGAAAAATACCTGGATGTATCAGACCATGAATCTATACTTACACTGTCCTTTGGGAAATGGTTAAGTGTATGTAATCCTGAACACTGTAGTTTTACCTAAGGATGCACCATCAATATTGTACTTAAAAACAGGTATATTCAAGGAGATCCTGATATGTACAATAGGCAATTATATGGTTTCTGTTCATTCAGAAAGTTGAACTCGTGAAGAATCTAAAAGATGAGCTGCCTCTGGAGCACTCAGTGTAAGTGCTGGACTGGTTAACAAAGAAGCAGAGCAGGAAGAAAAAATGGAACAGACAGGCTGTGGATACATAGTCTTACTTAGGTATGGAAAGGAGTTTGTGCCTGAATTATACTATATTTAAGCCTGAGTTGTACACATTTACCACTTGGGTAAGAAATTATCCATCTAGAATTAACTGTGTGTTTTTGTGTATATAATTGCATGATTTTGTTGCAGACTTGGGAAAATAAAATTTTTTTGGGTTCTTGGCTTTACTGGCCCTGAGGAACCCACACAAATTTACATCCATAACTAAACTATGCAATTGTTATTATTAGCTAGTCGTGCTTCACTGAAGTCTAAAATTCTCTGCTTGCCACATGCCAATACACTGTGAATGGATATTACTGTGCTCAGCTCAGTTTATGTTGTGTCTAAATCATCTTTGCAAAGAGCGTCTTTGCCCTTGCCTTATCCTGGCTGAAAGTTCCTCAGGCACCTAAATATAGGCATCTACTTCAACTGGACATGTGCAAAATATATTCCCTGAAGAATATCTATTGCAATCCAGAGTTAAGGGGACTTTTCACCTCGGTTCACCCCTCAGATGTGCTCTGAAAATCCTAACACCTAGAAAAATAGCATTAGAATGGGAGCTGAGGGTCATCAAATCCTCTGCTAGCACCAGGCTGGATGAGTTTGTATCTATATCCAACCTGTAGCTCAAGAATTCTGGTGATGGAGAATTTACTGTTTCCCCTGGTGAGCTGTTTTAGTGCATAATTACCTGCTGCAAGAAAATGTGCCTTTTTATCTAGCCCAACTATCTAATTAAAGACTCCTGTTTCTTGTCTTACCACCCCAGATATTGATAACAGATCCTACCCACCTAGCAGCAGTCAGTCTTTGAGATACCCATATTTCTGATCATGAGCTCCACCAACAATCCCAGCTCTTCCACAACCTTCCTTCTAAATTCTGGATTTATGCCATAGCATCATTCTCACTGTTACAGTGTTTTCTCTGTTTCCTTCTTCCCACTCCCAGACTGAGATGCCAACAACTCCACACTGAACAGTTCAGTTTTGGGCTCCCTAGCACCGACTGCTTGAGACAAAATCCAGAGGCTTTGCAGAAAATATTGTTTAATTCATATCAACATGGTCATACTTATAGCTGACATTTGGAAGCACTTACCCAGGGACAGGAAATTCTGATTTTTACCCATTCCTGCATTTGTAGCTGTTTGGATCCACACTGTCCCTCTACCAGGAGAGTGCTTTTTTTTCAGCTGGTTTAGCTAGCTCTGCCTTCAGCTGTAGTTAAATCACTCTGCAGCTAGAGAAACATCCACTTGGACAAAGAAAAAAGTTTCAGGATGGAAAAATGCAATGAAATGATTATGACATTGGTATGGGACTGGCCTCTGGGAATAGTCTCTGGTTCCCATCTTTATTTTTATTGTTGGCAGTCCTCAATTTACTCTAAGAAGCTCTAATACAGGGCAAACTGAAGAGGACAAAACATGTTGCAAGGGTTTACTCTAGTTTGTCAGACAGGGTACAGGACTGATGCATTCAGGTTCCATTTGCACCATTATTCTCATTCCACATCACTGGAGGAGGCATGCTTCTGCTTCATGGGAGCTGCAATAGGTATGATTCATTTATAATAAATAAAATTCAAGCATAAAAAGTTCATGCATAGATACTTACAGAATAAAGACCAGAGTTTTAGTTATAATGAATTCACTAAGATCATATAACTGGAACTACCTTTCTTTAGAATAACAACAGCCTTGGAATAAGAAATCACTGAATAAAAATTTCCACTTTAGGCAAAGGAAAATTATGTCACACATATTGTAGGCATACATATCGGCAGGGATGCATGCGTGTCTGAAAGAGAGACCTGAATTATAACCTGGATTAAAATGTTAAAAATAGTAGGAGAGGGTTTAGCAGAGGTAACATAAAGAGAGCTCCTTAGCCTCCCAGTAATGCACACTATGGTTTAACAGCAGCCTGCTCTATTTTGAGCACCAGTACATCATCACCCTGCATTACAGTGCTTCCTATCTCGTACTCCCTTCATTTCTCAGACATACCACTTACCATTCTGCCTTTTGGGTCAGTCATGCTGCTTTTGCACATCATTCTTTTGTTCTCAGCTAAGAGGATTTATTCATGATGAGTGGAGGAATTACATGTTTGGTGCGGGTATGGAGTGTGACTTGCCAACACAGTGCCCTTGCAAAAGCCCCTGTTAATGATCTCTGTAAAGTAACCAATAAACACACTTGATTTGACAGCAGGATAAACAGAAGTGTTTTCATCTTCTTTTCAGCTGCAAGTTTGAGGGTGATCACTTTTTCTTTAAAATCTGTGATTTCTCGCAATATTTTTGCCATTGGCATTGCTTGATGAGGTCAGATGGGCACAAGAAAGAACAAGCCACAAGTGAAAAGAGGTTGTAATTCAACATTAACAAATTATTTTAGCCATCATTAGAGTGACTTAATTATGTAAGATGATTTTGGTACCAAATCAGTTTGGTTGGCCAGCCAGGCTATGGCAGCTCTTCTGTCATCAGATTCTTCCCATGTTTCTGGGATTTCTTACACCAAGAGGCTGCCAGGCTCCACTGCCACATTGCTATGCAGCAGGTAGGATGGATGGTCTGCAAGGGCTGCAGCTGGTGGGCAGTGCTGTCTCCAGAGGAGGGGAAGGAAGAACCTTTAAAGTAGAAGTGAGTTAATAGGCATTAAGGTTCTTTTCTATAACAGAGTGCTGCAAATTTCCCCACTTAGGAAGCAAACACAGGTTTGAGTTTCCTAGCATAACAGTAACTGGGAATGGCAAGTCCGGTCTTTGCATTTGTGTTGAGGCTCTTGCCCTTAGCAGCCTGGCCTGAGAAAAACCAGGACCATTTCTGAGGTGTATATATAGTGGTGGGCTACGTGAAAGGGAAGTATGTAAACCAGAAATCTTATTTGTATTTACAAATTATTTATTCAAATTAGCATTATTATACAGTCTTTTCAATATTGTGCATTTTTAATGGTAGTTTCTTTATTAGGTTGAAGAGGTAGTTCTTCTAGGATTTAAGAAAAAAATACAGTTCTTAAAGCTCAAGCAAAAAAACTTTAATGGGATTTCCACTGCCTGAATGAGTTGAGAATCCACCAGCATGTGGCTGAGCCCGCTTGAAACATCAGAGAGAAAACCAAAGGAGGCTGCTGTCCTGCAGCTCGGATGAGAGGCTTGCCACCAGAGGGAGTCGTGGGAACACAGTAAGAGGGGCTGCTCTGGCACAGGAGAGGTCAGTAGACATTTCAGCCAAAAGGATGAATGATCAAAATTTTCTCTTTAGCCACAGCTAATTTTTGATTAATTCATCATGCAGTAAAAATCATCTTAAAATTTTGGCTTTTGTCTACACGTAAAAATTTTCTTGCTAAAAATGCAACCCTGATGTTTTGTATTCAACCTTCATAATTTGGGTGAAATATGCACTTCCTCAATAAAACAAAAGTGCTAATTAAGCCACACAGATTTCATGCTTGAAAATACAACTCCAGAACTGAAAATCAAGACATGCTTTAAAATACCATGTACAATTTTACCGACTTAGTATAAGAATTGTGGTAATCTGAAATATTTCTGGCAACACCTTTTCTGGTGATAAAGCAGATCACATCTGATTGCTGTAATGGTTCTGGATTGCTGATAGCTCAGACTGAGCTACAGAGCATCATGCAACAAATAGTCTGGCTCTGGAGATGAGTAGAAGGTGGAAAAAATGCAGCATTGTTATTGAAGAATTATTCTTCTGACTAGGTTCAAAGTTTAAAGAGGTACAGAATCTATTCAAAATAATGCTGGAGTGCTTTATACTGTCCATATGGTTTGAAAGTGCTTACAAGAGGCAAAAAGAGAAGCTAATATGATCTGATGCTTAGCAAAAGAAAAAGAAGTCTTCAGAGAAGTTTATCCATTTAGTTCCCTCTTTGGTCTAATGTGCTGTGCTTCAGCTCCTGGTGCTTCTGATAAGTGCTTTTGTATGGAAATGTATGTACACCCCACCCTGCAGTGACAAACCTCATACAATTTCAGGAAGCCTTTCATTGCTCACTTAAACTCAGGTTCCCATTGCTGCACATGGTTAAGTGCTGTGTATCAGAAATTGAAGAAACAGCAGACTGGAAGTGAACTCAATAAAAGAGAAACATCAGTTTCAAGCCCTGAGGGTGCCCACAGATCCCCCACAGTGCTTTGTGGCAGGTACTGGGTGGAATTAGGTTATTTAGATATATGTAATAAATAATATGTATAAATGCCTCTGCTTTTCCCTGCTTGCTGCCTATTCTCCGTTTTACTAACCCACTCACTGCTCCTCCTCTAGTACTTACACAATTTTTCTGCAGCTCTGGCAAACCAAAGTTCATTTTAAGGCTAGAGCATGTCACAGGAGAGGTGCTGATGAGTCTTTAAAGTATTCATCTCTTTCACTGAGGGTGAATTCTTTATAAGCTTAAGGTTTCCTGTCTTTTGGGAATTGTGACATTTTCATGCAGACAGACCAAACATCCTTATGATCTTTGCAATTTTCATCATCCTTTTCCCTTCAGCTTACAAGAAATTCAATGTCTATGACTTGTAAAGACTGAAATAAGCCACAAAGATTTTGCTTTCTGTCTTGATTTTCATACCTATCAGAATGGAGCTGTTCTGGTAGGAACCAAGTAACTCCTGAAATTATGGCACCTATAGAATACCACCTGTTCATAAACACAAATGTAATAATTAAGGAAAAAATATTTGTAAAATTTTTATTTTTACAATTTTCATACTTGTGAGAAAATCAACAAATAATTAAAGATACATTAGTTAAAATTATAAAATATTAAAATGGAATTTATAATTTGTCTCAACTACGCTATTGTTATTGTTATTATTTGAGACTATTGATACAATCCTTATTCATTTTTCTGGGGAAGCAACGTGGAATTTTTCATTAGGATCCATGGAAGGAATTTCATCACAGTTTGCAGGAGTAGCAGGGAACCCAGTTTGCTGTTTATTTTAGAACTCAAGCAAACTTTGTAGGTGTTGCTTTTCTTGCACTTTGTACTGGAGAATAGCAGAATCTGCAAAGATCCATGATCCTCCTGTTTTTTGATTCTTCACTATCCTGCTATTTGTTCTTCGCTGCAACAGATTGTCATGGGATGCATCTGTACCTCACAGCTCCTGTGTTTGGTGGCTTTGAGGGCTTTTGTAGGACATATGTAATGAAGCTTGTGCCTTCCAGAGCTCTAGATATACTTGTGGGGGAAAGGAAAATAATTTGACTTTTTTGGAAAAAATCAGTTAAAATTAGTTCAGCATACTCAACAGTGCTAATGCTCCTCCATAAGCAATGTTAAATACAGTTATTGTCTTAACCTGCAGCTTTGGAAATTAAGAGGTATGTTCACACTATTTCAAATTGTACACATGCAAAATTCTGCCCTATTTCAGTTTTACAGGTTCAAAATATACGACAAAACTTGCACCAGTGCAGGTATTTCAAGGATTATTTTACTTTAAAATGGATCATAATTATTTTTGGTTAAACATCTTCTGACTATAGTTTTATTAATTTTTAAGTGTTAGTAAAACATATTTCACCATTTTTAACAGAAAATTTATTTAAATTTATTAAATTTAATTAAATCTAAGTGAAGAAAAATGGCTCATCTTTATGGGACAAAATTCTCAGTTCAACTATAATTTTGAATCACTGTAGATTTGAATGCTAAAGTGTCCATTTTAATGTAATATTTTTCATATCAATATTTTCTAATGTTCCTATGTAAAACAGTAGGTGTTCCAATATTAAGGAATCATATTACTTCTGCATAAATATAATTCTGATTTTACATTTTTATCCCTGTTTGGAGTAAAACACTGTGAAATATAGTATTTTCCACTGATCTACACATTCTGTTTTCTTACAGGTTTTATTTCACTCTTTGAAAGATGCCACTAAAATCAGTTCAAACCTGATAATGTTCCATATCACGAGCAGGAAGTTCATAATGACATGCGTGGTGCTTCTAAGCTTGAAGATAGTGAGTCAGATTCTGTACAATGCTTAGACTTGTAAGTACTTTTTAAAAACATGACTAGAGCAAATCCTTTATCTTTAGTAATATTTTAGTCAACAGAAAAATTTCAACAATTAAAATGTTACTTCCAAAGATCATTATTTCCCCATGTCAAATGGGAAATATACAGATTAGAGAGGGTTTTTTGTGTGTTTCCTTCCAATTTAGAAAATCAACGTAGAAGAAGGGCCATTTTCAGAGCTGATTAGAGAAACCTCAGATGTCAGGCAATATACAGTTCTTTTAAGAAAAGAAGAATATTAAGTAGCCTTTGAGCAGCACTACAATGTGACATTTTTAAAAGGAACTCATTTGGATACAAGTAAAGAGCAGATACTCAGAAGAGACTCAGAAGAGTGCAGATATTATGCATTCCTATCATCTGGAAAAGGTGATGACTTTTATTCTTATCCACTACAAAGTATTCCTCAGCAGAACCAAATCCCAGAAAAACAGACATTGTTTTCGGGGCCTGTCTTCTTAGTTCTTCCTTTTTATTTTCAGTAGCATTTGTCATTTGTCATTCTTAAGGTATTGCTTCTAATCTTGGAAAATTAACCAAGGTGTTAACAGCTGAGAAGAAATACAAGTGCTCATGGGAGGAGAGAGGCAAAGAGTTACAGATCCACTCATGAACAGCTCTTGGGTACTAAAGAGCAGTTCCCGCAGGCAATGAGGTGAATATGTTGAACATTCTTTGCAAGAAAAGCCTCTGCAGTATTTCAGAAGTATTTCTACCCAAAAGGCTGCCTGGAAAAAATCTCCATAAAGGTGCTTTTAGGGCAATTGGTTTTGGTGTTTCCTATAGGAGCTGGATTTTGTGCAGCTGCAAACATGCACAGGAGCCACTCAGTTCTGGCAGACAACCATGGATGACTTCCTCAGGACCCTAAGCTGCTGCATTGGAGTGCTGCTTTGGATCCCACCTCCTATGAGAAGGACTGAGAGAAGTGTGGCATTGACATTCTCTGAAAAAATCCCTTTGCCCAGGATTCTTCTCCTGGGAAGCTGAGAAGCCTCAGAGAAAAGGAAAACAATTCTTATCTCATTTGCTTCTCCTGTGTTTTGTTTCTTTGGAATATGTTTGGAGATTGTTTATCTACAGGTGATTGTTTAATTGGATTCTGGTGTGAGTTGTTTTGACTCATTGGCCAGTTGGGGCCAAGCTGTGTTGAGATTCTGGAAAGAGTCACGAGTTTTCATACCTAGCTTTTTAGCATTCTGTAAGTATCCTTTCTGTATTCCTTAGTGCAGTATAGTATATTATTCTTTAATATAGTATCATAAAGTAATAAATTAGCCTTCTGAGAACATGGAGTCAGATTCATCATTCCTGTCTTTGTCGGGACATTCCCAGCAAATACAATAAGAGAAGGACAGGATGGGCCTGCAGAGACATTCTGTGTGATTCCCAGCCTGGTGGGGGAGTGGGACAAGGGCTTGTGTACCTGGTACAGTTGATAGCTCTCACAAGCACCACCTGTTGTAAATAACCCTCCCTTATTCTGACTGAAGGCATGTGGACATATAATACATATGTAGCAGCTGCATAGCATGTTCCAAAATAGTATGCCCATTTTCACCACTGTTGAGAGGCAGACCAGCTTACTTGGATTCATTGCTGCTGTGTGAAACCATGTGTTTGATTCTCATTCAGGATGCTCTAAAGAGAAATCATACAGGAATTCATATGAAAACTGGGCAAATGTGAGAACAATTAAGTTCATTTTGTGCAGTTATTTCCTGAATGTAGAAAAATGCAGATCACCTCCTGCTGGTTTTGGATTACCTTATTCAGCTGATGTATAACATCTTTGTGGAAAGCTGCAGTCTGCTGAAGTGACTCTAGGCAGTCTCAGTTTTTAAAATTTGTTTTGCATGTGTACTTGCAAAGATTACAAGACACAGTATTACAAACCTCTATCTATCCTTGATGGCTTAAGGAAGAAAAAAAGCCCATGTGTCTATTTACCACATTGAAGTGGCAACATCTTCTCTGCACCACTTCAGGGCTTTATATGAGGGAAATTACAATCCCTACCTGGAATGAAAACCTTTCTCTGGTTAGGTACCACTAGATTTACTAAGGTCTACATTTCTTCTCTTTGTTTGTTTTGTTTATTTCTCCTGCTGCTCTGGAGAAAGAGAGCATGGAAACAGATAATATGAACTAGTATATGAAGGAAAAAAGGAAAATATCATTCTCTTCCTCCTGCAGAGTTCCCCATTGCCCAGCCACATTCCTCAACTGGATGCAGAGAATATTTTAGCCCAATGAAGACATTCTGCTGGAAGAATATAGAGGTTAAGACTGATATAGTTTTCTAATACAAAAACTTATTCCTTTTAATTTCCTGAGAAAATGTTACTTTTCAGATTGTGTGTGTTTCAGAGCAAGTTTGCTCTTTGATTTACAAAGACAGAGGCTAAGCTGTGAACAAGCTTCTCATGTCCTCTCAGATATGCACCAAATACTGTGCCCTTTGAGGATCACCAAGCAAAGACACAGCAGATAGGGCAATCTAATGTAGATTCTACCTCCCAAACATGATGCTCCTGCATTGTTATTGCATGGAGAATAGATGGGTGTTTGGGATTACCTTCCCCCTCCAGCAGAACTTTTCCAGAATGAAGCAACTTGGTGTATGACAGAATCTTGTCTTGGCATAAGGCAAGTTGGAAGCCCACTCTGTGTACACACTTTGTGAAAGAAGAGGAGCACAAGGCTGTATTTGCGAAGTCAGATGACAAAAAAAGGACCCCTGAGTAGAAATTCTAAAAATTACCTATTTTTCATAATCATCAGGAACCTACACTTCTGATTGCCTCTAGTTTATAATTTTGTAAACAGTCCATGGGAAAAGCCCTTGACCAGTGTCTTAATTAGATCACTTGTATTCAGGTGAATTTTCACAGGAGTTCAGCACGAGTGATTCTTTTGCAAAGTTCTAAGCTTGAGAAAATGGCATTTAGTCTGGAGCATTTCATGAGCTCTAACATTGTCTAAAATCTCAAGAAGTTTTGCCTTTCTTTTGTTGGAAGGTGCCTTGGGTAGAGTGCATTGGAGGGCAAGGTGTTAGCATGGTTAGCACAGACCCAGGAGAACCAAGTTCAATATTCAGCTCCAATACAATCTTCCCTATGACAGTTCATTGTTTCTGCTCCAGTTCATCGTTTTTATTACTTCTGAAACAGAGATGAGTAACGTTCTAGTTTTCTTTTCAGACCATAAGTTGTTCTGCTCAGTCTGGGAGTCACTAAATGGAACAGAATGGCCTGAAAATATGGGAGGATTGAGTGAGAAGATTTTATATCCCTGGGAAACAGGGATGACACTACTCCCTTACTTAGAGCTGTAAAGTCTACTGAGATATCAGTAACTTGGCCCATAAAGTAGAATGTCTAAAAATAAAGTGTTCTGTTAAAAATCTGATACAACAACAGCAACAAAGATTTTAAAATTGGAATCTCTAATATTTGCTAGAGAAGGTGGCAGGTTTCAATTTTTCCAATTTTTGGAAATCTTATATCAATGGCAATTTGACTACTTGATTATGTAAACCCACAAACAAACAGTGAATAATTGAATAAGAAGGTTGGTCCAAATGTAATTGTATGAAAACTCTTATTTTTAATATACATGTGGACTTGATATGAATTTCCCACCATAGCCAGATAACTAAGAAAACAGCCATTGAAGCTGCAAAAAATCCAAAGAGTTTTGGTCTTAGTGAATCAATGACAAATCTTCTATTGTGTCAGTGCAGCCTGAATTTCACTTACAAAGTGAGTGGAAGTGTAGCAGACAAGAAAAAAGTACTGGGTTTTCATTTACTTGTATTAGTCACCATAAAAATGGACTTAGAGTCCAAATGGACTTAGAGTTTACATTTTGTGAGGGTTTTTTTGAAGGGTTTAAAACATTTCAAAGCTTTTAACACATAAACATTCCCAGGGTTACTAGGTTAGATGAATCTGACAATCCATTTCACACTTCATTTTTCTCTTACCTGAGCTAAATGATGCCAGAGTTAAAAAAAAATAAATTAAAATTTATGTCTAAAATATGATTACTCAAAAAAGGGACCTTATTTACAAAGGCCTGAGAAAGGACAGCAAAATTGAGTTTATTATGATGCAATTCAAAACAAATTGGTTTCTTTGTAACAGAATGAAGAATGGATGATTGGAGATCCCCGTCTAACATTGTTCATGGAAGAATGCTTAGCATGAAGATGCTTGTCTCTCATCAGATGAAGAGAAATGTACTCTTTAGTTTTGAGATGAAGAAGACTATGAAGTATTTCCCTGTGGCAACCTGTAAGAACTGCTTCTGCTGTGTTAGTAGCAGTGCAGCAGATGAAGGTGCACAAGTCAGCTTTTTCCCCTCTCCTCTTCCTTTGGCCACTACAGTTGTTCAAACTGCTGTTAGAAGAGTTTTCAATCATGCAAAATGTGTGGCACCTCTCTCTCCATGTAATTGATAAAGAATGACTTGGCAGAGCATCAGAAAGGATTAGACCTATCAGCTTTATAGCTGATGTCAGATATTCTTTGAGATGAAACTTTCACATTTTTTAAAAATATCCATCCATCCATCCATCCATCCATCCATCCATCCATCCATCCATCCATCCATCCACCCATCCACCCATCTTCTACTTTAACAGTAAGGCTGGGATTTCATGCAGAAAAACTGTGGGCCACAAATGAATCTTAAATATGACATCTTTGCAGAGTGAAATGGAGGCCTAAAGGCATTGTGAGACATAGTCTTTGGTTGTTCACAACATTTTAATGACTTGACATGAATCTATGAATTTGCATGTGAGTTTAATACAAACAGAAGATCTGTCACAAGTTTTAACTGTTTAGTGATTGGGAATTAATTAATTTGTGAATTAATGTGCAGTTTTGACCTGTCCAATTATGCTGTAATGGAAGAACATTCATAATAATAAATTATAACAGAAACCACATTCTGGGACTACTTTTGACTTTTCAATAGTTTGAACATGACTGAGATTTGCTGTCTTACCTCACATCATCAACAACATAACTCCCCCAGGAACCATTGCAGAGGAAAATTGAATTAAAATCCTTCATTAACACCTCTTTCATCTTACGGAGGATGGAATGAAAACCTATTCCAGCCTCTTTTTTGGGACTTGGATTATTTCTGAGAAGATGTTGCACTCCATATTCATCTGCACAGATATACTTCTGAGCTGTCTCTCACAAGTTAATTTCCAACTGAGAAGCAGAAATGAGTATTTTGAACTTATATTCCAATATTTCTGGTTGTGGCCTAGGAACCAATCAACAATGATCTGAAACAATTAGGAAAACCAAACCAAACAGAGCATGCAACACAGTTTGATTACACAAATTTGACTTGAACATGAGATACTTACTTGAAGCTGAAGAAAATTGCTAGAAGAAGATTCATAGGTGTAACTCTGTCCAGAAAATAGATCAACAGTCACATAGAAACATGTGGAGAAGGTACACAAATTGCTGAGTCAAAAGAACAGGGTTACCTTGCTTTTTTGCAATATTCTATTGAAGTTAAGAGACAGCAGTTAAAACATTCCACAGGTACAACATGATCCACACATAATGATAAAGTTCTACAGAATTTAATTTGGAGCATTCATCCAGACTTTGTTCTAGCCCAGTGTATGGAATTTTGAATGATTTATCACAGTCCATTACATTCCAAACCTTTTAGAATCACTTCAGTTGGTGGTATTGATTATCAGTGATCCCCTTGGTCTCTAATTATAATGCTGCAGGACTTGACAGCCCTTCTCAGTGACAAAACCCAGCTCCACTGTGATAATGGGACAGTCTTTTTGAAAAACCCTGTTTTCATTAGTGCTTGCTCCAGAACAGTATCCACATGCTGTCCTCAGTCATGACTGAATTGCATTTAGAGTGAAAGGATGAAACTTAATATGGTGCAAAGACAAACAGTAAAATTCATCTTATTTGACAAGTTTGTAATTTTACTTACAAATTTCATCTCAATATACTTACATATGAACTTGAGTTTACCAGCTTATTGCCAGGCTTTTGCAGAGTCCTACCCAAGCACTGGTATTATGACCCTACACAGTTATTTCTTCAGCAGATAGTAAGGTATAAGACAAAATAATGCAATAGATGTAATTTTTCCTTTAAAGTTATATAAAAGGTTAACAAATCCATCTCTTTTTAGGTAAAAACTCATACATATGTTTTAATTTAAACTTGTGTTTTCATCATTTTGAATTCAATAGAATTTTTCACATTGATGCTTCCCTAGACTGGAGCTGTAAAGAAATGTATGAGGGAAGATGTAAGCCAATATATGAGAATATACTGCTATCAGAATTTCAGTTGAATTTTCATGATAAAATATTACAAGCAAATAAAATAAATAGAAATCTGTAATATCTATTGCCTAAGCTTCATAACCAATATTATGCACGGTTTCTTCTTTTTCTGTTTAAATACAAAAAATTTAATATTTTAAAAACTAGCAGTTAATGTGTGCACACAGAACTTTTCAAAAGAGTCTCAGGAACATGAATTAAAGAATTATGCCCTTTGGTAATATCATGAAACACAGAACACAGTCTTTACCTTTTTTTTTGAAAATATAACTTCACACTGTCATGTCTTGTGGAGTTGGGTAAGCTGTTGGCATTAACATCCTGACAATATGTTTTTCTGTAGAAACTTAACTTACCTTGAAAATGAAAAAAATGAAAACAGGATTTTCCTGAGATTTTACCAGTTGTATCCTACCCTATGATACAAGTTTTGCATTTGAAAATTTTAGTGAACTTTAAGAAAACTAATAATATGCTTATTCATATTGTGACTGTAGTTGCAATTTCTGGAGATCATGCTAATATTTTTTTTTCTGTGGTCTGTTAGACAACTTGCCTTTCAGCAACCTGGGAAATTTTGTAGGTCTCAGGTATCACTTCATAGGAGTTTTCTTGGGTAAAATAAAAGTTCCAACATTTAAGAGAAATGAATAGTTAAAATCAACAAATTTCAAAATGGTTATTTTCTTTCAGCACTAGGCAGATACCAAGCAGGGAGAGAAATAGATGGGGTCTGGTGTCTTGGACCTCCAAGTATATGAGGTCATGCTTTCCATTTTATATGTGACAGAAAACACATGGATGGAGGGCTGGAAATGTGGAGGGACGTTCAAGGAGCAAAGCACCATCCATGTGTCCACACTGAACAACCAGAACATCACACACTCAGAATCAGTGTGGTTTTTTTGAAAATGTTGATTCATTTTCAAAAGTGTGTGTTTTCCTTGTCTATACAGAGCATACTGTAAGATGATTCTATTTCTAGACAAACAGATGCCAGTAACTTAATATATTTTTCTTAGGTTTCACATCTTATGCTGCGTTTGTGAGAGTTGTGCCCAGTTCCCCATGATGTTTTTGCTACTGGTGTAGATACTCTAAAAATAACATATGTGAGGGTGATATTCATTTTACATTACCTTGTTATTAGTTGAAATCACATTAATAATGTCTCTGGGTGCTCAGATAAATATTTGTACCTCCTTAGGAGCATTGTTATAATTTAATATCAACATCCTTTTAATAGAGGCCTCCGTTTTAATGAAAAAATGTAAGACTCTGGGGTCGATTTTTGGAAAAGACTAGCTTCTATTATTTTTCTCAGATAAGGATGACAGAATACAGAATAATACAAAACTAAATTGGTCTAGAGAAAGACAGGAAAGTCCACTGTGAACAAAAGCATGGATGAGTTCCAAATCTTGGCCCCTGAGAGCGTTGTCTGCGTTTCCTACCTTTACTGGGAGCTTTCCATTCAAGGAGGAACAGAGGCTGAGATACTCTGTGTTATTGGTTCCTACACAACCTGGGTGAAATACAGCTTTTGCTCCACAGTGAAAGTCCACAGAGGGTAGTGACAGAGCCACTGCCTGACTTTGCTGGGAGAATTAATCCCCCACCAAGGAGACTGGCTGGCATGGGGATGTGATTTTCATATAAAAACTGATCCCATGGGTAAATTGCTGTTATGTTAAATAAACTTTAACAAAAATCTCCCTTGTGTCATTCTTGTACATGGCACAATGTGTATGAATAAAATCTATTTAACAGAGGTGTCTCTCTGTAACCCATCTCTTTGCTGTGTTGCTATAAGCTTCTAATTTAATTGAGGATTCCTAAGTCAAGAGCATTTTTTCATTTAAGGAAAAGGTGGTCATTTCCTGTCTTGAAAATATCTCACACTAAATTTCTTTCCCTTCAGTTAAGAGATACTTTTTGACATCTTTAATTCACTGATCTAATAATTTCTGACAGCATCAGTGTGCTTTAGCCATGGCATGCTGGAATGCTACTATTTCTAAAAATGTAAGGGAAAATGGCCATCATTTTATATAGTTGGAAAAAATAGGAATATATATTTAAATAGTTGAGAAAATGCTGGTTGTCCTTCTTTTGAGAAAGTCAGGTGCTATTTCACAGAATCATAGAACTGTAGAATTGTTTAGGTTGGAAAGACCTTTAAATCATAGAGTTTAACTGCTAACCCTGCACTGCCAAGTCCACCTCTAAACCCTATTCCTGAGTGCCACATTTACATGTCTTTTAAATACCCCTAGGCATGGTGACTCAACCACTTCCCTGGGCAGCTTTTTCCAGTGCTTGACCACCCTTTCAGGGAAGAAATTGTTCTTAATGCGCAATCTAAACCTCTCCTGGCACAACTTGAATCCGTTTCCACCTGTCCTGCTGCTTGTTCCTTGGAAGAAGAGGCCAAACCCCACCCCTTGCTGCAACTTCCTTTCAGGGAGTTGTAGGAAGTGATTAGGTCCCCCCTGAGCCTCCTCTTCTCCAGGCTGAACACCCCCAGCTCCCTCATCTCTCCTCACAGGACTTGTGTTCCAGACCCTTCACCCTTCCAGACCCTTCACCCTCCACTGTCCTTTCCTGCAGTGAGGGGCCCAGGACTGCACAGAGCACTTGAGGGGCAACCCCACCAGTGCTGAGTACAGGGTGACAGTCACAGCCCTGGTCCTGCTGGTGACACTATTGCTGTTCCAGGCCAGGACTGGGCACACACTGGCTCCTGCTCAGCGGGCTGTCAACCAGCTGCCCCAGGTCCTTTTCCACTGAGCAAATTCCACTGGCTCTCAGCTGCCAGCCTGAAGCACTGCCTGGGGTTGTTGTGACTTGAGGGCAGGACCCAGCCTTTCTCCTTGTTGAACCTCATACAGTTGGCCTTGGCCCATCAATCCAGCCTGTCCTGATCCCTCTGTAGATCCTTCCTGCCCTCCAGCAGATCAACACTCTTGCCCAACTTGGACTTCCCGTTACCTAGGGCTGCTGCTGAAGTGGTTTGGTGAGCTCTTCTGCCAGTTCCTCAGCACCCTTAGGTGGATCCCATCCAGCTCCATAGATTTGTTTGTTTCTAACTGATGCAGCAGGCCACTGACCATTTCCCCTTGGATCATGGGGGCTTCACTATGCTCTGTCCCTGTCTTCCAGCTCAGAGGGGTGGATACTTCAATGGTCTTACCATTAAAGACTGAAGCAAGAAGAGCATTAAGTAGCTCATCCTTTGTCACTCACTATGTTTCCCCCAAAACCCAGTGAAGGCTGGAGATTCTCCTTGGGACTCCTTTTGTTGCTGATGTATTTAAGGAAATATTTCTGTCACTTGCTGAGAACTGCTATCTTAATGATACAGACCTGTGCTCTGTGGCAGAGTCTTGAACCTCAAAAAGGTTAGGTTGAAAACACTCAGATCCTTTTTGGAATTTGGGAAACCTGACTGTCTCAAAATTATGGCAAATTCTGCTATTAAAAAAATACCATAGCAAAGAGCTTTCAGGCTGCTCTCTTTCTTTTATTTAATGCAATATTAAGCCATCCCTAAAAATGCCTTTCAAAATCTTGCACAGGGGCAAGGGTTTTTTTTTCTATTGTCAATATCTTGTCTCGTTAGGAGCTCTCCAGCCAGACATTTTGTGTTGTTTTAGACAGAATATTTTTTCACTATTTGGGACTCACTTAAATAACTCATGCTTTTAATGAGCAAAGATATCTAATAAGCAAACATGGCTAATGAAACATTCCTGTCAAGGAAACAAAAATCTGTGCATCAAAGAAAATTCAGGAATTCATTAGGAACTGGTAATAATCATGGTTCCTTGCTCATAAGAGCTCTATGTATTTATTACCTACCAATATGAAATCAGAAATCCAATCTTTCCTTGCTTTGTATCACAGTGCACAACCCCTTGTATAAATGCTGAGCAAACATCAAAGTTACACTTTTGTTTACTTGCTGCACCCCCCTAGACATCAGAAAAACTTTCAGTTGAGTACAGGGTTCCTATAAAATACATTACAGAGGATCACCTTCCTCTTTGGAAACCACTGCATTTTGGTGCAGTGATATAATTTTTTTCCATATTATTCATCTCGTCCAACACACTCCCCCATCCCACTCTCTGTAAAATATCTTAAAAATCAAATCACAGCTCCCAGAAATGTATTTGCAAAGTCTCCTAAAATATTTCTTCCAGAAATGAAAACTGTATCTCACCAAATTTCATAGGCATAGCACTACTTATAATTCTACAAGTCTAAATAATTAAATTAGCTCTTGAAAGAAAATTGTAGCCTATTTATTGTGGCAATATGAACATTTGAGTGTAAAAAGGTACCTCTTACTACAGACTGATCACAAAAAATATTGGAAATTAAACAGCTTTACTCATGAGCTCTATGACAGTGTTGAAGGGGAAATTGTGACATTAATGCCTGTGATGATATTATAGCTCTCTCCATGCTGTAGTTCATTAGTAGGACCTGCAGGCTATCTACAGCAGAGGACTGCAATTTAGCAGCATGCAAGGGGTTTTTATGAACACACAGGAGAAGATCTGTGCCCAGACTCTTTCTCTCTGTAGCAGCCCCTGAACAGAGCTGCTGTCATTCCCTCTCTCCAACAGTCATCATATGTCTGATCCTCCTAATCTCCACTTAGTATTTTGTGAAGGTTAGTCAAGGATGAGGATTAGAAGTATTGGTTATTTTCTAAGCCTTTTAAAATGAAACCTACTCTTTTTTTAAAATTGTTACTATTATTATTTTTTCCAGCTTTCCAAACCCCAGATAATTTTTTTGTATGGTTCCAGGTAACCTAGAATCCATCACTGTGCCATCCCATCTGAAAGTGCCTTGAACTTTCAAAAACCATCTCTCTCTCACAGGATCAGTAGTCCAGAACCACAGTAAAACCAGTAAATATATAAATATAAACATTTTCTCCTTTATTTTGTCTTTTGTCTGTAAATAAAATAATTCCAATAGATTTAAGACACGTGATCTTGTTTATTTGTGTTTTGTTAGTTTTTATTTTAAATTATGTAGCTCTGTTGTCAAACCATAGTTGGGCTATTTTTGATTTGGTTTTACTTTTTTCTTGCATTTAGAATGACCTTGAATTGGATCAAGTCTTCTTGATCAGTAAGTTTGGGTTCACCCTTCGAATGTTTTCTTAAAAGAGCAGTAAAACACTTTTTTAATTTAAACCTCCAAAAAAGATTTTAGCAACAGATCATATACACTGCTTGCATCTCCTTTTAAATGTTCATCTCAATTTTTATTAATAAAATCAGACCTTAAAATCACTTAATTTGTATGAGAGTTTTGGAGCTGTAGAAGCTAAAGTGTGAGATGGTGAAAGGACTGTCTCAAAATCAGCCAGGAGACCAGTGTGAGGGCTAAGAACTCTGATTTACATGTCCCAGTGCATGGGTAAGACTATATCTCAGCTTCCTTTTGAGTTGCACTGCAAATGCATTCATATGGAATTAGTTTCCCTTTATTTTATCAATTTGCTTTAGTGCTGTCTTGAACATATGACTTCAATACAGTCTATTAGAACAAGAAGGTGCTGCTATATTCTCTTTGACAAGCAGCACTGTAAAAAAATGTAACTTCTCAGCAGCACCTGTAGGCTTCTCAATTTGTTTCTTTAAAGCTCTGATAATTTAGCCCAAAGTATGACCCATCATTTGGATACAGTCTGCCTAACAGTTTTCATAGCCCACAGCCTGTTCCTGCTGCCTCTTTTCCAAGTTCCCTCAAGGCGAGGAGTGGGATGGAGTTTGAAATCACGGTTTGCCAGCCTCTGATGTGTTCCCTGCTTACTTCATTCCTTCCCTCCACAGCCCCTTCATCAACTCATGACTGATGTGCTTCTATCATGTGGCAAAAATGACAGCATCTCCCATTAAATTAGGGGTTTGTTTCTGGTCCTAGGAATGCACTGGCCAATGTTTAAATGCTGCTTGTGTGCTGTGGTGTCTGATTTTTTTTTCCTATGCTGATTGACTCTTTAGTGTCCTTCTTTGATATTGGTTCCTACTGATGTCATCTGGTAGAGTGCCTCTTTTACCTCTCAGATATAGGACACACTATTTCGTGCTCGATTGTTGGCAAAGTGCCTCACATGAGAAATGTGTCTTACTGGATTTGCAAGGTACATCCAATATGAAAATGTTTGTTTGGCTGACTTAAAAGAGAATAATAAATAAAAGCATTAAGTCAGATATCTCATTTAGATTAATATTTCTGTCCAGTTCAGAGCACTTGTTCAATGTTCAAAGACATTGCTTGTCTTTGTGTTCTTCCAACTTAGCCCTACTTCCTGCAAAAGCAATTCCCTACCTGCATCATGCTTTGATTCTTCTGGTCTGTTTTACTCAGTGCTCACCTAGGCACACTCCTAAAGTTTAAAACTTACCTAAATGTTTTTCTTTCAATGTGTTTATTTCAGTAGAAAGAAGGAAAAAGCATATTTTTATTGGATGGCCTACTTTAAAATATGTTTTATTTTAAAAGAAGCTGTGATGCATTTTTCAGATAGTGCTTATTCACTTCCTCAGTCTTCCTGTTTCTTGGAAAGGTTCTCTTTCCCTTAGTTCCATTTACTGCTTCACTTGCAAGCTTCTGAAACAGAGGGGAATTGTGTACTGAACCAGGAAACACCAAAACCTCATTTTTGCAAATCAGTTCTGTAAAAAAGAATGTGTTCAGATGAAGTGGCACTGAAGTGCTTTTCTGAATTTCATTTCACTGAGATCCTGGTTTCAAGAAACTATAATAACTTTCCTTTATATACAAAATTTTCTTGCAATATACTATAGCTGTTTCAACTCCATCAATAAAAGTCAAATGATCATTTTAAGGTTAAAACAGAATTGAGATTCAGTATATCTAGATATTTTTCTTCTAATAAGTTCTTTTTTTCTGGGACTTTGCTATAAATCACTTGTCAAATATGTTTGTATCCAGCACCACAGGCAACTATTTGACATGAACAAGAAATACTTAGGAAACAGCAGGCTTTTTTCTTATGGCCTCATTTTACCTACATCAATATTCCAGTATTGCTGGAATACTGATGTGTTTAATTTGCAACTCTCTGGGGAGAACTTTTAGAGCCTCCAGAAACTATAATAGAAATCAAATAAAAATGTAGAATTATTATTTTTCAGAATAATCATCCTTGTTTATAAAGTTCGTCAAATTTCGAAGATTTGAAGTGACAAATATTCCACACAACTTGTGTGCAAGAAAACACATTTTAGAACTTAGAAGAACATCAAGACACAGTATTGATAACATCAGTGTTTTCAAAGAAAAAATATACTTGATTTACTCATTGGAATGTCTGAAAAAGCCTAAGAAAATCTTAACTTTTTCCTAAACTATCACTTTTCCTGTGAGAATGATGGAACTATGTTGAGATTTTTGAGCCTGTAAGGCCTTTGGGGAATAATTCTGATGAAGATTTCTCAAAGAAAAATACCCATATCGAAAGGTTTGTTATGATCACAGTTGGATGAAAAACATCCTAGGGATTTGTAAATGGCAGTTCACAGAAAATAAGCTTTTTTTTGTGAGTTACTTACTTTTCTATAGACTTCTTCCTTGCTGTTTATTTAAATGGATATTTTAAAGTCATAACATGACAAAAGAACCTTGCTATAGGCACTGATATTACTGTCATCTTGAATGAAGATGGGACTTCATACTTTTCATGTCACAGTAGTAAGTGAAAAAGGAAATGGAAGTAGAAATATTCCTTGATGGAAATAAATACTATGTTAATGCTGTGGATATGGAACAATGTCAAAGATCTTTTAATGGGGAGTTATCACCTTAGCTATTGAAATCTGTAGAAAACTTGAAAGCTGCATTGAAATCTGACTTACTGCCTAATTTTTACCAACTGTGAAAAAAACCATATTTTTTCTCTCTTTCTAAAACTTAATAAAAATATGTAATACCTGATAAGAAGAGATCCTGAGCCTGAAAACAGACTGAAAGTCTGTGATGATGGAACTTACATCTATGGGAGGGAACATTTAGGATCAGGTGTTTAAGATGTGATTATCTGTTAAATAAATGTGAGGAAAACAAGAAAAATATTTGTAACAATTGACATCATTTGAGAAACACAAATTATGGCACGGAAAGCT
Organism: Agelaius tricolor; assembly: GCF_023055355.1. Lineage (NCBI taxonomy): Eukaryota > Metazoa > Chordata > Aves > Passeriformes > Icteridae > Agelaius > Agelaius tricolor. The sequence continues at coordinate 43,785,218 of NW_027269263.1, forward strand.
AATGAATCTGTGTCTATTATTCTCAGATGTTTATCACAGTACCATAAATAAAAAACTTTCAAGTAAAAATCTTCACTTGGCCTTTGTCTGAGGTCTGTACTGAGGTCTGGACAGGGAAGGCTTTATCAGGAGGCTGAACACCAAAGTGTGAGCTTCCCACTGCTTCTGGGACTGCCTGAGTATAGCCAATAAAAAGTGCAACTTTGTCAGCATCACCACCACTGGGTAAAAGAGTTAGTCTTTGCAGAAGACATGACAACTCTTCTCTTGACACTTTTTGACCATAACAATGGAGTTCTGGTTCACAGAATCACAGAACCACAGAAGGGCTGATGTCCAAAGGGACCTCTGGAGTTCACCTTGTCCAACTTCCCTCCTCGAGCAGGGCCACATAGAGCATGTTGCACACTGCTGTGTCCAGGTGGTCTCTGAATAAGAAAATCCCTTCATCTCCTTGCACAACCTCTGCTGAGCTTCAGTCACCTTGGTGATGGTCAGCCTGCAGCTCCTGTGTTTCAGTTTGTGCCCATTGACTCTGATTCTGTCACTGGATGCTACTAAAAAGTCTGGCTCTGGTTTTGCATCCTCCTTTCATCTATTTATATACATTGATGTGATCTCCTGGAGCCATCTCTTCTCTAGGCTTAGCCTTTCCAGCACTCCCAGCCTTTTCTCATGGGAGAGATACTGCAGTTCCTTAATCATACTCACAGCCCTTCATTGGACTCTTTCCAGCATGTCCATGTCTCTCTTATACTGAAGAGACCAGAACTGGACTCAACACCTCAGTGGTGACCCTTCCAGTGCTGATTAGAGGGGAAGGATTTCCTCCCTCAACCTGCTGGCCGCATTCCTAACCCAGCACAGGATATATGATTATTCTTTGCCACCATGACTATTGTTGACCCATGGTTGATGTGGTCTCCACCAGGACACCCAAATCCTTTTCTACTTTCCACCCTGTGAGTCCCAGCAAGTACTGGAGCTGGGCTTGTTCTACTCCAGGTACAAGACTTTTCACTTCCCCTTGCTGAGCATCAGGATGTCCCTGTTATCCCATTTCTGCAGCTGGGACCTCTCTGGTGTATCAGCCACTCCCATCAGTTTTGTCTAAACTTGCTGAGGTCACGCTTTGCCCCATCACCCTGATCATACTGAGCAGAATTGTACACAGTGTCACCCCTTGGATACACTGCCAGCTGCTGGCCTCCACAATGACTTTGTAGCACAGAAATCCATCTGACTGACTCATCATCCAGCCCGTGGGAGACAGCCTTATTGAAGTCCAGGTGAAAAAACCACCTGCTCTCCCCTTGTCTACCAAGCCAGTCTATTTCATAGAAAGACATAATGTTTTTCAAGCTTTACCTCCTGTTTGTGAATCCATATTTGGCTTTGCCTATGTGCTCATTTTTGCAGCTCTTTGTGCACTGTTATGACAGGGAATTTTAATAATCCCTTTATTCTAAAAATGCCTATGGCCAGTAGCTCAGGCACTTTCCTTCCTTCAGTTGTAGCCTGAAGAAAATGAAGGAATTAGTAAACAAATCTGAGAGTTACTATTAGCATATTAGCCAGATTTTAAGGCATTAATAAACAATAAGAAAAGCATTATGCTACCATCCGTATATATAAATACAATATATTATGTTTAATTCAATAAGATCTTTTTACATACATTTTTTTACTAATTCTATATAAGTCAAATTTCCAGGAAATCTGAGAAAGTACTTGGTACTCTTGGTACTCTGAATGAAGAATATGTACAAAGCTATCTTGAGCCACAAGCAGGTCATTTAAAGTATTTTTTCAACTTTTCATTTAATAATATGCATTGAACATCAGCTGAAAACCCCTGTTTCTAAATAAAACTGATGTTTGAAGTACTTGCAGTCAATTTGCCTGCTTAATCTATTCCATCTCTGAGCCAAACCCTTCATTGGAATTTCTGAAATGAGTTAATGTGATGGTTTACATTAGTTTCAGAAAGGACAGCATGATATTTTTAGGACTGTGAATTAAGCTTACGGGGTGCCAGTCTTTTGGATTTCATTTGGACAGTGTGCTATCTTCCATAAAACCAAAGTCCTACAAGCTAAAATTCTATTGTCATAGGATCTGCTGTCATTTCCCTAGCAACAAAATCTCATTATGAATGACTGTATGATGTGTAGCATAATATATTACCAGAATTAACATATTACTGTGAAGTACTGTGAGATATAATGAATATGCACAAGTTTGTCCAGGTCACTGTCAGACCAACAGTGATCCCTGCTTCAGGTAACTCTCACCCATAAACTCTGCTAGGTTAAATCCACAGTTTACAGTTGTTTCGCACGAAACAATGATAACTCGAGGGTGGGTACAAAATGAAAAGTGGATATTGTGTTATTTTTCAGCTCCAGTGGCATAGCCTATATGCTGTTTGATGAACAAACCAATAATTTCTCATATTTTGCTGGAGAAAAATGTGAGCTCTATATAGGCCAAACAGGATTATCTTCTTAATGACAGCAATTTCCATTATTTTAATAGGATTTATTCTGAGTGGCTTGTAGTGGAGAATGAAAGAAACATCCCAGCTCGTTCAAGATGTTCCCTGAATGAATTCACAAGGTTATGTGTAATACTGGTATTGTATAGGTACTGCTGTGAAACAAGGCTGAATTCAGTGGCAGAAGCTAGAAGAATCATGGAGGAATTGTTTCAGTCCTTCTGAACATAAGCAAACATTTTGTTTGCAGAAAGAAATCCTTGTACAATTTTTTGCTTTAGACAAGGCAAGGAGAAACCAAGGCTACAAAATGTGTTCTCTTGTGAGGAGCAGAATTCAGCATCTACAGGGTGCAGAGAGGGCTGGTTCTGCCCCGAAGGCAGAGTCTGGCTGGCAGCTCCTATTGCTGCTGTTGCCTTCTCCAGAGAGACAGAAAGTAGGGTTGGGGAACACAAGTTAAGACACAAAAAATTTACTGTAACTGATTAAATTAATGATATCTTAGGCTTTCCTTCTGCATACCAAAAATGGTTGCCATATTTCAGAGTTTTCTGGTTAGAAGGGTCTAGTGGAAATGAGCATTACCAGGAGAAATCTTGACTCAAGAGTGATGCCCCACTGCCTGGCTGCCCAGAAGCTGCTCTGGCAACCCATGCAGTGAAGGTGAGGAGGTGATGCAAAAATTCTCCACTATTAATATAAAAAGCAATACAATAAAGAAAACATGCAGCTGAATGATAACAGTGTTTCAGATGTCATTTCATGCTTGCTGCATACCCACACATAGGCTAGGTCTTTGCATAACTTAGGCCAATCTCTTTAAATTGTGTAAAAAACCACATGCTACTTAGGAGCTTTGTGCTGGGGATTAGTAGGCTGCATAGTAAAACAGCTAACCAGATAGCCTTAACTACAAAACCTTGCTAATTTGTGAACTATCATGCTCTTTTACACTTTTATAATGTTTTATATGTTTTATGTTTAATGCATTTTTAAAGATAAACATAGAGACCAACATTTAACACAGTATCATATGGTGTAATGTTATTACAAGCTAAAATAAATTGAAATTATGTAATTGAAGAAACTATATTAGAGAACTAAAGCTGAAGGCATTCTGGTATAAGCTCCTCCAGCTGTCTTTATAATCTGATCACAAATATTGCAAATATTGAGCTGTGTTAATTTGAACAGAAATATGATCTGCATTACACTTTTCAGCATTTGAATAACTGACAACTATTTGTTTTGAATGGATATATCTAATTGAAAGAAATATCAGTATGATATACAAGCCTTTTAAACTAACTCTATGTCTTAAATTACTATAAGACATGACTGGCAGCTGGCTGACTCTGAAATCCCCAGAGGAAGTTTTCCTTCTGAAGCAATCTTAACAACTGTATCACTGAAGTGTAACAATAATCAAGAATGATATTTTCATAGATTATCTCCTGTTGTTTGATAACCAGACAAAGTGTTCATGCCTTGATTGGGACCTTCTGAAAAAATACAGGAAATTAAATATTCAAATTCTGTCACATAAATATTCTGTACTCCCTGACCATCATACAGTTTTATTCACTGTAAAGAAAAAAAAGCTTCAGGGGACAGTCTTGAGTTACTTTCACAAAAGCAAAGTGAAAATACTATGAAAGGGTAAGCTACTGAATGGAGCTAACCTGTCAGGTGTTTTGGATATGGCCCAGAGTATCATAGATTATGATGGTGCCAGCTATTTTGCACAAAGAAAGAAATTTTTCAAAATTTCAGAAAGAACTAATGTTGGTGCTTCCTTTTAGTACTGAATGATAAGGAAAAATACAATTGTAGACTGCAAGAGGGAAAATTATTGCTTGGACTAGTGAAAATACCCCTTTTTTGGTTAAAACAGAAGTTCTGTTGATAAAAGAGCCCATTAGGACTGTCTTAATTTATCGAGAGAACACAGGACAAAATTATGAATTAGAATAGGAACATTGTTGTAGGAATGTGGATGGCTTGTCTGATTGAATTCTGAATTCAGTGCAGCTCTTCAAATAAGCTGAAAAACTCCACCTTCCCATCAGTTTCAGCTTTTAATCTAAAAACATTACTTTTTTCCCCCATGTACTATTTACCTCAATAATAACTTGTTTTAGTGCTTCTCAAAAGAGTCCATATAGGACTTAAAAATGCCCTGAATTACTAAAAGTATGTTCTGTACTTCTATTTGGCTAAAAAGAAAGCAGCCCTATCAGCCAAATTATACCAACCAAATTAGACTACTGAAGAGGGTGAAATTCATGACACCAAATGATGCTCCTGTACAGTAGATATTATAGTAAAGGACCCCAAGAGGACTGAACCCATGAATCACACATTCTTCATGTTGAGGAGCATGAACCACCTCTTTTCATGAATAAGACTCTATGAGTTGGCCTGAAAGCTAAAAATATTACCTGTATCTCAACCTTTAGCTAGAGGTCATTTTGGGCTGATCTGGTGACTTTTTGAGGAATAAATTTCTTGTACTTCTCCTAATGTACTCAGAATAGCATGGACAATGCTTTAATTCCACTGGCATAGAGGCTTAAGTGGCATGAAGTAAGGACCTGCATCACAAAATGCAATTGCATATTAGTAGCAAAATCTTTTGTGTGGAGTCAGCAGAAACAGCTATGAAAATCTGAGTTTGCAACAGAATCGTGACAAGACTGAGCTGGCTGTTACCTCTTGAAAATATTAATGTCAGGTTCTCAGTCTTCAGTTTGCTTGTTTCCTGTTTCCTTCAAGAACTATTTTAGGTAATGCAGTTCTCTGCTGTTTGCTTTAGCTAAAACAGAGATCCCAAGAATAATGAGAAAACTCAGAAAAGGAAAGGATCAGACAAATTACCTAAATGGTGGGGTTTGGGTCTGCTGCTCCTCTTGGATGCCAGCTATACTTCCATGATCTCCCCATTACTGCTGCTGCACATGTGCCCACAGTACATCACACTTGCATCAGGAATCCTCTCTAATCACACATTTTATGTTTGTGGACAGGTAAGGAAATGATATTTTGGTTTGACAGGACTTCATCCTCGAGATAATGGTCCAGATCATATTTGTTACTCCATGAAATTGCTTTCCCTGGTCAAACTGCAGGCAGCCACGTAAGACTGTACCAGAGCCCCTGACAGTGACACAGAACATGCTCAGCGCATCCCCGTGGGCTGGGCTGCTTTTTTCAAGGCTGAACAGGGCACTTGCACACTCTGTCCTTGGGCAGGATGAGGCAGCTGTGTAAATCAAGCATCATTAAGTAGCAGTAGTGATGTCTTAGAACAAGAAGCTCAGTCATGAACCATGGGAGCTAGTTTGGCTTTAGCTGCAGATGAAAGCAGGGACTGCACACAGCACAGAAAGAAGAATCCACGAGAAAGGTATGATAAGTCTAGTGCCATTTAGTGTGACAATGCCATAAAAAATGTAGGACAGAGACATCTATGATGTCTCTTTGTGCCTATACTACTAAGGATACCTTGCCAGTAAACAGATATTCACATTTTTCAGAGTTGTAAGGATGCCTGTAAAAAAATTACCCGTTTCATCATATCTGTGAAAATGGTTAATTTTTAATGGTAATATTTTAAATAATGAATCCCTTTCAAAGCAGGGAATAAGCAAAGGCATTTTCCATTTAGTTATTCATCCTCTTTATTTGGAGCTGCCATGTAGGAATTCAAATTAAATTAATCTAAAGTGAGTGTTTTTGAATATTGAACAATATAAAGTACACATATAATATTATCCTCCTTATGGCTTAAGAACACATAATTCATATCAGAATGATGCTAATTCTATATTTCTGCAGCCATCTTACATCTTTCCCTTCAGTTGTTAGCCTGAGAAAAAATTAATTTTTTTTCCCAGTATGATTTCAAATTAAATATTAAGTAGTTGATTTATCAGAGAACTTAATGTGTTGTTTCCAAACAGTCTCCTTTTGCTTGAAACAAATTTAATGCAGGAACAGAAAAATGTATATTAGTCATCAAAAGCTTTTTATAGATGAATTTAAAGTGCTATCAACTAAGGATTCTTATGATGCAGACTAAATTTCAGACCAATAATACAGAACAGAATTAGTGGAGGATGTATTAAATAGCCAGAGGTAACTGAAAATGAGGAAAGGTAAAAATTTGCATTTGGTTTACAATAGAAATCTAGTATAAATATGTATCTTTACTAACTTGGGGTGATCCAAAGCCAGCTTTTGATATTGAGGCCAAAAATTAAAAAATAACTGCTTAGTTTAGCTAAGTGAGATTCTGAATATGTCAGATTTTTAAACTTGGAAATAATCCTGACTTCAAATGTTACTATATCAGTGCAGTCTCCTAGTGTGAAGAGGGAAAGCTGATTTTGTTGTGGGTTGTTTTGTTGGTGTTTTTTTGGTGGGTGAGACATGACAACTGTGTCTGGGCTGAGTGTGGATACCCTTTGCACTGCAACTCAAGGTCTCTCTCCCTTAATCCTGTGCCTCAAGGGATCTGCCAGGCTGCTCAGTAGTTTCCTTATAGCCTCTGAATGCAGATCTATGCCCTTGACACAAGAGAGATGAGAACTTTCTGAGGCTTAGCAGCCATCAATATCCTTCTAATGGTGGAGCTAGCTAATGGTTTCCTTTCTACCAAGCACTTCTTCTGTAAAACCAGTCCAACAGTCACCATGCCTGCTCAGGAGCCTCAAGTTTTAGGCTCTCCTCAGCCTCAGTGATGCTAGTCCCTACACAGACCAAAGGCAGAGCTGGAGAGAATTCCTCATTCTCCTTGCTCTTTATGAATTTCATATTCAACCAGGACTGGATGGAAAGCAGCACGTTCTCTCCCCCTCAGCCATCTGTGACAGATACTGCCAAGGCCAGGAATCTGAATTAGGATTTCTCCTGCTGCAGTTGTGTTTAGTACTGAAATAAACTGTTGCCACTCTGCATTAAGTTTGACCTAAACCTGCATAATGGGGAAGGCCTGGGAAGGACAAGGACAACTTGTCTGTGAGTCTTAACTGGGAAAAGGTGTGAGTCATACCTGTTTTTTAGTCTGAGCAGTGTCATTGTAGTTTGAATATTGTGTTTGCAAAATATTAGCATTGCTGTTTTGTTTTTTTTATCATCATCAGAAACATGAAAATGAAGGTGTTAATAGATCTTCTATTGCCTAGGGACCCAGGTATAGCTTTGAGGGCTGCATCATTAGGATGAAGTGCTTCAGTTCCACTGACATCCAATGTCATGTGTCCATATGCCTTGTGGATCTGCACTAGCTCCTCCATGAGTGCCATGAGACACCTAGGCAAGTTTTGTGGTCCTGGGTTCATGAGCAACTTGAACCTAGCTCTGCATCCTAGACTAAAATTCAGCAAAATAAAGAATCCTCTGCTTAAATTCTGTGTCAGCAATTTCTTGTTAAAACATCAGGATTCCCAGACTTTGTCTACTGTCTTTTGTACTGAGCAAAAAGCTACACTACCTGTACAGTACTGCTGTAAATTTATAGCTTGCAGAGCTTGTTGAAATCTTTTGGGATAAAAAAAATCCTCTGTAAATGTGGGTATTTTATCAGTATGCAAGAGAGAAAATATATTTAAGTATAAAGTAAATACCTCCAGGTTGCTAAGCAAAGGTTAACTGTCACTGCCAGTCAAGCTGGGACAGTGGCAAATGACCTGAAAAAGGGACATTGTCTAAGGGCAAGAGAAGATGCTCTAAGGTTGCATGAAGTATTGAAAACAGACCCTTGAGCCCTTTTGTTTTATAGGGTCTTTCTTATGTGTGGGAGTGATACCACCAAGAGGGTGATATGCTTGTTCCTCCCTCAGAACCCTCATGGCCAAAGAGCATCAAAACCCATTAAAGATCTCATAGGACTATGGGGAGTGTTTGCCAGTAAAGGTAAAGTTGAGAACTCGGAGAGATTTTTAGGCTGTGAATTATAAATGGTCCTTTGTGGGTTTCCCATCTCATGTCTCTATTCAAAAATGTATTGACTGTGAGCAAATTAGATAGGGATCCAGCATTTAGTGTAGTGATGCATTCTTGTGGAGGACAAATCTCTCTCATCAACTAAAGGCCTTGCCAGAATTGCTATTATATTTAATGAACCAGAAAATAATATACAGCCAGGTTAATATTCTTCCAAAAAATTCTATTGTAGGCCACAGTGAGGGGAAAGGACACTGTATCAGTGACATGCGGTAGGAGGTCAATTACTGTGCAAAATCATTTCACCAGCTTATATTTAGTGCTCAAAACTTCATCTGGCCTGCACTAATTGGAAGGCAGCCTGCATGTGAAATGCCCTCAGAAATGCAGGGATGCTTGCAGTGGGTTATTGCATTGCAAATGTTATCTTTTGCATTTTTGCCATTTCCAAACTAACAAACACTGGTGGCTTTGCCCTTTTAGTTATAATAACGTGCTGCAAAACCCCCACAATGCCCTCACTAGGGACTAAGTTATTTTAATGGAGAAATTTAATTAGGATTACCCCCCATTCCTCATTTTTGCAAGCTGGTGCACTTCTGATTTTGTGCTGAGATATTATGGAAAAATACACTTTCCCCAAAAAGGAGAGTTTTACTAGACATGTGAAATATCAAATGGTTTAGAACATTTTGTACTAATAAAGTTAGAAAAGAATTCTGCTGATACAAATGATTAAAGTAGGGTATGATAAATATATGGTTCAGGTAAGTACCAAGATCTAAGATGATTATCTAATCTGACCTTCTCTGTTTCTTTTGTTCACCTGGCCCTGCACAGCAGTGATAGCAATGAAGGGCCAAGTCATAGGATCCATTCTTTAATTTAGACTGTTTTTAAAATCTTTTGTCACTGTGGAACCCCTCAGTCCCAAAAGGACTCCAGTGTTAAAACACTACATTTCTAACCCCCCCTGTGAACACATGAACCCAGTAAGGGACTTTGTTAGAGTTGCTGTTTGATCAGCCCTTCTGCTGACCTATACCAGGCTGATCTTTCAGCTAAACAAATTCTTTTTTTCCTAGATGGGATTAAGCAAGAGCCTCAAATAAAAAAGTTTCTCCAGTCTTTCAAGCTTAATAGCCTTTGTACAAATTTGTTTTAAGTGCTTCTCTCTGCTTTTCTAAATCTTGATCAATTTTTCACACTTCCTCAGCCAGAAATTGGTCACAGTATTCTGGTAGCAGTTACATCCATACCGAATGTGAAAGTGAGATGGCCTCTTTACTCCTTTTCCACATGGCTTTGTTTAAATACTGAATAATTCAATTTAGTCCCTTCAGCCACAATTGTGCTCTGAGAACTGGTGTCTGCTGATTACCTGGAGAGTAAGTCATCACCAGAGTGATTATTCACTAGTACACAGCTTCTGATCTTTAAGTATGAGCCAATAAACTGAACAGAAATGCATATTGTTGCTTGTGCCTGTTCAGAAACACAATCCAAATTCTATCAGTGATCTGTCAGCCTCATTGTTTACTGTTCCCACATGGTTTACTGCTCCACAATTCCTGCACACTTTGTCCATCATGATTTGTTTTTCTTCCATGTCACTGATAAAAACTGAAATCATCTGAGGCCAAGAATAAACCCTCAAAGGGTGGGGTAATTTTTTCTATTTGATGAAATTTTAGAGTCTATAGAGTCACACTGTCAGTGCAGTTTCAATAGCTTTAATCAGTTATTTTTGTATCCTGTTTCTTAGGCAAAAGGTCGTACGAGTCTAGGTCAAATGATGTACCTAAGTGTGAGAATGTCACACATGCAATATTTCTTTTAACTATTAGATTTGTAATTGAGTAAGAAGTATTGGGTCAATTAATTTTTTAAAATTGGAATTAGTCATTCATTAATCCTATCATGAATCCCATCATTGGGACTAATTATTGTCTAGGTTTTTCTATCTGTTCCTTATATACTCTGATATTGTTACCAGGCTAATCAGTTGCAACTTAAAAAATATTCACCCAGCATAAATATTTTTTTTTGCAACTGTGGGCCAAGATTATTAGCAATTATTTTAGAGACTATCAGGTAGGCTACAATCCAATGCAGACATCTCTTAGAAAAGAGTTATAATCTCTAAGATATTACCCCAAATTCTTTCATGCTTGGTTTCTCTGGTTTTCAGCCTTCCCCAGAGAGGATTTTGTGCTCTGGATCTTGACAGAGCAGGGCAGAAGGTCAGCAGAGTGTTCTGGATTTATCAGTGAGCTCTCCCTTTGCTCAGTTCCTAGGTGTTCCTGGTTGCCCTCTGTGCAAGCCAATTAATTTGATACGCTCCCTAATGACACGTTGACACCCTCTGAATCAACAAGTATGAAATAGTTGCCTCACCTTTAGCCATTCCAATGCCTAAATTAAGGTCATTTTGATGGTCATTTTGGTTAAGTGAAGGGTAAAGAGTCATTGACTTTGCTGGCAGTGTGCCCACATGAAACTCCACGTCCTCAACTGTATATTGATTTCACTATTATCACAGAATCATAGAATATGGTGAGTTGAAAGGAACCCATCAGGGTCATTCAGTCTAACTCCTAATATCAGAGGACCTGTGGCAAATAAAGACTTAGCCTATAATGGGTAAACATCCAAATAATTGAGTTTTCTTCTTTCTTTTTTAAAAAAAGTAATGCCACTCTATTTCTAAAGAGAAGCTGTAAAGTGTTCTAAATTTAATAGATTTGTTAATAATCTTTCACTTCATGTATCCCTAAAGTGTTAGATGCCCATATTTTCTAGCAAAATTAAGGTTTAATTTAATAACTATACTTAAAATTGTACTTAATTTTGGTGTGTTGAGGATCTCAAGATTAAATTCAGTGAGGCCAATTCAATTAGATATACTGCAGACCTCTGTGAAGATGCCAGCTTCTGGAGAACATAGTTATTAATCACTATGAGCCACATCATGTCCTCTGAGTTAGCTAAATACACACATAGAGCTGGACTTAAACGGATGTTCTTGAAGACCTTCCCCTCCTTTAGTGATTAAACAATTATAACAATGCTATAGGTGAGAAATTAGTTAAGACAAATTTGACTATCCAAACCTGGAAAGGAACTTTGCAGACTTTGTGTCTGCAGCTAGGAAAAAATCCTAAAGATCTCAAGTCATAATGCTAGCATCCACCAAAATGTGGCTGGATGATAGAGATAATTGCATAAATATTGGGAAGAAAAAAAGGTAACTCCTGCAGTGATTTCTCATCCATAGTTTCTTCTTTGGCAATTCTGTCTGAAAGGGCTCTCAGAAATAATTTAAACATTCCTCACTGTATTTGTACACAGTGAATATACAATGCACAATGAGAATAAAAGTGAAGAAATCTTCACCTTGCAAAGAGAAGAGCCCCCATTTGGAGTTTTTAGATCAATTTTTAAGGAAAGAGTAAAGTAAGTAAACTTTGGAATGCTGTATAGAAAATTAGATTATCTAACAAAAAACTGAAATAAAAACAAGCAACTCAGGTTTCTGATCTATTTTTACTTTAAGACACAGGTGAAGGACCATATCTTCTTCATAAATTATCTTTCAAAAGCAGCCCTAATCCACGGTCCTAAAATCAGATCCTATCACTTACCTAACCAGGACATGTGCTGGAAACATTGTATTCCAATTTTATTCCAGTTTGTATTCCGTGAAGACAAGGTATTTGGATTACAGCTGCTGTCTTATAAATTTTACAAAATAAAATATTGGGGAAATTCAGTTTGTGAAGGGAAAAGCAGCTTTTAAGAATGATCTTGATACACGTATATGCAGATCAGCCAAGATGACCCATGCTATCCATTTGGATCTGAATTGAAATTAAAACATGCTATTAAACTTGGCCATCTGCACTAAGGATGCTAAGGGAACCTGCTAATTATTATTAGCTCTGTCATATATGGCAGTGTTGGTATCAGTATTTCATAACTAGCCTCAGAGATAAAATGTATAATTACTTCCTTTTCCTTCTACTTACACAGCAGTCAACTGCCTAGGAATTTGAATCTTCTAGTGCCAAGCTAATTTTTTCCCCAATCAATGAAGAGAAGACAGTAGATCTTCTGTGTTATTATTTACTTTGGATCTCCTTTCCCATATATGTACCAGTCCTGCAAACATTTATGCAGATAAACAATTTTTATGTTTTTCATAACCTAAATTCAATTTATGAAATATTTTCAGAATTTCCCACTATTTCTAGATGCTTGCTTAGCTGCTGCTTATGATTAACAAGATAGAAAAAAAAAAATGTTATGGAAACTTTCCCCCTTTCTTCATAGTACATTTTGGCTTCATTTAGTGCCCCCAAAACCATAGGGAAGTTCTCACAGGCTTCAATATATACTGGCTCAAGCCCTGAGGGAATAATTCAGGAGTTCTGTTTCTTTGATCAGACATTTACTCACATGAGGATCACTGCTTCCCTTTTGCTGCCATTTTTGTTTGTTTTGATCCATTCCCCTTAGTCTGCTGGTATTCAAATAACCTTTCTTTCAACTACAGCAACACAAGTTATTTATTCCCAAGTCATCATTTCAGTTCTTTTCAAAATTGGCAGCTACTATCCTGATAAGATTGGATTGCACTATGAATTTCTCTCAGGAGGAAGAGCCCCAGCAGTGGGGGCTGGCTGGCTGGAAAGCTGCTTTGCAGAAAAGGCCCTTGGGATCCTTGTGGACCCCACAGTGAACACAGGCCAGCAATAAGCTCCTGCAGAAAACAGCATCCAGAGCTGCTCCAGGAGAATCCTTGTCAGCAGGATAAAGGAAGGGATCCTTCCTGTCTGCCCAGTACTGGAGAGATCAATCTGGCCTGCTGGGTCCAGCACTGGACTCCTCATTACAAGAGACACAGACACACTGCAGACAGTTCAACAAAGAGTCACAAAGGCAATTAAGGGTTTGGAACACCTGGCATACAGGGAGAGATATGGAGAGATGGAACTGCTTAAGGGGGGATCTTATCAGTGTGTATAAATGCCTCAGGCATGTGGGAATAAAGAAGTCAGAAGCAGACTCTTCACTGTGTCAGGATGAAGATCAATAGGCATAAACCGAAAATCAGGAAATACAACTTAAATTATCCTAAGGGTTGTCAAAGCAAGGAACAATTTGCCCAAAGAAGTTGTGGGACGTCCATCCTTGGAAGCTCTCAAAACCTCACTGAATGTGGCTCTGAGAAATCTTCTATAGCTGACCCTTTGTGGAGCAAATGTTTGCACTAGATATTCTCCAGAGGTTCCTTCTAACTTCGTATTTTCCATCATTTACTTTAATAGAAAAACACTTTGTGGAGAAAGTATTGGAATGATTATTATTGAATCCAATTCCATGCATGTATATTACTGAGAATAATATCTGCCATCAGAAATAGCAATGATGGGTTGTTACTGTATTTGCAAGACTCAGCCTTTCATAAACTCAAGAAATTCACTGCTAACAAGTCCATGCTTTCAATTAAGTGTTGTGGGTTGTTCTTTAACAGAGCTTAGTACAACACAACATTCTATATACACTTCACTGCTTAGACAGGTTTGATGGAAGGTGGGAATCAATAATTTAAGTTCTTTTAAAAATATGCATAAGTACATCACAGAGAATATAAAAACTTCAAAAAAAAGGTGATATTATTATTTAATGCCTTGTTGATGAGGTTTATTTTGGTAAGCTTTTGACAGCACAAGGTAACATATCATCCTTGCGTTGACATAAACACTATCAAAATATGAAAGGATGTACAGCAGAAAAAGAACTGCATCTAAAATAGATTTTTGAGAGAGCAAATTATTTTTTTTTCCTTCACAATAGTTAGATTTCTTTTGTTGTTGTTTTTAGAATGCTGCCAAATGCCTTTAAGCAAAATTGAAAAGAATTTTTGTTGCAGTAGGTCACTCTTTCCAGGTCTGTTTAAAATTCTCAATTTCTTTCCACCTTCTATTCAATGCTGGAAAATATTTCACAGCATTTGAGATGGGGATGATTTTCTTTATTTTTCCATTGTTTTGGCTGTATAGCTGCTTTCTTTACTCACTAAAGCACTGTGTACACTGTGCTATTCATTTTTACATTGGAGACCAAGGCCTTTTCCTATTTTCCCCTCTATTTTTCCTTTGTTTGGTTTGGAATGAGCAAACTCTCTCTCTGAGAGCTCCAGAGGGCAGTGTTGTGCTGAAAGCATCGGTTCTCTTGGCTCTGTCTGGATATTTTTTGGGAACCAGGAGGCTGAATGTTATTTACTGAATGTTATTTACAGACTTGCTTGAATGGCTTAAGTCTCAATTCACAATTGCCTTGGATATACACACTTCATGGCTGGGGTCCTTGCAACAAACAAATTAGCTGAATTTGTGAACATACTATGATCTTCAAGGTTTTCCAAATGCTGTTAAATGAAATCAATTTAAAAAATAGAGGTAAAAATATTAATATTAATTTCCTTCCTTGTGTCACAGTGCAAGGAAAGGAGGAAAGAAGTCATCCCCATGAGGGTGCAAGGCAATGCTGTTCCCCTTCTCCCTCAGGAGCTCTGCAAAAGAGCAGTTTTCAGGTCCAGTTAAGGCCTCTCAGGAGCACACTGCAGTGAGAAAGCCTGCAGGGGAAGCATCAAACTACACACCTCCTTCAAGTATGGTCTCACACCTCCTCTCTTACTTCTCCTGCCTCAGTGAGGTGTACACCAGAATTGCTACAGACCTGGAACAGACAGGATCACCAGGTACAATTGCCACTGCCCTCCAAACTCCTTGAAAATTTTCAGACTGCATTTTTTCTCATTTTTCAGGCATGTTTCACATGGACACTTAGTCTGTGTCTTAACTGACTGTGATGCACACAATGGCTACTAACAAAGGGTTACATCCCAGCAGCCTTTCAAACCACCACACTCTCCCACTCGGATCCACATGTCTACCTCTCCAAGCATTTCTTTTACCTCTTGTCCCTGTACCCCTGTGTCTCTTGTCATCTGTCCACATCACCTCTCTTTTCTGAGCACCCACACTGCTCCTGGGTACACTGCCTTCTGACACTCCAATTCCTGCCATCCCTATGTCCTCCTCTTTCACATTAAAGTCCAATGTCCACCACCTTTCTCCCGGTGCAGTTCTTCCCTTTGCCCTCCTTGCAGGGACCATTCTTTCTTTGGTCCTCAGAGACAACTCTTTGCTGCTCAGGGCATTGCTTGGGTTAGAGGCCTGAGCAATAACAATAAAGCTAGGAGTATTCTAACCCATCAACCACTTGGTTAAGGACATCCTATGCCACCACAGCTCTCAAGTATAGAAGCACTTGTTTACCCCCTCAGGCTGTAGAAATCACCTTGTGAGCTGTGTGTGGCTTACAGCCATAGCTTGAACAGTTTGGATGCAAGCCTGCATTCAGGAGGACACTTTCAAGAGTTGGCACATCACCTTTTCCAAGCATGCCCTTCAAGCAGCAGCAATTGGATAGGCATAACCCCCATAGCATGGCCTGAATCCACCAGAAATCCCAGAATACCAGGCTGTTTGGATCCTTTGCAGACAATATGTATAGGAAGGTACTATGGGATGGTCACTGGGAGCTGAAATGAGAACCTGTGACGAGGGGCATGGAACACAGAACAGGTTGCTCTTGAGCCTCCATACCACTGGACATTGAAGATAGACAAAAGAGTGGGTGCTGCAAATCTTAACAGATTTAAGTGGTCCTGGCAGGGTAAATCACTGGGTGTAAATCACATGACATGTGGGGCATGAACTCTGTCTTCCCACAGTGAGACACTCAGCAGGAAACATGGGGGCATCATGCAGAGAGAGATCAGGATGTGAATTAGTTTTTTGTTGAATTTCTGTTGAATAGGGACAAATATGATTCAGTTCTTCAGTTGCTGTCCTCCAGAACACACTGTCTTAAGGCTGTATCAAATGGAAAAAGAGGAAGGATAAAATAAAGAGTAGGGCAATACTTGGGCAGGTTAAGTGCTGATAAGGCAGTTGCCATAGAAATACTTCCACCCTGTATCTCCAGTAGCAAAATGTTCCCAGTCTGCTTTTATATTCTTTGTGTTGGATGCTGGCAGAAGTCTCTGTCTTATGATGCTACTAAATAGTATTTGGATGTTAAGGATCTACTAGGAGGCATCACTTGCACCACACAGGTGATATGGGTGCCCTGTGGGTATCTACAATAGCCTCATTGACATGAACAGCAATTGACAAGGTGCTTGGAACTACTCACAAGTAAAGCAGGTTTTCAACATCCTCATGAGACTGAGAAATATATCACTCTTTAAAGCTGCTCATACAGCAGAAGAAGGCTTTGCTATTAGCTCTGTCAATAAACATATCTCGGGATTTGTGACTTGAAGACAGTGATGCTCCATGCCGAGAAAAGGGAGTGCAAAAGAAAATGTTGCCATCTGTTTGTGTAGAAGTTTAAATTCATGCACCAGATCTCCTGCACTGTGAAAGATGAGTCTTCTCTTTTTCTTACAGTCTTGAGAGTTGAGGCAGTGTTCATATAGCAAGACCTGAAAATAGACTGAAAGGGTGTTCACCATCAAGCCTCAGTCTCTGATTCAGATGCCTACACTGAAAGCCCCCAGAAATCACAGAATCTCTCTCCAAAAATATCAATCAAACCATCATCCTGCTGAAGTTGCATTGACACTCAAGGGAAGCTGGGTTGCTCATGTGAACCCTCAAGGGACACACCAAATCTCCACAGTGCTGCTCTTTCCACAGGGTCATTATGGGTCACCCAGGTTTGGCAGGTGTGGGTTCTAACCTTGTATTGGTATGATACAATTTCAAATATAAAGGTTTTAAAATGACATTGCTAAAATTCACCTGAATAATGACAACATTGCTGCCTGACAGAAGTAAATTAAAAAAAACCTCAGGTATCAATACTTGTTTTTATTTATAATAGTTTGTGGTAACCCAGATATAGAATTGCCTAGACAACTGTGACTTAATCATGTGCAACTGCCAGCTTGCATTTTTGCAGGCACATCTACCCTGACAAAGGTTTTTAATATTTAAAATCATGCAGATTATCTATTCAGCCCTCAGAAAACTCGTTGTGATTAATTCAGTATCTCAGTTTCAGGCACTTCAACTTCTGACACCTTTCTTCAGGCTACAGAGAGCTTTATTAATTGTACCAAAAATCATGTGCAAATATTTTTTAAATATTATTTAGTACTCAGTTAAATTTTTTTATATGAGTATGTTACCATCTATCAATGTTGTCACAAGTCTCTAGATCTCAGAAGAGTTTTTTTACTCTGCTTTTAAAACACAATTTTATTCTAAGAGCCTCTGTTTATGCACATTTATCAGTCATGTCTACTCAGAAATGCTTATATCATATCTGAGGTCAGGAATTCAGCTGCATTTAAATTATATGCCAGATGGATGGGCAATGCATACATTTCAGTTCTTTGACAGCTTAATGAACATATCTCTTGGCAAGAGGAGGTTATCTGAACATCCCAAATCATCTGTCACATTTGTCTCCAAACTTTTGGGTTGTAGTCTACAGTCAGCAATGAAAGCTGACCCTCACACTGTCTCATTGGCTTTAACTGAAAAAAACAATTATTTGCTTCCTAGTGCAGCATCTTACCATGGCCTTGTCAAGTAAATGGGGTAAATCCTGATTTATAATGAGTTTCAGAAATCTAGAAACTTTATGTAACTAAATCTCTCACCCTTCAAGTAAGTTATTTTGTTAGTCATCTATCTTAACTGGCAAACTATGCAGAAAAAAAGGTTTTAGCACATATTTTCAAGCTGATGATTAATCTGGTTACCTTATTTTTGAAAGACTACCTGCAAGTAAAAGAGTGGTCAGGAAAATTTAAAGAATATTTTCAGTTTCTCAGGAAGGAAAAGTCTGAGACATGCAAGTTGAAATTTCCTACAGAAGACTAAAAGTTGGCAAAACAAGTCAAATGGGACATTTCTGATCAATTTCAACACTTATACCACTTATATACCAACAACAATAAAAGAATCTATACTTAAGGGTGCTGCATTCCCTTGGGAATAGATTCACTAGTGTCTTAAGCTGGAGGCTCAAAATGTCCTTGAGTTTCTTAAAATTAGTGGATAGTTGAAAAGTTGGTTTATAGGAATCACCCAAGGTCACCCATGCACTGATTCTAGTGACAAAGCTACAATGAGAACCTGGAAGTTACTGGCTTTCATCCTAATGGTCACTTCACCAAACCAAGACACCCCCATTATGGGAAACAATGATAATAAAACACAGCAGTGCTCTCAAATTGCACCAAAACTACACTTTCACTGGTCTGAAAAGCTATCATTCAGTCTGAAAGCTAACAAAATTGATGGGCCAACATGCTCTAAATGTATAGTGTCACAAAGAACATAGCTTTTCTTAGTAGAGTAATATTGCAAAAGGAGCAAGAGAAAGAATATGGAAAGAAGCAGAAAATCCTGTTAAAATGTTAAAAAGGAAATAATAGTAAGTAATGGAAACTATTCAGTCATTCTTCAAGTTCCTACTGAACTCATATGTAATACCAGCTGCAAGACATTGAGAACACGGAGATGAAAGTTCATAGAATCATAGAATAGTTGGGAATTAGAAGGGACTCTTTGAAGGTCATCTAGTGCAAACCTTCAGCTATGGGGGGGCAGTTGTCCAGCCCTCAAAAGGGTTGGAATCCCTTGGTATCCCTTCCCTTCCTTTTGGCATGGGTTAGCACAACATCATTGGTAAGCAGAGCCTCTCACAGACAGCCTGTTCCTGTCTGGTGACCCTCACTGCTGGCTCTTGCTCCTCCTGGCAAGACAGCTGCTCAGTGCTTCTTTGTGCCTCCCCATCCCTGACTGACATCACTCCCATTTCTTGTTGTTGTCATCCTCTCCATTTTTCCCAGTCCTCCATCTTCTGGGATGTCAATCCACATCTTCCCACGCTACTCCGGGGACATTCACCCAAATTTGTTCTTTCTGCCAGCTTCCTGTCAGCTATTCTCACCTCCCATCACCCTTTCCAGTAACTAGCTGTGACTCTCAACACATCCTTTATGGTTTATCACCTTCTTCTGTCCTCTCTCTGCTCACCTAACCATTCTGACATCATGCAGTCTCTTCTAAATTTTTAAAGAAAAAGAAAGAGGATGGTGCTCTCTATCCCCCTTATTTTGGTAACCATTCAGCCATTTTATTCTACCTCTCCCTTTTAAGCTCACAGACTGCAATCACTACCTGGAGTCAATATTCTTTGCTTTCACCAACTGTTTTCATTGAACCCTACTTTCAACATGACCTCTAATTACCTCTTTCTAACTAATGCTGTGAATCAGCAGTCATTTGTAGCTCCTTCTTCAGCTTCAATGTGACTTCATTCTGCTCTTCTTGGCCTATCATCTTTTTCTCTTTATCAAGAGATTCCAATCTGCTCATGTTGACAGACTACCACTGACAATTATCACTGACAATTACATTTTCAGGGAGCAGCCTTTGTACTTTCTCCCAAGCTGCTCTTCTCTTCTGAGAATCCACCCCCTTGTTATTTTTCAATTCTTTTGAAACTTTACTTTTCAATCATCTCTCTTGCTCTTGAAAAAGAAAAGAGAAAAAGGAAAAGAAAGAAAAGGAAAAGAAAAAGAAAAAGAAAAAGAAAAAGAAAAAGAAAAAGAAAAAGAAAAAGAAAAAGAAAAAGAAAAAGAAAAAGAAAGCAGGAATATGCTAGGATTGCCTTGCTCATCATATTTACCAAAACTGCCTCAAAACAAACTTAACAGCACTGCCTCATAATTTCTTCAAATCCCACTTGTCTATATCCTTCTTGTGTTATCTTTTAATTATTTACTTTCAGACAGAGGCTGCTTTTTCACAGAACCTAAGATAAAGGGGTAATTTCCTATAAAGAGGCTATCAAGCACCATGGTTACATAAATACGAATTACAACAGGACTTAAGATTTCAGTGCTGTAAGAGCATAGTATTAAGACCTTGATATAAAGAAAACAGGACTACAAAGCTTAAGAACGTGAACTGGGCCTTAAAAACTCATTTCTCAGACATGCTGGCCATACATGAGTGTAATATATACATCAATTGTGTGGCATACCTCCATTGTCTTTAGAAATAGAGGTTTATACATAGAATCCTTTCTTCTCTGTTAGCTACAGACATTTTATCACTAATTTCAGTATGGTCAAGGGTTTTCCATCTGAATCTCATCCTACACATATTTTCAATATTTGCAAAGGAAAAGGCAGGTAGAATATATATAACGATTAAATTTTGTAGTTATAGTCAGTGACTAGAAATTATCTTTACAGCTTGGTTTCTAATTCTGTATTAGAAAGAAGTTTGACAATACTCAGGTTCCAAAGCCAATATTTAAAGGATCACATGCATGACTAAAGAAAACATTGCTTTTTTTTTTTTTTTTTTTTTTTTGTGGCAGCTAGTTTTACATGGTCTCTTCTGAAATTTAAGTGAATAAATTATTCATCAGCCTGCACTTGTCCTTAGATGGCATAACTTAGATGTCAAAACCACCCAAAACATCCACATTTGCCAAACCTGTCTTGCATGAAATGGAATGAAGGTGTTTACATAAGGAAAATGCCAAAGCTGAAAATTAACCCTTTCAGGGCTTTAGTATAATCAAATATTGCAGTAACTATTATCATATCAAATATTTATTTAACTGATAAAAAAGGATCATAATATTCCCAATGAAAGTGTTTTTACCAGTTAGACTGGTGGTCTTCCTGGTTTGGGGGGAACTATTGGCTTTGTTGTGATACTGCCTTTCAGTTAGTATGCCAAGAGGAAAATTCAACACAAAGTTTTAATACAAAACATACGAATTTGATTTGCTTTTTCTGATACAAAAGGATACAGCAAATCTCAGCTTTTGTGACAATGTATCTCTTGGAGAAAGGTCATTTCTATAGAAGTGCCTCCACAAACAATGGTGTCTGTCTTTCTGGTGGTGTACAGGGGAAAGGAGACTGAATGCAGACAGAAGGACACCGTGTGAGATCCTGTGTGCAGGTATCCTAACTGTGCCAAAGAACAGGAGGCTCTGACAGATGTGGTAAAACTATGAGGGGCTTCCACACCGATCTGCACTCTTACAAAAAGTCCTCACTCCAAGGCTGGGCTGAAAAGGATTTGCTCAACATACACAATCCCTTTACACACATTTCTTTCCACCTTTTACAAACAGAAACTACTCACAGAAAACACTGGCAGGAAAGTTTCAGAAATGTGACTGTGACCAAATGTTCCATCTGGAGCAGATGTCTAGGCTGATGAGCTTAGTGCCTGTTAGTACCATGCAAGGTGGTTGGTGGAGGAACCAGGCTGTAATGTGCACTGATTCCAGTCCATCCCTATCTAAAATAAGTGGACATAAGGACTCAGCTGCAGCATTACACCCCACCTACTGCAGATACCCTTGCCACTACTTAGGAATTTAAAAGGAGGTTTACAAATTAGGCCAAAAGCATTATTTACAACTATTAACATGGGAAGTTATTACCAAATGTCCCTCACCTTCCTTGCATCTGATTTTAAGCTCGCTTATCATACTCAAGTGGGATATCATGCCCTTCCAGGAGCTGAGCTGTCCCTACTTGGTATCAACTATAGTACATTATTTTGGAGAGTCTGAGAAATATATCTGTGTGCATATAGACTCCCTCTTGGAGACCACTGAAAGATTGCTTTTGCATATACACTATGACAGAGATTACATTTACAGTCCTGCTGTGTCATGCTTGCACTGAGAACTAGTCTAGTAAAAAACATAAATATTGATATAAATTACCAAGATCTTGTAGTCTTTATTGAGATGAGTTTCCACAAAAAAGAGATGGAAAATTTTCCTAGACTAGGGATTGTAGGAATCAAGCCAAACTCAAAAGGATTATGTTTTGAATGGTAAGATACTTTCTCTTTTTGTTTTTTTTTGCTTTATGCCCATCTTGCTACAGCTATGACTGAATATGTTAATCAAAATTCTATAGAACTGTACTCATTTGTGTGTGTGTTTACTTTTCATTTACATAATTATCTTACAAAAGGAGCATTTCTCCTTTGTGCTAGATGTCTTACGATGTAATTTAAAGCCACAGTTACCAAAATATCCTATTCCAGCAGTCCCATCACTATCAGTTCTATAGCCCAGTCATTACCATAAATTATTTTACAGGACCTAAATATACATTTCCAGTCTCATGATGTCCAGACAGTCCTTCAGTCAAAGAAATTAAATGTTCCCCGTGATGTGTCCTAAGAATCTGCATTTTGGCACAAACAGGAGAAATATCCAAAACTTAAAAGGCCTTCACAAAAAAATTAGGAAACAACTATAGAATGCCTTAATTTAAAAAATAGGATTTGAGTGTTTGAAACACAGGAAATGCTTATGGAAATGAGCAAGAACAAACAGTGATACATATCAGCATAATCAGTGCAAAGCTACAAATACATTGTACTATTAGATATGTATTTTAAAGAATATACAGACTTGATTAAGCATAACATCAAAAGTTCAGCTGGCAATAATTGGGATGGAATAGAGCAACTGAGATAGCATGCATTTTCAAAATAAACAAACAAAACCCAAACAAAATCAAGAATGAAACAGATCTTCTCAGTCACCTCTGAGGGGGCCAAGAGGGCACGAAATCCCAAGCAGCTTACAATAAGCATTTCTCTCTTGGCCTCTGTTTATTCTGTGACTTCTGTTTTGAGGAGACAAGCAACTATCACTAGTCTGTAGCCTATGAATATTGTCTAGGAATTTCTGACCTCAGTACTCAGAGTACGTGCAGCCTGTTAAAGTCCTGTTTAACTCAGCATGGAGTGGTTTGCAGGCCTGTGGTGGGCCAGTCCCACAGAAGATGGGCTCACTGTAGGACACCAAACAGCAAGATTTTAAACAGTTCCTAAACAGGGATGAATACTTTTTTGCATCCTTCCACCTTCTGCCTAGAGTAGTCATTGAATATCTGTGCCACCCTTTTATACTATCTCAAGAACCTGACTCACCAAGATTATTATAGGGCAAAACTCACCAAGATTATTGGTGAGGGCAAAACTTCCTATTTCTAGCAATTTCTTCAATTTGCATAAGGATGTGAGCATGCCTGAACTTGAGGGTTATAGAATGAAAATAAACACACATCTTTAACCAGACTGCTCTTTAACAAAGCTGAAGTAGAATTCTTTTGAAGTAGCACAGCATAGTTTTGAATAATCTCTGGAGACAGTAATATGCCAACCATTTGGAGAAGTTCTGTACCTAATGCAGAGTTTGAAGCTGATATCAGATAACTTCTGGTTTTGTATCTCTTGTGCTTATTACATACAAAGCAAAGTACAGAACCTGTGATACAAAGAAGTTTCTCATTGGCCTGCAAAAGCCAACTCGCTATCTAAAGACATTGTTCTTTAAGTACATAAATCAGTAAGTACAGAAAATGTAAATAATTATTTTGTTACCTAAATTTTATAAAACATATAGATTACTGTAATTACTTCATTTCAAATGTCTGAAGATTGTTGTTACTTATTTCCTTTCTAGACTATTAAAAATCTAACTTATTTACTGTGACACTCCTTTGATCATCATATAGTTATATAATTACACAGTTCAACTGAACAAAAACACCACTGAAACTGTTTAATGAGCAAATTTTAAAGTTCCTCTTCTTTGTCCACACTGGACAGTTAAAAGCTTTCTCCATTTCAACGGATAGCTTCATCATACTTTTTTCTAAAAGAAAAACATAAACTATTTTCAGCCCACTCACACAAAGTCTTGGTGTATAATATCAAACTCTTTGATTTGTTGTATATGCATTGCAAAATGTCATCTTGTCCTGTTTCTAATGGCCATGGCCAGAGTACATTTATGATCATGGCTGATTTAAGTCACTGATTTCTTCACACTCAAAATCACTGAAGTATACAGAAGCAGAGAAGTTCTATTGAATTTTAATTTTGAAGAGCAGTATCTCAGACTGAGCCTTCTCTTTTCTCTGAAAAGTCAATCAGATTAGTAGTGTGCACTCATAGAGCTCTCAATGAATATAAACTAGAAGGAAGTTGCCTATGTGCTATGCAGAATTGTACAGGCAACTCTCAGTTGTATGTGGGTGTGTAACCCAGGTTGCAGATTAGCAGTGCTGTGCTAAAACAAAGCAGAAAAAAAAGGAAAAACACCCACCATTCTTCTTTGGATTTCTGATCTCACTTTTACTTGAGTTTAACTCCATTTCTTGATAAATGTAATACACATAGGAAGTTCTTATCTAATGTGGACATGCTTTGTATTACCTGGGTTTTAGCTTTATGAGGGTTAGTCTATTCCATTACCAGTTTCAATAATTAAGAACTGACTGTGCAACTATGCAGGAGCCCAGCAGCCTACAGGTTTATTAAACATTTGCTAAAAACCAAGTACTTCCCAAAATACCTCCCTAACTCACCACAAAAATCATCAGAGTTCCCTTTAATATTATTTTTTTAAACCCATGAGTGATAAAAACCTGCTGCATTACTGGATTCCTATTAATATAAATAAAATTTTGAGATGCATGAAAGTCAAAGCAAAAGCAAAACAAGTGAACAAACACAATGCACTTAAAAGCAGACAGACAGAATGGACTCCTCTCCCTCTAAGGTCTAGAGACTGACAAAAAGCCATTTTATAATAAGACTTTTTAGCTGCACCAAAAACCTTGACTTAATTGGCTAACTGTAGATTTTATTCATTTAGAGAGTAATTAACACCGATTATGCTTTTAAAATACAATGTGCTCTTGGGCAATGCAACAAAAACAGTGGTTTCCTTGTGAAAAATTTGTGAGAGGGAAAATTGTTTCCTGCTGCCCCCTCCCCATTCTCATTTTTGTTTGCATAACATAAACAGCATCTACTTCATGAGCAAGGCCAGAAGACAGAGATAGCCAGCATGCCAGCCAAGTGCCCTGAGAGCCATGAGCCACAAAGGCAGCTGGAGGAACTGGCAGTGCCTCTCCATCCTCGGGGGGGAACCCAGATGCTGACAAACCCTGGGAAGCTGCTGCAGGAGCTTATCTGCTGGGGAGGAGGAGGGGCTGAGACACTTCTCAAGGAGCAGGAGAAATACAAAACCCAGTGTCGGAAACATTTGATCCTGTAGAAGGATTCATGAAGACGCTGCCAAAGGGTCATGGGGCAACAGAGGGCAGGAAAGGAACAGGGGTAGAAAGCCTTTCTTTCAGGGAATCTGGTTTGTTTTTTTTTCCTCTCTCATCAGAAAATTTAAACTATTGACTTAACATTACCCATGAACATTATAGATCAATGCAGATACAAAATATTGTGATATTCTCTGCTATTCTATCAGCCCTGTATTCTAGCTTTGGCAATAGCTTAACTCCTGTACTAAAATGAAAGCAAAAGGCTCTTCATACTGTGACACAACAGTGAACTGAATTGGAATGAACCTTCTTGCTCCTTTGAATTTATACCTTAATACATTAGTTTTGATATGCTGACTAGGATCAAAATGACACTGATGGCAAAAAGTGCAAGCACTGCTTTAATTCATGTATACATTCAGTTCTTTGAGGAATCTTTCTAAACTACTTGACATCCTGTATGTCATCCTGTAATCACCCTATATCCACTGAGTAATAACATTGCATAAAATGCTACTTTATATGTTGGATTTTAATTTCACTGAACATCCCCTTGTCCTTTCAACACTGGAGAAAAACAAAACTAAATACTTCTGTCACAAGATTTCTTACTGGCACAATTCTTAAAAATCCACTTAATAAAAACTACCTGCCCTTTCTCAGGTAGCAATACAGTATTGTCATATAGCCAAAGGAATTATATTCATATCAAAAGAAAAACATTTATCAAAATATTTGCTTTCAGATTTGTTTACTGTTTATTATTTTAATTTACATCAGTTGCTCCTTGCAAAACTTTCAGGGAAATAATTTAAATTTTCTTTTCTTTCCCACTGCATAGTAAATACAGCCTTCTTAGTATTTCAGAAGTATAGTACTATAGAAATGTTAGGGCCTGCTTCTGCTCCAAATGAAGTTAGTGGGAAAACACCAACTAACTTTATTAAGAGTTAGGTCAGGCCCCAGATTTGCAGCTTTTGAAATTTCATAGTTGAAAATTTTCTGGCTAATCATCAGAACTGACTACTTCTACAACTATATACTATTTACAACTTTATTTATATGTACTTCTTTATTACAATATGTAATATCAATGTTCCTTGTAAAGGTTACTATTTTAAAGAAATTAGACTGAAGTTATTGCCAATCAACCTTTTAATAAACTTAAGTGGGATGACTTTCAGAATTTTTCTCAACATATGATTCAGTTTTTATCCACTCCTTCTATCTTTGACAATTGCTTAACTACCTTAATTACAAAGCCTTTTCCAGTGTAATAAAAATGTCCTTTTGGTAGAAGTTTATTGGTCCCATTTCAAATTACTTTCTGAAACATTCCTACACTGATGAGGACTCATTGTTTCAGCATTTTTTCTGTTTCAACACAGTATATAAAGCCATGCCTCTCACCAATCCACCTCAGTATAAAAGTGTGAGGTCAAACAGATCGCTCACCAAATCTTTGATCAAGTTGTCTGATCACATATAGACACAACTGTCTGAATTGTTGCATATGTTATATAATGTTATCACACAAATTTAAGCTTTTCCATTATTGACTGCTACTTGTGTATGCATACGTTAACTTGCTGGTCATAAAACTGCAACAAAGGACAAGATATACCAATACTGAATTCAGACCTCTAGTCTTGTCTCTCCCAAAATTAAGAAAAATCTGTGTTCTTTATGACTGATCAACTCATGATTTTGTGCTTCAGTTATACACATTTTCCAAAATTAAACTGTGAAGTTAATGTCAAATACTGTGTTGTAACTTTAAATATAACTGACATATTAGAACAGATAGATGGGTAATTATGATAAACTACACAATAGTGCTACTGCAGATAATATCATTTATCAATCCTGTGGTCCCCATCATTCATGCATTTACAGTTTGGGAATACAGTGACTGCAAAGGATAATAATTCATAATGGCTACATTCTCAGTACTTCATGCTAGCTCACTAGACAAAATAAAAAAGGTTAATTGTATAACTGGAAAAATGTAAAATTTTATTCCAAGAAAATTAACAAGCTACACAGGTAAATTTTGGCAAATGCAACTTTATATTGAAATCCACACATCTGTATCTTAAAGAAGGAAAGACTCACAGACTCTAATGTATTTCTAAAATACTAAGAAATCATAGTATATGCTTTCACAAGTTAAAACTTAAATAATTTAAAACAACCAATACACCAAAATGTGCAGAAAATATAAACAAGACTGTGCCTTCAGTAGAATAAATGCTTCACAAATTGTGCAAGATATCATACTAAGGCTGCGGTCTCCCCATGACAGCTGTCTTAAAATATAAACATACATCAACTGCCTGTGTTTCTCAGAACAAACTAGAAAGGGCGGCACACCTAGAAAAAAATCATATAATCCCAGTGATGTGCATATTGATTTTGGGAACCATTGGAGCAAAAAGGAAAAAAGAGGACTAAGTGATCTTTCATGCACTCCCAAATGACTGACCAGAGTTATTGATTCAATTTTCCTTGCTTATTTGCTTCAATGCTAAACAAAATGGAAGATACTAGATAACCCTTTAAGGCAACATGTGTTTATTCTGTATAATTATAACTGTTCAATTATGACTGGATATTATCATTAACGTTGCCTAACAGACTGATATCTAGCTTTTTAAAAAATATAAATAAGAGTCTATTAAACTTTATACCAAATCAGCAAAAAACACAGAATACAGTTAAATGTTAGTAATTTCACTGTTAAGGAAAATGGTAATTAGAAAGAGTAATATATTTGGAGAAAAAAAAATTAAAGTCAAAATCTGAACAAAAATACTGCTTTGGAATGCTCCCCAAAACTTACTCACAAGGCAAACAGATTTGTAAGTGTGATAATCCAATAATGCATGGCACATCTTTAATCAGTTACAGTACTTGAGTCCCCAGTTTTCAGTCTTTGCAAAATAATAATTGTATGAAATGTTTTAAAGGTCTTCAGATGTCTAAAATTAGTTTTATCAACACATTAACCTCATATCAACTTAATTTATTAAGATGTCCAATGCTAATCTTTTTGATGTTCTTATTTTATGTAGTGATATACACAGCATTTAGCACTGATACTTAGCACCTGCTACTTTCATAATCTAGATTTCAACCACATAAAGGAATTCAGGGCAGTAGTTCAGTCCTTTGTTCTTAATTACAAACCTTCAGCAGTGGTCAGCAGGAACATGTTTAGGTTTAAAACAGGATTAGAGGTGAGCTATTGCAGAGACTGCAGAATGTTGCCCAAATCCTTACAGCTGCTGACGTCCCATTCTTGATTTTCTCCTCAAGACATGGCTACAGGCCACAATTGCTTAGCAGAGAATGGTAGTGTTTCACAAGGCTAAAGATTTACAGATGCTCCCTCATATAACACAGTAAGGTTCCCTTGGTAACCTGGATTTTCTGCAGTAAAGAAGGGTTGTGCTGAAACAGCGCCTCAGCTCCCTGTTGGAGAAAATGCAGACAAAAGGATTGATTCCAGCTTGGGCAAAACTCATCCAGACAGCGGCCGTTAGAAATCCCCCAGGTACTACAGGCCCTCTCGCAAAAACTCTCCAGTAACAGGCTACCAAATAGGGACCCCACAAGGTCAGAAAGAGGAATGTCATGATGTAGAACATTCTGCTGATTCTCTTCTCCATTTTGAACTCGTCTAAAACCAGTAGCCTCCTCCTGCCCGTGGTGTTGGCGTTCTGCCTGATTCCCAGCAAGGTTGGAGGCGTGGGACCCCTTCCGAATCCAGCCAGCCAATTAGCAGCTGCTTGACCGCTTGCTCCAGGACCATGGAAAGTCCAGTTCTGGCTCACTGCTGCAACAAACTGGACTGGCTTCATTTTCCTGCGATCGTGAACAAAAAATATCAGCTTGAGGTAGACAAGCTGTGTGGCTAGGAGGATAAGGGCAAGAAGAAGCATAAATCCCAATGAATCATTAGCCCTGAAGGAACGATGCTGGAAAGTGCATTGGTCTTCCTCCCTAATGAATGAGTAGGTGCCCACATCTAAAACTGGGGGGAAAGCCATGGCTACAGAGAGAGTCCACACCATACAGATAACAGCCAAACAAGTCCAGAAGGTCAGTCTCTTCGTATAAAAACGGTGGTGGGCAATAGCTAGGTATCTCGTGACGCTTATGCAGAATAACATGAAAGCAGTGTGAAAGCAGGACAAAACCCCCAAAAAGGCAATCACTTTGCAAGTAAGAGTCCCATACGTCCACGTAGAGCCATTTTTTACCGAGGTGAAAACAAAAGGGAAACAAATTGCAGATCTGAGGATATCTGAGCAGCAAAGATCCAACAGGAAGTAGTAAGGAGCTCTATGCAAGGTCTTATCTTTGACTAGCAAAATGGAGATCAGAAGGTTACCCACCACACTGACTCCTATTATGAAACCCAGTGAAGTCAGTTTCAGAAAAGCTGTTAAAGGAGAGAGATTTTGCAAAATGTTGTCAGCTGCATGGCTGTAGTTCGCCATAGATGGATGGATGATATGTATATTGCCTCAGTCAAGTCTCATGATCTATATTTAAGAACAAGGAAAAAATAGATCCATACATCTTACTGAAAATGTAATCCACAAACAGAACTGATCTTGTGTCTAGTCATACAGTACATCCTCTTCTTTCTGATTTGTCATGCCATCAAAATATCTGAAAAAAAATCGAGCTATCAGTTCTTAAGTTAACACAAAATGATGTCAGAAAGTGCTAGCAAAGATGTTAATTTATGGAGAACCAAATGAAGTTGTAAATTTGAGTACTATTGTTTGTTTCTAAAAAAACATAAGGCTTTTTTTTTTTTTTACTGACTATTTAGTATAATTGACTATTGGCAGATTTGTTACAGTTTCACGACTGACCAGTGCCCCTTATATTTGGTAGCACATATAATTTCACAGTTAAAGCCTCAGAGATTTTATGAATCAAAAGATTCCCAGTTTGCAAGCCCAAGAGTTAATCACTGACATCTTTTTTAAAGAATCCCCAAAGACTGCTGATATTTTGACATTACCTACATTTATTTTATGGCTACAGTATTTGTCAATGTTTTAACAGGCAACTGCTGTGTTGATATGGATCACACCCAAAGAAACCCTGCAGAATTTATGTTTTTTAACCCAAGTCACCAAAGCACATTAATCACACAGTGTTAGTTTATGCATTTTGTAAGAGAAACAGTATTCACTATCCCCCTCCCTTCCTCTATAAACAATAATTTTATCGTTTAGCCTTTTCGATAAACAGGTATCTAGACAGTCGATAGCAGTATGCTTTAGGGTGTCGTCCCCCCCGGCCTCCCCCCCTTCCCCCGTGCTTTGATGCAAATCGTTAAAGCCTCGACATAATTCATAATAAGCAACGGTCAGTGTAAATACTGAGCAAAAATAGGCAGCACAGCCCAGATATAATGCCCACCCTTTCGGGAGAGCTAGTTTTGGTTATGCTTAAATAAACATATAAATTGTTGGTTTTTTTTTTTTTTTGGTTGTTTTTCTTTTCCTTTTTTTTGCTAATTAGGGCTCCATGATTCCCATTAATCCTCCCAGTGAATCGTACCGGAACACATTTCATGCAATAAAATACAATAAAGAGCTGTCTGTTGCTGCTTTTATTTTTTTTTTTCCGGTTTTGTTTTGTTTTTCTTTTTTCTCCCTCCAGAGCCAGGGACAGGAGCCACAGCAGGCACGATCGGGCTCCTTCGTTATTCACACCAAGTGTTTCCTATGCCACCTCGGGTGTACAAAGGATATTCCCACTGAATCCCAGCAAAATCCTTCCATTCTTACCGTCCACAAAAGAGCCTGATTGCTGCTGTGTAAACAGAGGCTGATCAGATCATGGCATCGTTTTAAAACCATGAAATCAGGCTCCCCCTCCCCCCTCCCGCCAGCCCCGCCGCTCCCCCTCCTCCGTGGAGCTGTCCCCGCGGCGGCCGGCCCTGCCTCCGCGCACACGGAGCCCGCACGCACCGGCCCCGCCGCACACTCACTCACACCGCCGCCGCCGCCGACACACGCACCCACGGCCGCGGCCGCTCCCCCGCGCCCGGCCATGCTGCGCTGGACCGACTGCGCCGCGCTGCGAGGCAGCCCGGCCGCCGCTGCCTGGCATCAGCCGCATCTGCCGGAGCCGTGCGAGAGCCCCCCGCGGCGGGGAGCTGGGGAGAGCGGAAGAGGCATTGTCTGGGAGGGCTTCCATCATGCCCCTTCTTTGGAAATCAGCCCCGCAGCCCCGAGCGGGAGAGCCCTCCCAGCACGCACCTGCAGCCGCGGCAGCCCTCGGCGCCCCCAGCCCCTCTCCTCCTACCTGTTGGTGCCGGAGATCCCCACATGCCAGAGCTGCTCCTTCCCGCCGACCGGGGGCTGCTTTACCCTGGCGGTCTTTTCTATTCTCTTCTACCGTCATTCATTCTTCTTTCTCTCAATCCTTTTCCTTTCTCCTTTTTTTTTTTTCCAATTTCCCTTTTTTTTTTTTTTTTTTTTTTTTTTTTTTGCCTCGGTACCTTGGCTGAGGATCCAGTCAGTGGCTCGGGCGGCGCATGCTCGCCGCGCCTCCCCCCTGCGCGCCGAGCCCCGTCCTCCCCTGTCGCAGCGCCACAATCTCTCCCTGTAACGCAGCGGCGACGGCGGCCGCCTCAATGAGGGCACGGCAGGCTCGGCGGCAGCAGCTGCTGCTGTCTCAGAGAGGGCACGGCAACCTCGGCGGCGGCAGCAGCAGCAGCAGCGTCCTCAGTGGTGTGCAGGCAGCCCCGGCGGCAGCAGCCTCCTCAGTGAGGGGAAGGCAGCATCTTCAGCGACGGGAAGGCAGCCTCCTTGGCAGCACGTTCCCATCGCGATGTATAGCCCAGCTGGATTTATTGGCGAGCCCGGGCAAGCCAGTGAGGAAAGGGAGGGGAAGGAATTAGGTCCTGCGCTCCTTGTTTATGCCTCTGGGCTCCCCCTCCCGCCCCATTCGCTTACGACGGGGGTCTGGAAGCGCCCGCCGCGCTGCGCGTCGCAGCCTGTCAGGAGAGGCACCGGGCGGTTTCTTCAGCTGCCGCTGCTTGATCCTCCCGCTCGTGGCTCCTTTTCCTTCCTCCCGATTCCCACCCGGTGAATTCCTTCTTCCTGACCCCCGAGCCAGGGAGGGCTCCTTAACGAGCGCCGTTGTTGGCGGAGGGCGCATCCGCCGCGGGGCCGTGAGGACGCCGCACCTTTCCCCCGGCAGCCCGCGGAGCGGTTCCCGACGCGCAGCCCGAGGCCGGCGCAGAGCCGTCAGCGCGCTCGCTGCATGGCGGCAGCGATGAGCCCGGTGTCAGCCCGTTCCGCCCGCGGCAGGGCCCGCGGTCCCCCTCGGCGCGCAGGGCGGCAGCGGCGGCCGCCGCGGAGGAGCGCCGCCCGAGCCGGCGGCCGGCGGGGATCGATCCCGAGCCGTCCCGATGATGTCATGCGGGCCGGTGGGCCGGGGCGGCGGCGCCGGGAGGCGGCGGGCTGCAGCCGGGGCCGCCGCAGGGGCCTCCCGCCGGCCCCCGCACCCGCCGGCGCTGACCCTCGCTGGTGCCACCGTGGCAAAAGCAGGAGGGAGAGGGAAGGACTGGGATCCCTCCGCCCTCCCGCCTCTTCGGTTTGTGTGGAAGTTTATCCGGGAGAAGTGGGAACATGGAAGCCGTGCCCCAAGAGTAATTCGCTTTGGCTGCAAGGCAGTTGAGGAACAGCTTGTTTTGGGTCGAGAGATTTGGATCCTGAGGAACTTCTTCGCTGGGAGCTTCCGTTCAAGCCAGAATAAATCCTTCTGTGGGACAGATTTATAGGGTTGATTCATAATGTGTGTCACATCCGTGAGACTGTTAGTAGACTACAGGCATTTTTTAAGGCTGTTGTCAGGTTTGGGTTCTTTTTTTGACACTCACTAAAAGGCATTGGAATTGGTTGCCAAACCACAAAATTAGCTTCAGTAGCAGCCTGACCAAGCCTAGAGGTCTCTAGCCACTGGAAAATACATGTATTTGAAACCAACATCACACTACTTCAACCATGTGGCTTGTTTCAGATAAAATTTATTCTTAGGCAGAAAACTGACACAAAGCTCAGGTGTCACACAATTTTTAATTTTTTCAACAAACGTAATTATGAGGACATGATGGTGCTCATCTTTGGGGTGGCACGGGTTAGCTTCACTTTTAAAAATTGGGTGGTTGTTAAAGTTACTACTTCAAGTTGCACTTCTGATGTTGCAATCACCTAAGCTGTGCAGACCCCTCTCCTTTCTTTGTTGTTAAATATACATACCCACAGTGACATGAACAATAACCTTTGAGGTCATTCCTAAAATGTGAAGGGCAAGGAAGTAGCTTTAATGGTCTCTCTAATATAGAGTTCTCCAAATGCCATGCATGGAAATGAAACATTTGCAATGCAAGATTAGGAAGATTTATAATACTTAGTACTGAATGACTATAGTATGGTCATGGTCAGGGCCTATTCTTACACTGGTATGTGTAAGAATGATGATTTTCTGTTAGGAGTAAACAAGGCAACACAATCATTATCATAAAATAGATCATGTGATGCAGGTTTTAACTTTTTTTCTGTCTGGACTTTCTTTTAGGAGATGTTACAAGATTATGTTGCTATATAACATTTTAAAACTTGCTCTCCTTTTAGACCTGTAACAAACTGCTTAGAAGTTTGTGAACTTCAGAATTCATTCAGCGCTCGACCACCAGTTCAGCATAAATCCATTTGTCATCACAGGCTAACCTGAGAACAAGTGTTCTAATTTTGTTCAACAAAATGTAGACATCTAGATTGAAGTGCCACATAACAAAGTTAGTTTCCTATCATAGAAATCACTGAGAAAGATATGCATTAGGGCACAGATTATCTTATTCTGAGTCACAAATCTAAAGTCCATCACATGGCTTGAACTCCATTCTGTTTGTTATAAGGGTAGAGTCACTCAACAGAAACCTTTGTTGCCAAGTAAGAGAGTGGAGTGACATAATGCTGTGTTAAACTGTTGCATAGGTAGCAGGTCCTCCATGGAGGGGGAAAAAATCCAAGAGTCATGGGGCTGAGAATCTGGAAGGTGAAGGCACATGTCAGAACAAGATGGCTCCAGAGAGCAAGAACAGTTGGAAGGCAGGGAGAAGAGATATGTAAGGACAGGTGATGAGGTCTGTGCTAACTAGTTCTTCAAAACAGCTGCACTAGAAATATGAAAGGTTCAGAAAAAAAAGTGTGAGGCAGCCCAAGTTGCATAGTGAGTGGATTAGGGATATCCAAGAAGAATTTCTTGGGGTTTTGGCACAAGGAAGGATCTTGAATCTTGAATAAATTGTCCACCACACAATATAAGGGCGGGGGGGGGGGGGGGTAACACTAAGGGCAACACAAAGGAAACTTCAAAACACAGAGGACCCATGGTCCCAAACAAGCATATCAGAAGAAGTGATTACTCCTAGGGAAAATAAATAGCTTTCCTTGACATTTTTTCTTTTCATACTTATGTACTGCTGTGCCCTGTGAAGAAAGGGTAGAAGGAGAGTGTAAGTGAAGTACAAGCACAAGAGGGTTCGTGTACCTTATTAGAGTTAGCAGCAGACTGACTAGAACTTTCACTAGAAAATGAGAGAGGCAAGACAATTTTGCTGATTTTCTGATTTAGATCAAAGATGAGAACCATCTCCAGGTTCGGAGAACTCTGCTATAAAGTTCTTGAGGGTTATGGCACAGAGGTCTTTCATTTTCTCCCGTTTGAGTTATTTAAGTATCACAGTGAAGAAAATAACTGGTGAAATACTCAGCTTTGTTGGTGGTGACTGAGGATTCTGTATTACAAGTCTAGGTTTTTTTTCCAAATTAGGTACTATTCAAGAATGACCAAGGAACACTGTTTAATGAATTGGATCCACTAAGTCCATTTCCAGATCAAGATCATCTTTTTGTAAAATCCTACTTTGATATTCTCAGTCTTTGATATCATCTGCAGGTCTCGGCAGTTCTCTCCCCTGAGGGGATGGCTGGGCTCACGTGGACAAGGAGCCAGGAACGAGTGCAGACATGGGTCACAGTTCAATACTATCACAGAGGAATTTGTTGGTGTGTAAGCAGCATTTGGGATAGTTGCCATCTATTTCTTTTGAGAATATGTGCCTTGAAATTCACAGTTGTGAACCAGGTGAGGATGCTGCGTGACTCCTGTGGTTTTGAACCCTTTCCTCAGAATGTGAGAGGGTTTTGAGAAGTCTGACACTGAGAAATCTCACTAATGGAGTCTGAGGTAGAGATTGGGTTAGAAGAATTACAGTTGATTAGATGGGTTGAGATATTGTCCTCACTAAGGTCATTAATG
This sequence comes from Agelaius tricolor, assembly GCF_023055355.1. Lineage (NCBI taxonomy): Eukaryota > Metazoa > Chordata > Aves > Passeriformes > Icteridae > Agelaius > Agelaius tricolor. Next base: position 43,821,244 of record NW_027269263.1, read on the forward strand.
TCTCTCGATTATTTCAGTGGAATGAGGAGTTCAGCATGGGGCCAGAAGTTGTCAGTAGCAAAAACATTTCAGTAATTAATGTGTTTACTGACTGTTTTGAAATCTGTATATATGTAACATCAACCTGTTCTGCATAACGTGAATTTAAGCACTGTAGGATTTTCCAATATTTCTACAACACAGGAGAAATAATCTACAAGGTGTGCCTACCCCTGTGCAGAGGCCAGCACAAGATTTATGTATTGCTTGAGAAACTGTGATAGATGCTACTAAAGTGCATCCTTTTCAAAGGGCTCAAGGAATTTTTTCAAGGGAACTTTCTTGCCTGTGCAGTAGATTTGTGCAACTTTGGAGCAGTATTTAAGTAGGACTTATATAATACAGAGACCTGTGTAGGACCCCTGCACAATAGAGAATGTCACCTGCAATATATTTGGTTCTTATTCTCAGTAAAGTGTTTTCAGAGTAAAGACATTTGTTGGCAGTGTCTGGCTCCTGGGTTGGCTCTCAACACAAACATAAATTTCACCCCACACTGAAAATCTCTTTAGTGGTCTCTGTCTCAGTGATGCACGTTTTCATCTACAACAAAATTGCATTCATGTGACTATAACAATTCTTATGGATAATAATTATATTTTTAATGTTAGCATTTACCCAGACTCTCTGATGTTTTATAAATATTTCTCAAAAACATTTAATTCAGTATTTTAAAAAATATTTCATAGTTGCCCTTGAAAATTAATTTGGTTCTTAAAAGTAGATCTGTGCTGCACTTTTACACAGGAATAAATGAAGGTTTAAATACAAAAACACTTATCTGCCAAACATCTGAAAAATGCTTTGTCCTGCAAAGAAAAAAATGCTCTGCATTACTCTAATAGGAGTGAAGCACCTATATACTTCTAAAAATCCCTTTAGATACTTACCTGTTTCCTTTGGCTTCTAAATACCTTTCATCAGTTTGTTCACTAGGGCTGCATTTGAAAGACTGGACACATCTTTTGCATTTAGGTTTTGTAGATAAACTGCTACATCAGTGTTGCAGTGTTAAGTTCAGTTATTGTGCAATTTAGGTAGTGTGGACATGGAATTACTTGACTTCACTTGCATATCAGGTAGTTAAAAGTGCAAATGAACTTAACTGTGGCCGTGGGTAATTAGCAATGTTAAATTGCACTGCTAATTAGTTGTGTCTGCAAAAAGATAAGATACATTTTTAAAATGCTGGACTTCAGAAATGGTAGTTTTACATATATGATTAGAGGGAAAAAGAGAAAAGAGAATGTTAGTGAGTCAAAGAAAGGTTCATATGTTGTCTCTGTTGTTTGTGCACCATATATGTATTGTGCTGTGCTGAAGAATTACTGAAATGCTTGTTTTCATGGCCAAGGATGAGTGATAACAAGCGACTTAAAAAAGATAAAGCCAGTCACATCCACAGTGATGCAGATCGATGATGGAGCTCCATAGAAGGAAAAAAAGGAACTTCACAGTATTTGAAGTAGTTTCAAGATGATACATTTGTTGCAATAGTATTTTTGAACGGTTGAGAATACTCAAGAGTATTTTTCTAATACTTTCATCTTGGATCTCTCCATGCAAATATAGAAATAATGTAATATTCAAAATGTAATCTTTATGCAATTTGTTTAGTTCAAGTTTTGGATTGTTTGGTTAGATTTTTTTCATAGTGGAAGGTAGGCACTATCTTATGTCTCTGTATAACAAGTCTTTTAATGTGAATTATTCTGAACTTGCAGTTTTGTTAATGGGAAGCATTGACAATCTTATTCCATCAATAGTTTTTAGTTAAGATGGGCAGCACTGTAAAGATGCCTCAGTAAGAGTGCATACAGCAGGACTCTCAGCTGCAGACCTTAGGAAGACTGCCTTTACCTGTACACCTAGGTAGGAGAAAGAACCTCTTGCCAGAACATCAAGAGAATGTGAACCAAACTTAGTAAAGTTCCTGCTATATCCAGTCTCTCCACTCTCTTTCTATGCCAGAAAACCTGTTGGTGTTTTGATAATTGAATGTGGAACAGGAGGGAGAATACTTTCTTCTTTCTCTATACAAAAAATAAAATACCATTCCTTCCAAATCTTGTAGATGGGATTTGTTGAAGCATATGCGTAGACATACAGAATGGTCTTACAGAAATAGTGATTCATTTATTTAATATATTTTCATCTGCTGTTTAATTAATCCAATTAATTGTAGATATTTTAGTATAATCTACAATAAAATATGTCTTTCAACCACTGTAAATACATTCCATTCACTATTTGTTTTTCTCTGCATGACATACGGTAATGCGAATACATCACAGTGGTACAATCCAACAACCAAAATATTTGAAAGCAGCTGAACACATTTGGAATTCATGACTAAATCACCATGGGTGAAAAACATGATTTTTGCGTGAGGCTTATCTAACAAATAATATGAAAACAATCTGGTGAAAAACAGGTAGAAAGTATTCCAGAATTTAGAAGTTGAATTGGGAGCACTGACCCAGGGCCATGCTGATGATGTTTTGTTTCTATTGGTTGCACAGCTATGCAACCTTGACCTCTTCAGTGACTGTTCCCCTACCTTACCATATGGCACTGTATCAATGACTTTTGGGTAGGAGAGGAGCATACCATACAAAAAAAGGTTTCCTGTCAATGCAAGCCAGCACCCCAGAACCTCTAACATGGAAAGCTCTGTTAATTTACTACAGTGTTACAGTGATTTTAGAAGTGTTGTGTGTTAGCTCTAGAAAGCTTGTAGATTTTCTTTTTTAAACAAAGTGTTTGGTTTGTGTTTTCTGTGCACCTTACCCCTTCTCAGGTATTATATTTTATAGTCCTTTTGTCTCTGCGATTTTAATATTTGATTTTCAGTAAAATGCTTTCCCACAGCTATACAATACTTCTGGTTTACCTTGCTAAATGGAAATTTAGGTCTTGAAATCAGCTAACCCTGCTGAAGCACAGAGCAGCTCTGCAGTGTCATGGTCATTAACAGTGCCAATCACAGCATTCAGGAACACATTTTTCCTATCACCATTATAGGCACCAGTGGAACACTGTGGAGCAAAATGAATGGGGTTAGTGACATTACAGAACAGAATGCTTGCCTTGAGAGACAAACTTGAAAATGCTTGAGAGACAGGGGAAAGATGACTTCTTCCAGCTGAGCTGTGTCCAACATTTTTATGCATCCAATATAAAGCACAGAGAGACTCATGTGAGATGCACATAACTTTACCTGTTATGTAAACCTACTCTATCCCAAGCTCTTTCATAATTTTCCAGCATATATGGAAATGTGTGGAATATTCTTTGACTGGGGTGATGGCTGGGTTAGCAGGTTTTTCTCTCATCCCATTTAGTGCTGTTGGTTCACTAGAGATTATTAGCATGTAGTTGGGCCCAATGAAAGGAGTGATTATGGTTCATTATTTTTCATACACCTTCTGTCAAAAGCTATATAATGCCTAAGTGAATTTACACATATTTCTTCCCTTCCTTTTCTTTTAAATCTGAAGGCTGATTTTAGTGAAGTCAAATACATGAGCAGAGAGGTCTCAGACGCTGGTGAGGTTCCTATAAATTTTGTGAATGTAAATGTTGGCTGCTTGTCCTAGAGTTTACCTTTTTCCCTTGGCTGGCCTCCAGATTCAGACTGGCCACACCTCCCTAGGGACCCTGGTCTGTAACTGAGGCTTCAGCATACAGTGATTCATCTCCTGGCCAAAAGTGGCCATGGCCTGGAGTTCTAGTCCCTTTCTTGTTTGGTGTCTTGGTGTCCAAGCTTGGCTACGCTCAGCTGTGCAGGTGAACAGGACCCTGGATATGTCACTGTGGTTTCTGCACCCGGGGCAGAATGGCAGGTAGCAAAGGCCATGCTGGTTCTGGGACAGGCTGCACATCCTACTGACCTGTTCAGCATCAATCTGATCCACAGCCACACTGCTGAGCTCCTCTTGCCTCTGCTGCAGTTACTGCACCATTTCTTCCTGTGCTCATGGAATTATTTGCATTACTATTATCAGTGCAGAGGGATATGTGTCAAATCAATCATTTTTGTAGAGCTGAGATACGTAAATACTTCCACTTTCTGCTATCTTTAAGGTAGGTTAGAGGTGAACCATGGACAGTATGTTGTAGGATTACAGAGACTATTTGACAATAGAATTTTCTATTTCTAGCAATATACTGAGGGGGGATTTAAAAATAATAGGATAAAATTGGATAACTGTCACTGACATCTTTCAAAGCTGTCTTTTAGGCTGTGCTTAGGGACAAAAATTAACAGTGTCAATGTAAGAAATATTTATTTTTTGCTGATATGACCACTTCACATCTAGGCATTAGCCTTCCTATGAATCTATTGTTCAAGTTTTAAGATAACACCTACAGCGTACACTTTCTATATTTATGCATAGATATGATATATATGTATATATATATATGTGTGTGTGTATTATATAGTATTGTGTAATGACTCTGGATTGATGTAAAGCTCTGTAAAGAAAATATAAATTGTTTTAAAAGGTATAATTGCTTTGAATGCACAAGATTGAGACAATGGAGAGTCAAATCTGTAATGTCTGAGGTGGAGGATAAACATTGGTTTTGCAAGCAGCTACCATGAATATATGTTGTACTACCAAGCTTTAGGTCTTATGATCTAGAAAGTGCAAATAGTTTTGCATATTCAGGTCAAATCAGCTGTTAACTGTTCACTGCAAATAATTTGATACCTAGAACCTTATGCCACGGTCCTGTTTTGTCAGTTTGTTGGATATTAAGCATGAAATAGTCTCAATTATATGTAGAATAAGGAGAAATAATTTTAAGTTTTTATACTTATGAGGATGCAGGGAACAGTCTCTCAGTAAAGGTAGGTCATCTTTTTAAGAAACACAACAGTTTGAATTCTGCAGATACTATCAGAACAGCACTGTGAGTGCATGATAGAAGGAACTGCATGAGTGTATCTCTGATGTAACTCTAAAACTGTAAATATTCATTTACTGCTGCATTGCCTGCTTCATGGAGGTACGAAAGAATGAGTGTTTTATCTGAGATGTCACCTGCAAAACTAGTCAAGCCTAACTGTAGCAAATGGCAGTATCTTTTGCTAAATTGGACCAGTATTTGCATGTGGTCAGGCAATGTTTGAGTGTGGTATGTAAAGAAAAGTGTGAAACATTGAGCAGAATCAAGATGTTGCACTGTACTAGATATGACAGTCTGCTGGCAGGAGAAATGCATAGAATCTCGTCCCAGCTACATAGATAGTTTAGTGCTGGTTTTGCTTTGTTTTCTCATTGATTACATAATGTCAGGCTCTGGAGCTGAGACCAGGACCTAAATCTTGCCCTAAGGGGCAGGTATCCTAAGCAGCAAACATGGAAGTCAATCTCTTGCCCACATCCCACTCTCCCTCTCTCATTGCTCTTGCATTTTAATAGCTGGAGAATCCAGGATAAACAGGAGACCATGCTTTCCAGGACTGTACTGTCTAGTACTTCAGAGATCTTTTTATGAGACTGGGCTTGAATTCCAGATCTTCTGTTTTGTGCAATGACAGCAAGTACTAGGTGGAAAAAAAGCTGGATTTCCTGCAGCACTGGGGCATTCACTACTGCTGCTGTACCTTACCTGAACACAGCACTCAGGTCAGACTCTGCTGGGGACATTGCTGCTGGGGACGTTGCTGGGAGCAAGACATTTAGGTTATGCTCTGTGTCACATCTGGACCACTGGGATTCTGCACTGCACACTCTTGGTCAGTTCTGCATGTGAAAGGAAAGCTTGAATCCTAAAGTTCAAAGGGTAAATGTCAATTGAAAAGTTAGCACTGTTAGTCTTTCTGTTGCTGCAGTGAGGGATTGCTGGGTCCTTTTTTGAAGGATTTCGCTGAAGTCATGTTTTAGATAATTAAACTACCTCCTAAGCTCTTAGAGTTCCTCACTGCATAATTTTATTGTCTCCCTGTACTTATTTGTTCTCCATTATTAAAACAAAATGTGGAAATAAGAGATCCAATAATATTAATCTGTTTTTCCTAATTGGAGATATGTATGTGGATAAAAAAGTGCTCTTTTAATGAGTCAACACAACAGCTCCTCTCAGTACAGTACCAGCAGTAACCAAGTAAAACATACCTGTTGTGTAGTTCTGTGCTGCATTGTAAATTTAGTAATAATGTAATGCTTCAAAAGCTAACAGAACATTTAGTTGATATACTGTATCTCTCTATTATAATATCTCTATTATTATAATATCTCTTCAGAGATATGCATGCATAACAAAACTGTGGCAATTTGAAGAGTTTATGTAAAACTTATGAATTCTCTTGGAATTTACGGGTCCTCAAGATATATCTGTTTCAACCTGCATGCTCTATATTGATGAAAAGAAAGTTCTTTCTTTTTTCCTGGCCTTTTTAGGGCACTGAATTTTCAAAGGACACTGCCACAAGGTCAGCCATGGAACATAATGAAATGTCGGCAAGCTGAAATCAGATGGAAAACCTTCAGACATAAAGAGCTGGAAATTGCTCAGAATGATTTATATTCCCATATAGGTTAGTTACCAAAACATGGATCAGTCTTGGGAAGAGAAGCAAAAGTTAAAAAAGGGGCGGTAACTTAATGGCCGTTCTGGAGTAAGACATGAGAAATCAGAAGAAAAACTTGTAGCAGGAATGTAAGTTATTTTCTGCTGTCACAGCCAGACAGAGATAGTTGAAAACATAAAATTAGTGGGATTGCAAGGCTAGATTCAAATTAATTTTTGACCAATTTAGGCAAACCTAGTTAGACAATAAATGGACATGGGATAACCTTTGGTGTATGCAGTGAGAAGTTGGAGAGAGCGAAAGTAAAGGCCTTAATTATGAAACTTTCAGACTTCCGGTATACTTGGCAATCTCAGAATACAATTATGAACAGACTTAAACCAAAACTATTTTAAGGTGAGGTAGGTTTGCAATCCTTAAACTCTTTAACCTTTACTTAAAAATCTGCAAATTGGGGGTATGGTTATTCAAGTATGGTGCCTAGTGAACAGATACATTTTCAAAACAGAAAGCAAAATGCTTCTTTTTAATGTAAAAAGCCTACATGTTAATTCATGCCTGGGGGCTTCTGAAATTGAAAAATACAAGAAGAGTAAGAGGATGAATAATTGCTTGTACTAAGAATATGTTGAGACTTTAACATTGAACTTCCAAGTGCTCAAATGAAGAAAGAGATCCAAGTCTAATAGACTTTGACTCAGCATTATGGTTTAAGGCTTAGGTATGCTGTGATGTGAAAATAGTGCATTATATAGCAGTTTTGAGAAAGGATTTCTTAAGCCTCTCTACCAGGGGATGGTGAAAGATTTGTTCTGATCTGTTCTGTGTTAGCATCCTAGAAGGAATCATCCTTTTGGAAACAGTGTAGTTTATGGGTTTCTATTACTTTGGTAGTAAGTTTAAAGAAACATATATACTTATAATACTTTTTACAAATGTTCCAGTTTCATAAAAGCTACATCTTTCTCTGCCTTTGAAATAAGACCAGAAATAATTCCTGTAAGCAGGTGACAGGGATTAACTGTTTAAAAAATGAAAAACACATTTTTTCACTCTTACGGTTCATTTACTTAGAATATATTTCTTGTGAGACCAGGTTGTAGATTTTGAAGCACAGGACAAAAGTAAAGTGGGGATGCAACACAGGTAATGAAAAAACAAAAACCCAGTGCTGTAAGAGGACATAGAGTTCTTACTGACCAAATTGCTTAGCTACTATTGTGTGAAAGAGTAAATTTAAGGTATGTCTGTCAGTGCTTCTGCCCTGTTTCTAGGACATTTATTTCCCAAAGCCTGTATTTTGCAGTGAATTGGGCAACTTTCATTGTCCTGAGTTACAACAGTTGACATTATGATATATTAAGGCAGCAGACTGGCAATTATTATGTACAGTCAATTTCAGATTATTTTGGTAGTGTACATAAAGTGATCACATGCTTTAAATTCACTGCTGGAAGGTCAGCATCCCTTTGGAAGTAGAAGGGATTTTAATTATTAATTCCCATTAAATCAATTGGGACTTAAGCAGAGAAATCTCTGGCAAAACTCAGGAAATTTCAGATTTCTAGTCCTTTACATTTCTATCTATAGCTATAATAATTTCCTTGCTGGCCCTTCTGAAATTGAGAGCATGTAATCCTTTTTACTGGGATTTCAGTGTTACTTTTGGACAGGAAAAGAAAATCTATGAAGAACTTATTTAATACACAGAACCTCATGTAGACTAGGTGAAAGGAGTTCCTAAGGAACAGTTTGCCACAAACACAGATTGCTTTTATTTCTGAAATCATAAGAACAACAAGGCAGCAAGGTAAGCAGATGTACATCAGTCATGTATGGCACACATACATTAAAAGTGAGAAAACAGGCACTTTATATTAGTATGGTGTCCCTGAGATGCATTGACTTGATTTTCCTTTGCCTTTCTTGATAAATGTTGGGGGGGCAAAACAGTTGAGTCTAAGGTGAATACACAAATTCTAAAGTGTATTTGTGGAATAAGTGTGGGGAGAAGAATTTTTTTCCTAATATTTATTAAGATGTAGGTCAAATAATTTACTGGTAGCAGACTGAGAGAAAAAAAAAGACAGAATCTATTTTAAGAACCAATTAGATTTTCACATAAATGGAAATCAAGAATAATTCTACTGCATTACACAGTAGTATAAGGGCTGGTGCAAGGTCAGAATGAAGCCTCTTGTGTTTTCTGTTCAAAATGAATTTAAATCAGGATGACTGCACTGATTTCAGCAACTTCAGGCTGTTTTTAAACCAGATGAAAATTTGGCATTCAGTTATCACAATAAATAATTCAGCTAATATTTTTCTAAGGAAAGAGATGTAGATGGAGACTAACGTGGCTGCAGTTCCCGACGAGCACCATCTGGTGCAAGGTGCACTACTGGTCAAATGCAGGGACCCCTCCACCCTATCAAGGTATCTACTGCATCCAAATCTGTATTTTGTATTTGACCTTGTCCTGAACTCCCACTGATGCCAATGGGAACTCCATGTGCAACAAGGTCTTTTATTCTGGCTGTCAAATCTTAATATTTTCAAAATGTTCACTTGGGCAGGAGTTGACATAATTCACATTTGAGGCTTTACACTGAAGCAGTTGAATTCCATTTGGAGTACAGTACTAGCCCCATAAACCCATCTCTAAAAATCCCACTTCATAAAGAGGATTAGTGTACATGTGTTGCATTTTCTCCCTTTTTTCCATAACCTTTTAATGCCTCAGGGATTGAGTTTCGCTAGGCACAGTGGGAGAATCCTGGTACATCTGGTTTCTCTGTGGTCTTACATGATGACTGAACAGCCTCACAGCTTTTGCAGTCAGGTTCCCTATGGGCTCACACTGTGATTAGATTTGTTCACCACAAATATATCCTTGTTTGCAATGAAGATACGAATGAATTGAGCTTCTGTTTATGCATCCCATTTACAACTAGGATTTCATAGAATCATACAGTAAATTAGGCTGGAAAGGACCTCTGGAGGTCACCTTGTACATTTCTTGGCTCCCAAAGATCGTTTCTGTTTTCCCTTTTTTTTTTTGGATGGACAATTTAGAATATCCTTTCATCTGACAGTGTCCTCTGCTTTTCTACTTCTCCTAGATGTATTCACCCCAGCCCACATGGATGCTGTATTTTAAAGGGTTATATACTGGGTTTTTGTACCAACAATATTAAATTTTGAAATGTGATATCTTGCATGGAAGGTTAAAGATGTAACAGCCACACAGCTATTCCTGAAAGTTTAAACAAATAGCTCATCACCTATTTGGCTTTCTTCACAGTAGGAGATGAATCTATGGAGCAAGAGGGTAGCAGTGGCCTGGGCATGCATTTGGCACCCAGGGAGACACAGCTGCCTGTCACTTCCTAGGAGGATTTGAGGTTAGCCAGCATCCTGTGCATCAGGACAGCCTGCTGCCAGAGCCCTGGCATGGGGGATGGCGGTGGCAAAGTTGTGTGGGATTCAGAAGGCAGTATGGTCACCCCTTTAGAAGAGCTTGTATTCAATTTAAGACAATAAATTTTTTTGGGCTGACTTAATTGAGATTTGCACTAGAGCCATAATTATTACAAATAATATGCACTTATTCTCTGAAAAGCACTTTTTAAAATTTTTAATATAAAATATATTTTTGTGATTTATGTTTTTTTTCCTGCAATACTATATTGTATTCTGCAAATATGATAGGATGAAAGATGTCTGTGTGACATTTAGTGCTGAATAGTCGGTTGTTATTGGCTACCGCTCCATATATTCAATCAACATCCTTAATTTTATTTTTTTTATTATTAATTTTTATGAAAAATGTATTCTCTTTTTTCAGTAGATATATACCACTTTATAGATTATACACTGTCTGCAAATACTGGATAGACTTTTGGAATTTGATCACAAATGGTGTTTCCGAAAAGATCACAGTTCTGAAAAGCTTAAATGTTCCTTGCTTTTCACACAGATGCTGAAATAAATACATGCTGTTGAGGAAAAATGAGTCAATATGGCTTCTGCTGATCTTCCAGGTCATTTGAGAAGATAAAAAACAAAATGTAAAAGTGATACCATGGGCCTTTATGAACAATCATGTTAGGTTAAAGACTGAAAATAAGTGCAGGTATTGAGCATGTAATTTCCATAACCATATAAGTTCAGAAATATGTTGGAAGAAAATGTCCTTGAAAAGTTCTAGAATTAAAGACATTCTCATTTCACAGGTAACTCATGAAATGGAAAGTGAACAGATTTTGATAAAGCGACCATTTTCTTCACCTTGATTCTGCTGAGATTAAAATCAGTCATGTTTTAGGATGGTTGCTTTTCTGTGAGAGGGTAGGGAATGACATGGAGTTATTTATTATTAGCACTATCACAGTGTGTACAATCAGCTGCACAAACAGAAGAATGGAAAAACAGAAGAAAAAGACAGACCCTTCTCTTCTAAGTTTTGCAGAACTGAGTTCCTCTGCAGTGTTTTAGCTCTGTTCAGGAAAAGAAGATAATTTTCATGCTTTTATACTTGCCAAGTGGAGCATAGGAGTATGAAGATGTATGTAAAATTTTAGTGCTTTGAATGAAGCACTACAATTTTTACTGAGAAAGCTGCCAGTACTGTTGGTTCCAGTTGAAATTCTAAGACAATGACTAGTGAGGAGGAACATAGCCAATACAGGAAGACTGAAGCAGAACACAAACTTTAGCCCAACCCTGCAGCAACATCTAGTTTTCTGCATCAGTGTGCTTGTGGACACAATTCTCTCTTCCCTGCCTCTAATGTTTGCAGCTCCTAGGTCTAATGGAGGGCACTCTGCTTTCAGGCCTCCACATATGTTGTGTAATGCACCTTCAGCGAATTTGCTGATGACACCAAGCTGCGTCGTGCAGATGACCCACCAGAGGAAAAGGGTGCCTTCCAGAGGGACCTCGACAGACTCGAGCGATGGTCCATGTGAACCTCATCTCATGAAGTTCAACAAGGCCAAGTGCAAGGTCCTGTGCCTGGTTCAGGGCAATCCCAGACACACCTACAGGCTGAGTGGAGAGGTGATTGAGAGCAGCCCTGCAGAGAAAGACTTGGGGGTGATGGCTGATGAAAAACTCAACATGAGCCAGCAGTGTGCACTCGCAGCCCACAAAACCATCTGTGTCCTGGGCTGTATCAAGAGAAGTGTGGCCAGCAGGTGAAGGAGGTGATTCTCCTGTTCTACTCTGCTCTTGTGAGACCCCACCTGGACTACCGGCTACAGTCCTGGTGCTCCCAACAGAAGAAGGGCATGGAACTCTTGGACCAAGTCCAAAGGAGAGCCATGAAGCTCATGACTGGAGCACTTCCCCTAAAAGACAGACTGAGAAAGGTGGGGATCTTCAGCCTGGAGAAGAGAAGGTTGCAGAGATACCTCATAGCAAGCTTCCAATATCTGAGGGGGGCCTAAAGGGAAGCTGGAGATGGACACTTCATCAGGAACTGTAGTGACAGGACAGTGAGTAATGGGTACAAACTGAAAGAGGGGAAATTTAAGTTAGATATTAGGAAGAAATTTTAATTGTGATGGTGGTGAGATACTGGAACAGGTTGCCCAGGGAGGGTGTGGATGCTCCAACCCTGGCAGTGTTCAAGGCCAGGCTGGATAAGGCCTTGAGCAACCTGGTTTGGTGGGAGCTGTCCCTGCCCATATGGCAGGGACTGTTGGGACTAGATGGTCTTTAAGGGCCATTCCAACCCCTTAACACTCTGTGATTCTATGATTATATGTGTCTCTTTGCTTAGCATACTAAAGGGACATTTGGTTTTATCTTTTTCATGAAAATCTCTGTTTTGATCTGATCAGATGAATAATCCAGAAACAAAAGGCTCTGCTGAATGTCTAGTATGCCTGTATCTCAATGTGACAGAGCTTCCCACACATTTTCAAGTTCCATTACAGAGAAACTGAGCTGAGGAAACAGTACAAGGTTTGGAAATATTTTGAATGTCTATATAATTTTATATAATAATTTTATTGTTCTTTTAATTTTAGTTCAAAGAAAGATGTACATTTATGTTATTTACCATATCATGCCTGGTATGTAAATTTAGGTTGCTTGCTGGAAAACTCGTTTTCCAAATGTAATAGTTGGTGTTACTGTGTATTCATGTGAACTGAAAATCTTTGTAATTTAAAAACTGATTACGTTCTTTAAGAACTGAACATTTAGCAATGTAGTCACTGTCTAATGCATTAAAAACTTGTCACTTGAAAGGTCTGAACATTGATTTTGGCAGGAATTAAATAGTTTGGGTCCCTTGCATCAGTAGTCACATCAGATCTTGCCCAATATGTGTTGTGCTGCATTTGGTTCTGAATTAGTAGTCTCACTTTTTTCATCTGGGGAACAACACATACTTCCTGTTACTTCAGATCATTTACTGTTTGTTCAAGTGTAAATTGGGAGGACACCAGCCTCAAGCTCTCCTTTCCACTACTCCTAACAATCTCATCATTACACCAGTTTAGATCTGCCAAACCTTTCATCAGATGTAGAAATGAATGGAAAGGTTACTTCTGTAGCATAATAATTAGTGCATTTACCATTTAGTGTAAATCAGTTCATCCATTTAGCAATGTTTTTCTTGTCATAAACAGTGAACTCCCCTTCTCACACAGCTTATGTAAAGAGCACTATGCAAAGAGGAACCAGGGTTTCAGACTGTGTCTAACTGTGTCTAGTCAGTACACAAGAGCCTGGGCTAGTCCAGGGACAGCTTCCATGGAAAGGCATAGTGGCTGAGAACCACAAGCCTGAAAAATCAGTGAGTATCCTGGAGATGCCAACTCCTTCCTGTGACTCCATCGTAAGATAGGGATTCTCCTTCTACTTTGCTCCGAGGATACAATTGGGATGCAAGCATTAATACCTGTAAATAAGAAAGGTCCTCAAATGCAAGATATCATAGAACTGCCAGGCCTCACAACAGTATTAAAGCAGCAGCAGCAGCAGCAGCAGGATTTATCTGAGTAGGAGAAAGAGGTTTACCAGCATTGACACACCTAGAGAAGCAAGTGCATTAGGAACTGTGTGAAACCTTTGTATTGCAGCCCCAGGTACTGCTGCTCACAGCAGAATGGTAAGGCCTAGCTGGTGTGCAGCACTTGAAGGTATGTCAGGAGAAGTGAAGGCCTTCTGTCCATTCACAGGCACTGTACATGGACTGTTCAATGTTTTAGGATGGCGGTGTTTTAGCTACACTATTGTTAAAGCATATGGAAATCATAGCAGTCAAAAGCTACTCTTTCTTGTCCTGCAGGTTTTTTATCAGAGGGTAGGTTGTGTTTGTTAAGAGGTGGACACTGTCAGGCTGTTTCTACTTCCTGCTCTGAAAACAGCTACTAATAGTACTAGCTTAGTGCACAAAGTGAACTGATTTGTGCAGTAGCTGAAATCCTGAAAGATCTAGAACCGTTTTCACAAAATGCTAGGATAAAACTAGCTCTTAAAAAACTTCAAATAGTATTTCATTAAAAAAAACCAAAAAAAAACCCCAGAACAAACCAACAGAAAATGGTCTTTTATACCCTTTTGTCTCCAGCAAGAAAACTGACATAAATAGCTTTTCTGGTATAAAGGCAACTACGTAAGATACATTGAAAACTCATAGTCAAAAGGAAAAATAAATACTTCAAGTTTTCCTTGTACCAGACAAACAGGATTCTTTGCAACTACAAGATGACTGTGTCAAACTAAAGGGACCGGCCCCCTGAGGTGCTTTAAAGTAACAGTTACTGAAATGGGATAAACAAGTACTAGGACCATGAGAAGTACAAATGTTAACTGAAATCATACCTTATGATACATTCATTCATAAAGTTATCTAACATAAGCAAAAGTAGGTATCAAAATAATAGTCAACAGAAGAAAATCCAACAGTTACAGTCACTTGTGTCATCTCAATTTTCCTTTTTATAAGAATTACTCCATCAAGCTGTTGACAAATCATACATCAAAGTTTATTAAGACAGAGGAAAAACAGGGGTATCTGATTTTACACTCAAGTAATTGACAAATGCAAGTCTTTAACAATAAAGCTTCTATCAGAACCCAGGAAACAAAGCCATTATGCTGGGCAAACGCCTTTCAGTGAAGTACATACAGCTTTGGGCAAATAATACAATGTCTCATAGCCCTATTGCCTGAGGATAATTAACTCTGTTACAATTTTGTTCTCCTGCAGTGAAAAACTGTAGCCCAATCCTGTGAAACTATTGCCAGGGATATTTTCTAAAGTATAGATAAAGGAGTCAGTGAAAATCTGCTCGTGTTAAAATGTATTCTATTGAAAGAGCAATACCTAATATTTTACTGAAAAAATTAGGCAATATTTTTTAACTTTGGGAACTATAAAGTGAATTGAGTAGGTTTTTTTTGTTTGTTTGTTTTTTTGGTTTTTTGGGGTTTTTTTGTTTTTTTTTTTTTTTTGTTTAGCTAAGCTGGATCATCAAAGATCACACTTAAATCTGTGCTTGCACCCACCCAGTTGAATTATCATGAACAGGATCATCTACTGCTGCTAAGGAGCTTTCAAAGGTGATACCTCTGTCTGAAGGTCCTCTTAGGGCTGTACATTTCATTTCTACATGGTAATTGTGCATTCTGTCCCTTTCTTCCAAAAATGGCATGCAGAAATCAGGATCTGGAGAACATATCTGCCCACCCAATTACCTACATAAGACCTGCCCAGAGCCATTGCTTTGTGCTCTACTGAACAGAGGCACAGAGGAAGTAGAAGAATACAAAAATCAAAACACATAACTCTGAAAGATAAAAGCCAAGATTTCTAGTAAAGAGTGGCAGCATCCACAGCACAAGATCAGAAGGAAATTCTTTGAGCTGTGGAGAGCTCATCTTCCTATGCTCCTTATTCTGCTTCTGTTACAGATTGTGCTCCTTGGCTCAAGCTGGAACACCCTAACAAGTCAGAGAGACTTGTGGCAGACATTCTTGGCTGAGCCATTTCACCTTTGGTACTTACAGAAACAGACACACTACTGTCTTTCAACCATATACAACACAATCTGACTGAACATGAATAGAATAAGACTGTTTACATCTCCCATTTTGCACCAGGATTTTTTACTTTGGTTTTGGTCCCAATCTTCTGTGGAAGTCATATGCATGAGTTAGAGAAGCCTAAATGTTTAACTAGCAACATAGGTTTGTCACAAGGAATCAACACGAACAATGGACTAAACCCAGAATTTTAGCAAGTTCTTTCTACATTGTAAAAGAAACATATGCACAATGGTCTTGTTATAGTTCTAATAACCTTCTAATGCAGAAATACACAAATTCCTCATCAAAATATTTAAGTCTTCAGGTTTGGAGAAAAAAGTGTAAAAATCAAATGAACTAAGCCTTAAAACTGGTGTGCCTAGAAAAAAGCTGAGTACAAAAAAACAAACAAGAGACAAAGCCCATATTCCTAATCTGATTTACATAGCCTTACATGTACTTTTCTGTGAAATACATGTTAAGTAAAAATGGTGATCTCATTCTTAGGTGTATCTACTTGATAATAAGAATACAGGCTACAGGAGTGGCATATTCTAAAATAAAAAATACTCTAAAAATATTCTAAAAGGAAAAAAGAAAACCTTTCATCTTTCCTTAGCTCTCTTAAGTCTCATCCATGTGACAGCAGAAGTGAGCTGTTAGGTGTTAACTGTCATTACAGAGAACATGAGCATGAGCACACAAGTTAGAGCAGTCTGCTCGCTTGCTACCTGGTTAGGACTAATTTCAAAATTCTTGTCATCTTGACTGGAAGATTAAGAGCTGCTTCCTCCTGATTTAATATTGAAACTAAAATTATGGAACTTGTTGATGGCCTCCCTCACATGCTAAATTTATAAACTCTTACTGTGAGCCTCTCTATAGTTTTACTTCCCCATTCAAAAAGTTTCTACCCTTCTTTAAGGCAATATTTAATCACAAACAATATAAAATTATCTTTTTGTAATGAGGACAGATCATACAAATCCCTTTTACTAGTACAGTCTTGTACCATCTTTACTCTGTTATACTGAACAGTAAGAGGGATTTGCAGAAACATCTACTACATTTTTTTGGAAAGTTTTCCAGAACCAAAGCTCAGTCACACCCAACCCCAAGCTGTGTTCAGAAATTCACTTCATCTGAGCATTTTCTTGAAGTCACTGCTGCCCATTCCTTCTCCTTGCATACAAGCCAAGGCAGGCGCAGAATCCGACGACACTGACAGCGAGGCCTAGGAGGAAGGCAATGGTATCTCCTGCATCCAGGGCTTCAACTACGGGCAGCACCAGCAGCAGCGACACGAGGACCAGGAAAAGTTTGGAGCTGTTCTCAGTTGAAGGCATGCTGACAAGCAGCTGACCCCAAGGGGAAGTTAAATGAAGAAAGTGGTGGACAGCAGGTACTTCACTGGTATCTACAAGGAAAACAAAAGGAATGTTACATGATTTTCCTTCCTCATCCCCTGGATTTCTCTTGCCAAAAGCCAACAGACTGATGCATTACAGGTATTTGAGTGGGGCTCATGAAATCTAGGTTTTATCTTCCCAATTACCAAAGTAAATGACTTATTATCATGAGACAGCCACAGTGGATTTGCTATCTTGTTATGTAACTCTGTGGAAACTAATCTTTTGAGGACTTACCGAGAGGTAAAGTCAGAACAGGCTCTCCTGCCTGCAGCTACCAGAGCCTGCTTACCCGGTGCCTTGCTACGTGGGCCTGTTTCACCAGGTGTTTAGGGCCTGATGGCTGCTGCACATCACTCTCCCACACTTCCTAACACCGGCCATCCTCGGGATCCGGGAGCATGGACAGACTGCGGTACACTGGGGGGGGGGAGGGCGTGAATTTAACCTCCGGGGCAGTGCCACCGTGGTCACCCTCACTGCGGGACAAACGTCCGTCGTGGTTCCTACAACTTGGAAAGGCGCTCCCAAGGAGCGCGCCGGGACCAGCCCGGACCGCCCTCTCCGCAGTAGTTCTAACCGCGGGGACGGCTCGTTCGCGGGGTGCACACGACAAAAACCCGCGCTGGGACACCCGAATAAGCGGCTGCCCCGCTCGCACTCCGGCGGGGCCAGCGCCGGACCCTGCCGGCCCCGGGGCGCCCGCGCCTCCCGTCCCGCCTCCGCGGGGCTGCGGGGCGGCCGCTCCTTGGGGCAGCCCCCGGCAGGCCCTGCCCGCACGGTGCCCCTCAGTCACCTCCTGCCGCCGGCTCCGGCCTGGGGCGGTCCCCGCTCCGCGCCGCCCGAGGGGCGCTCAGCAGCCGAAGGCGCCGGCCCGCGCCGCCCCGCCGCGCTGCCACTGCCCGGCCGCGGCCATGACAGGAAGGGGCGGTGGCGCGGCCGGGGGCGGGCGTGACCCGGCCGGGCCGTCTCCGCTCGGCTCCGCTCCGCTCCCGCTGCGGCGCCCGCCCGCTGCGCCCCCCCGTGCCCGCCGAGATTCCCGGGGGCGGCTCGGGGGCACAGCCGCCGCCAGCGGCCCGGGCCGCTCCAGGCCCCGCCGGTGGCCCCGGGAGCGGTGCTCGCCAGGCCGGTCTGGGCCTGGAGGGGATGCGGCGGGGCCGGGCGCCGCCCGGGAGCCCCGGCCGGGGGTGCCGGCTGCTCCCCAGGGCGGCTCCCAGCCGGAGCCCCGGAGTGCCCGAGGTGCGATAAACGGGACCGTGAGAATGTCAGCAGAGAGCAGCGGCCAGCTGCCCTCACTGCGGCACCATTGAAGTGAAAGGATAGAAACACACCGATTTGGGCTGGTCGTCTGATCTTTTTTCTACAAATAAACGAGTAGAAGTCACCATGAGTTTGCATCATTTCAGATTTAGGCCCTTGTGATAACAGTACTGGTGTGTGCCATCATAACCAATTCCTACTCTGAGGAGACCAGCTGAAGCAGTTTTATATGGTGGAGAGCAGCCTGTGGACTTGTAAAACAAAAAATACTAAGAGAAGTATTACCAGGTAATTAAGTGAGAGCGCTCCCCAAGATCTTAGCTTGTCCCAGTTTTTATCTTATTTATGCTTTGGATAAGGCTGCTTGTAAAAATTGCATATTAGGCTGTTTTGTTGCGCTAGGTAGTTCCTAAGCAGAGCCCAGTCTTACTTTTCAGTGGCAAAGGTTTGTGCCTAAGTTTAGATAAAAGACCAGTGAGCAATTATTATAAGTCCCTAGTATGTCTCTTTGGAGTGCTCAGAGAAATAACCCAAAGAAACTGTGCTAATTTAATGTCAAAATCAGTATAGAATTTGTAATTCATTATGACAAGCCTTAACTCATGACTGAGAACCCATGTCCTCACAATGTTCCCTATGACTTCTGTAAAAAAAGCAACTTTTACAAACACTTCTCTTTAGCAAAACAGTTTCTGATGAGCTTCTTTAAAGAGAAATGGAGATCCAGATAGGGCATTCAACATACTTAGAGCTTTGCCTCTGCCTTATAAAATTTCACTGTAATTGCTTTTGAGCAGCCATTCCTCATGGCTATAGGAACTTTACACATCTGAGGTGGGATATTACTATTGTGCCAATGATAATTCTTTTATTAATGCCCTTCTTTTCCCCGTTAGTCAGGATCCATCAGCTATCAATTGTCATAAAGAATAAATTTCCAGGGATAAAAACATCTTTTTGCTTCTTTATTCCAAGTACCATGAAAGCATCATCCTTCTGAGCAGCAGTGCCTAGACTCTGATAATGCAAATAATAATGAATATCAGTAGAACTTGTAACCATCCTTTTTATTAATTAAATGCCTATTTCACAGTTTTTCAGTTCTTAAATACTTGATTCTTCATGTTCAGTTCTGAAGGCATTTTCTCAATAAGCTGATGCCCGATAAACTCATGGGAGAAAAATCTGGAAATTTCTGAGAACATTATAGCATGGAGAAGTAAGACCATGGTGCCTAGCCCATTTCCTAATCAGTCACAGATAAATCATAACCCCTGAAGAACCTGAAGAGTGCAATTTGAAGTGCAGGATGTGTCATCTCAATCACTGCTGTCACCTCAGAAGAGTGGGCCTTGGAGTCCTGGCCCTCTTAGTTCCTTGCTTAGTCTATTAACTGCATCCTGCACTGTTGACAAGTAAATGTTACACTGTTCTGCAATGTCAAAAAATGTTGAATTCATCCCTCTAAATTCCAGTGCTGTATTTGTTGTTGCCACCACTTACCAACTAAAATTTTACTAAGTTGTCATTTAGTCCCACAGAACAGACACAGAGGGATTGAACAATGACTTTCAACTCTACCTTTTGTAACTAGAAATGTCAGTAGCAAAAACCTGTGGCATTTTTGGAGCTAACTATTTTGAAGGTGAGGAATGTAACATCCCAGAGAAAGACTTTGCTTAGTATCTCAAGAACTGTATGCATTCACAGGCAGTTGAAATGACACAAAGTACAGCATGCATGTAGAAAATATTGATTGTAAGATATATCATTTATTAGTAACATGGAAGTGCCATTGAAAGCTAGAAAACAGTGCCATTTGGGGATACCTCTTTGGCTTATTAGCTCTTTCAATGCCATTGCATTTTGTAGCTTTGGCTTCAGAAACAGTGCTTCTTTGGAAAGAAGCCAACAAAATCCAAACAGTCAAGGAGGCTCTGTTGGTTTTTGTGCTGTCGGAATAGCAGAGAAATGTGTATTCAGCTTCAAGCTCTGCCATCAACTTCCTGCATCACCTCAGGCAAATCTTCCTTTTGACCTATCACTGCTTTGATTGCTTTGCTCAAGCTATTATGTAACTAATATTCAGAGGAAAGTCAGAGAATTCCCAGAGCTGACAAGCTAAAGCTTTGTAAATTTTGAACACAAGGCTAAGGAGGTAGGTATATTGTGAGACTGAAAATTGAAAATAAAGTGTACTATCTGGAGCGGAAAAAGTTATAATCAGCTACACCCTGAAGGGGGTATTTGTAGGGTTTTTGGGTTGGTTTTTTTCTTCCTCCTTTTTGGTTTATCTAGTTTTTTGAGAGCCATTTGTTTATTGCATGACCACGCTGATATGACCCCAGCCAGCAACCTGGCCCCACATGGCCAGTGGCTCCTTGCCCCACCAGCAGGTTTGGGAGAGAGAATCAGAAGGGTAAAAGTCAGAAAACTCATGGGTTGAGATAAAGACAATTTAATAGGGAAAGCAAAATCTGCACTCCCAGACAAAGCAAAGCAAGGAGTTAATTCCCTGCTTCCCACAGGCAGGTAGGTGTTCAGCCATCCCCAGGAGAGGAGGGCCCCTTCACACATAGCAGTTACTTGGTGCACTGGGTTTGCATGGCCAAGCTTTGGTAGCAGAGGGGCTACAGGGATGACTTCTGTGGGAAGCAGCTAAAGGGAGTGATAGAGTGGCTTGGGGGGGCATCTGACACCCAGCCAAGCTCAACCCACTACACTTGGCAAGACAAATGCCATCACTCCAACATGTCATCTCCTTCTTCCTTCTTGCCCCACTTTACATACTGAGCATGATGTCATATGGTCTGGAATGTCCCCTCGGTCAGTTGGGGTCACCCGCTCTGGCTGTGTCACCTCCCAGCCTCCCATGGACCCTAAGCCCCCTTGCCAGTGTGGCAGTACGAAAAGCAGAGGAGGCCTTGGCTCTGTGTAAGCCCTGCTCAGAAACAACAAAAACATCCCTACATGATCAGCACTGTGTAAAGCACAAATCCATAACACAGCCCCAACCAGCCACTGTGAAAAAAATTAACTATATCCTGGCTGAAATGAGCATGTCTGAGGAGCTTTCTGAATAATTTTTGGACATCAGTTGCACTGCTGTAATGAAAGAGGCTAACTCTGGTTGTAGATAAGATGCTGACTATGGGGCAGTGATTATCACTTCTGCATGCACATGTTCACCCTTGAGCTACTTTTCTCTGATGATACTTAATCTGACATTTTAGCTGACTATCACTATGTTCTCATCTTTTCACTTCAGTCATAGATCTACATCCAGTTTTTCTCCTAAAAAAAACATTACTTTCTTCATTTGGACTTCACGGTGTCTTTCTCCTTCTTTGAACAAATAGGCTCTTCTGCAACCATCTCATTTTCTTCTGCAGAAAAAAATCCAAAGTTTAAATACAGAATTAATTACTTCTATCATTAACCTTTTCTATATTTACTTCTTGGTCTGTCACACAGATGTTAATTTCATTGTTTCTCTTACTTCATCTCTTATTATCTCTTCCCCTCCTATCCTGTGTGTGTACTTCTTCCTGCCTTTTTTCCTTTCTATTTCTCAAAGTCCTTAAGTTTCCTCTCAAATAAAGGTAGGTAGTCACAAATCATCCCTGTCATAAAAACACCCATTGGAATCCCTTCCTGTACCTATCACTTCATCTATTTTATTCCTGTCATCTCTAACCTCTCCAAACATGCTGTTCAAAACTTCTCTAATCCTACATCTCCTTCAATATGGCTCAATCCTTCCTCCATCATCTGGATATCATGTGGATATCTCCACAACTTAGACATAAAGGCCTGTGTTTCATCATTGGTTCTGAGTGATGGACTGCTTTAGAAACACTCATTCCTCTTCCCAAATCCAGCAAACACTTAAAAAAAACCCAGTGCACTTCCAAAAAAAACGTCCTTTCCCATTTCTTCTTTTGCTTTTTGAATCTTTAGTACTGGCTCCTCTTTCTTCTGCTGCTGGAGATGTGCTAGGCTTCCATCTGCATTTTTTTCAGTTTTTTGACTGTCTAGAGATTGTGCCCTGGATGCTCCTATTTACAAATAGTTTTGAATATCATCCATGACTCATGTTTTCATCTTCCCTCTCTTTTAATTCCCACTCGATTGTGTTGAAGTCTTACTGCTTATAGCACAGGCCTACTAACAGTTCTCTCTGCCTGTATGGCTTAGTCATGTCCTGTCTCTCATTGTGCCCCCTGCAGCTTTGTTTATTCAAAGTGCTGCTGCAAAGGGGCGTCTCTTTGTTTTCTCGTTTTTACTGTGTTCCTTCTCTTTTTAATCCTCTGGTGTTGCATTTCTTCTTTTGCTGAACCAAAGACAATTTTCTTCTCAGTCCTAAAAGATCTTTGCAGTATAAGCTTCCTTCATACTGGCTTAACCTATTATCATTGTCAGGAGGTTAACTTCTCCTTTTCTTTTGTCACCCTGGCAGACTCCTTCTGATCCCTTCAAGAAGCAAAAGTTGCTTCTTTCTGAGAGCACAGAAAGGCTTACAGAAAGAATGGTGCTGTTTTTGATAGAAAATTCTTTCCTTTGGGGTCACGTACTTCCTGCTGTCCTTTATAGGGACATGAAAAAAAAGGATTAAAAAGCCCAGTGATTCCTTTTTCCTCAGTCCTTTAGCCTGGCAGGGGATCTCCTCTGCCTGCTGGAATCTCTTTGAGCTCTCTTGCCAGCACTTGAGAGATGTCTCTGTGCAGCGCTGGCTGGAGCAGAGAGACATGCAGGCAGCTGCCAGCCCTGCAATAAAAAAAGCTCTGGAGTTGGTGCTGGCAGGAGGCAGGAGCAGCCAGACTGCAGGAGTGAGTGCAGAGGATGCCAGCCAGAGTTAAACACCCATTGATTGACTTCCCCACTGAACTCCACAGGGCAATGTGAGAGCCACTCGTCAATCGTGGCAAATCTGGGAATTCCCTGTGATTATTATGAACACTGTCATGCTTTTTGTGGATTGTAAGAAGCTGGTTTCTTGGGCTTCTGTAGAAGCATAACAAAAGTAGAGGTAGACGATGGCTAGAATGATGCATCCAAACTGCCTCCAGCCTTGAGAACATAAAGTCTGAATCTAGTCTTCCTGATTTCAGTGTTTGTACTCTTGTAAGCTATTGAGATGTTCTCACATTCTTCAAGAGTGCTTCCACAAGTAGTTTGAATATTTTATATCGTTTGCCTAGTTCTTTTTGAGAAAAATGTATTTTCCAATATTATCCGGTAAAATGTATACAGCAGAAACAGTTCAGCTTCAGAGGGCCTGGTGATGACAACTTGGTTAGTATTGAATGGTAAATAAAAGAAGATACTATTTAACATAAGAGAAGTTGAATAAGAGTTAAAGGGGGAGTAGCAGCTGTCATCTACATCACATTATTTTCTATAGTGCATCTTTTTTTTCCCAAGCTATGCTGTCAGACATTTTCTTGACTTCTGTGCATATGGTTGTTACAAGTAGAAGTTTCTTGAAAAATAAATTGATGTTAACATCATAAATTTATGTAATCGTACATTTCAAATCTAGATATAATCAACATTTAGATACCTTTTTAGAGGAAAATATCCACAGTGGTGGTTTTTCCCCCCCAGTCTTTAGGTTTTATTAGAAATAAAGTTTACCTTCTTATGGAGTTTGAGCCATCTAAATCTAAGCATGTTAGTTATAAATGAAAAAACTGATATTATACAAATTGTCCCTCATATTTTCATGCTCAAATATGTTTTATTCAAGATTAGTGTCCAAGAAATGTTTGCTGAAATTAGAAGGTGGTTTGGGAAAACAAGAAATTGCAGTTAGGCTGAAGGTAGTGTATCTTTGTCAGATGAAGGGACAAAATTCAGGAGGAGTTGTGCTACATGCCAAAATTCCTTACCTAGGGAAGGAGAATAACAGAATGGCTGCCTGTGAAAGGCATCTCTGGAGGTCACTTAGTCCAACCACCTGGTTTTGAATAGCTCCAGGAATGGATACTCTACACCCTCTCTGGGCAACCTGCTGGTGTTTCATCATCTGTCATGGTGAATAAGTTTTTTCATATTTAAATGGAGTTTTCTTTATTTCAGTTTGAACCCATTGTCTCTTACCCTGTCACTGGGCATCACTGAAAAGACCCTGGCTCTCTCTTCTTTAAGCCCCCATCAGGTATGTATACTCACTACTGCATATATGTATATGCATTGCCAACAACCTGCCTGCCTTCTACCAAGCTAGTGCATCCCTCTAATTTCAGTTTATCCTCACGTGCCAGATGCTTCAGACCCTTAGTCACCTTCTTGGCCCTTTTCTAGACTCATTCCAGTCATATCCATGTCCCTCTGTACTGGAGAGCAAAGGACTGGACCCAGCAGTCCAGCAGTGTCTCAAAGTGCTGAGTGGCAGGATCACCTCCCTTTAACTGCTGGCAATGCTTTTCCTAACACACCTGAGCATGCTGTTGGCAAAAACAATGTCCCTACTATGTTGCTATGCCCTATAAATTCTACACTCATCTGAGGAGTGGAGAGGTTTGGGAGGAATTTATACACCCCTTGGCAACTCTTAAAGTAACCACTCATTAAATACTCAGTGCTTCTGGGTCACTAGTTGTAACATGCTTTTATGTAGTTCTTGCAATGAGTCTTTAAAAATGCAGCTCACTATTTCTGGTCATCAGCTCAGCACTTTTTCTAAGCAATCTTTTAAGACTGACTTATATCTTTCAGAACCCTTTTGTCATGGTCCACTGTGAAGAACCTGGTCAGGGACCAGGCTGCTCAGCTGTTTTGCATGAAGAGTGAACAGTCCTGATACACAGATTTTTATGGAATTATATCCAAGGCAAGAAGTAATTAAATTTATACACAGAATTAAAAATTAACAAAGCCCAAAGAATACAAATGGGAAAGAATAAAAATATCTGAGACATATATTATGAAACTATAACTACTCTTTAAAGAAAGAAGTCATAGGTGCAGGTTACTCTATTGAGAACTAATTAAAATATGGATGTTCACCTTGGATGTTTTTATTTAAGGTTTCTTGAATTCCCTATCTAAAGTATTGTCTTATTGTGTGGTATTGGAGTTTTCCCATTGCCTTCAGTATGCCAATGAATCCACCTGTATCTAAAAACAAGTAATTGTTCTTCCCAATATTACCAAAATTTCATAAATTTTCTGATGCTTGTGCAACAGTCCAATGGTAGTAGTAAGCCCATGGGAAAACCTATAAATAATTTCATCAAAAGTAATTTTGATGAAGCTAGAAGCTACATAAAATTGTTTGGTAAATGCTGAAGTTTTGCTGTTGCAAGCTAAGAAGTTCTATTTTCTTTGTGGAATGTATTTCCTATATCTTTATCACAGAAGGTCCTATAAATACTTGTAGAATGCAAAGTCTGGATTATTTAACTTCCAGTCAAAAGGGAAGTGGCATCATTCATGAGAGGCACATTGAACGAGCCAACTATCTGCTTTCAATAGCCTGCTCCTTTTTCATTAGTAAAACAGTTTGAGTTTCATTGTTGAACTAAATACACAGCTATTCTTACAAAAACCACTGTGATTCAGAAAAATATAACTGCATAATGCCTTTGTGTTTCACGTGTTACACAAACTTTTAAGGGAAAATTTATTTAGCTTCTATTACCAGTCTGAAAATTCATGCCATAAGAAATACCACTGGGGGTGTGTAAACTGAAGAATACAGTTCTAAATACATGTAATTAAAACTGATAAATCTCACCTTAATTACTTCAGTGACCATGGTGATAAAAACCTAAAACACGTGAAATATGGAAGCTATATAGATGTGCATGTTTGTAATAATATACATAAAAATAATACAATAATAATGAT
Organism: Agelaius tricolor; assembly: GCF_023055355.1. Taxonomy (NCBI): domain Eukaryota; kingdom Metazoa; phylum Chordata; class Aves; order Passeriformes; family Icteridae; genus Agelaius; species Agelaius tricolor. Next base: position 43,847,395 of record NW_027269263.1, read on the forward strand.
AGCCAGATTAGTATTAGAGCACTCAATCCAAACTCACTAGCCAAAGTAATGGAATCTTTTTTTATAGATTTAGTACAGTTTGGGTGTTGTTTAAATATTAGCTTTCCTGTATGGATTTTGTGGTGTGTTATGAAGAACAGTGGGGACAATTATCTCCAGTTTGCATCTGAGATAATCAAGACATGGGAAGATGAAATGAATTTCTGGAATTCTTGCAGAAGTTCAACAGCAAAGTCAGGGAAGGATCCTGTGCCTTCTTTTTTTTCCCCCACTTCTGTTCCCATTGTAGATGGTGGCAACTTCCACAGATTTATGTGGAAACAGAAAAGGAAAATACTTTTGTGAAAATGCACCATCTCTGTCAGGATGTATGAAATTTCCTGCCAAAACCACAGTGCCCATGAATGTCTGAGGAAATGTCTTTTGCAATTACAGAGTTCAATCTTTTCTGTGCTGACTGGCCTTATGTTCCAGTGGAGATTCAAAGATCACAAAGATGTGATGGAAGCTGTAAAAATATATGTAATATAGATATATACTTCCATCACTATTTCAGAATTTATTTGTAGCATCCTTAATTGCAAAACATTTGATTTTACTAATTCTCAAATTCAAATGGGATCAAGGCTACTTCACTTAAAGGAATATTTGCTGTTTTGTGTAACTCTAGAGCAGTACTAGGGAAAATTACACATTTTATGCATTAAGGATGTGTTACTTCTCTTCAGAAGTGTCCAGAAATATGGTCTGCAAAGATTTCATCTGTGGCTGTAAACTCATCAGTATCAGCAGGACAAGACTCAAACTTTGTCACTTCTTAGACAAAATATGCAATACCATGAAGATATAAATGTATGGAATACATAGAGAAAATTGTGTTTATATGTATATAAACATATGTATGTGTATGTGTATAAGTATGTTTGTGCATAAATACATGTATTCTCTTGAAGTGTTTGGGATGTTTAACTTCTCCCTTAGTCTGAGCAGTATGAGAGTCTGCACATTTTGGCTGACATCCCATGAAGTCATCAGTCACATGCCACCCAATGCATGTTCATAGAACACAGAGAGTCAAAGAAATGAGTCAGCTGTTTAAATTTACTCACGTGCTTGATTGCTCACAGTGTCAGGAGCAGCACATTTAGGACCTTGCCAGATCAAGCCCCAAATGTGTATCCCAGCAAACAGAGAAGGCACTAAATCCCTTCAACTAGTATCCTGCTTTTTTATAGTACTTTTCCAGGTGTTAAGGTTGGATTTTCAGTGTATAGGGGCTGAGCTTTATGCCTCAGTGTTATGTACCATTGCATACCTGCAAACAGAGGCCTTTCAGACAAACTTTGTGATCACATGCAAACATGCAGAAAAGGCAGCTACAATAAAGACCATTTGAAAATAGGTTCTATTATGTAATGCTTCCTGAGGATGTAGAGAGTTAACTCCTAAAAAAAAGGATGACAGAAGAATACCGAATTTGAAACCAATTTTGTCTGAGCATCTACATTCTAATGCTTTTGACTAAATGATAAACTTACGATAAACTAAATGATTGCCTATTTGTTGTTATTGCAGAATATCTTGAAAATATTTAATAGGTGATGTTAATTGCTTATATTCATAGTCTCTGGGGTCTTCTTTTTTCTGTATCTGTCATCTTCTGGAAGTGTCAAGCACTGAGGGATTCAAAATTTATTCTGACTCTTTTATGATTTCCAGTCCAATTTGAGATAATAAGTCACACTTTCTCTTCCTAGCTTGTAGTAATGTAGCTTCTTATTTATCCATGATTGCAGGAAATTGGAAAGCCTATATCCATTAGGCTGTGTGTTTTGGAACACAATAGCTGTATGCAGATTGGTTTAGACATTGCTTTCATTAAGAATATTGTCCTTTTGTTTCATGCTTATTTTATTATTTTCAATGCATCAGAAAAGATTTATGCAGATGGTGGGGAAGCCATAAGGAAGAAGATTGTATGGGTCAAAGAGAGAGATGATAGGAGCATGGACTGATATTTTAACAGGAGGTATAGAGTGAAAATGTTTGATTTTGATTTAGAAGAAAAGCTATGTCAAGGCCAATTGACATGTAAGTGGTGGTGGAATGTATTGATGGATAGAAGATTGTGCTGGAGCTGCAGATAGTGGTTGTATTCTTCATACTATGGGAAAGAAAACAAAATATTTGTTTTGGTGAGTGTTCAGATGTGAAGCCATATGGGCGTCATTTAAATTTATTGCTGTAAAGCAATAATTTCTGGTCAGTTCTGTAACTTTAATTGCAACTAGAACAGGCATCTTGTGCTTTGATGCTGAGGCTCTCTGGGCAAGTCTCACAAAACTAGGATTTTATTGGTGAACTGAAGAGAGAGGCTAAGAGTTAACTTTTTGTTTATTTCTTTGTTTGCTTTCTTCAGGAGAAAGCTGATGGCAATCATTTAACTGTAGCAGAGTAATTGTCAGCTGAGTGTGGCTGAAAGAATAGTGGTCCAGGCAGGATTTGAATTAGTATACACATGGAAGGCTGTATAACACCCCAGCAGCCACTGAAAAAAATCCTCATTCTTAGTTTCACTGCTCTGACAGTTTTCTACAGTGAAAGGTCAACGACTGTTACTGAAAGTTTTCCACGTTGTAGTCCTTCAGATTGCACAGGAACACTTTTTTCTCTGTGCTTGGTCTAAAAACCTCAAGAGCAAGTCATTGTGACAATAATATATTTGTAGAATATTATAGTGTGCAAAAATGTCTCTTTGGAAGATGAGGAAAGTTACCTGGACTATTTAATAATCCTGTAGTGTTTGGCTTTATTTATAATGTCTCTGTGGAGTGTCAATTTTCATGCTGTCTGCATGAAGGATGAATGATAAGCCTTTAATGTCACTTTGTGGTAGGAAAAGTATTACTAGTTGTTAGCATTGTAAACCCCAGTGAGTGACTAATAGAGAGATTAGTCTCCAGTGCTTTGTGTGCAGCTGTAGTTAATGTGTTGAAGAAATTAAACACAAATTCTTTTCCCCCATTTAACTGATACTAGAAAAGCAACTTATTCCTGTAAATTGAATGTATTTATTACTATTTTTTTTTCTAACAGGTTTTTTAGGTACCTGCTCTGAGTTTAGGCTAATTCTGAAGTAGAATAAACGGTCTTGATTTCTTTGGTTCACTTCCTCCAATTGACATTTCCAAGCTGATAAGATGCAGCAAGTCATACTTCTCTGAAGAAGCAGTATTACAGAAAAGCATATTATCTAGCCTTTGGATGCAATAGGCCTTATGATGAGATGAGTAATGAGAGAATAAATGTTGTATAATCCTCCCTGTGATCATATAAGGAAATTTGGCATAGCACCTTTTTTTTGCTATATGCTTACTCTTTCTATGAGTTACTGAACTGAAGTCAGTGTTGCTTTCAGTGTTTCAATTGTGACATCAGATGATGAGTAAGTGAATCTGAATTAAAGTATTGGTGGCTGTATCAATTTAGCAGTCGAAATTTATTGATGAAAAAGCAGTAGACAATTCACATTATCATACCCTGAAAGCCCTGTAGTCATAACCCTGGCAATTATAGGTCAAATTCATCAAGAGGACTTATTTCCTGAGTGTATCTCCATGTGATACCACTGTCATCAATCTCTTAACCAGTAAGTGTCTATAATCTTGCCACCAGGCGTGTGCAGAACCATCTGTTAGTTGACACTGCTACATGGTTAACAAGCTTCCTGTTGATTGTTCAAGAGACATAACTGGCAGCTCCAAGAAAGGGATCCTTGGTGTGGCTGTAGGGATCTCCACTGTGGAAGTGCAGCCCCAGCCTGTGGCTGAGCTGAAGGTGCAAATCAGCTGGATGAAGCACTCACCACAGCCTGGGAACCAGGTGCATAAATGCCAGCGTGCATACACAATAGTGCACTGTGGGAGAGCCCAAAAGATTCAGCTTCAAATCTTTACTTGGGCCCCATTCAAAGTAGGAACTCAAACTTGCATTTTTGACATAAGGCAGGAGTGTCCTGGCTGCCAAGCTGCTCTGCCTCTTAGGAAGGCAAAGCATCCTTAAATACAGAAAGATGTACAATTGAGTGTTTCAGTCAAAAGTGAGTGGGTTAATTCAGAGAGGTTAGCTGCTTTGCTTGCACCCAAACTTTTTCCTGTGGAATCAAGTTTTGCATAGCTTCTGAGGATCTCATAGAGCAGGTCTCTGGCCTCTCCTCACCCCCTGAAGCACAGGGACAAGGCTATGTCAGCATGGCATAATGCACCAGGATGACCTGGCACTAGTAGCAGGGGGCTTGGATGTCTGGTTTTCAGGTTGCAGGCATGACCAAGAATGTCTCAGAGCTGGGCACTGTTGAAGGAACATGTAGTATCCTCTGCTTGTGGCTGTGCAGTGCTGGGGATCCTGCCAGGGGTCAGGCTTAGTCCATGTTTGATTCAGTAGGCAGTGTGGAGCTTCAAGGGCTCTGCTGTGATGCTCACAGACATTCTGCCTGGGAAGCTCAGTCTCTGAAAGCAGTATTGTCCAGTGCCATTTTTTACTCTTCCTGCTGATGATTAGTATTAAAAATAGCAGTAATATGTCATGCTATTAGAAATAAATTAAGATACCAGCAAACAAATACTATGCTGACCATATTTTATTTAATCTTTGAGTTGCTCTTGGATGAACAAATCTGTGGTCTCTTAGCATAACTACTTTTGAGGTTGGCAGGTCCAGATACCCATTTATGCCATGACCAGTTTGATGTTATTAGTCCCTATCTGTGGCCTTTTCTGGCACATTTCACAGTTCTTCCTTTTCCCCAGTCTCCTAAACACATTTTTCCCTCTCTCATATTTTTTGAGAAAAATCTTTCATAAGCCTTGGGTCAATCTCCTGAAAAACATATGCTGGTGATTAGTTTCTTATCCCAGAGATGAACAGTGTTCTTTTCAGGAGGTGGTGGCAGCTCCTACAGTACTGATAGGTCTTTTTTAAACCCAAATTAGTCTTTTTCTCCTCCTGCAGTAACTCTGACATTGTTTTCTTACTGTGCAGGGGTTTTGTTTTTGTTTAGCAAAGTGTCAGGGGCTGTCAGCACATGATTCATTGATATAATTTTGTGATTATATTATCTGTGAAAGGAATTATAAAGAACCATGAAGACTGATATGAGTGCATAGTGAATGGAAATGAAGAAGCACCAGAAAGAACAACAGAAAACTGGCATGTATTGATGACACTAGTACCAGCAGATCTTCAGGATCTATGTACAGCTTCTTAGGATACCCAGATCAGAAACCAAGAGATGCTGAGTAAGTCCCTAGACCTGATGGAAAAGGAATTTGAATCGCATTCCCTTCCTAAGGAGTACAGGAAAGCACATCCAAAACCAGCAAGTCATCACTAACCTAAGAAGACCCTAGGAGACAGGATCAGGACTCAGTATCTGGCATCCCTATTATTCTGTATCACCCAAGACAGAAAGACCAACCACCTTGATATTGGTTTATTGTTTTAACATGTTTTATTTTGTATTGAGAATTAACATGGACTCAATATCCTATAGTCACATATATAGTTTTAAAATGCCTAAAATGTCCTTTGAGCTATAAGCCCGTTGTCAGACACTGCTGTCAGATATAGAATGTCTGGCAAAAGCAGATTTGACAGCAAAAAATTCTCACTGAACTGCACTTGTAGGTATTGTGGGGAAATATAGTAGGAATACTTAATTTTTGCAAATTGGTATAAAAGCTTGAAAAATCTGAACTAGTTAGATATCATGGCAGTAACTTCAGCCCTTCATTTTGATCATTTTGTGGTAACAGGTCTTTGTCAAGGGCTCCCTCTGGATAAGTTTGTGGTGTATTTATTGTCATTGTACACCCAGTCTGATGTGTCTTTTAGGTAACTTGTGCAAATTCTCAAACTTTTTATTGATACCACTATGTCATATACATTATGTGGTCTTTGTAATTGCACTTTCAGCTTACCACTACAGACATCTAGAAAAGGAACATTAGTGGTTCTTGCAAGAAACTCTTGTGAATGTTTTCTGTTGGAGCAGGCACAGTGGTAGTTTTAGATTACTATGAAATACCCTAGCATTCTGTAATATTTACTTCATTCATTCCAAAACACAGAATGAAAATGATGTTGCTTTTATTTAACAGTTTAAACTGTTTTTGCATCTTTCCTCAGATGAAAACACCCTTTATGCAGGGTCCATCATAAAAAAAACAATTATATTTTCTACTGAAAAGTCTTAGGTGCCCATTTCCAACCCAACATCTTCCTAAGATGCTTAACACTTGTGCAACAAGACTTGACACTTCTAAGACCATTAGCTAGACTTTCAGAGTTGTAAATGCCTCAGATTAAATATTTGATATATACATTGGATAAATTTGATAAAATTTATCAAATATGAGTCCTATTTCTTTGATATTATAAACTGTAGGTAGAGGTGATGCAAAATTGTGTGGCCTGATTTTATCACTGCTGGTAGTCAAAAGGTTATGCACTGTCTATGCACTTGAGCAAAAAATAACCAGAGTGATCAGTGGTTGCTCACTCCTTCTCTCTCAGAATGGTTAAAATAGGAGAGGAGTGCTTGGGTGCTTCCTGTGTTCCAGAGCACTTTTCCAGTACTGTACCCAAGCCCGGCAAATGCAGCTTTGCTACATTATGTGTTATAACCTTCCATCATGTCTACCTGAAATAACACCTGAGGCAGTGATTAATGTGCAGACTCTCCTTTCCTGCTCAGGCATGAATAAATGAAGCTCCCATGACCACTGAAGAGAATGAATAGTCAGTCAGGCATGTTAAGATCCCTGGACTGTATAAATTTCTGTTAGAACAGAGAAAAAGCTTACCAACCATGTCCCAGCTGTCCTGCAGAAGAAGGCAGCATCTGGCCAGTGATGTGTTCTGTCACAGCTGGCCAAGCAAACCGCTGTATTAAACACCAGCTGCTAAGTATCATAGTGCTAAAAGCTTGCCATGTTTCCTATACCATATCCACTCTCTGGCTGCACTTTGGTCCCTTAGTACAGTGGGCTGTGAACAAAAAAAAAAGCTTTGAGTAGCACATCAAAGCTTCCTCACAAAGAGTCTGGACCTTAAAAGACCCAATCTCTGCCCAGAACTAGCAATAGGTCTCATTTTATTTTAATTTTTTTTTTTGTTAGGACTTTGACATCTCAGATGATTGACCTTGAGCTGGACCTGGTAATGGGTGGGGATCTACACTCTGTTCAGTCTGCATGTGGCTTTAGGTCAGCTCCAGGAGAGGCAAAGAGAATCTTTTCCTAAGAATGTGGGAGTGAGGATCAAATGCTTGGCAAAGAATAGCAAGGGCTGCACACCCAGATGAACCCAGCAGTCCTGGACCTGTGTCACAAGTTCTAAGTCCTAGTTCTCATATAGCCCCACTGCATCATGCTGCTCATGCTTTGAGCATGCTCACCTTTGCTCTTGCTGCTGAGGAAGACCTGTCAGATATTATGCAGAATGGTCAAGAAGGTAAACTTAGAGATAAAAATGAAATTGTTGAGACAGGATTGTTAGCAGCTGAAGCATTCAAGAGGAAAACACAAGAAAAGGTGTAAAATCTTAAAGGAAAAACCAAGAAGTTTGGTCAAGAGTTAGCCTAGGAATCAGAGTAATTGAGTTATGTCATCATTGTTTTCAGTCCCAATGGACCTGATGGGGCACAGAAGCTCTGCAGCACCTGGGACCCCTTCCAGTCAGCTGCAGAGAATGAGCCCTCCCCACCTGCAAAGACTTTGGGTTGGTAAGGATACTAATGCCTAATAGCTACTCATGATATATAATTACTTGCAAAGATAGTGCCAAACTGAAGGTGTCCAGATAAACTGCCCCTCAAAACAGGTTGTGATAGCCAGGAGCATGAGACTGGAGGTTAAGTAAATGATTGTGTAAAAATGATGATATACAGCTGTAAATTTTCTAGGCATCAGGCTATGGAGAAGCAGGAAGACTTAGTGTGTGATTTAGTCTGGAGGAGAACTGAAGAGGAGATGCCAGCAGTTTGCCACCATGGCCAGTAGTGGAGGTAGCAAGGAGTCATACCAAAAGTCCCCTTATGTTAGAGAGTGTGTTTAGCAGGGTGGGCTCCTGGCATGCTGAAACTGTGCTCCTGAAAGATCTCTCTCTGTTCTCATTATTTCACTGCATCACTTTCCTCTAAGAGCATATTTCTTTTTAATATTAATAACGTGCAGTAAAATACTATTTATTGGTTTCACAGCAGAAAAACAGAGAAAGGTGCTACTAAAGGCCCTGACCTTTTCAGGCAAAATGATGGTAACTGCAGGAGGTCTCTAAAGCATACAGAAAGAAGTAGGTAGTTAAACAGTTTGCAAAGTCCTAAGAAAAGGAAATTCACATTCATGGAGATTGTACCTCATGTCTTCTTCGCTCATCACATCGATCACCCATCGAGGCTAATGGAATTTCTCTGTACTTGCTACAGATGTTTTCTCTGAGGCTTTCCATACTTATTAAATCTTTTCTTAATCTTGCATGTTTCCTAACCCCAAAATTCATTCCCGTGCTCATTTACTTACTTCTTGTAGAACTTAATAGCTTACATCCAGAGGCTCTCCTGCAGGAGATGTGCATAGCTGTCTTTAAATTGGTTCTTCTTGGTGTTTAGCAGAATTAAGCAGTACCTGAGTGTACAAAAATGTAACTCTCATGTCCTACTATGTTTCTGAATTCAATAGCTACTAATAATTGATGCTGCTAGATATTTAGGATCCTGGTTATTGACTATTACATAAACTTCAGTAAGTTATTTTTGTCAATTTACAAGCACAAATCTGTTTTTATCTTCTTTGATCTGAAATCTTGTTATTCTTGCCACTTTTTTCAAGTCTCCTGTCATTTCAGATGATTGAATAAGGAGTTGACGCCTTTTTACTTTTTGTGGTAAATGCAAAGATATTTCTTCACATTGCTCTGAGAGTCTTCTTCAAGCTTGTATATTTAAAAAAAATCTTAATTCCATAGGCTTGCTCTTTTTAATTCAGATATTCAATTTCATTCATTTATATTGTCCTTAATTTTCAGATTTCCCAGATTTGCTGTTCTTATGTGTTGCCAACACATCAGATACATAAAATTTCATGAAATTTCAAAAATTCTTCTGGCAGAAGGTTCTACCAAGGCTTTGACACAGAAAAGAACTCTTGAAAGCAGTAATTTGCAGTTTGTTCATCAAAAATTCAAATAAGAAAATAGGAGACTTTTAACTGTGATTTCTTTCCCTATGATTTTAAGCCATGTGACCCATGTTTCCATAATTCATGATCTTTGAAAATAACTGTTTTCCTTGCCCACAAGATCTAACATCTTCATGGACTTTGACCATATTTTTCCATCTTCTTTTTTCATACTGGTAGATTTCTACTTCCTTTGTGTTCACTATTGAGTGCAGAATTAGAAAAAGACCTTGACTACAGTACCATAATAATATCACTATATTATGAATAAGAAAATAATTTACTTGCTTTTCAGGGATAATGATGATCTCATTTGACTTTTAAAGAAGTAAAGCTTACCTACAATGCAGATACAGAGCTAACAGACCTAGTTGTTAGTTTTCCAGATAATGTGAACTTTTAGGTACCCCAAGAGTTTGCTAAGGCTTGTAGTTAATTGCTTCTTGTCAACAATAGGATTTTCAGTGTATATCCACAGAAGTGCATTTCAGAGTAATAATGAGTTAATTTATAATGACTTTCCTAAATTCAAAGTTGGACTAGATGATATAATTTAGTGCCAGGAAGGAACTTCTCTTTTTAAAATAAATTAAATAAAAGAAATTTCTTTTTAAGCAAAAATTATGCATTTAATGTAAGGAGGAGGCTAAGTATAGCATGTGATAAGTCCTTATGCTGACTTAAAATTAAACCAAATGCTCATTTTGATTGTTACACAAGACTAGTTTTTTATCTGATCAAAAAGAATGATAAGCTAGCATGTTTGTGTTGTGTTACCTTAAAACTAGGGGGTGCCTTTGTTTTAGTGGGTACTCATCAAGATGAGTTTATTAACACACTAGTTTACTAGTTATTCTCTCAAATATGAGAACATGTTTTCATGTTCTTAGAATTTGTTGGAAGATACTGTGGGCAAAAGAACGAATTATTAGTAAATAGCAATCCTTTAAAACACAGTGAGATATTACCAAGAGAGTACAGGGACAGAAAAGATGCGCAGATTTATCAGCAGAGGGAAAAAAGCTGTAGCATTCCTCCCAGCATCACCCAGGGGTTCTGGGTTTTCTATCCCATGATGGAATTCACACTGCTTCTAATCTGAACTTGGTTGCAGATTCAATTATGTAGTTAAATACATGTACTTGTAGTCTGTAAAATGTTTAGATTTCTTTAGATGAGCTTTATGACATATAAAGTAAAGGCAGTTGAAATATCAGGTGCATTTGGATGTATTCCACCAATATCAAAATTAAAATCTTCACATCAGCTCAAGTCATTAAATTGTCCTGTTTTTCAGATTGGTGAATAACTCCTAGAAAGGATATTGGCATGACAGTCATGAAACTCAAATCATATTCTTTGTCACTGTTTTTTTTTTCCATCCTATGGCAAGTTTTTGTGCCTCAGCTTCTCCCATTTCTTACTGAGGCAGTTGATGATCTCTTTGGGACAGGAATTGCTCTTGACTACATGATAGTAGAGCACCCTAAAGGACAGATCAGGTGAACTAGTCATGTCCAAAAGAGATGCAATATGAATCTCAGTGACCATTGATCATGGTCACTGCTATTGAGGATACACATATTCTGCAGGCATCCACAATAATTTTCTTTAGACTTCTTCCTTGGTAAAGACATGCAGACAGTTTTGACAACTTACTTAGCTGCAAACTTATCCTAAGCTCACTTGCAAAAAGTTGTTTGGCTGTTTTTACTTGGAATATCATTACTATCTGTATTTGTATGTCTATCTATGTGTGCATAGATATTGTAATGATATGTGTGTATTTTAAGTACACATATATTTAAAGAAATATATGTGTACTTAAAGATGGATTGTACTTATGAAATGGTACTCTAAGACACTGATTGATGGATTTATTTTCTTCCTTGGTAAGGAAATGTTTTATACCAAGAAAATGACAATTTATATATTTGTATCTTATTCTGTTATATAAAAAAAAGGAGTGACCAAATAACATTAAATATGGCATATTCTGCATGTTTAGCAGAAATGTGATCCTTTTCAGTTTAGAGACAAGGACTTGCAGAGTTCAGATTTCCTAACATCTGTGCTTCTATAAAACATTTCAGAGATCTAGTGCTTGCCTTTCTTTTCTCTATGCCTCACTGTACCAAAATGGTATCATGTCCAATTGCAGGCTTACTTCACAGCAGTCCACATCACAGTAGCAGATGTCAATGTTTAATACTGACTGTAGCTTTAATTGATGACAATGCTCAGTGTAGAAGTACATTTTAGGGCACTGAAGATGGACCAGGGATTCATATTCTTCAGGGGACTGATTAATTTTAAACATATTTCTTTCCTTGTGCCTATATTTAGTATAAGAACAAATCATTTTCATATAATTTTCTGTTCTGGTTACAATATTAAGGATGTCAAGGGAATGGATAAATGGATAAATGTTCTGCTATTTTCTCTTTATTATTATAATTTTTCTCACAAGATTGAGAAAAAAGGGAGAATATAATGAGAATAAAAATGCACAGTATTGAAGCATTAAAATTTGGTGATAATTCATTCCTGAGACAGACTACAGCAAGTACAGAATGCAGTGTAAGATATATTAATTTTTCTGACAAAATCTGTAGAAGGAGTAGGAAATGGTATAAAGGTAATTTATACTCCTCTTGCAGTCATCCTAAGGTGCAGTCTCATGCCCTTTTAGAAATGTCCGTTGTGGCAACAGAGATGTGGATATTTTATTTGAAAGTATTCATCAGTTCAGATTTATTTCTAAGGTATGGAAGCAATACTGGGGTTTGTGCATAGGTCATTAATTTTACTTTAATAATATGAATATCAGGGTTTTTTTGTCAGACTATTTAAAAGAGATTTTCAAAGGAAAAGGTCAATTTCTAGATGTTGACATTGATATAGGAATTTTTTACAATGTTATCTAGCAGGTTTTGAATTTTTCCCTTGTGAGTTTAGTTCTGAAATACTGTATTATTTACATCATTGAGAATAGTTAAGGTTCAATTTAGAACTCTGCTCTTCAATTTAATCCCACTGTAGCTACCAAAATGTGAAATAATACATAATCTTTTTCCCTAGTAATTCTGGCATGAAATTTGTGGGCTTGAAATATGTAGCTTGAGATTATATGTCCAAACAAAATTTAGCAATAGTAAACACTTAAATAACATACTATTAGAGCACAGAGCATTATCTCTTTCCCTTAATTGCTTCAGTTGAATTTAATATACTTCTACTGAGAAATTGTACCTAGAACTTTACTGTGTGGTGATTAACCAATAAATAGTTTGTAATACACTTTAGCTTTAGATAATATTTTCCCTGGATGAGAAATCTCAATCACTCTGCCAGAAAGGTTCAGTCACTAGAAATGCTGTAATTGTTCATGTGGATGGAAAATGACTGTATGCTAGGCCATAGTTTGTGTGATGTTGGTGATTTGAAGGGGTTTTTTGTTATTGTTAATAGGCAAACACTTACACAGACCCTGGACTAAGAATGAGGGGGTAGCTGAGCTTCCTGTGGGGCAGGGTATCAAGGAGCTGGAACAAAGCTATCTTTAGTGTGCATCAAACAGCCAAAGCCTACCTCAGAGTAGCAGAGAAATGGAGATTATATTATCTCCCAAATGGTTGTCATGAGACTAACTTGAAAGAAATCTAAATCTAGTAATCTGTCACCCTGAAGGAGCCATGTAGTAAGGTATTTAAAGAAGCTAAGATTAGAGTAGCTTCATTTGCAATTTAAATTTCCTACAGACTATTTTTTGAAAGCACACACAAGGGTCCTAGGTTGTGAATTGTTGTTCAATGGGGGGTTCTATTTGAATTGTACTAAGGTAGTATTTTTCAAACTATCTTTTGCCTATGTCTGGCTTTCCCCTGCATTTGTAAGGGACAGTTCAAAGGTGTGTACCCAACCACCACCACACACCATGCTCCGGTTTCTGCTGAGTGCTCTGGGATGGGGAGGCTGCCTTTGGCACTCTTGGCTGATTCCACCAGCAGTTCTCACTCTGGAGTGGGTCTGGAGACAGCAACCAGACTAGAACATTTTTATATATTACACCTGTGTTAAACAAATGAAATACAAGTCATGTGAAAGGGCTGGCACTAAGCTAGATCTTCCTTGGTTAATTTCCTAGGAAGGGTCCTGTCCTTAGCTTGCAGGTCTCCTGCATACTGCTGATGCCTTTTTATGGTCTTAAAAAAAATCAGAGTCAGACACAGTTAAGGGATAAGGGGTTTTTACTTTGGTATTTTAATAAGGATCCTTATTGGTGCACCACTTCATCAAGGTGGGATGTGCCACAATGCACATGTAAGATATATCGCGTATATAATTTATAGACCTTACAAATTAGGGTATCTAATAAAAATGTTCCAGTTGGAGGCCTGGATGAATAATGTGGTATTCCTTCATTTGAGGAATTTCTTCCTGGATGGGCTAAATTTTTAGTTTATGAGATATGTTCTAGAGAGACCCTTGGTTTCCCAAGATAGGGTAGGGTTTTCTGGCCTCTTGCTATGAGGCTTTTGGGATGTTTGTCTCTCAGCCTAAAAAAATACTAGAGTTATACTAAGTTATTAGACTTAAGGAATTACAAGTATACATGTTAAGAATATTGAGGATATATAAAAGTTATATAAAAGATATATAAAAGACAAGGCAAAAAATCATCTTGGCATCACTGCAGAGGAAGCCAAGTGGTTTGATTCAAGCATTTGGATTTCAAGTAATTAAAAAACAGTGCGGGACTCTGGACTCAAGAACTGAAAAATTTTGCGGGGGTTTTTGGATCCCATAATGGTCTTGTGGGTGCTTTGATGGTTGGATGTTGTTTTGGCACAGTGAACATTAAATTATAGTTTTTGATTCTTGTAGAAGTTAGGAGGGCAGATTGGGCTTGTTTAGGAGACTAGTTGTGAGAGTACCTTGGAAGGCACTCCTGAAGGGCAAAGGAGCCCAGGAAGGCTGGGCATTCTTCCAGAATAAAATCTTCAAGACACAGGAGCAGACTGTCCCCATGTGCTGAAAGATGAGCTGGCAGGGAAGAAGTCACCATTCCTGAAGGTATTTAAAAGACATGCAGATGTGGTACTTAAGGATGGGGTTTAGAGGAGGACTTGGCAGGGCTGGGTTAAGAGTTGGCCTCAATGATCTTAGAGGTCTTTCCCAACCTTAAAAATTCTATGATTCTATAACATGCCAGGCAGCATTTACAAGACAAGTAACTGAAATTTGGAATCACAAATTCCATTCTATTCACTGCTTTGCTAGGATGACTTGAAGGGTTATGTTAGTGAAAGTCCCAAACTGTTTGATCAGATTTTTTTTTTCCTGGTTAGATCTTCGCTCCTCTCTGCTGGATATGTAGCAAACCAATGTACTTTTATCTCTGTCCTACCACAGGCTCTTTTGCTCCCATTCTGAGCTATGATAAACCCACCACAGTTCTTTAACTCATGAGAAATACCCCAAGGCCTTGCTGCTCTAGCTGGTAGTATTACATAAATATAATGTTTTTCCTTGGTATGGATTGTTCTAGAAATGAGAATTCTCTTTGTACATAATCTCACAAAAGGACCACAGATTCAGTACTATCCCATGGGAATTATGAGCCTGCATGGTATGAGCAGCATCAAGTAGGAAACATGATTGAAGGGAATGATTTCAACCACCATTATTTGAACAAATGGGGATTTTTAATGTAAGAAAAGAAGATATGTGGGTGCTACCAGCCTAAGAGGTTTATTTTCCATTTCACCTCACTGTGTTGAGATGTTTGAGTGGTCGAATACCACTCAGTCACTGCAAAAACACACCTCATTCTTGCCATGCAGTCTGCCTCTGGGCTATTCTGATTCTGGCAACACCACCAAGGTTTTGGGTATGCTATGACAGTCCCTGTATCCCCTGTGCTGTTTTTGCTTTTGTACCATAAAGTGATAATTATGCCTAGGTAGTTTGCAAAATATATACCTACAAGCCCTTAAAATAGCTTTAGATAATTAACTGGTAATGCTTGGTCACTGTTTTGAATGTAGTCCACATATTATTGTTCTTTACAGCCAATATGTTCTTTCACCTACAACCCCAAAGAGTCAGGTACAGTAACCAAAAGTGGAGTGCAGGTGGTACAGCAAACTTGAAATATGTTAGAGATCACACCAAGGATAACTCATGACAAACAGTTGCCTTGGGAGCCAGAGGAAAACATCACAAACAACAACCAAGTGAGGCGAGGACATGCAGCAGGGCAGGATATTTATCCCCCAATTTTGGCAACATCCTGTTTACTTTGGTGACTAGAAACCCATGCTGAACTAGAATGAATTTCTTTTGCAAGAGAGAATATGTTTGTGTTAAGAATAAATGATCATTGCTTTTTAACAGCCCACCAGTTCTGATGCCAGCATGAAGACAAAGGAGATAGAATTTATTTAGCTTCTCTCAGGTAAACAGGTCATGTGCTGCAACAGGCTAGACTTAAGGTTTCAAATTACAGTGTCTTCCACAGAGTGAGCAACAATGTCAAAACTTCTTCCAGTCAGCTCCTGACAGAGAGGAAGGAACTAATGGTTGAGAGAAAATGTTAGTCATTAGATCTTCAAATTCGTGGCCTTAATTTCTTGCTAGAGATTAGATACTCTTAAAATAAATATTTTTGATTTTAAAACTTCTCTAAAAGCCTATTAACAAGAAAGTATTATAATGAAAATCCACATAATGCTGATTATATTTTCAGTAATAATGGAAGTGTTTCTGTTGGTCTTCATGAAAGTGGGCTAAAGTATCATAGTGTCTCTGCAGAGAAATTGCCAGCTAAGTGCATTTATTTTTCTGGAGACCTGTCAAAACCTAACATGGCAGTATGTTCCTTCTACATGAGATGAAACAGCTACACTGCCAGTAAGAATATGTCAACATGGTAAATTTTCGCCTCTCTGGAAGGGGGCAGCTTGATGATTGCAGCCAGATTGTGACACCAAGGAACATTGCTGTCGACTCTACTACCTCAGATCTGAAAGGAAACACAAAGGTACGTCAGTCTGAATAATCTTTCCCCCTCTGAAAGACAAATTGCATGTCAAAGGTATCACTACACACTAAATAGCTGTGTGGTGGTGAGATGCTTTTATCTCTGTTCTAATTTAGTTCTGGTAAAACAAATGCACAAAATGAATAATTTGGATTTGCACTTGCTGTATGTTTCCTTGTTAGAAGATTTGCAGGTGGGTCTCTCTTGCATAAGCCATTGCAGAGACATCTCCCATCGCTAATTATCGAATCATCAAATGTTAAGTGTTTGGAAGGATTATCTAGTCCTGATTTCCACTGTCATGGACAGGGGCATCTTCCCCTAGACCAGGTTGCTCAAGGCCTTATGCAGCCTGTCTTTCTGCTATGGCTATCTGCAAGGGCAGCAGTGCTTCTTTTGCATGTCTATTAGCAGGTCTGGAGGGGTGCTCTGAGCATGTTTTTAGTACTGCTACTCTTATTTTTAAGCTACCTAAAGTACAGTTTTTTTCCTAAGAAGAAAGGCTTCTTGGAGGATATTAGAAATGACATTTTCCATGCTATTTTTCAAAGAATATGGTACAAATTATATAATAATGTAATATTTTGTACTTCTGTAGAAGTCTGCATTTGCTATTCTCAACAATAAAACTATTCTCTAATGTATGGCTTTAGACAAGTGGATAAGCACAAATCTAGGCTTGATTCTTCTCTGTCTTGTGTTAGCTTTGCCTTTGTAAATATGTTAGTTTTGCTAAAGAAAGAGGGACTTCTTTTCCTGCCTGGTGAAGAAACTGATTTCCCTGGATCCCTGCTTGTGTTCATCACATCATAGCAGGAAGGGCTGGAGGGTGCAGCATGGACAGTACAGGCTGGTGACAGAAAGTGTCAGGACCTAAGTCCCTGTGGGAAGGAAGGGGATGTGTAAAACTTTTCCTGGGCTTTCAAGGCAGTAGTGGTCCTTACATCAGCGTCTTGCTGAGCAGGAATGTAGACACATGCAGAGAGCAAAGCTGTGCAAGCACATTTTTCTTCAGTCATAATAAATACTGTATGTTGGAGATATGGCTAAGTAAGAGCAATCTGAAGATGATAATGAAGACTGTATATAAGAGGCCCCCACAAAACTCCCTGCTCTTGTTCTCCAGATACCATCTCTGGGAACATTTACTGTGGTTGTGGTTGTGTACTATCATCTTATGGTGGGGACAGAAACAAGGTGCAGAAGTATTAGGAAAGTTTCTTGCTTTAAAAAAAAAATGCAAAGACAGGATTGTTTCCCTCCTGGTCTGATGTGGTTTAAGATATCATGCTGCCCTTTAACTTCTTGAATGATGCAGTAAGATGGATAAATATTTTATTTCCTTCTGAAATGTTTTCATGAGAGAGAAAAAATTTTCTCTAACTTCACACAGGACAGTGAATATTTGAGAATTCTGGCACAGTTGTTTGCATCTGTATGCAACACTTTGCTAAGGAGTTCTGTACAAAATAGTTTGGATTCACATACCATGTGATACAAGAACTGCTGCATGTCAAAGAGGCTGAAGCTTGGCTCAGATATGGCACTAGAAGAAGCAGTTAAAACAGCAAGACACAGAAAGACCATTTCACTGGACATACTTGGCATGTTTGGCATGGACATACTTGTAGGCAACCACATGTTGAATGTCCAGCCAAAAAAGTCACAAGTTGCAGATGTTTTAGGAAAAGCCAACATGTCTACACTTGTTACTCAGGTGACACACACATTCTATCTGCAGATTGTAAGACTGACAATCTGCTCCCAGAAATATGTTTTGGTGGCAGAGGTTGAGGCTGACCATAGCCAGGGGCCATCTCATTCTTTAACAGGAGTGTTATACCCAGTGAAGGGATCCCAGATCCTCAGTACCAATTTTCTCAATGGAACAGCTTGATTTCCTCCCACTGTGCTTGTAATAGCTTAAGACTGATACGAGAAATAGATTTCATTTCAACAATCACAATATTACAGTGATCTTCTTTCAGTCTCGTTCATTGCTGCTGTTCAATTCAGAACACATAAAGAAGCAATAATAGGGCTATTTTTTCAGAGTAATTTACAGCTGCTGAAGGTGTGTTCCTCAGCTGTGCAGTTCTAATATAGATACCACTACTGGTGTGCTCTGTTAGAAGCTGAAAAAGTGTTAAAATTTGTTTCCTTATAATACCATGAGTCTTCAGGAGCTGTTTCTATTTCAAACCAGATAGATATATCTCTTGAACTTACTAGAATTTTCTGCATTTCCTTTGTTGTTCCTCAGTCTCAAGTTTGTATACATATGCTTTTGAATGTTCATATTTACCCTGTGTTTTATTATTTGTTTGAGAGCTTCCCCATTGTACTTCTCATGTTTCATGTTGTCAGGTAAATCAAATAGCAACAACCTTGTTCTTGCTTCTTGCTTAAGTTAAGCTTTGCTTATTAAGCTCTATCAGTCTGGAATACTAGCAAGCTGTTGCTTCTCTGAGTAATATCATCAGCACACTTAAATAAGTTACTATACAAGTTATGTAAGGTTTTCTGAATTTTCTAGTGGCCAGTCATTATCTGGCAATAAAACCAGAAAAAAAATCACAACCCTCCTAGTCTATTTCTTGCATTTATTTTTGTCCCCTATGGGATCATAACTGTTGATATATGGTTTGTATACTCTTATGTATCATGTGAAAGAAGTGCTCAGTATTCAAAAGACACAGGCATTTTGTTTCAAGGCTGTAGGTGTCTTTGTCTGGGCTTCTTAGTATAGGATCTCCATTAAAAACTATACTCTTCACAGTTCAGCTCAGTGCTCTTTTGTCCAATAGTTAATTTGGAAGTTGGTGACCTCCTTTTTTGTATCTTCTTCCTTAGCATTTTCTCTCTAAGACAGATACATCTTTTACTTTTGGTAAGCCCAAATTTCTGTAGCTGTAAAGAGGTCATCCTTCAACTGGCAACATTTCTTCTGTTGCCTGATAAGCATTTGCTGATTTTTGCCCACCTCCTCACTCTGAAGGAATTGATTTCAAAGGCTTAATTGCCTGCTTATCACCTATTATAATATAATTTTTTTTTCTTTAAATGCAGAATTCAAGGCATTATTTTTACCATTGTCACGTTTAGTAAGGTAAAACAGGAAAGGAATCATGCAGTTAAATATGAAAATAGTATCTGCAATTTCCTCACAAGTATATTCCTATACTTTGTGTCATATTTTGAATGTTTCTGTGGAACTTAATCTGCTCTTGTGCAAGTGTTGATTGATTACTACTAGAACAGGGCTTTTGGCAAGAAGTAAGGTTAACGTTGGCAAGTTGCTTGATAATTACTAGAGTGTGAAAACCAACACAAATGCATGCATTATGCAAAGAGCTCAGTCTCAAACCACATGTATGTGTTTCTCTTGGAACTGATTATAGAAGTCAGTTACACTATTTAATGGGAAAAATAAAATTAGAATTGGTAATATTTAATGCTGAAATATCTAAAAGTGTTGAAATTAATTTCAAAATAATGTAACCACTATGTGTAGGAGGTCTTCATCTGCTACATTTGTTGCTAAGATGCCTCCTATTACTTTCCTTTTTCTTTAATGGTTCTAGTATGGTACTTTTTGGGAGAGCTTCCTTTTGGATTTTAATGACTTTGGTGATTTAATTATAATTTTGGTCCAAGCATTTCAGTGAAACAAATCATTTACAATTTTGTGAGGGTTTTTAATTAAGAAAGATTAAATGAATTTACAAGTAAAAGTGGGAGAATTTTAATCTTGAAATAGAAGGAGTAATTTCTTGATAAAATATCAAGGAAAACGCAATGAAAATAAGATTAAACTATTTAAGTATAGGACAGTGTCTACTGTTGTATTGGTATCTGCAAAAAACAGGATAGGACACTGGTATCCAGGAGAAGTTCTAATCTTCGATTGCCATTTTACTGAGAATGACATCTGGAGAAGAAAATACACTGTTTGATATTGATTCTTTCTCCAAATCCATTGTAGCTGCAGCTCACTTGACAACGTTTCTGTTTTGTCCAGTGAGGCATAACTTCCTACGTAAGGACCGTGCCATCGTCTGCTTTCCTCCATCTTCCTCTGACCTGTGCCTTCTGTTTCTCTTCAACTCACCAGTGACAAAATGATGCATCAGTTTGACTCTGCCATCAGTTACTCAAAAGTGAGGAAATGAGCTTCTAAAGAAGTTATTCAACATCTTCTAGAAATTTTTCTTGAGATAAGAGAAAACATCTTTTTATAAATATTGTTTTCTGTCCACTGGTCATTGGGAAAGTAGCTCGTACTGTGATGTTCAAATTTTTAAATACCTAAAATTGTAGCAAATGAATCTTACCCATCATGTTTTGAATGAGAAGTATTAGTCTTGGAAGAGATGTACTGCTACAGATGGAGAATTACATGTTCCTAGTAAACAGACTTTTGGGGATCCAGATTCAGAATCTGAGAGATAGTCTGTGATTAATGCACATTAATAGGAGTTATGCTGCAGTAGAATCACCAGGCTTCCTTTAAAACAGCCAATTGCCCACAGAAAATGCTTTTTTTATAAGCTTTACCTGGAATTTGTAGATATTCAGAATTTAATCGTGAAAAAAAAAAAGCTCAACATACTAGTTTGAGACAAAGACACAGTTTTTCAGGGTACGTAGGAAAAAATTATGAATGCTTTTTTTTTTTTTTTTTTTACAGTGGTATTTCACTGCATTGTGGGCTGCTCAGACATTCTTGTCTGAATATCTTAAGGTCTGGAGATTTACAAGGAAATCTAGGACAGCATATGGATTTTAAAGCACTTAGAAAATTTGGTCAAAACAATAAGGTCATCTTGACATTTAATGTGATGGTGCTGTGAACCAGTGAAAACATCTATATTAATTCCTGAAAAGTATAAATAGGTCTTGTATTTTGAAAATTCACTGGGTGCTTCTGCACCTACATGTGAGGATTTTGATTTGTATTTCCACCTTAATTTAGATTACTCAGGAGGTAATGTTCCCTTCAGAAATCCCTGTGTTCTCTTAAGAAAATTATGGCTATGATTTGACCTTTTTTAAAAAGACACAGAGTAATTGTCAAAAGGAGCATCAGCTAGCAAAGTTGCTGTAAAAACCACTGGGTGAGAGTGGCTGTTTTAGGATTATTCGGTTCTTCAAATAAATGGAATAAATTAAGTATTTCCATTAGGATCTGAGCATCAAAGATCATTAAAACTATGAAACCCTAGTTTATGTGGAGAGGGTTATCTTTGTTAATTGTGGATTCCCATCAAAATGAGTTGGGAAACAAATATTGAATGACATGGAGAATAATATAGCTATTTATGGAACTACATCACACCTTCAGATACTACTGTACCACAAGTATAGCTTGAGATTTTACATGTTTTGAGGTAAGAAAGATATTTCTGTGGATAGATTGAGGCACAAGACAATGTGGCCAAGACTGAAAAAAAAAAAGGCTGTGTGGCTAAGTGACTTAGGTTTTCCCATTGGTTTTCCATGGGGGTATTGTCTTCAGAACTTAGCTCTCTACAAGAAATGACATTATGTATTGTATGCATTTGTTCCCTCTTCACCAAGTGCACAGTCAGAACATAACATATGATAACATCATAACATAGCTAGTCATGGACTCATAGAAAGGCTTGAATTGGAAGACACCTTACAAATAATCCAGTTCCAATCACCCTACTGTGGGCAGGAACATCTTCCACTAGACTAGGTTGCTCAAAGCCCCATCCAGCCTGGCGTTAAACACTTGTTGTGATGAGGCATTTATTGCTTCTCTGGGCAACCTGTCCCAGTGCCTCACTATCCTCACAGTAAAGAATTTCTTCCTAACATCTAATTACTCTCCTTCAGTTTGAAGACATTGCCCCTTGTTCTGTAACTACAGGTTCTTGTAAAAAGTCTTTCTCCATCTTTCTTGCATGCTCCCTTCAGGTACTGGAATGGATCCCCATATGAGGTCACCCCAAAGTCTTCTCTTTTCCAGGCTGAACAATCCCAATTCTCCCAGCCTTTCCCCACTAGAGAGGTGCTCCAACCTCTGTGGTGGCTTCCCCTGGACTCGCTCCAACAGATTGATCTTTTTCCTGTGATGGGCCCCCAGAGCTGGATGCAGCACTCCAGGTGGGTCTCACCAGAGTGGAGCAGTGGGGCAGAATCCCCTCCCTTGACCAGCTGGCCACGCTGCTCTTGATGCAGCCCGGGATGCAATTGGCTTTCTGGGCTGGGAGGGCACTTTGCCTGCTCAGTGCAGCCTCTCATGCACCCCAAGTCCTTCTTAGCAAGGCTGCTCTGGATCTGTTCCTCCCCCAGCCTGTGGTGATACAGGGGTTGCCCTGACCCAGCTGCAGCACCTTGCGCTGGGTCCTGTTAAAACTCATGGCATTCCCATGGGCCCACTTCTTGAGCTTGTCCAGGTCCCTCTGGATGGCATCCCATCCTTCAGGTGTGTCAACTGCACCTCTCAGCTTGGTGTCATCTGCAAATTTGCCAAGAGTGCACTTGTGCTGTTTATCTGTGTCATTAATGAAGTTATTAAATAACACTGGTCCCAGTGCTGACCCCTGAGGGACACCACTTGTCACTGATGGCCATTGGGACTCTGAGCCATTGACCTCTATCCTCTGGATGTGCTGTCCAAACAACTTCTTATCCATCCAACAGTCCACCCATCAAATCCATCTCTCTCCAGTTCAGAGAGGACATTGTGGGGGCCTGTGTCAAAAGCCCAGATAAATGACAGCTGGCATCCTTTCCCTTGTCCACTGGTGTAGTCACTCCATCATAGAAGCCCACTAGGCTGGTAAGGGAGGACTTGCTCTTGGAGAAACTGTGCTGGTGTCTTGAATAACCTCTTTGTCCTTCATGTGCCTTAACACAGCTTCTAGGAGGATCTGTTCCATGACTCTCCCAGGCAGAGAGGGGAGGCTGACAGATGGATTGTTCTCAGGGTTCTTCTTTCTACCCTTTTCAAGGTGGGTACAATGCTTTCCCTTTTTCCAGTCACCTGGGACTTCACCTGACTGCCATGACTTTTCAAATATGATGGAGAGTAGCATGGCAACTACATCAGCCAATTCCCTCAGGACTCTGGGATACATCTCATAAGATCCTATAGACTTATGTACATTCAGGTTCTTCAGGTGGACATGGACCTGATCTTTACTTACAGAGGAGGGACTTTGCTTCCCCAGTCCCCATCCCACTGTCCATCCACTCCAGAATCATGGGAAGAGAGGCTGTTATTGAAGACTGAGGCAAAAAAAAGTTGTTGAGTACCTCAACCTTCTCATTATCCATTTTTATCAGCAATGCTCTGTTCGTTGGTGTAAAGTTACCTCAGCTGGGCTGTTGGATGTGTTGCCTTCCTAGATGGACACTCTTTAAGTAATTTGAAATATTTCCCTCATGTTTTCCTGTTAGCTTCTGTTACCTCAGGAGTCCTTGATGTGTATATCAAAGAACAATGGGATTATTATAGTAAGACCATATATTTAGACTTGCATAAGTTCCCAAATTTATGCTGCTTTAATTGTCAGGCCATGCATAAGGTAAATTACATAGCTTGACCATTTACTTCTAGGAGAGGATGATTTCACTTGCATGCAATATAAGAGCATTGCTGATGTAAGTTGTGTATTTGTTGTGTAAATGTGGTTTATGAAAGCAATGTTCAAGTCCAGACTGGTAACATAAACCAGGCTTCTAGACTTGTGTTTATAATTAAATCTGTGAGCCACTTCATAGTCAGATGACAGTGTGCTGAAATGTGGAGAGCTGCAAAATTATATATATGTATAAAATAATTCTTATATAAGTGGAAATTGCAAAATTATTAAGATCATCTAGATACTCTTTATATTTGTTTAAAGACAGAAAAACATGTTTACTTAGAGATGTATTCAGCTTTTGTGCTTGCCATCCTGAAATGTAAAATGCTCTTGATTGAAAATATTTTGTCACCATTTTTATGAAGTCTGATGGAAACATTGCCCATTACATAACGATAAGCTAAGTGTGATTAGAAATTCTACATACAAAATTGACAAAGGCCCAATTCTCTTTCAATTTTCTGAGTTTCAAGTCAGAAATTCAATTTCAGTTTACAGAGAGGCTCCTTTGACTTAATAGATTTGCTCTCATGCAGTTGAGGGCAAGACTGGAGCAGAAGGGCATACTGGGAAATTCATTCTCCTGCCTTCATACAAAAGAAGTTGATTGTGACATAATGTGATTCTTGCATAATAGATGATTGTCACTTATGTTGTAAAACCCATTATTGTGCCCTCCTCTGTATAAGGCTAGAACTGAGCCCAGTGTTTCTATTTTAAGCATTGAAATACAGAGTCTAATTAGTGATGTACGTATGTATTATTCCTACACCAGAGTAATAACTCTTTCAGAAAACTTGCACTTGTGTAACACATGTTTATTTAGCCTTTTGTAGATGTATTATCTAACTATTGCTTTAATGGTTCAGGCCATGGATTATTAATTGAAACAGTAAAATAAGCAATCATCTTTGGTTGCCATAGCAAAGATACCCAAAATATAGTTGCTGAGGAAACCATACTGAGAATATGCACAATATATAACCTAATAATATTGATATACAGCTTTTAAGGGTACAAGAACATAAAATATACTTGTTCTCTTGTTGAGAGATTAAATATTGAATCTGATACATGTTTATTGATTTGTTTTTGAAAGTCTTCCTGTTGCATGTAAAGACAGCTTACTTAACTATCTGTTAATCTTTAGATTTTGTCACGATTTAAAAAAAATCCTGCTTCATTAAGAGAAGAAATAGACTTTGGAAAAGGATCATAAATGGATGAAAATTGAGCAAACATCATCATGATGAATGCTGCTTTTTAAATACAAATAAATGGCAATGACAAGAACAAGAATAATCAAAATTACATTTTTTCCTTGCAGCCTTGTGGTACTTTATTTCTAACATTTGGAACAGGCTAGAATGCCTTCCACATCCAGTATGGGCACTGTAATATATATTATATCTTTTGTGACAAAGGAATTTCTTGTAACAATTTTTAATATGCTTCCAGTAGAGAAGACTTCAGAATATCCCCTGTTCAGAATATTCCCTTCAGAATATGCAACCTGTTCAAGGGCTTTGCTCCTCCACTGTTAGTAAGATTTTCCCAGTGTCCACCATGAATATTTATTGCTGCAGCATAAGCCATCTCCAAGTTAGTTGTAACTTTGACTAAATAACCACAGTTCTCTGTTTTAATTGACTCTTTATGTTTTATGCTTAGTTTGCTACCACTTTCTTGAAATTCTGTGTCCTGGATCCCCTATTCAAGCTGAAACTTAGTCCATGTTAGAGCAAGGAGGCTATTTCTCTTGTCTTCACATATTCCTAGTTATAAATCTTTGCATGGCTGGATGTTTTTATCTTGTGGGTAGGATATTATCCATTATTCACTGATGTTCATTTTGTGATCCGTTGTAATCCCTAAAATCTGTTTTTGAAGATCTGCTATCAAATTCAAATGCTATACACCCTACATTTGTGTAGTAAATTATTGCTAAGAATAGGAATCTGCATTTATTTCTGGTGAATTCTTTCCTGTTTTTCATTAGATCAGTTCTTGTTTGTTAAGGATATTTGGACTCTAATGATATTAGCCTAGATATGTGCAGCCCCTTTTAGTTTTATCTTTCAGAAATACAATCATTGTAATAATGGAATAGAAACAGCACAGGAAGCCATTCTATTTAATCTTCAGACTCTTGATGAAAATGTTGGTTAATACTAAAGCCAGGAGAAACTACAGTGGAACTTCTAAACAACCTTCTGTGTTTGACACTTAACTAATGTCAATTGCTATCTAGCCTCCAGTTGTCCAGTCAGTTTTGTATCAAGCAGTAGGAGATGAAGCAAGATTCACTTGGGTCTCTTCTGCAAAACTGGATCCTAGGTTATGTGGCTACAGCAGGTCAGGGCAGAACTTGAGAATGGGCAGTTAAACCCTGGAAGATAACTACTGTCATGGTCTGTTTGGATCTCTCAAATTTACAGGTGAGGTGTTCTGTGAAATATACTATTATATGAGCTCGTTAGAAGAGAAAACCAACACAGCCTACAGGGGCTCAGTCCTCTTCATTGACACTAGTGTAAACTGAGTTCACTAATTCATCACTTAGTTCTTGAAGGGTCTAACTTACTAGTACTAACTTACTACTTGCAGCTCACAACTTGTAACTTGTGCACCTGTAAGCAAAACAATAATCTAGCCAATGGTGAGAGTGCCCATTCTTCCTCTTCCATCACGATGAAGCATCCCTTGTATCACACCAGAAAGCATGAAAGCCCTAGCTCCCCAGCTGCAGTTATCAGCTCTCTGGCTGCTTCAAAAACTCCTTGTGTAAGCTGAAATATATACACCTTCAAGCTGGAAAGTTTGATATGTCCAATTTCTTTGAGTGTCTTAGGTTGCAAATGCAAGATGTGGCTGGGGGTGTGTATTCTATTGCCATCTGTTAGAACCAGGTGGGGCAGTTTTCTTTATCTCTCCCACAAACCGATCCTCCCTCCAGGAAATATTTTCTGTTAAGGGGCCATTGAGTGTCGCTGCATGACTGATAAATTTACATCCTTGCATTGTGAGATGCTCCACCCAGGTGGAGGAGCCAAGAATTCCTACCCGGATACATTCTGAGATTTGGAATACCACACGCAGCCTTTCCCGCTGGCTTCCCAGCGGATCAGCCTTTTTTCCACTGGATTCCCAGAGGAAGACCAGGCCCATCTACACTAGCTCTGGACCTTCAGAGGAAACTTACACTCTTTCTGCAGGATCTTTGTTTCAACAGAACCACATCTGTCACCCCAGGAGGACTGGAGCCACCATTTAATTGGACTGCTATCAACTCCCTGACCAACAGTGTCAGGTCGTGTTCTGACTCTGTCAGTGTTGTTTTGTATTACTGCATTTTTATTTTTATTTTTCCTAATAAAAAACTGTTATTCCTACTCTCATATCTTTGCCTGAGAGCCCCTTAATTTCAAAATTATAATAATTTGGAGGGAAGGGGTTTACATTTTCCATTTCAAGAGAGGCTCCTGCCTTCCATAGCTGACACCTGTCTTTTTTCAAACCGAGACATCGAGTTAGCAGGTTCTGAAGAAAGGTGCCAGTAAATCAATGTTCAAGGATTGTGGCAGCAGGGGACAGCAAGCTGCAGGTGACAGTGGCTGTGTAATGACTGTAGTCCTTCTGCCAGCCATGTCGTGCCTATGCGTTGCCATTGTTTTGACCTAATGGCATTGGTCCCAGTGCCATTGCAGGGCACGTGCAACTGGCCTTGCATGAGCTGTATGCTGGCCAAAATCTGAGCAGGAGTTGAATGTAAGACTCTGGAGAAAGACAGAGCTTTGTCAAGTCACTGAAAGCCGCTTGGTGCTCCTAAGCCTTGGCAGGTTATTTATGGTATCCTTAGGGCTCTTCTAGATGACAAATAAGGGACACAAAATCCTTGGATATCTTTTAGTTACTCCTGAAGTGACACAGTTCTTGGTCTCCAGATGGTGCCAGAGTGGCATTCAGGATTATGTTGTGGCAGGCACATGCTTTAAAACAAGTCACTTCACACAAAGAACTGGTCACTCAAAAAATTGTGAGTAATTTTAGCTGAAAAACTTCAATAAGGATTTTTAAAAGGCTGAGCTTAGGATTTTGTACAGGTTTATTGCCTTAATGCTCCCTAAGCACAGCCTGAGTAGTCTGACATGGTTTTGAATTATGTCAATAAGTGATATGTTAAAGATTCCCCTGGTACTGTGCACAAAGCAATATGACTGACCCAAATGGTGCCTTGAAAGCTTCTGGTTTATTGTGTCAGTGATTACCAGGGATAATAAGTCTCTGGGGGACTTTTGAATCAGGCTTTTCAATTCATGAAGGAGTAAGGATGCTCACATATGCCAAATCTAGGCAAACTTTGGCATATCTTGAAGCATATTTGAAGGGCTTAAATCAATATCTCTGTGCTGGGTTCATATGGCCAAGTTTTAGTAGCGGGACAGCTACAGCGGTGGCTTATGTAGGAAGCTTCCAGAAGCTTCACCCAATGCCAGCCAGCTCCAAGACAGACCCTGTGCTGGCCAAGGGCAAGGCAATCTGAATTAGTCCCACATCTCTGTGATAACAAAATTAAGAAGAAAACAACCCCAAAATTATTGCACAGATTTAACTGAGACCAGAGAACACTGAAGTGAATATGTGAGAGGAATAGCCCTGCAGACACCAAGGTTAGGGGGAGGAGCTGCCCCATGCACCAGAGCTGATTCCCCTGCAGCCCATATAAGAAACATGGGGATGCAGAGATCCACCTGCAGACTGTGGAGGACCCAGAGCAGAGCAGGTGGATGCCTGTGCTGGAACAGAATCCTGACAGACCCTGGAGAGAGGAGCCCGTGCTGCAGCAGGTTTCCTGGCAGGACTTGTGACCTGGTGGGGGACCCAGACTGGAGCAGGCTGTGCCTGGGGAAGCGTGAACCACATAGTGGAGCAGTTTGGAGAGGACTCTTGCCTGTGGGATGTACTCATGTTGGAGCAGTTCATGGAGAACTGTCTTCTGTGGGACAGCCCCCACACTGGAGCAGGGGCAGGACTCCTCCTGGGCAGTGGCAGAAACTACATGTGATGAACTGACCATAGTCCCCATTCCTTGTCTGCCTGTGCAGCTGTGAGGAGGAGGTAGAATTGGGAAGGATGGGGAGAGGGGAAGTTTTTTAAAATGTATTTTAATTCTCATTATTCTGCTCTGATTTTTTTAGTAATGGATTTAATTAATATCCTTGAGTCTGTTTTACCCACGACAGTATTTGGTGGGTGATCGCTCTCCCAGATGTTATCTCAACCCATGAATCTTTTGTTATGTTTTGTCTCCACCATCCAGTTGTGGAGGGGAGTGGTAGAGCAGCTCTGGTAGGTGCCTGGCACCCAGCCAGGGTCAAACCACTACAGTCTCACAGACTTTTATCAAACTCATAACAGTTATAAATTAGGGACAGTCAGGAAATGCTGTGGTTCTGGACTGGGAAAAGGTATGAGTGGGAGGGAATCATGCAATGCTGAGCCAAAATCTTAACTGTAGAAACAACTTTGGAGCACAGAGAGGTAAAGAAGATTATTTCGTATGTATTCAAACTTTGCAGTAGCTACACACTATTGTGTCAAATTTTCTGACTTGCAGCAGACTCACAGTGGAACATATTTAAATTCTTCTGCTAGAGTAAGAAGTAATTATACAGTAATTTCACAAGCAAACTTTAAAGTGTTAACAGTTCCAATTATTGAGTGATAGGTAGCATATTGATAGTTTTATTTCATGTAATTAAAAATGGAAGAAGCAAAATTTCAAACTTAATTGACAGTTTCATGCAGTGATATGGAAGTAGGAAACAGTTTTGGAAACTAAGTAAGATCTGTCAGCAATGGAAATTGATACTGAAAAAGATTTATCTCACATCAGACATTTCTGTTTCTTTAATCCAGTTAGGATGATCTTCCAAACCCTGGTGTTTTCACATAATCACGTCTTGTTTCATGTTTGCACACTTACAAATGTAATTCTTACTTTGAAAGAAAGTTATTAAATAAATCAATAATAAATGCATTCAGTATATAGCATGCCCTTATTAATTTTTAAAGATAAGTATTTTGTGACTAAACCATGGAATTATAAAGACTTTGTAATATAGAGAAAGATAATTCAAAATTTCAACTCTACTGGATTTG
This sequence comes from Agelaius tricolor, assembly GCF_023055355.1. NCBI lineage: Eukaryota > Metazoa > Chordata > Aves > Passeriformes > Icteridae > Agelaius > Agelaius tricolor. The sequence continues at coordinate 43,877,457 of NW_027269263.1, forward strand.
ACAAATGTTGGCACTTGTCATTTTGACAAATGTTTTTGCCAAATTATGTAGGGAGGTCTGATGGCATCCTGGGGTGCATTAGGAAGAGCATTGCCAGGTCGAGGGAGGTGATCCTGCCCCTCTATTCACCCCTAGTGGGGCGAATCTGGAGTGCTGTGTTCAGTTCTGGGCTCCTCAGTATAAGAAAGACAAGGAGCAACTGGAAAGGGTGCCCGAGAGATCACAAAGATCATTTGAGGTCTGGAGCATCTCTCTTACAAGGAGACACTGTGGGAGCTGGGCCTGTGTAGTCTAGAGAACACTGAGGCATACAAATATCTCAAAGGCAGATGTCAAGAGGATGGTTCTAGACTCTGTGCTCAGTGACAGGATGAGGAATAGTGGCCATAAAGTAAAACACACGAACTTCCACCTCAGCATGAGGAACAACTTTATGCTGAGGTTGGCAGAGCACTGGAAGGAGCTGCCCAGGGAGGTTATGGAGTCTCCCACCCTGCAGACATTCAAAAACCACCTGTGTAAGCTGCTCTAAGGGACCCTGCCTTGTCACAGGGATTGGACTAGAGGATCCCCAGAAATCCCTTCCAACACTAACTATTCTGTCATTCTGTAATTTTCACAAATTGCAGTTTAGAGATCTAGCTGCATTTCATCAACTTGTAGATGAATAGATAATGAATACTATTTGTTAATTGTTATTATTCATGAATTCTTGTTATTCATGTCTGGATTATTCAACTGAAACAAGATTACCTTGGAATGTGAACTGAGCTCACTACTCTTAGTTTGCATGGAGTGTCTTTGCAAATAAATTACTTATTTGAAGCATATTTGTTTGTGGCGAATCATTATGAATCTCAATGTGTTGATTAGGTGTTACTTACACATCATTAGGGTACCCCTCAAATGCTTAAACAAGAAATGTAATAACTATTGTGTCTTTCAATGACAAATGACAATTCAGCAGTGAATCCTGTCCGAGTGATACATACCAGCTATCAGGAAATTGGACTACTATCTTCTGTCAAGTCAGTGATGTAAATGACAAGTGTTATTCTTCCTTAATATTCAAAGTGGCACAGCCACAGCAGATACATTATACTTTGTCTAGTCACATGAGGCATTTAGTTAACAGGTGGTCTGCAATAACTAAAATAGATGTGTGGGACAAGTTACGTTGAAATTCATGCTGCATAACTTTTTCTAATCTTTTCACATTTCATGAGCACATTCTGCTCTATTAAATTTTGTATTAAATGAAAATTGTGTCCTATAAGAATTACAGCAAGAGGAAATTATTCTCACTTATCACATTACAGAAATGCAAAGCTTTGAACATTAATGTCAAATTATTTTTCATGATAAGTTTCTTCATGTGAGGCTGCATTTACTGTTTGGAATTCATAGTTTTAAAGTTGTGCCTCCATTACTTTACAAGATGTAGCTGGCCTAATTAAAACCAAGACTTATTAAGAGTCGAGTGGGAAGATCAAATCAAAATGAAGGAAATATTATGAATAATATATATTCATTTATGTGCAGCAGAAGCTAAAATAGGTAGGCAAATGTTAAATTAGTTTTCTCAAATTTATAGAGAGCAGAAGTGCGCATTCTCCATTCTTGCATTTGAACCTTCAAAGAACCCAGCCTGTCATACACCATTCATATTGTAGCCTCTTTACCTTTTTATTTCACCTGTAGTCCTGTTGTACTCGAATTCCTTAGGTGTATCTAATTAACTCATTCAAATTAAAGGAATCTGTACACTTTAAAGAATTCATGGTCTCATACATCTGAAACACTCAAATGCTACTGGAGGCTCTACATCTGTCTCAAGAAGGATACTAAGAGATCGGATAGTTTGGCAAAAGTAGAGTGCTTTATTAGCCAAAATATGCCGGTGTTAGCTTTTTAGATTAAATGAGCATCCATACCACAAGACACTCTGCATTCCATTCTATTACACATAATCTGAAGAGATTTTGGAGTCGGGAGGAGAGAGAGAAAAAATGTTTTAAACTGCTAGGGAATTGCTTGTTCCTGTGCCTTATTTGCAGTCGTATCTAAGTAGAGCTTTTCCTGGGTATCAAAATTATTATAAACAGTGCAAGTGGAGTCCATATGTGAAGGTTTAAAAGGATGAAGATGAAAATAATATTTTAAATACCTTCCCTGTGTGATGGCCAACACAATGCAGTGCCTACAAAGGTCTTGTTGCATTAAAATATGTTTTGCAAACTAAATTAATTTTTATGCATAGTTAATATTTTCTTCATCTCAGTCAGTGAAGCCATCGTGGTTTTTTCAGTTAGTTTAATGTTCTTATGCCTGACTACAATGCTGATGTCTGTTGCTAGCCATTCTGGCATGTCTATGTCTTTAGACACAGCCCTGTGTAAGACAAGTGGCACAGGTTGAAGCACCACAAAAGCAGACCTTGAAGGCATTGTGCATCACTGTGCATCCTCCTCTGCTCATATGTTGGGGGGAAGAGAAAACAGCAAGAAAATTTCCAGTATGTCTTAAAAAATAATAGTTCACTGCTTTGCTCACACTGGCTAGGTTTTCTGACTGCAAAGTATGTGGGTGAAGATGAAGTACTCTTGGATAGAATTCACTTTTACTTTCATTTAATTTCATTTCACCTCTCTGAGGTTGTTTACTAGTCCAGGCCTGCTTTAGGAATCTCAGGGGACTTGCTCTCCTTTTTGCCAGTGAAATGAAAGGAACAGACTACCTCCTAACACAGTGAATGTTTAATGTGTGATAAAATTGCTCAGCTCCCATTTCTAACTCAAGGTAGGAAACATATAAATCACCTAATGGGCATTAAGCAAACTCTAAAAAATGTCTGTGATATTTTCTAATTTCTTTAAGGTCCTACCAGCTCCCAAAGGGGGAAACTTTAATTCTGATAGGTGTGGTATTTTCTGGGTTCCCCAGACAGAGGAGGAATTGAGAATCTGACTCCATGTTCTTAGAAGGATAATTTATTATTTATGATACTATATTAAAGAACACTAAACTAAACTATATTAAAGAATACAGAAAGGATACAGACAGAAGGCTAAAAGATACTAATGAAAAACTTGTAACTCCTTCTATAGTCCTGACATAGCCTGATCATGATTGGTCATTAAGTCAAAACAATTCACATGAAACCAATCAAACAACCGCCTGTTGGTCAACAATGTCCAAACCACATTCCAAAGCAGCAAAACACAGGAGAAGCAAATCAGATAATTATTGTTTTCATTTTTCTCTGAGGCTTCTCAGCTTCCCAGGAGAAGAATACTGGGCAAAGACTTTTTTCAGAAAATATGATGGTGACAGATGGGGAAGAAAAAAATTGAAACAATTAGAGAAAGTGAAAATTAGAGTATACATATAGCTGTGTTGGTGTCTTTGAAACATTGAAGTCCCATGGAACTGGTAAATTGTGTTCCTTTGGTCTAGATCTCACTTTATAAATTCTGTGGCAGTTTGCAGGACTATTAAGGCAAATCTCCATTTTGCTTTGTGACATCTGTCAGGCCCCATAGAAAAGACTGTCCTGCATTTTGCATGCATACAGCAGTATGAATGGTACACATTTCTGCATTAAGAAAGGCTGGATTTCTGACTTGTAACCAATTTCTAAAGGGGACTATTTTTCCCTCTCCTGTTGACTGGGGTTCTCAGGATACAACTGTGCAGCACAAAGCACGGTTTGTGGAGCCCTCTGTGCCAGCCTGGAGAGCAGAACCATGCAGCTCTGCTGCCCTACCAGCTTCTCCAGAGCTGATACATCCTGCTGCTAATGAGCATTAAGCAAAGAGCATTGAGCTCCTGCACAGCCTGAATGGGTCTGTGACTTGTGACTAGTCTGAGGGAGTTTGGGCAAAGTGAGGATCTTAGTTGTTCTATTCCTTACCGGTAGAAGAACTTCTCTCCCACTAATATTTGCAGACAGTATTTAATAGAAATGGAATGTCAATAAAAAGACAGCACGTTCATATTTGTAATCTTGCTTTCAAATTTCAGAAGGAAGAAAGACACTTTCTCAGATATGCATGATGAGTTGGCTAAAGGGCACAGATAGTTTCTTGGCTCAAATGTGGAGGAGGAAGCACTGAGATGCCAGCTGCATATTTTAATATATTCCCAAGGCAATCTTCTTGGAAAGGTTATTATTTACCCACCCAGCATAAAAGGCACTTGCATTAATTCTAAAATTACTTTTGAATTTGTCCTTTCAACATGGTTTTGATGCATAGTTCCATTCTTCCTTAAGAAAATGATTCCACCAAGTTGACATAATACATACATAACAGCTATAGAAAATAATTTTTAGAAATCCTGTTAATCCCTTGCACAGGGAGAAGTTTCTATGCCAGAAATCAAATGGTGAAAATTGTTGCCACTTTCATCTTTAATAACCGAAGTATGGCCCCTGGAGACTGAAGGTTGCTGCATGTAATGTTTCATAATGTAATATGCAGTCCCAGCATATAATGCTTCAGCCTGATCCCAGGGGCAGATGGCAGGAGTCACAGGTACAAATATACAATTTCACGCTGTTTAGATCAAGATGAAATGCTGTAGATGGCACCTGTTGTCTCTGAAGTCTTTGCAGATTTTTCCTCTGCATTAAAATTGAAAAGACTTATAGCTCAATAGACTGTTAGCCTGCTTTCCTTTTTTTTTTTTGTGATTGTTCTGTCTCTCTCTGCAAGTCATTTCCCCTACCGCAAATATATTTTGAAGTGACTGGCCAATTTCCCCAAAATTTTAGTGAAATGAAGTCTTGAAGACATTAAGCTCTTAAAAATGTCATAAAAAGCAGGGCTAGAGTAGAGGAATGACATCAGAATAAAAGCCCACCTGGCAAACATCCATTTAAAGGCCTGCACAGGCTGATACGTGATCTGAACAGTTATTTGTTCAATTTGGGCTCTGACTGGTCAAAGACCCTGTGCACAGGTCTGCCTGGCTGCAGTGCAGAATAGCTGGGGAAGAAGTGCTCATCTAGGGTAGGAAAGGGAGCTGGGGGCTGGAGGACAGAAGCAAAAGTGGGGCATAGGAACCCAGGTGGCTGTGAGTACCATGCCTAAGGAGCAGAGACAACTATAGGGCACTACAGAGCTAGCAGCTGGCATGGTGCAGGTAAAACTGTTTTGTGGAAGGTGGGGCCATGAATATACATCAGACTAGAGGAACCTGTTGAATGTGCATGAAAATAGATCTACAGCAATCATTTTTAACAACTACAAGTAACCAGTATGATCTGGGGACTTGCAGCTGCCCTGTTGAGCTTTCATCAAATCTCTGCTGTGATCAAGTTCCTAAATGCAATCAGGGTAACTACCACTCACTACAGACATGTGCTGGGCAGACCTGATCTGACTGCCAGAAGCCCACCTGGCCACTCTGTCACTGCACCTCCTCAACAGGACAGGGGAAACAAAATAAAATAAAAGCCCATGGGTTGAGAGGGTGAGGAGATCACACCAATTGCTGTCACAGACAAAACAGACTTGGGGCAGATTAATTTAATTAGTTATCAATGTAGTTCTTCAGCACCTTGTCAAACATGGGTCTCTGACCTGGTTGTTAGCAAGGCTGTTTCTCACTCTGCTTCATCAGGAATTTTACCCTATCTTGGATCTGTTTCCCTGAGGCACCACCACCGTCGTGCCCAAGGGGCTCTGCTGTGCCCTGCCTGGGGCAGGTGGGCAGGAGCCATCTGGAACCAGCTGTGTCCCACCTGGAGCAGCCCTGGCCTCTCCTCACAGATGCTGCTCTGCAGCACCCATGGCCAGTGCCTGGACACCATGGGCAACAAGGGGTTTAAGTACTTAAACACACTCAAAAGCTTAGCAACAATGTCAAAACACCATTGATTCAACAACAGTCCAAAGAGGAGCAACACTGTAGAAATGAAGCAAACACTTTTAATGATAACTATCAGAAAAATTTTGGGATATCCACAGCTGCTACACAGGCAAAAGCTTTCTGCTTCTGTAGTGTCCTATACTGTCCTAAAATATTGGATAATTACCTGAGCCCTGAGGCTGGAGTGATGGCCCTGAGGCTCTAGACCATGGTGCTTGTCTTTCAGAAAAACACTGCTCCAGCATGAAATCAAAGCCCAGCCCTTAATCCTGTTCACTTCAGCTTCACTCTTTACAAAATAAAGGTGATAATATCTCCTAATTTCCTTAATGTTGCAAGGTTTCAGCCCCTAAATGGGAATGGGGATAAGTTTGTGACTCTAATATGCATAACATTAATTTTAGCAGGTGCCTTACCATGTGATCTCACTCTCCTTCCAAACTGTGATTTAGATGTTAGTCTCCAACTGACTCAATGAAAGTATGCATCCAGCTGCTTAAACATGCTTTTTTATGACCATTTAAAATATTTTTCATTTCCAAGAAATCTGCAGGAGGCTTTACCTCAGACAGTCCTCCTGCCCTCCTGGATTGACACTGGCAAGTGAGATGCCACACCAAAGCACATCTCTAATGAGGTCATGTTCTACAATCAGGGAAGGGAATCTGACCTGGGGCATCTGATGTCTTCCCTGCTACAAAAGAAAGGAAAAAGTGTCTACCTGACTGTATGACCAACCTCTGTGAGTGTTTCATGTGCATTGCATATTAGAAAACAGCTTGACAATGAAAGTTATAAAATGTTTGTGAATCTTGAAGCAACATTGGTGTTTAAGTCTTAAAGGAAACAAGATCTTTGGCACATTCTGCTCATTGTACGTGCTTAGCACATCGCAGTAGTAAAGCAAGAAAATGTAATCAGTTTAAGAGATGAGAAAAATTAAACTGAAGAAAGGAGTGCAAGCATTGCTGCATGTGGTGAAAATGTCCTTGTCTTTGTTGATGGAAGAAGAACTGGCAATAGTTAGTAAAGGAGGGGGAATGAGATAGGACCCCTATGGAGGTGCAGGACCTGTCCTCAGGCATTCGCTCTACTTTGTTTAATAACTTCACTAATAACCTTGGTTTGCTCTTTCTTCTTGTTATATAGTGAATTACCATCTTGCTCATCCTTGAACTTTCTCATGCTTTCTCTGCAAACCCTGAGTAAGCCTTCAGTTACTTTTCATTTTTGGATTAAAGTCCTTGAAACCAAAAATTCAATATGAATATCAAAAAGCTCTGCAATGTCTGAAGTGTGTTATTTTTTCACCATTTTGGTAGAAAAGGCTACTCCTTTTCAAAAATGGACATGTTACAGGCTTCACATTACTGAAGAAGTTTTTTTGGTTCTTAAACTGACTGTTAGAAGTAAACATTATTAATTTAATTCAAAAGAAAAAATAAAAGGAAGACTCCACAGAACTTTGTATAAACCTCTGGATTATTGTTTGTTTGAGTTTTTCTGTTATTGGAAATATATGTTATTAAAATTTTTGAACATGTTATTGAAAATAATTGCATTTCTTTTCAGAGAGTAGTAACTACTCGCATCAGACTTAGTCCTTTACTATCTAAATGAAGTTGTTGGTGTCAGACATGAAAGCACTAAGTCAAGGGATTTCAAACATTGTTCACATTACCTAAACAAAACAAATTCAGCTGAAAGCAAAACCTAAAAAAAAATTGTGAAGTTTTAAAATGCACAAAACAAGCTCATCTTGCTGCTGTGCATCTACCCCATAAATGACACATTTCATTATAAATTCCATAAAAGACATGGAATGTAAGCATTTAGAAAGGCTGGACGTTTTGTGAAGGTCTGTTGTAGTTCCCAGTCTAACCAACAAACACATGAAATCTCTCTGTCATATGCTAATGTTCTGAATGTGGACAGAAGCCGCCTGAAATACCTTGCAGATGAAGTCCTGTGTTTTGTTAATGTTTCTTCTGCTTCAGGAAAGCAGCCTCGGGCTATTGAATTAATGTCAGATACTGGACCAGCATTTTCTGTACTGCTGATTTACTTAGCTGAAGTCTGTTGCTTTCTGAGCCTAGGGAACATCTATAGGAGGAATTTAATACCCATTTTTGCCATTCTTCACATGAAACTAGATTGGCACATACTTAGATTGTGACATTCATAACTGCATAACCATATTTCCACTCTGGGCAGAGACTTGTGGATCTCAGCAGCTAGTTCAAGAGTTAGTGGCCACTCAATATCTTCAGAATCTTTAGTCAGGGTTTCAGAGTCTGCTGTTCTTAAGGCAGTACACCATGGGCAACAACCCCCCCACCACCACCACCACTTTTCTTTGCAGAAAGATTTGCCTGCTAAAATAACAGCCAATCAAATATGATGTTTGGATGACAAATGCCACCACTTACTGTTCTCCTTTAGAGATGGAGAGCTTTTACTGTAAGAGATTAAAGCAGCCAGTAAAGCACCAGTGAACAATCAGAACTCTTAGTATGCCATGACAACTGTTTCCCAAAGCAGATGAACCAAAAAGACTGTGACTATCTGTCTAGATTTGTTGATATAGATATATAAGGTGAATAAGAATCACTTATGCTTATAAAATAGATCTTTCTAAAGCATTGAGGAACAAATTTGTTTGCTCATTTCACTTCTAAGTGATAGCGTGTGAACCATTACATTATTAGGATAGCAGACATATGCCAGCATTTATTGCACCAAACTGCTAAGTTCTGCTTTGTTTTATATGTGCTGGAGAGATTTGTATTCCATGCACTTAGAAATGTCCACAATAGTTTAATTTTATCTTGATGATGCACAAGACTTTTAAAAGCTTACTTACACAAAACAGTCTGATAAACTGTTCTGCATTATTCCTTTGTAACTTTGTTAAATGTCTTGCCAGACAACTGGCTATTTTTTTTTTTTGTGACTCATAACTTTGCAGACAATGTCTTACTGTAAGCATTTTGTTTTGTCTGAGGCCTTTAATCACAGGATGCAAAGTTCATTAAAAATTATGTTTCACTTGCTTAACTCTGGATCACTGCTTTGTAAACTTTCAGGCTAGTCCTGAGTTGCTGTTGTGCAACTCCTTTGGAAGAGTGAACAGCCAACAGCATTTGGGAACTCTTATTTTTATCTCATAATTGAGATCAATTACTCTTCTGATTTTTGACTTCTTGTTCAGTGGTGGCAGAACCATTGCAATTTATTAAAATAAACATGACTGAAGAGGAAATAGAAAATGTGATGTTCCCAGGCTTGCACACCAGTGACACAGAGGGAACTTTTTTTTGACATACCGATTTAAGAGAAACTCAATAAATGTCTAGCAACCCAATGGTTAAATCTTCTGAAATGCCTTCATTAATTTTTAGTACCATTCTTCAGACTAAAATCCAAGTTTTCTTTACAATATATACGATATCAGGTATTCTTTGATTCACTGTCATAGAAATGCTAGAGGCAAAATGTGTGGTTGTTCTACACTGGATGTACTGCTATGGATGGGATATTGAAGTTCAGGATGCTCTAAAATGTTGTTGCGTGGAGGTCACATCATGGGACAGGAGGCATGCGTTGCACTGTCATTCCAATTTGTCCTTTTCCCTAATTCACTGCAAGAAGAACTTGTGAGTAATACCACCGTGCCATTTGACCTAACAGATCATCTTCTAAATTGCTTGAGGATGGGATCAGACATAGTCCTTATGTTACCAATCACTTTCAGCAACCATAAGTGAATTCTCCTTTAGGTGTCCTGTGGAGCTGGAAGAGTTAGCACCTGACACAATATATTGCAATATATATCCTCAGGATCTGAAGCTTTGCTCTGAGAGAAGGATTGTATTGTAGGAGATTGATGTGTGTGCTTTTCAAGAGGGTGGAGGAATGAATTTGAACTCTTCATGTATATGTTTGGGAGACCTTTTTCTGAAGTTGATCTAGAAGAGCTTTGAAAACCTTTGCTGCTGATTTCCTTTCTTCTGAATGAGGTAATTCAGAAGGGAGGATGAAAAGTTCAACACTCTTCACTCTGGATCATGCCAGTTTTTCCACCTGATTGTCAGCAGCACAATTTTTTCTGGGAATAGAGAGCAAGACCACTCATTCCTACCCTATCTTAAATGAGTGCCCTGATCACAAAATCACAGTGTTGGCACCTTACTTATTTGATCAGCTTTTGATCCCAAGGCTATCGATTCCTTCTTTTTATACTGATTTTGCTTTGGCAGAAGAGGGGAATCAGCAATTTTAACCTATTGTTGTTTTCATCTTCTGGAGAAGTTTGAAATTTGTCACCTGGAAGAGAGCCTAAAATGCATTTTCCACATTCCAGAGTGCCACAGTGCTATTCTGAAGAATGTGGAGACCAGCACTAATGTCATTACCTCTCCTTCAGACCTGGTTTCAAAAGTAATTGTGATCAATTAAGCAGCTACTACTAGAAGAAGTCTCAGGCTCTGTAGCGAGGTGACAGAATAAAACCAGCTGCTTCCTGATGATTTGTTTTGGCAGACAGTTTTTGGCAGTACCTGGGCAGGATCTTACTTTCTATGTGGTGTTTGAGGTGTCAAGACTCCTATAGTTTCCCTTCCACTTTGCTCAGTACAGGACTCCTAAGGTTTGAAAGTACATAGAAGTCACAGAATGTGTTAGAAATGAAAGCTTTTAATTACTCTGAACATTCCCTAGCCTATTGCCATCAGTGGTAGAGAAGTGACAGCAATATGCATGGGAATGCCAAATGTAATTAAAAATGTTGGTTTCAAGTAGAATCTGCAATTTTTCTGACACCTGCAATGTCACAGTTTTTAAAAGGATCTCATCCTATTTGAAGGCTGACAACCTACCTGAACCTCAGGAGGAGAGAACCAACTAGGATGAAATGAGAACTGTGCCAGATCTTTGCTGTTTGAAATTCACATTACAGTGTAGCCTGAAGTCTGAAGATGTTCCATTCACACATTCTCCAACATGGCAGTAAGATAGGACAGGGTGTTTTTCCATGGCACACAGATAGTGCTGGTTGACCATGGCATAAGCAAGCAAAAAAACTGAAGCAGTCTGCTCTGCAAGTGGAAATGCAAAAAAACAACCCCAAAACCATAATGCAAATTAACCTGAATAATTCTCCATTGATTGAGGTGTCCAGACACCAGGGTGGGATTCACTGTTTTCGATGTAGTCAGCCTTGACTCCCATAATAGTCAGTAGAGAAATAGATGCACTTGCAAGTTTTCTGATCTATTTTGTAAGCATACTTTAGGATGGGTGGAATGACAGTGCAGAAGAGCCTATTTCCCCTCTATAAAGGGGGGACTTGTAATATTTACAAGTCCAACATAGTTGCAGATATCTACATTGTAAACTTTTTAAATGGTGAATCAGATGGATATAATCCCATCTCTACATAAGTGTGGTGATTTCAACCAAACTGGTGGTGGATCAGTTGAAACCTGTATTTATTTTATATTATTGTATTTATCTACAAAAGTTACTGCATATTCTGGAATGCCACCTAATCCAAAGTTACTCTGAGTGTGATATTGAACCCTTTGCTTTAAATTATTTTATATCTTGTATAATTATGTGCACTTCATCAAAACAGTCCTTCAAGAGGGCTTGGGATGATTGTCTTCTTCCTTTCCTTTGAGAAATGTCAAGTCTTGGTTAAGATATTGCTGTGCTGACACTGAATGGACTTAGCAGGAGTGAAAGTGGGAAATGAGGGCCCACAATGACATAATAGCAATGTCTGCATTTATGAGGGAAACAGATTAGGGTGAAACAGGTCAGGGTGCAGCCACCCTGCAGCCACCCCTGCAGCCTGAGCACTGGCAAAGAGATTTAATTCTTCTTGATGACTTGTATACTGGTGTAAGCAGCTTAACTGCATCTTTTCAAAGTTTCAAAGTCCTGCAAAATGTTCCTCTAAGACTCTGGAAACATGAAACCTTATGAAGACATCCACTCCCACAGCAGAAGTTGTATTTGTGCTGGTGCTCTAAGCACTTAAATGGCAATAATTGGGCACCTGTTAAATATTGCTCAGAATAAGGCTAAACTGTAGTATTTTTCAGTAATTCTGGGTTTATAAGAAAATTTTAACAATTTAAATATCACTGCAGAATTTTTTTGATTTTAATTACCAGACAACAATTTATACAGTAACCAGAAATAGTTTTAATTTATTTTCAGGGGCTAAAATTAGCTCTTTGTTATTTTCATTGCATAACTTTTGCACCACCCGATTTGCTAATGAGCTTGTCACTGACACACATTAATGCCAAAGATCTAATGTCAAGAATCCACACCATGTTGGTACAGGCTGTGCAGCCCAGAAGCTGATATACTCACTCTCTGGGGTAGGCATCTGTCTAGCCAGTGTAAGCAGCATGTCCTGCTGTCATTCCAGAGGGAAAAAATGCTAAATGACAGCTTAACAAGAATTGAAACAGTGAGTGAGGAATAACAGGAAACTGTGGAAAATAGAAAAACATAAAACATAGTGAATCTAAAAACCTTCTTATGTAATGAGAACCCAAATTTAAACTGCTGTATTTCTTCCTGTCCACTTGCCAAACAAAATTAAACTCTTGCCTCAGCAAATAAGTTTTTTTAATGGAGAAAACTGTGTTATTATTAATTAAATTCCTTCTTAGTATAAAGTGCCAGACAAAGATTATCACAAAAACAATTTCCTTTTTCTGGAGCATTTCATCATTCTATCCAACTAGCTAAAGAGGTCAGCAGGTTATAATCTACAAGATGAGAGAAAGGACTAGATAAAAACATGGAAATTTAGAAAACCAGTGCCAGAGTGGGCTGACTTTTCAAAGATAACAAGGTGGATGTACTGGATCCCAGCTTTGGCTGGAAAGCATTTGGAGACCACTGTTGAAACCAGACCAGGTCCAAAGATGGAAATGAAAGACCTGTGGCTAATTATTGTGCAGAATCAATCCAAGTAGCTTAATGGTGAAGGGAAAATGGGACAGCTATTAAAAACAAAGTAGCTATATTGGGGTTTGGTTGTTTGTTTTTTTTTAAATGAAATCCTACCATCTGGCCAAGTTTCAAGTAGTGTGGCTTCAGTAGTCTTTCTAGCTCTTTTCTGAATTTTCTTTGTTCTTCATCTTACTTGTATAGTTTCTTTTAAAAATAAGATTTGTTGATTGTTATTATTTTCTTCTTGACATCATGATTCTATGAAGTGTTTTTCTTAGAACCCAAGTGTTTTTCTTGGAACCCAAGGCTTTATGCTGCCCCTTTTCAGAAAAGAGCCTGACTCCTTCCTCTGCCACAGGTCTGAGACAGGAAGTGGTGTCTGAGTCTCTCCGTGTCACTGTGGCACTCATTCCTTGAGGTGCATCTCTAGTGTGCCAGTAGTCTGTCTCCTAAATCCTTTTCTACTAACCTTCTGTTGGTCAGCAGCATTCTCAGCTACATTCCATGCTTCATTTAAGTGGCTCTTTTTGGTAGTCTTTGTCCCCTCTTTGAACAAAATAATTTATTTGCAGTGTAGCTGCAGCAATGTAGGCTTTATTCAAACATTAGCAAAAGTCTAGCTGCAGTATCATAATACTCAGTAGATGGACATAGCAGAATCTGTCAGCTTTTGCTGGAAAAAAGGTCCTTTTTTCTGCTGAAGTTAGACTTCCACAAATATTCAGGCTAGTTAGTACAGTATAAGATACCATGATGTCAATCTGCAAATGCAGTGCAGGCATAGCTAATGTCAGATTAACAATTCATGTATATGAAAAGCTGAAATGCAATGCTGATTTTATTTGGTATTATTGTACTCATTGGAAATCCACCTCCTGATGGGGCATACTTATTTTTAAATAAATATCATGTATTGCAGAGAACATGCACAGCAGGGAGTCACAGCAATCTCCCTCTTGGTAGCATTTGCTAAATAGGCTGTAGGCACACATCCATGGCTTATTCATGGTCATATTTTATTTACTTTGTTTTCAGTTTTGCCTACTCCTCATACCAAGGGTTTTTTTAATTGCTCATATTCTTTTTGTGAGTTGTAATTTTCCAGGTCAGGCACCTCTTACCATATGCAGAGAGGCTGCAAACAGGATATACTTACAAGTATACAATCATTATTTAGTGGCTAAAACAAGTACAAGATGGCAATGATTACAGGCTGGACTTCACTACTCACTGGAGTGCATTCTGTGATGTACTGCTTCTCTTCAAATGCCTGGGTTTTCCTTTAAGATTTTGTACCTTCTAGAGTTCATATTTTTCCTCTTGAACTTTCCTCCTTGAAATGCTAACAGCCTGTCTCACTATCCCTGTGTCTACAGTTTTAGCTTCCTTATCTTTTTTGCTGCTGCTCTGCATATCTTCTGAGGTCTCTTTCTCACAACTTCACAATTTCCTCGACAGCCTGAGCTAAGGATATGGCTGGGCTGTGTCACAGATTTGCCTCTTATTACAGAGTCCTGAATCTCTCAGAGGGGTGGGATTTAGACTTCACCATGTCATTTCATTTTGGAGTGTCTGGCCTTCTCTACAACCAGCCCATGACGAGCCTTGGAGATTTTCCTGGGCAGGTTTAGGCTTGTTAGAAGATATATGCTGACCTCCAACTGGTTCTTTTCTGAGCTTGCTGTCTTCTGCTTTATTATTCACTGCTGACTCTCTTGGACCCTCTTGTTTATTCTGTAATATGACTCAGATCCAAAGTTTCCCAAATATTCCTCCCCCAAACAAAGTAGTTACATGTCTTATGTTCATTTAGCACTGATGAAAGAGAGCATATGGCTACCCAAATATTCACCCAGCCTTTGCAGTTTATAAGCCTACCATTTCCTTTTCCTCTTGTTAGAAAGGAGAATTCTGTGGAGTTCCCAGACTGCTTGGGCTGCTTCTATGTCTTCTTTCTCTCTGTGGGGTGGAAAATTATATTGATATTCTGGGATTCAATGATATTGCAGTAAGTCTTTTAATCAAGCTGAGGTACCACCTTTAGCTGCCAAATACAAAATCACATGTAGGTCTGCAGAGACCTTTGTAAATCTGTGTGGGAGCACTGAACCAACAGGGTTAGAGCTGATTTTGTGTGTTGCATGGGTCCCCAGGTGCAGTTCTGACCTAATGCAGAGGAACTTGCTCTCTGCTCACTCATGGTGGGGACAAGACACAATGTAGGCCTTAGAGCTTTGTCAACAACAAAATTAGCAGGAGCTTTACTCTATATCTCTTTACTCTATATCTCTTTACTCTATATCTCTCATTAAGTTTTGTAGCAGAACTCAGACTGTAAACAATTTTAGGTAAGACAACAGCATTTTAAAGTCTGCATGTGAGATTTGGGAAGGAAGTATTTTGTATCAGGGTATTTAGGACAGGCATCTTTGTGGTGTGTCTGTGAAACATCATTCAGCACATTAGAACAATTAGAACAATTAGCCTTGGAGGTTTCCTTGCAGAAAAAAAGCATCATATACATTTATTTGTAGACATTCAGCTTCCAAGAATCTCTAGCTATGATTCACCAGAGACAGGTCTCTTAAAGGAACATAGAGATAAAAAACATGGATTTTCTTGATTTCTACTTGAAAGACACAATGCAAAACTAAATTGTATTTACACTATATTTAACTCAAATGGGACTTTGAGTTAAATATGTATTTAACATGTAATAGTCTATAGCTCTCGAGTCTTAGGAACTGTTCTGTGTATTTCTTGGCACGTTTCCATATTTTTCCAATAATGTATTTACTTCAAGGGACACATCAATTTTGCAAGCCAAAAAAAGGAAGCACTAACTCCTTTTTGAGCACATGCTATGAAAATTGGAGAAATTGTTTTTCAATAATAAACATTTTCCAGTGTAAATGGCCCACAGTGCCAGTACTGGTAAATGCTTGACAATCATGTTAATCACCATGAGAGGGGAGTCTAAGGAGAGTCTTATGCAACCAGACACAGCACTCTGGAAGTGCTTGGGCATGCATTCCATTCTGAGGTGAATTTGCAGTTGAAGAATGGCTGGTTGCTACTAGTCATCAGTGTGCACTGTCCATTTTGAGCAGTGAGTTCAGTCCTATTCAGCTCCAATTAATCCTGACAAGCAGAAATGGAGGCATATTCTATTTTCTGAAATGTCTTCTCTCATTACACATTGGCGCTCCTTTGACAGCTTCTCTTCCTGCTGTCATAACTTCTTCTGTCATCCAGCTTCCACTGGACTCAAAACAAAACTCTGAATTTTTATTAACTACTCACTGCTGATATTCAGGGGTTCTATACTCATTATCAATGCAGAGTTCTCATACTTCCTTTTTTATACAGTGCCAGCACAGATGCAACTTTTGTAGTAGTGCATTTCTCTGGCTTTCCACAGGCCTTATTGGAGGCTGCAGTGCTGTCCAGAGTTCATATGTATCAGATGAACATTACTTCAAAAGATGCAAAAGCATTTCAGGAGAAGATATTTGAAGTGCTACACCCCATCTGAGAATGACTGACATCAATCCTATCTCTGTCTTCAGGCAAATAGTGTATAAAAGTTTAGTTCATTAAAAAAGTAAAAAAAAGTTGGAATGTGTGTTATATACCACTCTCCTCAGGCATTGTAGTATTTTGTTCTAAATTTGATAATAAGATTTAAAGGTATATTTGACAGAGACTATTTATTTTCACATGTTGTTCTGGCAGCCATGTCATATATGAAGACAGTAAGATACAATAGCAAAATAAGATATAAAAATTACTATTTAACTGAGTTATTCTAGCATTTTGCAAGTGAGATTATGAGACAATTACAGAAACATTGTAGTTGTCCAAGCAATTTCCAGCTTTGCTGCTATAAATAGTCAGAGAAGTCTGATTAAGTCAGGGACTGGATAATTACCGACTTTCTCTTTGAATTGTCTCACTACTTTCTTCAATTTCTTTGTTGAAGGAATGGCTTGATCAGATTCTTCCTTTCCTGATTCTCCTCCTGGTCCTTTTTAGCAGCTACTGCAGTTGTTGCTATTTCCATCCCTATCTCAGCCATGGTGTCCTCAAAGGCAGTTTGGGTTCCTGCCTCAGCCACAGTGCCTTGAGAGCACTGAACTGTGCCTGGACAGGCCCCAGTGCAGGGCTGGAGGCTGCTGATTTTCCCTGGGCTAGGCAAGGCACCCTTAGAGCAGTTGTCAGGTCAATTTGTCAGGGTTGAGCATCTGTTCAGGTGTTAAGTCCTAGGTAATGGGAGGTGATAACCACCCTCCCATGCACTCTGCCACCCACAGACTGCCCACTTCAGGACACATTTCAATATCTTCTCACCCAAAATTTGTTTTGTCTTATACCAGGACAACTCCACAAACCCTGTAATATGCTAAGAATATGCACAAGGATCATGGGAACCTGCATTAAAAAACCATCAATGTCCATTCTGAGTACAGGGAGAGAGATGTGTTCACTCAGCACCTCCCCAAGACAGCTCCCCCAACACAGCAAGGCTTTCAATGTAAGGGCAAAGCACAAGCCATTGCTTGAACTAATATGTTCCCAAACTCAGCAAAATAAAGAGATAAGCTCTGCAGCTGACAAACTCCATGTACATTCTGCTCAATAGTTACCTATGGCATGTTTCATATAAAACTGCCATTGTCTCACCTCGTGTTGGGCACCAAAAAGGACTGTGGAGGATTGACTTTTATTGGGTGCCAAATCCTCACCACGATGTTCTACCACTCTTCCTATTCAGCTGCACAGAAGAGAGAAAATAAGATGGAAAACAACACATAGGTTGAGATAAAAGAGTTTACTAAAGCAAAATGTTGCATGCAGAAGCAATGGAAAAACCCTAAAGATTTTAAAGATTTTATTCTGTACTTGCCCAGCAGCATGTGTTGTCCAGACACTTTGTGGGAAGCAGGGCTTCAGCAGGTGTAGTGATTGCTCAAGAAGGCAAATATTGTAAATAATGAATGCACCTCTGCAGGGTTTGCAGGTAGAGAACTGGGAATAAAGTTAAGCCCAAGAAGGAGAAAGGGGAGGGGGAAGGTATTTTTAAGATTTTTTTTTTTAACTTCCCATGATTCTTCTCTGATTTGATTAGTAATAAGTTCAATTAATTCCCTAAGTCAAGTCTGTTTTGCCTGTGACAGTAATCAATGGATGATTTTTCCCTGTCCTTATCCTGACCCAGGAGCCTTTAATTCTTTTTCTCTCCCCTGTTCAGCTGGAGGGGAATGACACCATGCCTTTGGGGGACACCTGGCATTCAACCAAGGTCAAAACACCATGCATGTTAAACTGCTTTTTATGGATGCCAAACATTGCTACATATTTCTGTTACTTGACACCCCTGTACTGACACTTCAGATCTAGTCCATGGTTGACATATAACCAGAGGAAGTACTGTGGTTGGGGAACTAATCACCAGAAAATCTACAGAGTATGTTCAAAGATATTGCTCTACCCTTTGTGAATTAAGAAGCAAGCAAGGACAGGAAGGATTGGAGAATATCAACACTCTTAGATGTAGCCTAATTTTTCAAGGATTTGAATGTTTGAAGCTCCACTTGGCTTCAGTAGGAATCAAGGTTATTCAAATAAGAGTGGAAGTCAATCCAGCAGAAACTAGACTGCAACAGTCAGTATCCATTTGTGGCTGATTACTTCTGAAATCACGTTAGAGAGTAAAAAATATTTTAAAAGGAGTTATCTTGCATATTGAAGAAAATGCTTAATGCATTTTTTGGGAAAAATTGGGAGGTTTTAGTCTCAAATAAAAACCTATGCAGAATGTCCTTGTGAAGTATGATTAATAGAAACAAAATTTGCTCATACAAAAATGCTAATTATTTATGGCTATTGAATTATGTAAAACAATGGACTATCTCATAATGTTTAGACTATGACAACTGGAAAGTTAAAGTGTAGAACTGATCAGAGATTTCCTGGAAAAAAGGTATTGAAGAAGCATTCTAGGATTTTTGGAGGTTTGGGGTCACAGGATGATCTGCACCAGCTGTGGTGGGGGGGGATGCAGAGAGGGAAAGAGAAAGAGAGGCAGTACAGGATCCTTCCTGGATCTTGATGATAAAAGTTTGACAACAAGGGGGTTAATGACTCCTCAATCAAACAGAATGAGAAGAGGTAGAGTGAGTAAATCTTAGGTCCCTTTGAATGTTGGGCACCCTGTGTAGGCGATTGAGTCCTTGCAAAGGTACCTGTGGTGGCTTTGCTATTCCCCTGTGCTGCTTTCAAATCCACAGGACTGGAATGGATAATGAGCATTCCCTGCTTCCTGATGGTGGTATCAGTAGGAACTTCAAGAGCTTTCTGCTTTGTTTTTCTCCCATGAGTTTTGCTAGCATTCTAGCCTGGGGTATCCTAAATGACATAGCACAGTGCCATTGTAAATGCCTGTTAAGCACTGGCTCTGCAGTAACTGAGCTACCAATTATTGATAGGTTAGAAATCAGTATAACCTACCAGGATGTAGTTTAAAAGGGTTCCATAAGCCCCTAACTGGCTATTTTTGGCTGTAGAAACCCTTTTCAAAAGGATTTAGAGGAACTGAGAATGTGACATTGTGGATGGGACATCCTGAGTTTCTGTTCTCCGTGCCTGTTCTGTGTAATGGTTGTTGAGTTAGTCTGCTTGTGTATGGTGAGAAAAAACAGATTACTTTTATTGTAGCTCTAAGCTATGCTGCAGACAGACAGGAGTATTTTCTTGAAGAAGCAAATGGTGTAATAAACAAGGAAACATAGATAAAGCTAATCATGATAGCTTCCATCAGATCTGTCAGTCCTGCAGTTATTACCTGATTTATCAGAACAGCATGTTTTCCATCTCCCTAAGGCATCTGGATTGCAAAGTAGCTGGTGGGTAATAATTGATTTTGAAAGTTTTAGTTTATTTTAGAACTGGAGAATTCCAGCCAGCAGCATTTTGGAAAATAAATTGTTTTCCTGGACAACAGTGAGAAATTTTATTAATATCATAAGTATGTCTAAACATTAATTGTTCTTCCATATAGGTTCCAGTGCTGCAATTATTCCTATCTGAGAAATTTATACCTTCATTTGTTATTGATAATAACATTTTTTTACACGTGCATTGCTTCTCACTTAATCCAGGACTTCTTACATATTGAAACAAAGTAGAGATGAGCTCAAGCAACAGAACTGAGACTCCTATCTGAGTTTTGTTACCTTTCTCCCCTTCACTGTGAGAACAGTTTTCATAAGACTTTAGTTCAGCTACATCCTACTAGTTACATATAATTATAATTTTGACCAATGCAGAAGGAATTAAGGGGTGTATTATGGCAGGTCTGTGTTATAGGCAGTTGCAGAGACAGCTGCAGAGGATATGGATGGAATGTCAGCAAGAAGTAAATACATCCTGTGTTCATGATGTACTTTCTAGTGCTGTCCCATGCCCTGACAGAAAATGATGCAGCACAGATGAATTATTAAGAAGGAACAGGCTATCAAGACCTGTATCTTGTTTCCAGTGCTGGCCTATTCTAAATGTTTCAGAGGAATGTGCTGGAAATCTTGGAGAAAACTACAGGACAATACATGCAAAAGAAAGTTTCTTCACAGAAACAACTAGTTTAAGGATGGCTTGCAGAGGAAAAAAGGTACTACCAGTGCTTTTATTTGTCAAGTAGAATTTGGATTTATGGAATCATAAAATGGTTTGAGTTAGAAGGGACCTTTCACATCATGTAGTTGAGCCCCTCTGCCATGAGTAGGGATGCCAGGCCCTAGACCAGGTTGCCCAGGACCCTATCGAACCTGACCTTGAACACTTCCAGAGCTCCACAATTTCTCTGGGCAACCTGGTCCAGTGTCTCACCACCCTCATAGGAAAGAATTCCTTCATAATATAACATTTAAACCTACCCTCTTTCAGTTTGATTTCAGATTCATAATTTGTGACATTAATTTTGGGAATTTTTTTCCTCGAAGAGCTCTTTAAAAAATATAAATATAAAATTTACATTATCAAAAGTGATTTTTTTCCCTGTCCCTAATAAATTTTCTTACTAAATTTATATTAAAATATTCAGCTCATGATGTATAGTAATTTCCTTTGTTTAGAGGATCTAAGTTTAACTTAAACTTCATCATGCAGCTTATCACTCAATTTAATTTTATGTTTATCTCTCATGTAATGTCTTTTTGTAACTTCATAATGCATTATATAATGACATTTTCCATTAATTTCTATTATATACATTTCATTAATAAAAAATTATGATGTTTATAAATGCATTATTATTATTCAGTATTCCAGATCAAAGCATGCCTTACTTAATAAATTATAAAGGCATACTGGCAAAGACTTTCTTTCTTAATCCATCTCTTTGTATTTAGTATTTGTAGTGCAGGAGCCAACATTTTATTATTTTCTCTGGGAAGAGTGAGAATGGGAAGAAGGAATCAGTGTTATTTGGTCCAGACTGTATATTGTGTTTATCAACATTGTGTCTGCAGCATGAGATGTAGATAAAAGCAGTTATGTTTTGATTTATATCAATGTTTAAAATAACTGAGAGAGCCACTGATCGATTTAAGAGAATGCTCAGATAGATAGGCAATTTGTCACAGCTGTAAACCTATATTACTGGAGGAACTTGGAAACAATTTTGCTTTTTTCCAAAATCAGATTTTTCTCATGGTCAATGAACTGCAGCATTAATTACTTACTGTCCATTAATATGTAACAAGTATACTTTAATCTCTGTGGATATAGGTAATGGCAACTCCACCTGCCTCTCACCTGCAGCCTGAAGAAGTTCCTTGCTATATTTTTCCACTACTCCATCCTGAAGTTTTCCAGTGAAAGAAAATGACCTGAGATGAGGTTATCATCCAAGTGACTATTCAACCCTCTTAGTGGTGATTTAGAAAATGAAAATTAGGGACATTATCACAGGAAGATAGCTAACAGCACCAGTACTTTAGGGTGTTTCTTCTTTCTTCTTCTTTTTTTTTTTTTCTTCTTTTTACAGGTTGTGATTTTGAGATACTGGGTTGAAGTACCAGAGAGACAAGAAGCTATGACCATTGTAGTAAAGACCATGAAATCTAGAGATCTCCATGGCAAATTAATTCCTACATTCTTTTCAGACAGGGATTGACTGTACATCTTGAAGAGTTTACCTAAACAGAGCCTCAGGTGTGCCCATTTCTATGCAAAATTATTGACAAGTGCTGGGATATTATGTACAATCAGATGAATTGCAATTCTTGCTTTTCTTCACAGGTGCAGTGCTTATGCTGGATACCCAAGGGGTTAAATCATATTTTAAATGTGCCTCTCTGTTCTTGCAAATACCTAATTTTCCCATATGCCGCATTTTTTTTTTTATTGACTGTAGGAAGAGCACTCTCATTTTTGTGTCAATGGCTTTTTGAGGAGGACCCTTAACAGTGGCATTAATGGAGAAATATTCTTATCCCAAGGGCACTGGATATTTCAGCTATTGACACAGAGGTGCTAACATCAGCAGCCCTGTGGTTCTCACTTTCACTGCCAGTGGCATTGATGGCCAGCTTAGAGGGGGCTGGAGAATATAAAGTGAGAAGACTGGGGAATTAAGTTAGAAAGAAGCTTTTCTTCTTCTTATTTTTCTTTTTTTTTTTTTTTTGGTTTTGTTTTGTTTTGTTTTTCTCTTTGTATGTTTTTGTTTGTTTGGGGGGGGGGGTTGTTTGTTTTAGATTTATGCATTTGAAATCAATCCTCACTGAAATCTGGGAAAACACACAAGAGAAAAAGTAAAATTGTGGAATTCGCCAAAGAAGAATTCCTGGTGGTAGTTAATTATTGCAAACACCGTTTTTGTTCTTCATTCCAAGCTGTTTATCCAACAAGGAATTTACTTTGCTCAAGAATGTGTCTTTGAAGAAAAAGACAATTAATATTTCTCATTTGTTTCTTTTTGTTCTATTTAGAAAGCAGGAAGAGTCAGTAATGAAATTATTCTTGATTCTTCAGTAAGGAAACACAACCAGATTTCACTTATGGTTTTTTTTTTCTTGCTCTTCCTATATATATACATATATATACTACAACTTTTATGAAATTGTCACAAATGATGGATAGCAGTGATAGATTCACCTATAGGCCAGAGGGATTAGAGGCTTGGGGTGACATGAACAAGGACAGCATAGAGAAGTAAAAAAGGGAAAAGTGATTCCCTCAAGATTAAAACTTGATTTGCAAAATTTTACTCTGCTGGTCACCTGGATTGAGTGATTATTATAACACTTTTTCCTTAATGGGTAGTATATTATATTTAAATCTGATTTTCGTCATAGTAGTCAAAAGCAGGGATAATGAGACATATTTTCCATCACTGAAGCATATCAGGTAGATTTTCAGTTAGGAAAGTGTGTTCTACTCATCTCTAAATAATCCTTTTGTCTATAATTTCTTTATCAGTTAATCATATAAATTATTTCATGTTCTGTGGTGCAAGACTATAATAAATATTAAGTTATTACTTTTCCTAATGATCAAATAAGAAAAAGATGAATACCTACCTACATGTAATGGCTCCAGTTTCCTTTACACTTTCTTGAAGTTAGTGTGTGTTTGCTGAAAATCAAAATATTATTTTGGTCAGACTCCTGAGTTTGGCAGTATCAAGTTGGACTGCTGTGTTCATGGAATGAATGGAATGATGGTCAGAATGATGGAAATCTGTCCATGTGTCTGCCATCATACCACAGGGCCAGCAGTGCAAGAGTACTGCAGCCTTGGACTCAGAGTGGGGCAGGTACTTGTGGCAAGATATAGGACTTATAGAGCTAAATGAAGGACCTGCAATGGCCTGAAAAAAAGCATGAATAGGTATGTTGTGATGCAGATATTCACTGCTGGGTTACAAAAGTATTTGGAGAATTAAGGGCAAGTATCTTTAATTTTCAATAGATGGAGTAGAGATTAAGACAATTTTTATTTCTTCTCTGGGTGATAGAAAATGTTATTTGATTAGTAAGCTATTTTCTTCATAGTGATTTCATATCAAATATTAAGGAAGAAAATAACTCTGTGTCTACTTTGGTCATTAATTAATATGCAGTACTGGATAGTGCTTACCTGTGTTTTGCACATTGGCTTTTCTGAAGTGAAGAATAAGGCAGGTCTACAGTAGCTCAGAATTATTTCTTTTTCCTCTGTAACATAAAAATTCATACATGAGCCAAACTTTTATGTGGCTGCCACTGCCAAAGGGGAACGTGATGTGCATATTGACTGGTGGATCAGCAGCCATTAGTGCCACTAGCAATAAACTACCATGAGAAGAAGCACACTTAAACTGTCAGCATGCTGGCAGTGGAGAGCCTTTTTTTTGCAAGAAAAAGTTTTCCAAAGTTGCTTTTCCGATGAGCAATTCTTTAAAATGTTGCAAAACCTTTTTAGCATTCAAGTGCTTTTACATTTGTGCTATTCAGATCAAGTAAGGCTGTAGATGTTTCCTTTCCTCAGGTAATTTGCCTTGGAAATTATGTTGAGTTGCAGTTGCCTTAACCTTCTTGGAGACAGATGTTTCTAAGGTGAGCTACAAAATGACACAGCACTCCTCGCCCCGGGGCATGGCAAATGCACAAAGCAGGACTCTGGAACATCCTAGCAATTGCTCAGGACCTCTGCTTGTCCTCTCCTGGAGCCAGGAAGGACGGGAGGGAGCCGTGCAGGCAGCACTGAGAAGTGGCACCACATGGGGCAAAGGGAGCGAAACTCTCCCAGGGGCCATAGGTGGCACTGAAGGCTCTCAGCACACCCTGACTCTCCAGGGAGAGTTTATTTGTGTTAATTGATGGAACACAAGGGCCAGTGGCTTTGCCTCATGATGCAACACGAGGGTCTAATTCAACTCCTTTCTGAACCAATGAAAAGCAGAGCAATTAAAGAACTGGCAGCATCATTATTATGGTGACCCTGAACTGGTTTTATGTTCTCATAAAACTCTGTAATTGCAGCCCAGACTTACACAGCAGCACGCATTGTGAATCCTTTCAGTACATTTTGTCATTTTCATTTGCTTATTTTGTGCTGTTTTATATGGAACTATACTGTGACAAAGCAACCAGTATGACAAACAGCTTTATCACAGAAAATTTTCTGTTGAGGTGGATGTGGTGTGCAGGCTCTGAATCATGTTGGCTGAGCAAGGAGCTGTAGCTTCCAGGACATGGTGGTCCTTTGGAGCAGAATAACCTTCTGCTGAAGTTACCACAGCACCACACCTGACTGCTGGGAGGCAGCCAGCTTGCCCTACCTGTAGCCGTTCACAAAAGTGTTTCACCATCCCTTCAGAGGCAGTTTAGGCTGTTTGAAGCCTTGGGTGTTGGAGTGGTTGATGCTAGGACCAGGCTGCTTTTTAATGTCTTTGCTATGGCAGTCATAACCTTCAACAGAGGAAAGGAAACAAAGAACTGAAGTTGACTATGTTTTAAATCACTGCACTGGGTTATCAGCAATCGTCTGTTAGAGCTCAAGCCTCAAAAGATCACGGTAAATGGTATTACACAGAGAAAAAAGGTCCTCTGGGGGCAGAAACATTAAAAAAGTTGCTTTTTTTTGGAGATTTTTTTTATGCTGTTTCCATTAAACAATCTTCCATTAGCCCTTTCTTAGTTACTTCACATGCTCCAAAGCCTGTTTCCTGGTTCTCAATATACCCTCAGAGTGATTGTTCTGATCACATATTGTAACTGGGATTGCAAATTCCTTCAGAGAAAAAGCAAAAAAAATTGCAAGCAGAAAAAATATTGTACAGCCTGATTCCTTAGCTGGTCTGAAAGCTTGATTATTAAATTATAAAAAACAAACTGCTCACATGGCTTTTTCAATAAAAATGGTGTTTTTAGCTAAATGAAATGAAAAGAGTCAATGATCTATCAAGTTCTCAGCATTTTGGAGGAAGTAAAGATTCTACGATCATCTTAAACTCTGTCTTGGCAGAACAGCAGAATCTTCTACTTCATTGATAAAATAATGTAGAAAAAAAATATTTGCTTTAGTCTTTGACAGAAAAATGTACATTTTTTTTCCAGAGGGGAAAAAAATCTATTTCTAGCTAGGTTTAGCCAGCTTGCCTCTACTGAAAAAAGCCAAAATAACTGTTTAAATTAAACTGGGAAAATAGATGGGGAAGGATGGAGTTTCACAAAGCATTCTGCAGCCATCTTGGAACACAATCTCTTAGAAAAATGCTGCACCTTTTGCAACATCACAGGAACTCACTTTGCACCAAAACGAAATAGACTTGAAGCAGTTGGCTCCCCCTCTCAAACATTTCTTTTATAGCAATTCTGCTTTTCCATACTTGATTCTTTGGAGGCCAGAAGCAGGCATATGAGATAGTCTGCATTTTGATCAGCTGCAACTGGTTTGGAAGCTTGATCCAAGTGCATATACCACATAACACTGAATAAAAAAGGCATTGAAAAAATACCTTATTTTTTTCTTAATGTCTGTGTTTCTATTAAGGTCAAGAACAACTTCAATTTGTTTCCATTTTTGTAGGTGTAACAGTTGAATCTTTTAAAAGAATTGGAAAAGAAAGGTAAGAGGTCGAGGGGGAGGAGAGAGGCGTAGGAGGGAAAGAATGAAGAAGATATGTAAACGTAATAGAGACATAAATGAACACTCATTTGAGACAAAGAAACAAGCACAAGAAAATAATGGTGGAAGTGACAGAAGAGGAGAACTTCCTAAATGAAAGACAAAAATGTGAAAAAGAAACTCAAAGGAGAGAAGTTAAAGAAAAGAAAGACATGGAAAAGCAATATGGAAATAGAGCTTTCTGTTATAAATTTCAGGTTTAGTAGTTGCATGCAGCAGCCAACATGATTCAATATCAATAATTTTTGCCTCTATTATGGTAGGTCACAGTCATGGATAAAATGGTAATGTGAGAAGGGGTGGGAAGACAGAACAAAAATTTGTCCGTGATAGAGTAATTGCAATCTGAAATTAAAAGGAAAGATAACATATGATACAGATAAAAGAAGAACACAAGGAAATGTTTAGACAGCAGCAACTGAAGATGTTGAAGAGGCCTAACTCAAATTAGGTGTTGCCTAACTACTAAATTTGACAGAACAGGAGGATTTAAGCGTGAATGTGAAGGACAACAATGCAGGAGATTTAGAGACAGCTATTAGAAGGTCTTCTCAAGCATGAAGAGCAATAAGGAAGAAAGAAAGAAAATGTAAAACACAAAAAGCAGTTGTAACTGAGTGGCTAGCAGATCGTGAATGATCTTGAAAATTTAGGTTATTATGTTGTGCATAAGTTTGTAGTGGAGAAATAAACTTTGCTAGTGGAAGAAATAAAGGATTAAAAAGGCATAAAATTAGGTTGAAATTTGATTTTCCCAGTGCTAATCTCAATGGACACAAGCAGTACAAAACTGATCACTGAAGAGACACTGCAGTCAAAAAAACCCCCAAAACAAAAATGAAACAAAACTACAAAAGGAGATTTCTCAAAGACTTTCATGTAGGTAGTTGGAACGAGACCTTTATGAAATGTTTCTATGTAAGAAGAAGCATTTAGATGTATCCTTGAAGCCAAAGTAAAACGAAGTCAAGAAAGGTGCTGTTTATGGTCCTGAATAAGAAATGAATAGCTGGACTATCAGATGCAGTATATGAGAAAAATGGCACATCCCAGCACCAGATGAATTAAACAAAAAGGTCTTCAACAAAGTGATCAAAAGAAAACTTGCTCTCCATTACTTTGTTGATTGCTGTTTGGACACCTGAGATAGCCAATGGTAGGAGCAGAAGTTGTAACATGTGAGAACTATGTTGGGACTTGCTGAAAAGAACTTTGAAATTCAGGTCTTTAGTTCATGGAAACAATTGCAGAAAAAGACACTTAGACCCAGGAATCACTTTCTGCTCTTTCATCATCAGAAGAGTGACGTGACTAAATCTTTATCAAAACAGCCACAGATTTTTTCTAGCAAGTGAGGCTCAGAACCACAAATATTAAATGATTTTAAGAAGTGGATTGAAAGCTGTTCTGGTGAATATTTCTGACAGCTCTAAAAGGCAATAAATATCTCTCTGTGGTGTGCAGTGAAGTTTTCTGGAATATCACCTGCAAATTGATTTCTTGTAATTATTATGGTATGTCAAGAGTTCCAAGGCAAAGAAAATTTTTAATATTCTCAAGCCAGTATTTGAGGACTCTATGTGGGCATTTCTGCAGCATGAAAGAAATTAAAATTTATATGTAGAAGAATGTGCTATACATATAAGTCTGGGAAAGTAAAAAGGAAAATGTAATATCTTATGGAAGTAGAAGAATCAATGGTGGCTATTTATAAACTTGTATATAAAATTATTTAGAGATGCAAAATTATTTTACTGTTTCTTGGCTGGTATTCTAAATACCAAAGTAAATTTTAAATTGTAAAATTCTGTGTAGTTTCAGAAAAAAACTAATTCACTGAACAAAGCAGAAAATTAGTCATAGTTGAAGTTTTTTTAATGAAAATTTTACTGAAGAGTTTTTACTGAAGATGTTCAAGTATTCCTTTCCAGCTTATGAAAAGAAATTTGAAGAAATTTTGTTCTGAAGACTGTAGTGGCTTTTTCATTCTTCAAATAAATATTCCAATTCATCATGCATATGCTGAGTGAATATAATGATAAGAGTAAGCAACTGCTATTTTGATTAAACAGAATGTTCTCTTAAAGTGGATAATTATCAAAATTGTGGTCTAGATGCTACTATAGGTTTTATTTTGCACTGTCACAATAATTTTCTTTGCCTGAGTAGACAAAGAAATTCCACTGCTTGTTTTCTGAAATCATTTATTCAAAAGTGATACTTTTATGCTTCACACAGTTATTGTACATCATCGTGTGGTTGGAAAATAGGAAAGACAGTTATGAACAGATCATCCCGAGCATTTCTGCCATTCAATACAAAATATAGGTATTACAGAAATACAAATTCTGCATATTTGTTAAAAATATGTGCTTTGCATCTTAGACTTTAAAAAAACATCTGATTTGTGTTGGCCAGTTGTCTTTTCCCATTTGTTTTCAATAGATTTTTGTGTGCATGGAATGGTCCAGGATTTGTACATCACCACTCTGAGGGTTCATAAGAGGAGAGGTACATATTTATAGAATAGGACTGCCAAGATAGTGAGAGAAGACATTCCTCAGGACCAATTCTTAAATCCAACCACTGCTGAAATAGCAGGAGAAATTCCTGTAGGCGTTGACCAACAAAAATATATCTTTAAAGAAGTTAAGATAGTATTTTATCACTCACAGATCTTTTTCTTGCCTTGGTTTGGGCAATATACATGTGTACCCCTGCATGTACACACACACACAGAGAACAATCCTATACACATTCTTCTGACTTTTTGCAGGTGCACAGCTGTGGACTGGGAAAATTCTAGAGAAAAATAATTCAGAGTTACAGTTGTTTTTTTTTCGCTCCTCCTTGGAACAAATGCTCTCAGATAGCAAACTAGGCTCCAGTCCCTGTGTAAGAGGTTGATCACTGCTAATCTTTGTTTCCAGTCTCAAGATTCTGGGATCAGTTCTTCCAGACTCAGAACTGAGTCTCCCAACTTACTGCGTATATAAAGAGATCACTGACAAATCAGGTAATATTGCTCTTTTCCTTCTCTGATAAAGCCATATCATTGCATTGCATGGAGAATAAAATAAAGCAACTGCATTATCTGTCATTATTACTTGTTACCTGATTTACTGCTTATAATTTACATAATTGTTTCTAGATAAATTAAATGAGTGATTAAAACAGCAAGGTAAGTGAACCCATTGAAGGGGTGCAATCATGGTTAATTAAAGATAATGAAATTCATTGAAATAATGTCTTTTTCTTTACTAATGAAATGGGGGTTTTTTTCTTTCCTCTTATTTTTTTTTCTGCTGTTGGCAAAACCTGAAGTAAATATTCTTGAAGATTGTTGTCGGTTTTTAAATTGAATAAACTCTTGAATTGTGACAGGTAAACATACTAGTGTTCAATCTGTCAGGAACTCTTGTCACTGAAAATGTATAATTATTTTGATGGTGATTTTTCAGTTCCTAAAACACACAGAAGCTCTTCAGACATTGTATATTAACATCTGTCACAGCAATGACTGCTGAACCATTAACAGTAATTGAATTGCAATTGAATTGCAATTCAAGGTATTTCCTAAGTTTGTGTGGTGTCATGGGTCTCACAATGCAAAGCACAGCTACTGCTCCTGTGTCTGCCTATGAGGTGAAAGGTTGTACCCAACATACCCAAATGTAGCTGCATACCTCTTATTTCCATGGGAATTTCCTATCATTCTGAAAGCACAACATGAATTAACATACCCATGTCTATATAGTTCTAATTCAGATTAGATGGAATCTTAAAAATATTTCCTGACACACCTACCTTCACTCTCAAACCCACTTTCAAACCATAGTACCTAAACTTTAAGAAGTTTTAAGGATTTATTTTTTTATCATGATAAGAGATTCTAACAGTATTTCTGTAAAAAGATGTTTTATAAAAAGAACTGGAAATAATTTCTGTTTATGTTTAAAAATGTATAAATATTCTGTGAAATGCTGTAACAATTGAAATTTAAAAATTTTAGGGATTAGAGTTGTCCATTTCTTCATATTTAATTGCTCCAGTGGACTCATTTTAATTGTTTCTGATGCAACAGTCACCAAGTATCAAATTAAAGAATAGTACAGTAATTCAGTTAATTAAGGAATAGCATATTAATTCAGTTGTTCTCTGAAAAATTAATTTGTTGAATTGTTGAATTTTGACATGAAATCCTGTCCTGTGAAATAATGTAATTTTAATCCTTCAAATCTCAAACTATTTCACTATGAACTTCCTACTGTTGACTTCATAGTCTCATGCATTATGCTGTCTGCTTTAAGACAAGTGTTTTAAAAGTAACCTAGTAGCAAGTGAAATGAAGTTCATTATACAGTTTGAGGCAGAACAAAAAAAAGCTGTTATATCTGTTAGGCAGAAATACAATGATATTTGAATGTTGAAATTCTGAAATTCTTAAATTCCCTGCCATATTGAAGAAGGAGAGAATGTTTGTCTTGGTGGCTGATGTAAAACACTTCAACCTGTCTTTCAGCGGGCCCATTGGTTTCCTATGTTGAGTCATTCCCAAGGGTGATTCACTGGCATGTGCCGAGGAAATGTGGTCAAGGAGCAAAAAGCTGAAATTTATTTCTTGTCTGCCATCAGTTCACACTCACACAGATGAAATGCATTTCTCACTGAGGTCAACAACAAAATCTCTATAAAGGATGCATGTGTTTTTGTGTCTGCATGACTGCAATTACATCTGTATGTATAAAATTATGCACACACACAAGCAGGAAAAGTTCTAATCAAATAATTTTAAAAATTTTTAAAAATAGTAGGTATGAAGTCATGGTTTGTGGCCATGAAATCAGTGCTAAGTGAGTGATTCTGCGGCCCCATTCCAAGCCTTGTAGAGCAGCACTAAGTATGTGTGCAGTTTAGCTAAGGTATATTATGTGTATATGAATAGCATTTACAAGCCCAACATGTTGCATTTATCTCTGTGTGTGTATCTAATGCATTACAAATACATTTCAGAGTGCTGCCAAAAGAAACTGCCAAGTTATGAGGGCTTCTTCTTTAAAAGCAAAGCCATGCACCTTCTTACAGCTGATACTGATCACAGTAATGCTTTGCAATAGTGATCACAAGGGAAGCAATGGGAAACAATCTGATCTTCAAAGAGCCTGTCTTTATTTAGACACTTAATTTCAGTTAACTTTTATAAGTAAGAACTGTGCCCATGGGTATTAGAGCTGCTGTGTGTAGACTTTATACCGCAGTGGGTCTGTAGGAATCTTTTATCAATATGTGGAGATAATAACACAGGGGTTTGATTCTCATTTCAGATATATACCAATGCACAGAGCTGACTCACTGGTTTCACTGGGGTTATTTACAATTGATGTCAGTGTAAACACAGGAGAATCACCCTGGTTGCAATCAGAGTCTGCTGGCTCTTGGGTGACATGTTTTTCTGGAAAGCACACCATAATAATTCCATAGTCAAAGAAGGTCAGTGGTACTTTGAAGCATCCATTATTTTTCTGGGTGGCTTGGCAGGGTAAGAGAAGAAGGTTGTGAAGATCAAGTCATGAATGGCAAACTAAGGAGGTCTATCATAAGAGGGAGACTTAGAGTGACTGTCAAGCAAAACAAATTAAACTCAGACAAGTGTGCTTAAAAATGTTTCTCCATCTTTTCAACTTTGCATCTTTTTAACTCCACAGAGTTTCTCTGACAATAGTGAAGATATTATATTTGAGACAAATATGTCAAACAGAACCAAAGAAACCACCTAACAGGAAAGTAAAGGCAACAGAAAATAGTAAAGAAGAAAGACGAGGAAAAGAAATAAAACAAGGAGAGGTTGAGGAAGGAGAAAGATTTTGTCTTTTCTGCCAAAACCAACATATTTTTTTACTCTGATCTGGGAGTGCTGTCTAGAGAGGAGTTCAGTAATGGTAGCAGGATATCTCTTGTGTTTCAGACACATAGTTGCATTTATATACATTCAAAATACTTTTGCTTTAAACCCCAGAAACTTCAGACAACATTTAGAGGTATATTTATAGTCCAACACATCACCAATTATTTAATTTATGTTTCCATAGTAACTATTAGCAGAAACTAGGCAGAGAAAATGTGTGCAGCTTTTGTTCAACAATTACACTGCCACATACCCAGCGTTGTTCAGCTGTATGCAGCAGCTTGAAAAAATGCACCTGTGGGACTTTTTCCTACTGTTATATAATTCTTTCATGTTATTGCTGGGAGTTCCTGGCTATAAAATAGACAAAGAAAAGGCTATTCTCTTATCCAGAGAGATGGCAATCCATATTTATAGTAAGTTGTGAAAGGCATGCAGATACATGAGGGGTGTGGACCTAAGGAAGGGAGTAAGGTGACAATAACTATGGGGTTTCTTACATATGCATAAAATGGTCACAATGTCCCCCAAGCCAAATGCCAGTGACCTGGCAGCATTGTGACAGGACAAGCTGTGAGAGAGGTATTTGGAGCACAAAGAGTTGAAAACATGATAAATAGTGACAGAGAATTTGTTTCTCTTTGATTTACTTTATTGTGGAAGTTAAGGAATACTACTAAGAAAAAGGATCTCTGTCAGAAAACAAAGCAACTGTGTCTTTTTAGAGTGCTAGGAAAATTCTCTTTGGTCTTGTTTTCACAGAAAATGGACAGGGGTACTGCAGGAGTGCAAAGGGTAATCAAATTGTACTTTCAGTAGGATATTGGTAAGGCTTTAAAAGGAATTTTGGAGCTTGTTTTCTGATACCCATTGAAGTGAACACTGCATTCCAGTCCTGAAGTCAAAGGTGGAAAATTGTTGATTTTTAATGCCATAAATTTTCTCTGCAAACACAAGTTCCTCTTTTCAGCATCAACTATAATTTTCCTCTGGCTGACCATGAAAAGAAGTGGTTGCCTCAGGTAATAATGTGTACAGGAAAAAATTCTCACTGCTTTCTGAATATCACCAATAACATGTTTAAATGATTTACTGTACCTTGTAATTGGTTCTCTGAAAATATGAATATTTTACTGCCACTGTGGAAACTCTCCACAGCATCTATAATAGTGACATTCTACAGGACATGATTAATGAGTTTTATTTTTTGCTCTGTCTAGAAGTAAGATGTTCTAAAAGTATTTTCTTTTAGCAAACATACAAAAGATCATAATGTGCATCTGGTCAATGTATGAGAGTTTTCTGGTGGACCAAGCAACCAAAATAATGCAGCAAATGTTAGAAACAAGCTAGAGGAAACCCATTGTGCATAAAGCAACACCATCTTATTATCATAAACTTCTCTATAGCTAATTTGGGAAGGAGGATTTAGCCTGTCTCTGAGTATATGATGTGAGAGCAGGAAAGCAGAGAAGAATGCCTGTGAAAGCTAAAGCCTACTTTACTGTAGTGGGTGCCTTTGAAATTACTTACAAATTTATGTGGGAAAAGATGCTATAAAGGTGAGTTGAGCCTCTTGGGATTCTGGGCAAATGTAAAAGAAAATCATCTTGTTAAAGTATATGGGAACTGAGTTGATGCTATACACTGAATTAGACACTTGATCTGGGAAGTTTGCAACCTTGAGAAGATATTTTGCTATCCTTTTCTCCTTGCTTAGAACAGAAAAAATAGAGGATGATGAAACAAACCTTCTCTGTTGAGCACTCTTTGTGCTGTTTTAAAAAAAAATCTAATTTCTAGATCACATTAGGAAGGGTTCTTAAATGGAATTAATAATAATGTGAGCAATTTCCAGTTCTTGGCACCCAACATAGTTCATAGTCCTGGATGAGGCACCCATGCTCACTTATATAATGCAGGGAGAGTGCTTTAGAGACAGGGTTTGCTGTAACAGGAACACAAAGGAGAGTAGAATTGTTTACATCCTGCCTGTGACAGGCACTTAACTTCCCTGAGGCAGAGGTGGGAACCACTTTCATAACAAGGAACTGAACTCAATTATTTTCAGCATTCAAAGGGAAATTGTTTATTCCAAGAGATGAGTGGAAGAGCAGCCCTTAATGTCCTTTTAACCACAATACTGGTAGCTAGTGTACTTATGAAGGTATAAGAGACTTAAACATTGACCTTAGGGCTTTGTTTTAATAACAGCAGGAGGTGGCTCTGCATTGGCTTTACCACTATGCCCCATGGAAAAAATCTGAATTTGCATTTGCTAATTATTTACAAGCTAGTTCATAGTCACATATGCCCGTTCCACTATGAACAGACTGTCTGATTACAGTAATCTGCAAAGCATTTAAAGGAAAAGGCAAAGGCAGAGAGCATTTAAAGGAAAAGGCAAAGGCAGAGAGGCTCATGGAAAATAGGGAGAAAAGACAATGGAGGATGATGCATGACAGATCATGCCAGACCAACCTCATCTCTGATGTTGCTGACATAGCAAATATCATGGACAAAGGAAAGAGAGAAAGATCTTAAAGGATAAATTCACTGGCCCCTAAACCCAGTTTTCTGGGGATGATAGTGATGCCCAAAGATTTTTACCTTTTCCACATATTTGGAGCTTTGTAGATTTTCAATATATAGCTGTATAGTTTCTAGCACTTCCTTACATTTTAGAATAGTAGTTGTCCTTTCTCACACATCATGTCACCTTCTTGAAGTTCTGTTTAGTCTTATTTTCAAGAAAAGAATTTCTAACAAGGTCATCCTGTTTTGCAGCAGCTTTTGGGAGACATAACAAGACACAGGACTAAGAGGCCCTTGGAGGGATTCCAATGGGGCAGGTCCAAGGGTGGGTTACCAGGGTTGGATGTAATTTCTAGATATAATAATTAATCATACCTTTAAAAATTGTGAAAATATGATGCCACACATGTGAATAGCTGTATTTTGTGCACCTGAAAGCTTTCATTAAAAGACTGCCCTTTATGTTATCAATTCTAATATTTGGAGGGTTTTTCTTCCAATTCTATGCAACAATAAAACACAACAAAAGAGCTGCAAAGCAGGTAAAAAACTGACAAACAGGGAGACTGCTAAAAAGAGAACAGGGTTGTTGGGAAAAGGTAGCTATCCTCAAGGATAGGTCTTGAGGCCAATTATATGTAATGTTTTTATTGGTGACCTCGGCACAAAGAATAACTGTGCCCTGATAAAATCTGCTGATGACACAAAGCTGGGAACAGCAATCAATACAGAGAAGCATCAGAATATCATACAGGAAGAGCTGTATGACCTTGGGAACTGGAGTGGTAAGAAGGATAACATGTAGTATCAAGTACAAGGTCATGCAGCCAAGGACTGAGAAGAATGACTGCCATAAACTGGAAATAAACAGGTGCAAATAGAAAAGGAGGGCAAACTTGCAAGGGTTAACTACAGAATAAGAATGCCTATGAGCCACTTAAAGAACATGCTTGTCAAAAAAGTACATGCAAAGTGTTTCCAGTGATGCTAGAAATTGACAAAATCTAAAATCTTTACTCAAAAGTTTGAAATTCTTTTTTTTTTTTTTAGTATATTCAAGTATGTACATGCAAATTACCCTAAAAAAATTAAAACTAAATAGATGCTGCAATGAAAGAGGAGTCTCAAGATATTGATATGCCCATGAGTTAGTGCCACTTTGGGAAGGATGCAGATTTAGTAGATACCAAAAGGTAGCATCTACTAGATGTTTGCCTGCCTGCACTCACTTCATGGTAAATTCAAGTTAGTTTTTCTTCATTCTCACTGAAAGATAAGCTGTCTTGAATATAGCAAGAAAAAAATATGGAAGCAGTCAGGAGATAGATAATGATATATATGTATGTATATATAAAGACATGAGTTCTTCAAGTAGCCAAACTGTAAAATAAGTTACTTTACTCAATCTGACCAAACAAGATTAAATGGATTCAAGATGATAAGATCATATCTGTAAATATGAAAAGAAAGTAGACATCATAGTTGAAGAGATGCTCTTTGAGTTAAAGAACAAAGTACCCTCAATATCTAATACTATTTGATTAGCTGTATTTTGAATGGAAATTATTAAGTAGTTTCTGATCACAGGAAGGGACAGTGGTCACAAGTTTCCCAGTAGTAAGAATACTAAGTGCAAAAGAAGTAACTGGTTTTTGAGATACAACATGAAAAGGTTTTCTTAATGACTGTCAACACTGTGTTTGTTAGCAAGGAGTTGGCAAGGTGTTCCACGTGTGTGAAAGGTGTCAGATGGATATTTGGGTTGTAAGAGTGTCTCAGGGAAAGAGGCAGTTCTCTGGAAACCATTCCTTTGCTTTTCTGCTTTCCTAGTACTTGATCATGGCAAATAAAGACTTGGTGCAGTGCACTTCTGTGTTGTTTTTCTGCTATTCTAATCCTGTTCCCAAATGTCTTATAGTGCTCTTGAGCATTGTAATGAAAAGAATAGATGACTTGAGCCTGTTTGACAAAAATAGAACCTCTGTCTATTAATAACACAGTGGGTAAATGAGCAGTGAGTGTATGACTGAGCACAGATGAATTTCAGTGTTCCCTCACATACCAGTGTGTTTTTCTCATTTATATTTTCCATCTGATTTTTAAAACATAAGAAGAATGAATCTTCTTTCTCCTGTCTGACTGCAATGACAAAAATTG
Organism: Agelaius tricolor; assembly: GCF_023055355.1. NCBI lineage: Eukaryota > Metazoa > Chordata > Aves > Passeriformes > Icteridae > Agelaius > Agelaius tricolor. The sequence goes on from NW_027269263.1 coordinate 43,914,574, forward strand.
TTAAGATGGTGACTTGTTATACTGATATTTATTGAAATATCATAATAAAATTGTTCACAACTATAAATAATATAAAAATAAATAAAATATGTTTAATAATTGCACACATCATTCCAAAGAATGATCAAATGCACTTGGGTAGCATGAAGATAATATGAAAATGGGAATTTCTGTAAACACAGATGAAAATCAGATGCTTACATTCTGTATGCAGGGTCTCTGCCCTGGAAGTAGAGCAATAAGAAAACTTGGCAAAGACAACCAAAAAAGATGTGTTTCTAACAAGTGTAAACAGCTGGGTAAACAGTTGTCTGTTGGATCTCTCTCCACCCATCATGTTTCCATGGATACAGCAAGAATGTAAATTATCTTAAGGCATGTATTTTTGATTGTTTTTAATAGAGACCTCAGTCTGGGAAAGCAAACTATTATCTGCTCAACTTTAGTCACAGAGCTAGATTATGAAATAAAGAAAATAAAGGCAAAGAACAGATGACTCACATGACTTCCAAGATGCCTGAAGAGAGTTGACACAAAATGAACACAGGCTACAGACAAACTTTCTGCATGTCTCACTGGAAACAAATGGGACTGTTTAATCACAGAGAAAGCTTCAAACTCCTCAGCAAAATGTGTGGACCAAGAAGCAGGAAGAAATGCCTGATACTTATTGCTGGCAGTCTCAAAAGAGAAAAAGCAAGTTGCTGAAATCTCTGAACACTGTATTATTTCTCCTGACTGCTTCTTCTATGAAGATCAGAAACACGTCACTTCATGCTTCATTTTCCAATTCTTATTGGCTGAATGATAAAATTGTTAAATAGTATCCTGTCCTCTTTTTTTTTTGCATTTATCTGAGTTCATTAAACCACTGAACTGATGGTATATTGATATTTTGAATTTTGTTTTCATGAAACATCAAAAATATATTCAGTATTTCCCATGGTGGGGGTTTTGTAAAACTTAACTTGCAAATTTTAATTACATTGATGGAAATGTCTGAAAATTAATCTGTATTTCTACATTTTTAAATTACATTCTCATAGTTACAACATATGGTATTAAGAAAGATGCTGATTAGCAGAGACTTAAAAGCTCTTTCATTCCTTTCCAGTTAAAGTTGTTTCTCTGCTATTTGTTTACTCACAACATAGCTTTATAGCCCAGTTTCCACCAAATCCATTTTGATAAAAATTTTTGACCAACAAGGTACAATAACAGTTTGGATCAAAGTGATAACAGATAATTTGGTGATAAGCAATTTAACTTACCTTCTTTAGAAAGAAACTTCTGCAACACAGCTGATGGGTTTCTTTTCAGATAAGTCAAGAGCTCTTAGCATCAGAAAAGAGGCAAAATATTTAGATTGCACATTTTATTGTTTTAAAAAATTTTTGTGGCGTATTATTTCTATCTAATCCTTGTAGTCTAAAACTTAATACTTGCAATTAAGAGAACATTACCAAAGTAAGGTCAAATCCACAAAGTTTACAAACAGCATATTTCAAGCTATAAATGTTAATCTGTCAAATCAGTCTGTAAACAACCTGATAATTAAAAAATAATGTGTGAGTGGCAGTTCTTGAAATTACTGAAAACCATGCATTGCAATATGATACTTGCTTTTAAAATTTTCTGTTTCTATAAAGTAAGTTAAACTAGGCAGGATGAAGTTTTAGCTATCAAACTAAAAGTTTTACTCCTATATCTTCAAGTTATAAAACCCTATAGAACTAACACATGAGAAATGTTTTCCTAGAGGAACAGATAGGATGTGCCTGAGCTATATTAGATAATTGAAGTGCTTCTTAAAGAAATATTGCTCCTTTCTCAGTAAGGAGAAAAAAAATTGTGGCTTTCTCAGTAAGGTGGGGTCACAAAATGTATCATAAATCAGTTGGGCCTAAACAAAATTTGACACTGTTTAAATTGAATTGACTCATAAGCCACAGAACAATTAACAAGAAAAATGACAGAAGATATTTTAATTTTATTAGTTTCTGAGCAAAAATGGCTGTGAACTTCTGAAGTTATTCTATTGAGAGAAGCGTTTTTTTTTTTCTCTAACTATGATAAGGCATTTGGTGTCAGACTTTTTAGTAGGGCCTATAGTGATAGGACAAAGGCTACAAAATTTTAAATTAAAATATATAAAAGATTTTTTTAAAAATGAGGGTGCAGAATCACTGGCACAGGTTACCCACAGAGGTGGTAAATGCTCCAAGCCTGGAAACATTCAAGGTGGGGCTGGCTGGGGCTTTGAGCAATCTGGTCTAATGGAAGTTGTCCCTGCCTATGACAATGAGGTTGGACTAGATGACTTTTAAAGGTCCTTTCCAGTACTAACAATCCTATGATTTTCTGATTAATTTCTGTTCATGAGTCCAGGAGTTAATTTATAGATTTAAAATCATCATGAAAAAATAAATATTAGTTTTTTCAATTTTGTAAAATTGCAGTATTGTCATTCACCTATCAGTAGAATTTAAAATATTGAGTTTTGACCTCTACCGTGTGTGCTGTGGTCAGTCTGTTGTGCCAGAATCTCTCTGGGGGAGCACAGGCTGGCACAGAGGCAGGAGTTCCCAGCACTGCTGTGCTGTGAGTGCTGGCACTGCTCAGTTCCACAGCATTGGTGCAACCTCCATTCCCAGTCTGCCAGTGAACTAGAATTGCACAGCTGCAGCTGGTCTTGTGCTGTGGGCAGGAAGAAATGATCTCTTAAAATCCCTTTCTGACTACAAAAGTGCTTGCTAAAAGCCTTGTCGTGATGTAATATAAAACTGTTTACTTCACTAAAATTTCTGTTGAGAAAAAATGGATTGACTCATTCTGGCACTTCCAATTTAAAGCATTTGGTTCCTGGACAAGACTTCATTGAACGTCCACTTGTGATTACATTGCATGCAAGATTCTGGAGCAGGGCTGGTCTGATTCTGTAAGAAATGACCCAGGCATCCTACTTGATCCATTTTTATCCTTATTTTTCCTTTTGAAAATTCTTTATTCCACACCCTGAGAACTAGGACAATCCAAGACAAATTTGCATCAAATGCACAAAGTCCCGCAGGATTCCAAGTTTCCTTTGTAAGTCATTGGGAGATAATTTTGTTTGGGAAACTGAGGACGACCCTAGAGCTCAAAACTGGTAATCAGAGGATTTCAGAAAAATGTGGTGACTCTTACCAAGAGGCCGATGACACAAGCAAGAAGATTGCTGAAGGGGGGAAAGAGCAGGTCCCTTAAGATATTTTAGCATTCTAGTCACAAGCTTATTTCAATGTGCTTTGCATACTCCAAGATCTTCTATGCAGAGTCAGGATTGAGCCAGACAGGGGAAAAGTTGGCTTTTACACCACTGACAGCTGTAGCAGAAATGTCCTTCCTTGCATTTTAAGATCTACTTGGCAAGTTTGTACTCGTGTTTCTGAAGTTGAAAGGTCTTTCAATTTTATGATGAAATGGATAGTAAGATGATATTTTTGACAAGAAAATGAACACAAGCAGTATGTGCTAACCAAGAGCTTTATGAAGCACAGCCATTGTGTGATGTTTGTCCCAAATGGGAAACTTGTTTTCGCATCTGAAGGCAAACATAAAAGACAGAAAGTGTCAGGAAAAGGGCATTTTCCTCTGAGAGGACACAAATCACCACTCACAGTGATTCTAAAAGACTGAAGAATACTTTAAATAAAGTTTTCGAATAGTACTTTTAATTTATATGTGATGTATAAAAATACTTTGAAAGTATGCTTCTTCTTATGCAGTGCTTGAATTCTGACCTCACTTGCTGACTTGAGGCTGGGGCTTCTGGCTGAGACCCTGCCCTGCCTGCCTTGCTCTGGTCCTCAGCCCAGATCTGTGGGGAGCCTGGCCAGGGGGCTGCATGCACCTTGGCCCCATGGCTGGCCACAGTTCCAGTTTGACCTCCAAACCCTTCAGGGAGCTGTGGTTGATACATAGGTGCAGTTCCTAACAAATATAACCTCTTATTACAAAGTTGGTTGAAAATGTACTCATTTCAGAATATCTGTTTCTCAATGCAAAACATAAAATGTTTTCAAATGTGGTCAGATTCAATAGACTGGAACAGTTGAAAAGGAAATTTTCTTATCCCTCATAAATTATGCATAATTTACAGGTCCTGTATAGATTAAATTATAGTGCTTTCATGCAGGAAAATTTTAGAGACAAATATAAAAGGTAAAAATACTTCATTCAAGTTTACTCCAGAAGTGTCTGCTTCTGTCTGTTTCAATTTTGAGAGCTCATGTCAGTTTTCTGATTCAAATTAGGCATAGTAGTGTTTGAATTTAATTTATGTTTATGTGGAACTTGGCCACTGAAAGCTAAAAAAGTACAGCTTCTTCCAGAAATCTGCAATGAGTGAGTGCATCTATTATTTTTAGAATCCATTCCTAAGATGGGTTTGATAGGAGCTCTTCTGTCTGCAGGTGCGTGCAAACATACCTAGCCAGATACAAAACACCAACAGCAAATGTGACATTAACAGCTCCCAGCCTTTTTTCCATATCTCTTCCAAAACAAGAATTTCACTTCCTAGGTACAGCATTCCTGTGGAAATCAATTTATGGATCCAGCAAAAATAACCTCTCTCTGCTGAATACAACGCTGTTTAGTTATATAGCTAAAAATGTGTCAGGTCTAATTCCCCTCTATTTTAAGGCTCCTCTGTGGAAGCTTTAGAAGACCTACCAGGATAGCAATCAGAACTAAATTTTAGAGTCTAAACTATGAGTCAAGACTAGTTCAGGACTTGGGTTCCTTCTCTCATTGAAAGGGGAAGGCAGGACACAATGTGGCAGGTGCTGGAGGAAGCACAGCAGAAAATCAGAGGTGCTGATCAGCGGCTCATGGGAAATCTTTAGGAAGAGGCAGCTCATGGAACATCACCACTGTGCTCCACACGTTGGCTATGCCTTCAGGAGCAGCAATCAAGTACTTGCCAGTGCTTTTCCAGAGACAAAGTAGGGACAGAAAATTCTGCAAAAGCCATTACCCCATGTACTTGTGAGAAATGACACCACTCCTTAATATTTAACGGTGATGATGATGAAGAAAAATGGATGTTACTACCTGGTTTTAGACACCTGCTAGTTCTAATTACTATGCCAAGTACCAGCAAGCCTCTAAAGAGCTATGCTTCCATGAGCTGCATTTTTCTTTTGGCGGATGTAGAACCAGCTGATGTTACAACATATCTCTTTTCACCTTAGCAATATCCAGTTCAGTCTGGCTGCTCCCTGAAGTAACATAAACTGTGGCACCTGTGTGCTTCAGATTATTGGTAATCAAAATACCCACCTTAATCACAGCATTCTTTAAGCATTTGCCTCTAAATTTTCAAAATGGGAAATGTAATACAGCCTGAAGAACATTTCATAGATACTTACTCCACTGGGAGGATTTATGGGGTCTTTATGTGGTGATGGCATTAAACACGAGCTATTCAAGCTAGGTCTGTGAGCCAGGGAACTGAGAGGATTTACTGAGGTTCACCATTTAAAAGGGAGAGAATGAAGATTAACACTGGATTCAATACAAAGGATGCCTCTCTCTTTTATGTTCTGGTAGATCATACAGGAGTTGTGGATTTAGTAGCTTGGTTCTTTTGAAACTTCAGGCATTGCATGCTGTAAAGTGTCTGTGTTGCTTGAAAATATATTCTTGGATATTTTGGACTTTCAGCATATTCCAGATGTAGTATTAGTAGTGGTATATGTGTATGTCTGAGAATAATGGCTGTTTGAGCAACTAGAAAATGTCAAGATAGATAATTATTCATTGAAAAAAGGCATAAAAAAATCTACAATGGATGCTATTCACATGATATTGTTTAGACATTTATAGAGCTGGCTTAATAAAGGACTGTGAATAAGCAATGCAAAAAATGCCAAAATTTACAATGACTTCTTTATGAAAGATATTTTCCCTAGCTGTAAATAGAATTTGGATCTAAATCATTGCCTCAGAATGCAACATGAATACTGAAAATGAAGGGCTCGTTTATATCCATTGCCCTGATTTTATCACTTGAGTACTCTGGATAAGGGACTGAATATACTAAAGAAGCAAGTGATAGGTATCTAAGGAGAAGTTTAAGTTGGACTTTCTAAGTTTATGTTTCTGACTATGATCCTTGCTCCACTATAGTTACCTCTTGGCCTCCACAGGTACTGTATTTTTCATTTTATTGTGCTTCAGGCACTATAGTTAAGTTTCTGAATGGACCCAAAGCTGCCCTTATCTTTTTGAAACAAAAGCTTTCATTGCCTGACAAGAGGAAAATGAAGTCTTCCACTTTCACAAATAGACTCTGTCAGCCATTCTTGGTATAATTAATGAATTAACATACTGGTAGGTCCAAGTAAATACAAAAGAAAAAGAACTATCATGCTGGATATCTTTTATGTAATTTATTCAGAGTGCTAAATCAGAAACTTTCGGGCTTCAGCATCCTTCCAGGTCCCAGGGCGTTTAATGCATTTTTTCAAAGTACTGTGCTTCTAATGCCTGCAGAAACTCTTGTGCTGCCTTACAATGTCACTGCCTGAATCTTGTTTGTGGCCAGGCACATGGACACTAAAAGAGACTCTTTTCCATGTGAACTACCTCTTAGAGTGCTGCAGCCCCTCAGACTTACAGTGAAAGTGCCTAGTTGAAAAGAAAAGGCAAAGGGTGTCACAGAGTCACAGCATGGGGTTTCACATCCTTGCTCATCTTAATTTTCCTCTAAGATTTTTATTATTTCCAAGAGGATGTATAAAAAAAATTAGCCATCAGTTATTTTTAGTTATTCCAGGATGGTACTTTGACATCCTCTCTTACAGTAGCTCTTCCAGTTCAATAATATTAAAAGAAGAATTTTGATCTGAATTTTGTCATCTCTGGGGGACCATAACCTTTTTATTACCCTAAGATTCAGCTATTTGTGACCAAGAATTTAAGGTCCAACTCTGATGCAATGCTCATGCATAACCGTGGCTCAGACTTCTGAGGAAGTCCTGGAGGCCATCTCTAGCCATGTGGATGACAAGGTGATCAGGCATAGTCTGCAGGGATTTGCTGAAGGTAAATCATGCTTGACCAAGATGATCACCTACTATGATGAAAAAACTACCTGGATGGATGAGGGAAAAGAGGATATTGTCTACCTCAACTTCAGTCAGGCTTTCAACACTCATCTCTCACAATATCCTCATAGGCAAAGTCAGGAAGTGTGGATTGATTGAGCTGACAGTCAAGTGGATTGAGAACTGGCTGAGCAGCAAACCCCAGAAGGTCATAATCAGTGTCACAAAGACTAATTGGATGCCTGTCACTAACAGAGTCCCCCAAGGTTCAATACTGGGTCCAGTGTTTTTAACTTATTCATCAATTACTTGCATTCAAAGGCGCAGATGCCTCCTCAGCAAGCTCACTGACAACACATAGCTAGGAGGAGTCCTGGTGGCATGTCCTGGGGTGCATTAGGAAGAGCACTGGGAGCAGGAGAAGGGTGGCCATCCTGCCCTTCTACTCAGCTCCAAGAGGCCACATCTAGAACTCTGTGTCCACTTCTGGGCTCCTGGAGAAGGTCCTGGAGGGCAACAAAGAGGAGCAGGGGGCTGGAGCATCTCTCATAAGGAACAGCTGAGGGGACTGGGCATGTTCAGCCTTCAGCAGTGACAGCTGAGGGGGAATCTCATCAATCAATGTCAGTATCTGAAGGGAGGTGTCAAAAGGATGGAGCCAGGCTTTTCTTGGTGGTGCCAGGCAGTGGGACAAGTGGCAATGGGCAGAAACTGATCCACAGAAAGTTCCACCTGAATATGAGGAAGAACAGGTGACTGAGCACTGGAACAGATTGTCCAGAGAGGTTGTGGAGTTTCCCTCACTGTAGATATTCAAGAACCATCTAAGCACAATTGTGTGCCACATGCTCTGGG